>NC_137773.1:13379608-14110459 GCF_963455305.1 Plecotus auritus | reverse complement strand
GCCTCCTGAATGCCCCCCCCCCTACTGGGGATTAAGCCAGCAACCTTTGCATGTGACTTGACCAAGAATTGAACTGGTGACCTCCTGGTGCATGGGATGGTACTCAATCAACTGAGCCACACTGGCTGGGCTACTTCAAATAAATAGTTTAAAAAACTTTTCTCTTTTCCTCCATGCTCCTAGTAATTCCTCAGCACCTTCATGGTATTTGGTGTTACCTAAGCTAACCCATTTATTTCTACATTCTTCTGTCATCCCCCAATCAGAAAATTATTGTTATGAGAATAGGCAGGTATTGTCTTTTTCACCTCTGTATCACCAGCACCTGGAACAGTGCATCTCACAAAGTGGATCCTCAATAAATATCTATTGAATTAGAAACAACATAAAACTCAACATATAGGACAGAACAAACTTGTCTGAATGTAATAGAAAACTACAACACAAACTGGCTTGAATAAAAAGGAAATTTGTTATCTCACAAAACTAGAAGTCTAGCAATATGATAAGTTCTAGGCATTTTTGATCAGTGCCTTAGTAATATCACAAGAACTCAAATTCTTCCCAATTTTTTTTTTTTTTTTTTTTTTTTTTTTTTTTTTTACTCTGTCATTACCAGCATCGGCTTCACTTTATGAGTGATTACATTCAAAGATGGCTGCTGGATTTGCAGGCTTCTCCTCCAGACCTGAGAACATCCAAAGGAAGAAGGTAGACTTTCTGTGTTTCTTTCCTAGGGATAATGAATCCTTTTGTAGAAATCCCCAGCAGACTGTCTTCTAGAATTCTATTAGGCAGATGGGTCACATGGCACATTTCAGAGTCAACCATGAGCAAGGGATGTGGAATTACCTGGCTGGCTGAGACTAGTCACCTGGAGTAGAACAGAGATAGTCACCCATAAATGCCCACACCTCCTGAGCTCCAGGATCAAACTAATAGTCCTGGTGTTCTGTGGTTCTAACTCTGACCACGGGCAAGGTAGCAGTTAGTTATACAATATAAATGAGACCAAAATAGGAGGTCAAGGTTGCAACTACTGAGGATTTAAGGAGCTAAACTGCTCTGTAATCATTGAACACATTTTCTGTGCTGTAGGCAGAGAAATGTATTTTCAGACTACATTCCTTCGGGGGATACTTTTAACTTTATAAGTTGGGGTTTAGACTTAAATGTGACTAAAATTGGTGTCTTGTTCTAGGGTGATGTGTGCATTTTTATCTGAACAGTGGCCCATAGATGTCAGAGGCTGCAACAGAAAACTTCAGGAAGGTCGCATGGGCATGGTGATCAAAAGCTCACTCAGAAAACCAAGATCCTGTTGTCTCAAAACATGGCATAGAACCGAACCATGCTCACTATTTTCCCTCCCTCATTACCTGTCTGGACCACCTCATTACTGGCCTGGACCACCTCATTACTTGCCTGGACCACTCCTGCTTGCTGTTGTGGTCTTTTCTCTTGCCTATTAGTTGTGTTTCCACATATCAGCCAATATGCTAAGTCAACCTATATAATAAAGAGTTGGGGGAGAGAAGACAAAAAAAAAAAGGAAAAGGAAAGAAAATCTACTTGAGTGGGAGCAGAGAAGGGATTTCTGAGGGGGAGGATGGTGATGGGACAGCTCATGCTGAGAGAAAAGGATGGAAGAAGAAAGATTAATTTATTTCCTGTTGGTCTGGGTCCCTTTTAGTGCTATTGAGTGAAGAATGGAATTCCTTTCTTGTTATTTTTGGATACTGACTATACTTTTTCAATATAAAGTCCCTCTGAGACTGAACCATTTGGGTCCCTGAATTATAATGGTTACATTAAAAAAAAAAATACAACTTTAAAACAATTGCCTGAAAATGGGGAAAAAATGCCTGATAAAGGACTAGTAGTAAGAGCTTATCACATGAAATTTAAGCAGAATCTTAAAGACAATTAGCTGGAGATTAGAGTATAGATTAATTTCTGAACTCTGCTCTAACTCCCACCAGAGCACAGCAGATCATGGCTCCAGTCAACTGTCAGGCAAAAGCTTCTGGGGGTGGGACAGAGTGACCTTTCATATTTTATCACAGGTGGACTTTTGGATGAAAGTTAGCCAGTTTGGGTTTGGAAATGGGTGTGGGTATTGTTTTCCCATCGAGACTTTCATGCTGATATCACCTTGTAGGGTGAAGAAAATGAAGGTGCCAGGGGACTCTAGAGAGATGACATCAGGTCAGTCGCTAAGCTCCTTGTGCACTCCCTCCTGTCACCTGCACGCAAGGGATTGATAGTCTCTGTGTGTAGAGAAAACACAACCTGGTTTGAGAGCTACTCTGATGTCAGCAAAAACCGGGCTCCTGGAATGAGTTGTGTAGGCAAAGAGGTGACAGACCATTTGTGGGGAACTGGCCAGAAGGACACTGGACTAAGTGTGCCTGTGTGACCTTCTGAGAGTCTTTCCCACTCTTTATTCGTGATCAAAGGGGACCAGACAAGATACTCTGAAAGCTCTTCTCACAGTGATATTCTACTTAGCAGAGTAGCAGGTCAATGTTTTTGCTGCTGCATAAGCCTCAGAAAGTTAAGGTTTAGAATAAAATTGGAATACAAAAATGAGGTAGAGGATGGAATCAAGACGAATAAATAGAATGGGGCAAGGAAGACAACAATTAGAGTATGGAAAATCATAAATTTGGTTAGATGAAGTAACTTTACAAGTGGCCAGGGAAAGAAAAGCATTGTTAGAAATGCTTGGCAGATTCTCTTGTTCTACAAGTATTTCTGAGATGTGAAGACCTATAGATGAGGAATCACTTTTTTCCTTTTTCTTCACTCTTTGTAGCTGGTCTGAAAATCTTTACTGACACCGAAGTCTCCCCAGGATCCTCCCCATCTGCCTTCTCTACATTATCTCTATATAATCCCTCCTGCCCTTTCATTATGATGGCCACTTCAGACTCTTCTGCACAAAGACTTGAGACTTCACTGTCTGTATTAGTCATCTCGAGCTGCCATAACAAAATACCATAGATTGTGTGGCTTAAATAAAAGACTTTTTTTTTTCCTTCACAGTTTTGGAGACCAGAGGTCCAAAATGAAGATGATGTCATTTTGATTTCCCCTGAGGCCTCTCTCCTTGGTTTGCAGATGGCCAGCTTCTTGCTGTATCCTCACGTGGCCTTTTCTCTGTACATGTGCCTCCCCAGTGTCTCTCCCTCTTCCTACAAAGACACTACCCATATTGGATTAGGGACCCATCTCAATGGCCTCGTTTAACTTTACCACCTCTTTAAGGGACCTATCTCCGAATACAGTCACATTCTGAGATATTGGGGGTTAGGACTTCAACACAAATTATTTGGGAGTGAACACAATTTAGCCATTACATCTTCTCACAACCTTTTTTCAAAATTTTTGTTCCTAGAATGTCTTCTCCTATTTTCTGTCTTTCAAAATGCCATGTTTCCTTTAATTCCATCTCAAAAGCTCCTTCCTTCTTTCCTTTCTTCCTTCATTTGTCCTCTCCTCTCATAACTGGCTTTTCTTTTAATCGAAGAAGTGACACTTGTACATGGTATAATAACACAAGACAGCAGTGCTACCATGTAATGATAAGACTCTTTCAAAATTCTCCATCCAGAGAGCCCCTCCATGAGCAAATGGTTAATACTATTTGGCTCTCGTCTGACCCACATAACCCACAATCAGGCCACTGGCCACACAGCCTAGAGGAAGAAGTTTTAACTGAGGGATAGACAGGGATATCATAGTCTGATGTATAAATGCATAAATGCAAACCAATTCCTGATGGTCAGGAGTGCTCACTCTGAATGCGGGGGAGGGGGAGTGCAAGTGCAGCCTTGGGCATTGTCAATCACACAGACTTGGACTTGCATCCAAGCACTAGAACATACCAGTTGTAGACTTTGGACAAATTGTTTTGTCACTGTGGGCTTCTGTTTACTTGTGTATAAAACAGAAACAATAATTATACCTTCTCCAGAGAACTGTGGGATGAAATGAGAGGCTGCTTGTGAAATTCATGTGAACAGCACACAGTAGTGCCACAGAATTGCTCTTCCTTTCTGTCACCTTCTTGTTTTCTGCAGGACTTTACAACTAGTCCTTGCCCATGAAGGTAGCTTCACTTTTGGCCTGTCCTGCGGCTCCTTTGAGGGCAGGGCCCACATAGATCCAGCTTTATATCTTTAAGGACCCCACTGATTCAAACTCAGTGTCTCGTTAGGCAATTAAATTAAATTTAAAACTGGATCTATCTGGCAAAAGGTGAAGTGTTATGTTTTGCAGTGGGGAGACATTAGTGAGTAACCCAGTTCTGCCACCTAATTGAGGTGTGGCCTCAGGCAAAGCATTTAAACCTCTCAAATCCTCAGGTTCCTCATCTGTAGCATGTGGGTGCCCATCCCTACCTCATGGGCTGTTGGGAGGAAAACTCAGAGAGGCCTCTGAGCTGCTGCAGGATGGAGTTACACAGCATTATGATAATGTTTCTGACCAGTTTTTGTTTTCCTTTCACCTTAAATTCTCCCTTTGGGTACAGTGTCCCTGTTCCCCTCCTCATATGGAGAGCTCACCATCATCAGGGGCTGGAGGGAAGACAAGGAACTAAGGTCTGTGCAGGCATTCTGAAAGTTCTTATTGCTTTCCTAAATTATGACAGTTTGGAACTGCATTGCTGTAATTTTCTGCTCCACTGTCAAACTGACTCGAGTGAGTCATCTCTATGGTAATCATTGGAGGTCATATATTTAACCATGGAGTCCATTTTGTTCTGCACATGGCTGTCCTCCTAAAATACAGTCAGCTACAGAGCACCAGGACATCCGCCATTTGGGGATGCATTTGGTGCCATTCAACATCTTCTGTGCAAGTTCTGACTGCACATCTGGTTCTTTGATACCTCATTTGATATTCTAGAAATTTCCATCTGACTGTCCCTAGGGGCAAAGCACACTGACCCCATCCTATTTTCCCATCTCCAAGATCATAACCTTGGGTAGATCTCAATATTAAAGACAGAGAGCAGCCTAGAAGTAGAAGCCAGTGAAGGCCATGAGGCAGGCTTTGTGGTAGGAGTAGGGATGGGCAGAGACTTAGAAAGAGGAGACAGTTTGTCCTGGTCAGTGTTCTGAAACATTTTAGTCCCTGGACTATTTTGCACTTGTAAAAATTATTGAGGATCCTTATAAGTTTATGTGTGTGTGTGTGATTATAACTACCAATAGTTACCCAATTAGAAATTATAATTTATATTTTTGCAGTTATATTAAAATAGCAATAATAAGCTATTAATGTCAGAGTAATAACATCAATACATGTCATGTAGCTTCTAGAAAACTCCATTTTCAACTCAAGAAAGAATGAAAGTGAAAAAAGGCAATTGATGGCTTAGTATATTATTATAAAAATAATTTTAATCTCATGGACCTCCAAAAAGGGTCTCAGGGCTCCTTGAGAACTGTGGTCCAGGCAAGGATACTAGAGATTAGAAGATGAATGTGCATGTGTTTCTGTGTGTGTGTGTGTGTGTGTGTGTGTGTAATAAACACAAAGCACTCTCTTTGTCTCAGTAATAATGATAGCACATTAAGTATTTACTGTGAATTAGATACTATGCTAGTTCACAGTTATTATTTCATTTATCACTATAATAACTCATGAGAGGAGATACTATTATTATACCCATTTTACAGATGAAGAAATGAGGCACAGAGGGCCTAAAATGCAAAGTGGGGCCCAATTTCTATGACAGAAAAGAACAAATTAATGCAAACTGTTATGAGGTTAAGGGTTATTTAGCCTTGAGGATGACAAGAGTAACTTCCTGGCTAAGTTCTAGAGAGAAGGGAAAACAGTGTAGGGTGTTGTGCTCTGTCCGATCCCTTCAGAGTAGGGTGTTGTGCTCTGTCCGATCCCTTCAGAGCTGAGGCTCCCCTGCACTGACCTCTGCTGGCTCTCAGTGAGTTCTTCTCTGGGAACTACCCTCAAATATAACTGCTAATCAGAGGTCACACCCCTTCCCTTGGAACACCCAACCCCTTGGCTGGTTAGCAGGTCTATAAAAGCCCTTGCCCCAAGGCAGGACAATAGCAAGGTCATCCAGTTCCAGACCTGCCCTGGGATCTGAGGGGCCCTTCCCCCTTCCCTCTCCCCTCCCACCTCTCTGCTTGCTTGTGCATTACCGCTCAGTGCCTCCCTCTGACCAGTCCTACTTCCTTCACTCCCCCTCCCCCCCCCTCAGGGCACTTCTCCCTTTGCTTCCCAGGGGAACAAATTTTAAGACAAAGACTGATTCCTAAATCTTCTACCATTATACACAGTTCACTCTAAATCCTTTTAAATAGTAGGTCTCCCAAATGGTTAATATGAAGTGTCTTTAAACTCAATAACCAGTGGAATTGTCCCGACTTAAGCTTACTCAGCCTCCCAAGGTGCAGTCTTTTAATTCCATGATGGACACTTCCGATTTGAGAGTTCCTCCTGCTATGTGGGCACGGTTCTGCCTGGTATCCATCTGTGGTTTGTGGTTCTCCAACGGAGCTTTCCAGATTGACGCATTCATTCTTCCAGGATAGCTGTCCACACTGCTCTTGGGTGGGGTCTTTAAACTGGATCCATGAGGACCTCAGCTCAGTCAGAGAGCTGGACCAGACAACATTTTTTTTTTAAAATATATTTTATTGATTTTTTACAGAGAGGAAGGAAGAGTGATAGACAGTCAGAAACATCGATGAGAGAGAAACATTGACCAGCTGCCTCCTGCACACCTCCCACTGGGGATGTGCCCGCAACCAAGTTACATGCCCCTGACCGGAATAGAACCTGGGACCTTTCAGTCCGCAGGCTGACGCTCTATCCACTGAGCCAAACCGGTTTTGGCAAGGACCAGACAACATTTTAGTGCTTCCTCGTCTGGAGGTTTTCTGATTTCAGGAACTTTTTTCCTGATAGGCTGTTCATGGCAAAATGCTACCTCTTCCCCAACCTCCATCTTCCATACAGACTTGAATGCCCCAGAGCATGGAAGGACGATAACATAACAAATTTCCTTCTAATTCTTTGTTTTTCATTACAGTAAAATGGGGGTGAAGTTTTAAGGCCCCTTGGCTCCATGGTTTTCAGTTTGACCCCATATACCTTATCTCTTGTGAACGAACTAATTTTTGTCTTCCCCACTGTGCTCTGAAAGTAGGACAGTTTTCAGCGTTAGTTTTAATCACGTGCCACTGGGGGAGATGATGATATTGATTAAAATGTGAGCTTAAGAAAGGTAGTCTCTTGAAGAGGACTTACATGGAACAGGTATGTTCTACTTCCAAATTTCCACTAGGTGGCGTTTTATTAAAGGAGTATTGTTATTGTGCTCAATAGAGATAATTATTCATGCTATTATTTTTAAAGGGATAGTAGGGAGCTTTCTGAAAAATTAAACATTCATATTTCCATGGATGATTATAGTGAGTATTTTAAAAGAAAAGCCTGTCATATTTTTAAAGACAAAATGCCAGATAAATTCCTTCCAAATCTAGCTTCACCTAAAGAATAGAGGGTTGAGACAAGATTTCTAAACTGAGCTCTGACACTAATTTATTATGTGACCTTGTATACATCGTTAGCCTAATTTCTTCTTTGAAATGAGAAAGGAAAGCAAATGACAGTCTTTTATGGCCTTTTTACTTCTAATACTTATAATTCTATGTCGTTCATTAATATGTTTAAATTACAAGTTTTCTAATACCCTCATCACTGAATTTGTAATAAAGACAAAATTGAAAAAAAAGACAAAATTGAAAAAATTATAACACAATTTGGTTTGTTTATAAAGTACTTTATATGGAAGATTGTTGTGATTTTAGACTTTTCTAATTTTTATTATTGAGAATGATCCCTTGAAAGTTCCTTCTTATGCTGAGTCTCAGCATCTTTAATTTCATGCCAAACAACTATGTGCCTGAAAACCTCTTTCCTACTCTTTCAAATGACTGTGGAACAAGTTTCTTAACCCAGAGAAACTCATCTGAGAGAGCAAGGGAGGTCTTCATGGATAATCATCAGCATCAGACAGGTGAAGAGCGCTCAACTCTCTGGACCAGTTCTGCAAAAGAACCTCTCTTAACATTTCCATTGTCCAGATTGCTTTTCCCTGAGCTATGAAAGAGTCCAGTGACCAGAGACTTATAATACTTTACAGTGCCATAGAATTTCCCCCCATCTTTCTATCTCCAAGGCTTAATAAGACAGGAGGAATAGTGCCTTCAGAGCCCAGGCTCCTCTGGGCCTGTGGATTTGGGCTCCAGGGAAGGCAAGTTTAACTCTGCTGCTCTACTGCAGACATTGAATGAGGCTGCATTGACTCAGCAGTTTGGAATCTGCTCTCCATCTTGGGGTTGGGGCAGGAGCTGGCCCCAGGAGTCCCTAGGAATGCCAAGACACAGGCTCCAGGAGGGGTCTTTGCTGCACAATAAAGCACAGAGGACCTTTGAAAAAATAAAAAATGAACAATAAAAGAAATCTGCTTCTCCTTCTCCTTCACTGCTCTCCTAAACCCAAATTTACAAAACCTAGGGCTGCTGAAGTTGGAAAGGACTTTGCTGATTGCTTGCTTCCATGTTTCTCAAAGGTTGTTCCAAGAAATGAGAGCCACTGAGAGAAAAATAAATGACTCCTGCATGAACGAACTTTTAGAAAGGCTGCAAAGAAAACTCCCATCAAGTAGCCATAGTGCACATTCACATTTAAACTTTCTAGGAATTTCTACAGCAAGGAAACGGATTTGTGTAATCTGTTCTTTTGCAAACCCATGAACATTGTAAAGGTCAATGGTAAAGGTGTCATTGTGTCCTGCAAAGTTTTCTGCCACCTCCCCTCACCTCCCCTCTTCCTTTTCTCACTTTCCCACTTAGGAACAAATTCCCCTTCCTGTCACTAGCAGGTGGCTCTGCCCTTCTGCGAAAGCTCCATGTAAGCTGACAAGCCTACCCCACAGTCACTCAACGACCCCAAGAGAGCCTCTCATGGCATTCATCCGAGAAATGTGGTTTGCTCCTTAAGAGAGATTCTGCAGCATCCCGTTGAGAATACATTTCTCTACTTGTTATATAACCATATGTGCTTGAAAATTGCAAAATTGTGTCTCTCCTTTCAAGTTCTGTATTCTTATTTCTCACCAATGCAGTCAACCTGTCTTCCTGGTTATTTACTACTTTACAAAGAAAATGGCTCTATCTTTTAAAAATACTGTGCCTCTACGTCATCTATTATCTCGTCTCCTCACCTCTCTTATAATAGAAAAGTAGGAAGGATGCAGCTTAATTGTTTTTAAAGATGAACAAAATCTTTACCTGGAAGGTAAAATGATCAGTCAAAACTCAAAGGCCACATCTCTGGCATCAACACCCATGTTCTTTCTTGATGTTCTCCGTTGCTTCTGATATGCAAGCCCAAAACATAGCTTTGAGAATCATCAGTTTTGCCCGCATGCACACACACTATGGCAAGCTCTACAGCATAGCTCTGGTGCTGGTGGCACTGCAAAGAGAAAGAGAGACAAGACACAGAAAGTCTCCATCATCACTGGCCTTTCAAGGTGCTTTGGTGAAGTCATCTGGGAGCAGGGTGTTTCTTTCCCACCCTACAGAAGGAATGTGCTTTTAAATTTAATTTGACCATTATTAAAGTTCAGATCACTTCCTTTTACTTTGGTCATAGAGAACACTATGACTTTGACCCAAAGGCCAGAGAGGTAAAGGCAAAAATAAATAAATGGGACTATATCAAACTAAAAAGCTCTTGCATAGCAAAAGGAACTGCCAACAAAACAAAAAGTCAACCACTGGATGGGAGATGATATTTTCAAACAACAGCTCTGACAAAGGGTTAATATCCAAAATATATTAAAGAACTCATAAAACTCAATACCAAACAAAAATTCAATTAAAAAAAGGGCCACGGACCTAAACAGACACCTCCCCAAAAGACATGCAAATGGTCAACAAATTCAGCTTCACTAGCTATTAGGGAAATGCAAATCAGAACTACAATGAGATACCACCCACACCTGTTAGAATGCCTATTATCAACAAGACAAATAATAATGAGTGTTGGAGAGACTCACTAATGAGTGAAGGAAAAGGAACCCGCTTTTACTGCTGGTGGGAATGTAAACTGGTACAGCCACTGTGAAAAACAGACCGGCAGTTTGTTCCTCAAAAAATTAAGAATGGAGTTATTTGAAAACCCAAAAACATTTATTTGCAAAGATATATACATCCCTCCGTTCACTGCAGCATTATTCATGGTGGCCAAGACATGGAGACAACCAGTGTCCTTCAACAGAGGATTGGCTAAAGGAGATGTGGTACATATACACAATGGAATTCTAATCAGCCATAAGACAAAATACTGCTGTTTGCGACAACATGGGTGGACCTTGAGAATATCATGCTAAGCAAAATAAGTTAGTCAGAAAAAGCTGAGAACTATATGACCTCACTCATATGTGGGATATAAAACAGAAACTCATAGACACATACCTCAGTATGGTAGCTACCAGAGAGAAGGGGGTGGGGATGTGGAATAAAGAGGGTCAAATATATGGTGACAGAAGATGATTTAACTTTGGGTGGTGGGCACACAATGCAATATACAGATTATGTATCATGGAAATATACACTTGAAACTTACATAATCCTGTTAACTACTGTTACCACAATAAATTAAACAAACAAACAAATGAACAAATAGTTTCCTTTTGCTTTTGGGTCAAAATCCAAATTCCTGAATATGTTCCTATGTGATCTGGCCCCACTTCTTTTTTATCTTCACCTGATTTAACTGTTCCCTGCCTCTGTTTGCTCCAGCCACCTGGCCTATTTGTAGTTCTTCATATGAGCCAAGCTTCTGTCCCAGAATCCTCCGATGCACTCTTCTCCCTGCCTAAAATTACCATCCCCCTTCCTATCCCGCCTGTAACCTTTCAACCTGGTCAACTTTTTCTGGTTTTATTGTTTCTACTTGTCTTCTCTTTTGAAAAGCCCTCCCCACTACCAAAGGGCCTGTCCCCCCTTTTGCCATATGTATTGACGTTATTCTTTATGGTCTCCAGCTCCCACTAGACCTTGTTAAGCTCTGGAGACAGTGCTTAGTGTAGTTTCTGGCAGATAAACTTGCAATAAGTAATGTTGAATGATTGCTTGAATGAATGCTTGCTAGGCAGCTTGGAAAAGTGTTCTTCTGCCTGTGGTCAGCTCATTTATGTGTCCATTCCACAAGTGCCTATGAAACCTCTATCCCTGTGTGTGTATTAAGGGGATGCAGGTACATCAGCTCTGCCATCCGTTACTTGCAACTGAGCAGGTAGCTGTCTGGGAGGCAGTGTTGGGGCATGGTACCTGAGCTCAGACTCGGTCTTTGCCAAACCTTCTTATCTATAACCTTCCAGAATCTCCTTAAGGCTGCCCAACATGTCCCACACCCAATACATCATGATAACCCTTTAAGCTGCCAGGTCAGCTGGATTAAAACGAGCACAGCCCCTGAATCTGCTGCAGTCCCAATGATTTCTAAGCTCTGGTTTTGCAATTTCCCAAAGAACTGCAAGTACTCTTGGGAATCAGTAGCTCAATTTACTCTGTTTGTTTATCATGAATTAAGAAGGCCAGTCTGGCTATTGCTTCCCAAAAGGGAAACCTTTTTAAATTGCATATTACAGTGTTTATCCCAATTCTCCCCAAACTTCAGAGCCCACACAAGCCTATTTACTCTCTGAAAATACCCATTGCTAACCTGGCCAATTTTTAGTTTCTGCTTATATTCTCTCTACCTCTAATTTTGTCACATAATCATGTAAGGTCACATATTATCACACAAATGATATTGACTTATTATTTAGCTATTTTAGGGCTGTGTGAGTATTGTTTCCCTATAGAGTCCCTTGAGGACAAGAACATGTGTACTTCATTTATAAAACCCATAGTGTGTAGTGTGGTCCTAGGCATTCCTTAAGTGGTCAAGGATATAGGTCCCACAATAACATGGCATGTGTTGGCTCCTCCAGAAGCAGGCATTGAGATGAAGTTTGGCTTGCAGGATATTTGTTAGGGATCAATGCATGTAGGAGGAAACTTGGAGAAGGACTGGATAAATGAAAGTGTCCAACTAGAGTCTGGACTCAACAAAACCTCAGCCAACCCCACAGAATTGTTCCATGAAGCACCCAAATGACAGGGCCTTCATATCTCCAGTCCCTGCCTTGATTAGTCCTGCTATGTGAAGCCCCCCAGAAGGATGACCCTTGGGTGGTTTTCTGCCATTGGAGCAAAGCCTGGAGAAGCTGTCCATCCGCTGAGGCTGCCTGCTGAAACTTGGGCAACAAGTCCTTCCATGAATGGGAATGTGGGTAGTATATCTCCTGTTGCTGGATGTTGGGCATCATTTAACACTGGTGGGTCTTGATCCAGCATCAAGAAGGGTTCAGGAATCTGGAGGAAGGGCTGTGCATAGATTAAATAAGAGTCCAGAGAGGAAACATAATTTTGAAAGGCATATTGGGGGAGGCAGAGGAGCCTAGCTAAAGAAACCAAGTTCTCCTTGTCTCAGGACCCCTTGCTTTTTATTAACATAAATTGTCCCAAGGCAAGGTGGAGATATACACTTCAAAGGGTAGTGTTTCTTACAGAAGCATTGTCAGATTGGGGAATTGCTTGCGGCTGTTCAGGTGTTTGTCCAGTAGGAGGCAATGACATATAGATTAAGATTCCCTGAGCTGTCTGGCAGCAAACAATCAATTAAATGCATCCTTTTCAGGTTTAGGGAAATGCCTTTAGCCATTTCCAACAGGTGTTAACATATGTGACTCAGCCCTTGTTGAGTCCCCAAGTTCCACCAATCTTTTGATGAAACTCTGAATTATGACATGCTGGAACTGGCTTCCATAATCCTGTCCACCCTAAAGTTGGTGACACAATTCAATAAAAGCCTGTGGATGAAAAGGGGGCCACATACTAAACCTGACAAGCTCAGGGGAGGCCTTACAAACTCACAGACCTATAGTAACCTCATAGGATGGTCTGAAGTTAAAACTTTCTAACTAAAAGCTAGTCATGGCACATAGTCTTGTCCTAGGCTGGTATCTTCCTTGACAAAGGTCAATCATTACTGAGCCTCTCTATTGTCTTTTTGTATCTAAGATAATATACCTTTGGAATTTCAGTGTAATCCCCTTTTTCTAGACCCCTCAGGGCATAATCTCCCACCAGAGCAGAGACCAAAGAACCCCTTGTTGCTATCTTATTCCCCCACATATCATCTGTAAGTGCTGCAAATGTTAATTATTAGCTATCCTGCACACACCAGTATAAGAGAAGTGTGTGTCTCTGTTTTGCTCTTTATCCAATCTCAGCTGTTTCCCTGCTTCGCTTTCTCCTGCCTCCCTAATCTATCACCAATGAGTTCCATGTAACCTTCCTTACACCTCCTTCGGTTGTAATGTAGAAAATAAACTGCAATACTATCATTCTCTGGAGCATTTTCTCAGTCCATTGAGATTTTGCTTCCTGACAATTGTCAGCTTGGATTAAATAAAATCATAAAAATTCTCTACAGATTTGGAGGTTTCTTACATCCACAGGCCTATGAAATTCAAGTTTCATAAATACCTGTAGAACTGAACCCCACTGGCCAGGCCTCTGGTTAAGGTGAAAGACCACCCAATGAACTCAGATTCTACTTAATAAGGAAATAATAGTGATGATACCTTGGTCTGGGGGTGACATGGGGCAGATAATGCATCCCCCCAAATTTAAAAGGTTGCTGGACACATAGGAAAACTTACATTTCCAAAATCTATCTACTCCTTTTCACAGACAGTTCCAATTTGATGACTACAGAAATGCTCCTCATTGAATCACATATTTTCAAAGTATTTTCCCAACAATGCCTTAAATCGCTACTATTTTAATGTATAGGACAACATCTGACTCACACAAAACCCTACAAAATAGCAATAACTGCTCCTTAGTAAAAGCCTACTAGGTATGAGGCCTTTTACATAATGATTTCTTTTTAAAAAAAATCTTTATTGTTGAAAGTATTACATATGTCCCCTTTTTCCCCCATTGATCTCTCCCAGCCCGCCCCCACCCCCCAGCCCAGGCCTTCACCCCAATTGTCTGTGTCCATTGGTTATGCTCATATGCATACAAGTTCTTTGGTTGATCTCTATCCCCTCTCCCCACCTTCACCCCTCCCTCCTCTGCCTTCCCTCTGAGGTTTGACCTTCTGTTCGATGCTTCTGTGTCTCTGGATCTATTTTTGTTCATCAGTTTATTACATAATGATTTCTTAATGTCTGTAGGATTATAAGCCTGGAACTATGCTAAGCACTTTTGGGGGACTATCTTACGTAATTATAACATTGTAATGTAAATGTTCTTATTTCTATTTTACAAATAGGGAAATGGAAGTTTAGCAAGGGAAAACAACTTGCCCAATGTCACCAGCCAGTAAGTTGCAGAACCAGAATTCAATCCAAGTAAGCTGATCCTAGGGAGATTTTTAAATTTTCTTTACAATAAAGGACACTACTTTCCCATTAAAGACACTTGCCTATTTGTTTCATAAGTCTCGTAGGGTTTCTGGGCCACAGGGTCTAGGCCCCAAGGCACTAGAGTGTGGAAAACTATTCTGTATAATAATTGTCAGATGGGGAATTCAAGTTCCCCAGGAAGGGAATGAGAGGGGCCAGGCAGGTTGGTCCCTCTCGGGAGGAAGATTTGGAAAACACCCCTCCTCCATCACACCCAGACAGCTCAGGTGAAGGTCTTTTTTTAATTTTTTTTTATTAAGGTATTATATGTGTACATATCTTACCATTGCCCCCCCACCCCACTCCCATACATGTCAGGTGAAGGTCTTTAGGAGAATAAAAAACGAGTACGGAAAGTTAAAAAAAAAGAAGAGTCATATATGTGATATAAACGTTCTCTTCAGACTTATAAAAGCTTTAATAAAACAGGCATTGCTCATGGAGACAGCTGTGTGGGTGGGTTCTTTAGAGGAACTTGAGGAGGTGCTAAGATTCTGCACCTGAGTGGGTGCTGGGTGATCATGGAGACACCCATTGAGACAAAGGATCACCAGGACAAGAGGAAAATCGATAACTAGGTTTCCCTTTCCTTTAAAACAACCCAGTCAGGTGTGTTGATATTTCCATCTTATGGCTGAAGAAATAGTGACTGCGACACATTAACTTGCCTAATGTCTTACAGAGAATAATGACAAACCAGGGTGTAGTGACAAACAAGGTCTCACAGCCTGAACTTTTTTCCTATGACCTTAAACTGCCACCAGAAGAGGCCAGGGGAAATATCAAAACAAACAACAAGCTGTTAATATTTTGATTCCTCTCTTAGGTCCTTAATTTTAATCTCTTCGACTGAAGCAGAAGAAGCCAAATGAGAAGTGAAAGCCACAATAAGAATCCTTCTGAGTGACCATGTGTGTAATGAGATAGGGCGCGGATCCCCCATCCTTCTTGTGAGTGACAGTCACCGCTGCATAATGAGGGTGCAGCTCTGGGAGGAGATGCAAGGAGCCAGGGGCTTTTCAGCCTCAGAGAGCTGCAGAAGCCACACAGCCTAACCCCTCAAAACTGGGGATCTGTTCCTACCTGTGAGATCTCCGTGATGCAGTCATGAGATTTAAATCCAGAGATTTATGTGTTGCTTCAGGATGCAGGCGCCTAGCTCCCCACAGAGCAGCAATGTTTATGTCAGAAGGAACCTGAAACAGGAAAGCTTGCTATGAGCCTCACAGCAAAAACCCAGCCAGAGCACTCTCCTCTAGTGCAGTGGTTGGCAAACGCATTAGACAACAGAGCCAAATATCAACAGTACAACGACTGAAATTTCTTTTGAGAGCCAAATTTTTTAAACTTAAACTTCTTCTAACGCCACTTCTCAAAATAGACTCGCCCAGGCCGTGGTATTCTGTGGAAGAGCCACACTCAAGGGGCCAAAGAGCCGCATGTGGCTCGCAAGCCGCAGTTTGCCGACCACAGCTCTAGTGCTTTCATTTTCATTGCAACAGGTATGTCTGCCAATTGGGTTTGCAGAACCAGATGCTCTCGTAGAAAAAAGCAGACCAACTCAGACACCGGTTCTGAGCTCTGGGCATTTACTCCCGACCAGCTCTGTTCCCTGCACTTAGTGCAGGTGACACAACAGAAAACAACAGAGGTGAGGTCCTTGCCTCATGGAGCTCACAGTCTAATGGGCAAGGTGGGCAGGAAGATCTGGAACGCAAGACAGAAGAGCAAGGGAAGTTCTCAAACTCGGGAGACAAGCCTCTCCATTACTTAAACTCAGCGGCAAGGGAATTGGGGGAATAAGAAACGAGCAAAAATGTAGGTATTAGAACCACTTGTCTCTGGGCCCATGATTCAGCAGGGAGGGCAGGGTGAAGGAAGGTCTGGGGTGGAGTCAGGAGGTGGGTCCTTTTGGAGGACAAAGGCTCGCTGGGAGGGACGGAAGGGATGCCTCAGACTCAGCTGCTGGGAGGCTGACACTAACCTACTAGATTTTAGGTCCACTTGCTCACTTTCCCCTTGGACAAATCTACGTTAACAAATGGCTCATCCTGATTTTGTGTTTGCTTTTTGGGGGTGACTGTCTTTTCTGAGGCAATAACTTGGGTGTCACAGTCTGTGCTGATCCCTTCTCCTGGGCAGGGGACCCGTTACTTCTCTGATGAGGGAGGTCCCTCTGTGGGTTCACCAAGTTCCCTAGAGGAAAGTGCCCTTATTTTTCCCAAGAAGTCCCAAACATGTTATTATTCAAAAATGGTATTGTCATTAAAGTAGAAGAAAATATACTCCAGACATGATAGCTAAATATAATATGTGATCCTAGACAGAATCCTGTACTAGAGGATAAACCAATTCAATGAAAGACACTATTGGGCAAATTGACAAGAAATGTAGGCAGCAGATTAGATAAAAGTTCTGTATTAATGTTCAATTCACTGAAGCTGAGAATGGTTCTGTGGGTATAGGAGAGAATATTCTTCTTAGGAAATATACACTGAAGTATTTAGAGTTAACGGGCAATAATGCATGCAATTTACTTTCCAACATTTAAGAAAAAAGAGTAGTGATGTGTGCATATAGAGAGAAGGCAAATGGAACAAAATGTTAAAAGCTGGGTGAATCTGGGTAGTGTGTTCTTAACTATTCAGGCAACATCTCTGTCAGTTCAAATGAAAAGTTTCATAAAATGGCCCATGAGCCTGCCCCTTAAATCTTACTGCCACTTTGAGATTCTCTGACTTTTGCTTTCCACAACTGCCACCACCTTGCAAGGTCCCTAGAGATGGAGGAATCCAGCTCTAAACCCTTTGTATTAGGCGCTCTCTCAGGCAGATGCCCTGGGGTACACTTAACATTACTGAGGTAAAATATTCAAACAGGGTTTAGGTTTTTTTGTTACAAAATACTGAAAAAAAAAGCAAGTCAAATGCAATAAAAAACCTACACACATGTAAAAATACAAAACAAATAAAAGATACACAGAGGAGGCTGACATACCTGATATCCAGCACTTACCCTGGCACTCACTGGGGTGGCACCGTTTATCTCCATGCTTTTCAAGTTTTCGGATCTAGAATGTGGAAATAAATACATTAGTTTAAGTAGAAAAGAAAACACAGAGAAGCCATATGAAAATGATTCATAAAAACAAAGGTATAAAGAAAAAACTAAGCCTATCAGGAGAACATAACCTGAAAGGGTGGTACCAATCTGGGCTGGACAGAAAAACAATGAAGTAGAACATAGTCTGGAAATCAATCTCAAATCCCAAAGAAATTTAGTGTTTGACGCAGCATTTTAAATTGTTGGGAGAAAGTTACAGTCAATATATTCAGCTGAGAAAAATGGGAAGCTGAGGGGAAATGGATTTTCAGGATGATTGAGCCCCTCTGATGTATTTTTAAACTTCAGTCTTGTACATTAAACTCAGAATTTTAATTTTATTCATTTTATACTTTCTATCTTTTAATTATTTGGTGATTCATTGCTGCCATATTTTCCTTTAATTCTTTATACATGTTCCCTTTATTCCTTTGAATACATTTGTTACAATAGCTGCTTTGAAATGTCTGCTAAAGTAAACATCGGGATCCCCTCAAACATAATTTCTACTAATGCTTTTTTTTCTGTATTTTGGTCAAACTTTCCTACTACATTCTACTTTTCATAATTTTTTTTGTTGTTGAAATTTTGGCATTTTAGTTAATATATTGTAATAGTTTCAACTCTGACTTCCCCTCTCCCAAGGGATGCTGTATTTGTTGTTTGTTTAGTGAATAGGCTTCTGTTAGAATGTTTAACCTGCATTTTGGGACCACCATTGTCTCTATTTAGCTTATTTTTCTTACTTTTTTTTTTTTTTTTTTTTTTTTAGCTCTGAAGCCTGACTTTCTTAAGGTTGTCCCTGGTCAGCATATCTTAGTGGTCACCTAAAAAGACTGGTCAGAAGGTGTGCTTATAGACTTTGGGACTTTCACATTTTGCTGATGGCTCTCTGTGTAGATTGCAGAATGGCTTCAAAACCCAGTTATCAACTATGCTTCACATTTTAATTTCTGCTTGTGTAAGGCCTTATATTCAGCTAGGGATGAGTAGATAGGTCAGATCTTTTCTTGTCTTTCCTGAGCAGACACATAGCCTTCTAGACCACCAGAAACATCTGGATTATTATCAAAATGCTTCATGCCTATCTTGTTCCTTGTATTTCCCTACTACATTTCTGGTTAACCTACCTTTTTGTTGGCTTGGTCAGCATCACAGCCTCAGGTTGATGAGGTGTTTGCCCTCATAGACTGGCACTGAGATCTCTATTGTTTTTTACAAAGCCCTTGGGCATGTGGCTTTTCTCTCCTCTGCTCCACATCAAGCCAGCCCTCTATGATGACAGAGCTGTCTGCTTTCATCTTCTGCCCATGGCATGGAGGTGAAAGGGCGAATAGCCTAAAAAGTCATTGACTCTTCCTGTCTTTACAGATGTTTAGTAGTTTTTCTTAAATAAATACTTCTCAATTTATTGTATGCCCTTGATCAATTTACAAAACCCTACAATTATTGTTTTAACAATTCTGTCCAGTTTTATCATTGCTTTTTGGGTGAGGATTTGTTGAACTTCTCTGACAGTTTGTGTTTCCTTGTCTAAGCATATACATTTTATAAAGCAAATTCTCTTGTACATTTAAACACTATTTAGAAATATAATCAAGCTCCAAAGCTGAATCCCAAAACCATCATGAAGTACTTCCAGCATCCCACAGCAACCCACAACCACATTTTTATCTCTTCCTTACTCCCTCTGAAATTTCATGAAAAATATGTAATTTTAATAATATCAGGATTAAAAGACATGGAACATTCTTTCTTTGCTCATTAGTTAGGAGAAAGAGAGGGAGAAGTCTGGTACTTATTCTATTTCCCATGTAACATCATTCCTGATATAACAAATCGAGAAGCTAGAAGGAATAGAATGATAGAGTTGCCACAAACCCACAAATCATTTATTTAACTCCCTCATTTTAAATATGAGTAAACTGAGTCCCAGGAATGTCATCTGTCAGAGTAAACTTCGGGTTGTTCCTTTTAAAGGACTCATTTATGTGTATGTAGCTATTATTTTTCAGCAGTGGCAGATAGGGTTGGAGGAGGTGAGAAGCTGTTTGGAAGACTGATTCCGGCTGTTTGGCAGGATAAAAGTATGCCCAGTAATCCCTTTTACTTTTTTCTAAGGAAAAGAATATGCTTTGTTGTGACAGCAAAGGACTCTTTTTACAGAAAAAGAAAAATCAATTTCTAGAGATGCCAGCTCTGCATTTCTTAACTATGTGGTTAGAAATATGAAATTGAAATATAATGGTCAGGATTTTTATTAGGACTCACTTGCTGGGAAGAGAATGTGATGAACTCACAAAGCATGGCTTCTACACTCACACTTTAGAAATCAGACATCTGTTTGGGTCACTAATATTGCTCAGCACATCACCCTAGTATCTATCATAGGAACCTGGACTGAAGTAAGACAACTGCTTTCAGAAATGGCTAGACAAGGACAAACAGACCTCTTTAAAAGAGGTGGAATTTCCTATGGTTTGTCTAACATCTTTATCTTCCCCATATCTAATAGCAGTGACTTGTACTTAATGCCTACCCCATTGAATTAGATGCTCTATTTTGATTTTGCTATACTCAGGTCTTGATTTGCATCTTCTGTACCAAATACCCCACATTGGGGAATAGATACACAACCCCTGTGATCATGAAGGTGGCTTGTGTATCAGACACTAGGAAAAGGAATTTTTTAGCCAAATTAACAAGATGCTTCTAAAGAGAGTAGAGAGAAACTAGGGGAATGATATTTTGAGATTCTCAGATATCAAGATTTGAAATCACCTGATGCTGTTGAGTAGAAAAGGCCTCCTGGTCAGAACTATTTTCATGTAGGAATAAATCTTATTGCCTTGACCTAACACTGACCACAAGTCACAGAGTTAGAAAAGACTGATATCATGAATAGGAAGAGAGAGGCAGCAGAATGGAGAAAACAGGAGAGGCTGGGAGTGGGGAGGGGGAAGGAAGAGAAAAAGGGAACTCTAAGGAAGAAGTAGTAGAATGGGAAAGAAAAAAGAAAGCAAGGAAACTGGAGGAAAAGTACCAGTAAGAAGAAAACCAGGAAAGATGAATCAAAAGCTCCATGACACAACATTAAGACCTGGGCACAAATCTCGTACTTAGGAGAGATCTGTTAGCCTCTCTAGGTTTGTGTTTCTCCACCTATTGAATGAATGGACTGGACTAGGTGATAGCTCAGGTCATTGGTGGCTTATAGTTCTGTAAGAATAATGCCATCCTATTATAGACTACTTTCCACCATGCATCCATCTGTGTAATCCTGTTTGCATTTACCACTCTCCTCATTCACTCACTCAGCTACAGTCATACAGGCCTTTCTGCTATTCCTCCAACAGGAGAGTCTACTCCTCACCCCGATGCCCACCTTGGCCTTTCCATTGAAGCATTCTCCCACAGATCTTCATGTGGATCATTTAGATTTCTTCTTAAATACTGCCTTCTTGGAGATTCCTCCCCTGACCTTCCTATGAAATAGGAGACCTTACCTACAACCTTCCCTCCCTCCCTCTATCCCATTATTCAGTTCTACTTGTTGTCTAGTATAACTATACATGTATGTATTTACATGTTTTTAATCTCTCTCTGAGGCAAGGATTAGGTCTTGTTCTCTAATGTATCCTTAGCATCAAGGACAGTATTGCTATGTGGTAGGCACTCAATAAGTATTTATGGAATAGACCTCACACCTGGCTATGCTGGTAGACCAACCAGGTTTTAATATCTTCTTTTTATAGATCAGGATACCGCAGTATAAAATAGGAAATCAGCTTAAAAACATCCTGTGATTTGATGGTTATTTTTGCCTTATTCCCCTGTCACGCTGCACTTGCCTAGCATTTATAGTAGACTTCAGCACTGTGCTTCCCTCCTACCCCCAAACTCTATAAAATCCTGCTCTGATTAATAAATTGCAATCAATTGCAATGCCTAATTATCTCCTTAGGAGGTCTGAAAAGAATGTAATAGATGGAGCATACTTAACTCTCAGCATGGGAGGGTAGCTATGGCTGGGTGACCCAGAAAAAAAAAATGCTTCAAGGAGAAAATAATAAGAGAGCAAATGTGAAGTTGTCCCAAGTACATGTAACTGAAATGTGTCTGCTACTTCCAAATACCAAGTTTAATCAAAGTTGTTTGGTTTGCTGTTTGGAATGCTTCAAGAAGTGTTTCTCCAAGTGTGGTCAGTAGACCACCGGATTCAGCTATATTCCTTCAAATGCCCAGGAAAACTCAAGACTGATGGACTCAGAGGTCTGAAGATGTAGTCTAGAAATCTGTATCTCCACTAAGTTCCCCATGATGTTTTCTGATGCACACTAGAGTTGGGAACAAAATTGGCTGAAAGATTATACAGTCTCAGTTTGCTTTTAAAAGAGTAATAAGCTTTGAAATAGGCATGTTTTCCTTTAACAACAAACATTTGCTGAGTGCCTACTAAGTGAGAGACATGGTGCTAGGAGCTTGGATACAGAGATGAGCAAGATATGAGCTTTGTGGTAAAGGACCTCTGTGTTTTTGTTTGTTTGTTTTTAATCCTCACCCAAGGATTTTTTCCCCATTGATCGTTTAGAGAGAGTGGAGGGGAGATGGAGGAGGGGTAGAGAGAGAAAGATTGATCTGAGAGCCACCGATTGGGTGGCTCCCTCATGTGGGCTAGGGATGAACTTACAACTGAGGTACATGCCCTTGGCTAGGAATCAAACCTGAGAACCCTCTGTCCATGGGCTGACACTCTAACCACTGAGAAAACTGGCCTGGGTGGGACCTCTATGTTTTAAAATCTCAGAGAGAGAAGACAGTGCAGTAGCAGAGAGGGATCCCATCCAAGGTCTGGGCTCTGTGTGGGAAAACTGCTATGAGGAGATTTGAAGGGTTGTCCTGTGGAAGGAGCAGAATCCATGTTCTACACGATCCAGAGGACAGAAGTAAGACCAATGGGTGGCTGTTTTGGGAAAGTTAATTTGAGCTCCATATGGAGAAGAATTTTCCTGCAATTAGAGCTGCCCAGATGGGGAGCAAATGATCTTTGGCCTCATCCATATGGGTATTGGAAGACCATCTGTTGGGATTCATAAACGGGGATTCCCACACTTAGTGAGGTGAAGCTCCATTGCTTCTGAGTCTGAGATTCACTGATTCGCCAAAAATAACAACAACAAACCTGTATTAATTGATATTCCACAATAATATATGGACCAAAATTCTTCTATATCTAGACACTGTGAAAGTTTATATAAACAAGCAAGACAGGCTCACCATGCTTAGGGGATAACAACAAAACAGATACTGAGACAGCTAGCATTCATTGCATGCTTACTCTCTGCTAGACCTATGCAAAGCACCCTTTGTATTACTTTATTTTGTCCTCAGAACAACCCTGTGATGTGGGGACATCATTATTTCCATTTCCCAGGTGGGCAAATGATATTTTATCCAGAAATTCTGCCAAGAAGAGGAGTACCATTTTGGAATGACTAAATTTTGCAGATTTTGAAATGTTAAGACAAAGTTCTCATGTGACTCTTTGAGTCTTTCCCTGGCTAATGTGTACTCAGCTCTCAGATCTTGCCTTCAATGCCATTCCCTTGGGACAACCTTCTCCATGCCCCCAGAGTAAACCAGCTCTCCTGATCACAGGCTCCCATGGAGCCCTGGAACTCTCCCTCTTAGCTGTTATCCTTAGTTGCCATGAACTAAGAGAAGGAAATAACTTGAATCCATTTAACAAAAATGCAACGTATTCCACTGAAACTATATCTCAACTTATGCTCTACTGGCATCATGGTTACTGAACCCTAAATGGTCCTGGGGAGTTACCCAGCCTGGAAGAGAAATATAGGGTTTCATTTTTAGAATAGCCTTTATCTATCACACAAAATCTCACAGGTATCTGGGCACAGTCCATGGCTTTAGGTTTGTGGATGAAGCCCTCCTCAGGTGGTCCCTGACCACCCACTGCTCTCTGCTGACTCTTCCTCCTCTCCCATCGCCCCCACCATAGAGGCCAGCTATGCTGAGCTACCACAGTTCCCTTGTGAGTCTTGCTGTTTCTTATCTCCGTTACTTTGCTCACACTGTTATCTCCGACTGCATTACTATTTCTTGACTCTTCCCTTGGATATCTTTCCAAACCTCACCTTTTCTGTAAAGCCTTCTCTTGCTTAATTTGAGCCCCCACTATATACCCGACACAGACTTCTATAATAATGCCTGAAACACTTGATTCCACCTTAGTCTTCTTCTACTAGATTGGGGGTCAGCACATGCCTTCTGTAAAGATGCAGAGAGTTAATATTTTCCACTTTGTGGGCCACACAGTTTCAGTAAAAACTGCTGCTCAACTCTGCTGCCAAAGCGCGAAAGTGGCCACAGTTGATACATATATGAAAACAAATGGGCATGGGTGTATTTCAATAAAAGTTGGTTTAGCAAAACAGGCATTGGGACAAATTTGGCCCATAATCTATAGTTGGTTAATTTCTGTTCCTGATTCTAGAGTTTTCAGGATACCAATCACAATTTATTTGTGTGTTTCTAGGTGCTAACACATGGTAGGTATTCAGAAAACGATTCTTGGCTGAATATATGATTCCAGTCCTGATATAAACTATGTCGTGAGCCAAGACAATTTTCCTTCCAACTAATATTTTAAGATTCTAACAGGCTTTCTCTTTCTAGCTTCAATTTTAACACCTGGCAAATGGGGGGGGGGGATACCAGTGGCCTTGCATCCCTCATAGGGTTCTGAGAACAGGAGCAAAGGGACCCTGCCCTTGGATGTGAACTACAAAGCACAGCACCCCCAGGAGGGAGTTTATCTTCTACCATGTGTGGCTGAACCTACCACCAGGAGGTCTTTATGAAAATGTAGTGAACAAAGAAACATGCAAATATGAGGTCTGATTTGGCAAATCAAACTGAAAGGAACATCCCTTGTCATGGACAGAGGAAGAGCTAGGAGCAGTTAAACACATGGAGGAGACAGGAGAAGCATGTGCCTCCAGCAGCTGGACTTTCTTGACCCGACGCAGCCTCGGCGGGTGCTGAAGCCGTTCTCCTGCCTCATCATCACCGTGTCTAGCTCTCAGGACAGGGATGGCTACCTGATCTGTCCCCTCCCTCCCTTCGCAAGTGTCAATGCTGGCTTCCTCTCAAGGCCTGCCTTAAGCTGAGAAGGATTCTATGTGAGAGCAATGGTTGCTCAGGGAGCTATGTCATGTAGGATAGACCCATCATAGATCAAGTTGCCTTGGGGACCTGAGTGTGTCCACTGCCGTGGGAGCTAAGGAAACTGTGTAGGTTTTGGGCACCTGGGAAAGACATACAGGACAATTTAGAAAATAAGATGAGAGGATGCCAAAATCTAACCGGGACCATTTCAAAATTTTAGAACCAGACCAGGAAAGATGGCAGAATTTGTCACCAGCTCGTTCCTCTTCTTACTAGTAATCTCAAGAGCCTAAATGCCATCTAGTTTTATTGGTACTTTAGATTGCTCATTGTATGGTCAGTGTGCCCTAGTGGGTTATTCTGAAAACTTTTCTCCATTAAGGATATTGCCTTTATCAGTAAGTTAACTCCAAGGTTTTCCCAATTGATTTATAACTCTTAGGCCAGTCTTACCCCATTTGGCTTCTGTCTGATTGATTTGTTGTTTGATTTTCTTGCTCCTTGGAAACACTCTGAATCCAGCTGAACCACCTGCCTCTGACTTTGGCCTTGCTCCCACCGAGACTCTTAATACTGACTGTGGAAAGCTTTTAAGATGGTTCAGAGCAGAGGTTCTAATTTCATTAGTGTGGGTGGGAACTGGGCATCAGTATTTTTAAAAAGCCCCAGAGAGGATTCTAATTTTTTTCTTGAATACAGTGGTAAGAGCTCGGGTTCCTGACATAGTCAAGGATGGTTTTGGGTTCTAACTTTTCCACCTACAGTGTGACCATGAGAAAGAGGTATAACTCTCTGTTCCTTAATTATTTATTTTGTTTAATGGGCCTACTAATAGTACATTCCTCATAGGGTTATTTATTTTGAAGAACGTAACACATAAAAGGCACTTATAATAGTATCTAGTACATGGTAGGTGATTATGATGATGATCATCAGTATGATATATACATTTCATTTGCCTGCTCCTGGACCCTTGTGGCTATTCCCAGGCATAACAGCAAGCTAATTTCCTAGTTTTGCTTCTCCATTCTACTCCAGGGTATGTGCCGTAAACACCTATAGAACAGGGGTCTAAAGAGTCTGGAGACCTAGGTCCTAGAACCCAGTTCTGCCATATGTGACCTTGAGTAGCTGTCCAGTTTTCTCTGTTGCAAACAAGGCGTACCAGCAATATACATGAAAGAACCCTACCATCCCCTGGGAGGGAAGATGTTAATACTTCTTGTCATGGATGCTGTTTCACTTTCCTGGATTGTCTTTCCTCTTAATTTCTTCTTCCAATATAACCCTTTTAATCCTTTAAGAAACCTAACTTCTACCTTCTTCTTATGGATAGCATCGGTTTTACTTCTATTTCCCACGAGTATTATTGGACTATTTCTTGGCATCCTCATTTTATTTTGTCTTGACTTATTACTTGTTTATTTCTATTTTCTCTTACTAAGAGGTCTCTGAAGGCGGAGAGTCCTTTTTATTTATTTTTTTCTCTTTGGTAGCTCAACATTTTCATGTTTTATTAACCAACTATGGCTGCATACAAATACTCTGGAAAGCTCAGAGTCATACGCAGCTGGCATTGATTTCTGGATCATGCTTTACTCGTCAGCAGGGTAAGTCCTGCTTCAGGCTGCATGTCTGTGGGTTGGCTGGGGCTGCTCTAGTCCCTGTGTCTCTCATCCTCTTTCTGGGAGCAGTCGGTTAGCTGGAGCATGTTCTTCTCACGATCACTGCAGAAATGCAGGAGGATAAGCTAAACTCTGTTAGCCATTTTCAGCCATTGTTCATGTTTTATCTGTTATATACCATTGATCACAACAAACCACATGGTTAAGACCTCAGTCATCTTTTATGAGAATAACTGAAAAGTTATGAATGCAGAAAGTGATGAAGAATTGTAACCAAAAATTCTTTCTAGCACACTTGTTGTAGGGTTGAAAAAGGCAACAAAAAGGAAATAAACATTTCCATCTAATAACATGCATCTTGGTGCTGGAAAAACATTTCCTAAAATATCTATCAGGGAACACTCATTCCAGTAGACTCCTGTTTCATGATAAAGGAGGGGTGGGGTGTGTGGGGTGGGATTCTATAGTAGAATAAGTATGGGGAATACAGAGTTACATTTCAATGGTGTTTGCTTTATTAACTGAGGCTTTGTTTTACCCTGTGTCAGGAATATGCTAAAGGACAATATAGTAGGTAGTTCTAGCAAAACTTACAGGAGCATAAAACTTTCCTTTTAGGAGCTTCCTGTTGAATAGTGTTCCCTGGGACTCATTTGGGAACACGTTGTATGGACCAGTGGGAACAGTTTTTCTTGATCTTTTGCTTAGAAGGATTTTCTGGTGTGCTCAAGAAGGATTAGGGCAGAAGAATGACCAATTAGAAAGTTAAATGAAGATTCATAATAGAAAGTGCACATAGTGAGGCAACTGTTTAAAAAATCATGCCCTTGGGGAACCCAAATAATAAATACATTTAGAAATTGAGAATCCAATGAGCACCTTCCATGCTGCAAGTCACTGTATTGTTAAAGCCAAACCTGATACATGAGTCAGTTATGCCTCTGAATTAAAAGTGCATTTCATTAAATGTGGTGAGATTGGCCTGGCTGGCCACTCCCCACCCTCTGAGGTGCCATGTTGCAGACTGCAAAGCTGGAGTTGATTTTCAGGGTCAGGGGACAACTCCCCTGAGGGGTGGGTTCCTGGCTCATCCTGTGCTCTCGTTCCACAATCAGTGTGCATCCTCCCCCTCAGTCCTTTGTCTTCTGCTTTTCTGAGTCTTTACTGGACTCTAATCTTGAGAACATGAAGTCAAAACTCTCTGGGCTCTGTTGACAAATAGCTGCTGTATTGATTAGATGGATGAAACTGATAGAAGCCAAGCTATTGTTGGGAGTGGAATGAGGAGTGCAGATAAGTGCAGAGAGGGAGGGAACTAGGAAAAGAGACATACAACCGGTTTTGGAGAGGAAGAGAGGTCTTTGGACCCATGGGGTGGTTAGGGGGTGGGGTGTGCAGGGAAATTTGTTTAGGTGAGTTTGTGAATCAAGACAGAGTAATAAATCTGAGGTGAGACATAGTGATGTGAAGAAACACAAAAAGTATTAAATAGTCTCTGATAATATATATAATTTCTTTGATCTCCACATGCCTATTACAAGTTTTTTAGAGCAAAATGTTGACTCTCCATATCAAGAAATTAAATTATAAAGATATCGCTTATAGCAGAGCTGTCATGCCTATAGGTAAAGTTGGATGGGGATAAACTGGGGAGGGCGGGGGTAGTGATGAGTGAACCAGATAGCACATGACCCATCTAAAGCATTGGAGGTGGGATAATCTTCAGGCAGTTGTTGCTTTGCTAGAATAAGGACCCATAGTTGCCAGATGTTATGAATTATAAAGAAAGGCTATAAATGCTCATTTTGCATGTTAATTAGTACCCTTTGGGACATGCTATGTGGGTATCCAACCCACCATTCCAGAGTCTGTGATCCCTGTCTCAGGACTGAGGTTAGGTGAAACTGGGAATGCCAGCCTCAGAGTCTGATTGCTGGACTCGGGTCCCGCTGACCTGGAAGGTTACTCAATAACTGGCCTGCAATTTCCTTATCAATAAGATGGGGGATGATCATACCTACGTCATAGACTTAAGTGGCTTAACAGTCAAAGTCACCGTAACAGAGTCAGCTGTCCCCCAGCCTTTGGCTGTCCTTCTCTGGGATGCAGTCACATCTGGGTAGTGGCTTTGCAGCAGGGCCATCTTCTAGCTCCTGCTTCCAGCCTGCGGTGGCCTGGTGAGCACTTCTCAATAATGGACTGAGAACGGAAGTAATATCTATCACTTTGGGGCCAAGGCTTTCAGGAAGCAGGGATGCCTTCCTCCTGTCTCTGTCAGAAGAGATGATGAGGGTGATGCTGAGCACAAGATGAAAGGAGACTGGGTCTCTGAGGTGCCACGTGGAGGAAAGCCAACTTCTGACCATGAACCCACCTCTGCTGTTAGATGAGTGATATGAACTTCTACTTTGTTTGGGCCATTATACACTTTGCGATCAATGTGTGATGGCAGCCTGGCCCCGCCTTAGGATACAATTCTTGACACATGGCAGGTGCGATGTGAGTGTGAGTTCCTCTCCCTTGAATTGTGCTCATAATTATGCTTAGTTACCTTCTGTTTGATACCTGTTGTGGTGCAGCACCCTCCTAGGCTCTTTGCCCGCACAGCATCATTCCTCACCACAGCTCTGCAGGGTAGGTGTTCTCACTTACGTTTTATAGAAGCAGAATCAGTGACTCTGAGAAGTGAGGTGTGCATTCAGGGCGACTCAGCCAGGAAGTGGTAGTGCTCCTGTGTGAACGAGGTCTGTCTAATCCCACACCTGGTCTCTGCTCTGGCACTAGGGGTGAATGAAATATAATGGAAGAAGATTCCAGACAGCCCTGACTATTATGCTTTAGTCCTTTCCGTCTCTTTGGTTTGCAAGCTGCCGCTCTATCCACTGAGCCAAACCTGCTAGGGCTAGTCCTTTCTGTTTCTTTACCAATAAATAGAGCAGCTTTAGAAAACATAATTCAGGAAAAATGTGTGTGACTTCCTGCTGCAATCTAAAAGGCATCTTTGCTTATCCACATTGGATAAAAGATGTGCTTTCCCCAAACCACTTCACACTGAATTATTCTATGATAATGGTATTAGACTGGACTTGCTCAGTTTCATTTATGATAAGCGAAGAGCTATTTCAATGTGCAAGAGACAGTATGTTCTAATCTCTAGGTTGTGTTTGTAACCGAAGGGCCTACGTATACTTTAGCACACAATAGGCACCTAATTATGGTTTGGAAGGAGAAAGGAAGGGAAGGTGGAAAGAAGGGAGGGAGGGAGAGAGGGAGGAAAGAAGAAACAAAGGAAGGAAAGAAAGGAGGGAGGGGGGTAAGTGACAAGAGGAAGAGAGGGATCAGAAGGAGAGGGGCATCAGAAAGGCACTAGGAAAGGAGGGAGAGAGGGCAGAGAAGAGAGGGAACAGGAAGGAGAGGTATTAAATTACTCTATTTCTGGTTGAAGTCCCAGTACTTGCAGTATCCTAACATAAATTTAGAACTAAAAGTCACCGTGGATATCTTTTCTGAGCCCTCTCTTTGAAGATGAAGAATGTGAGATTCAGAGGTTAGACAAACTGTACAAGGTTTCCCAGCTAGTTCATTGTAAAAGCAGGATTAGAACCTAGTTCTCTTAACTCCCAATTATACCACCTTTAAAAAAATTGTCACCAGACAATTGCTACAGCAATATCTGCAGCTGAGATGGAAGCACAGAGGCTCTTTGGCAGAGAAATCGCAAAAATAAATCTATATGTGTATTCATTATTCTGGGCCAGTGAGTTATGCAACCAAACTGGCTAAATTTCAGGAAAGTTCGGTGAAGTCCTAATATACATTACATTTGGCAAATTTGACTCCAGGGGCTCAGCAAAGACTAGGAGTAGCAAAGAGGAAGGGCAGAAAATAAATAATGCAGGTGACTCGCCAGTCACTCCACTGAAACATATGGCCCGAGGCATCCTGACACGGAGCTACCAATATGCTCTTCTCCCTGGGTAGCGAGTTCTCTCCCGATTCCCAGGGAGTGAGACTCTCACTCCACTGAGTGTTTAGTGTTTAAAGATACATATTTTTCATACAACATTGCCCCTGGATGCAAGCCAACTCACCACTTCATCTGGTGCTCAGTTGAAGGAAGAGCAATCTGTCTCCAAATTGGAGCAAATGCAGTCTGTGTAGGATATGCTGAGAGCTCGTATTATGATCTCCACTCGTGCCTTTGGAGGGGTGTTGATGGGTGATTTCTGACTATCTGTGGTGTTTGCTTTAGAAGCTGACTTGAGATCCCTGTCCCCAGTCGAGGTGTGAGGTTCCTGTACCGATTTCTACCATGGACAGTCAATGTCCTATTTGCTTCCTTCTCTGACTTTAAATGACCAGGCATCACACACTTTAACTGCAGCTAGAGACATTGGAACCTCGACTCAAACTGTGTTGCTGGGTGAATACCTGTCTAGATATTGGACAACTCCTATAATACTGTGTACTCATAAGACAAAACTGGTAGGTGTTTTTTAATGGCAATATTTAAGATTCCTCTAATTATGATGACCAACAACAAGTATTGCCCCAAAGATAGGAATCCTGTACATTTCAAAGAGTAGTGGGTAAGAAGTCAAAGGTCCTGAGTTCAAATCTCAGCTTGCCAGTGATAGGTGGGTGGCCCTGGGCATGTCATGAACACTCTCTGGGGTTTGATTTCTTCACTTAAAACATGTGCAGGTAGCAATGATCTCAAGAGCTGCTTCCAGATTTTATATTGCTTCAGTCTACCAAGTGTGTTTCCCTTTCTTGTACTCAAAAGGAGAGGAGGGCCCTAGCTGGTTGGCTCAGTGGATAGAGCATCAGTCTTCAGAATGAGGTCCCAGGTTCAATTCCAATCAAAGGCACATGCCTGGGTTTCGGACTCAGTCCCCAGTAGGGAGTGTGCAGAAGGCAGCCAATCAATAATTCTCTCTCATCATTGATGTTTCTATCTCTCCCTCTCCCTTCTTCTTTGAAATATATATATATATATTTAAAAAAGGAGAGGAGGAAATAGCTGTCTAGAATCTGTTGGCCTACCTGCCACTTGGTAGATCAGAAGACAAGCACCAAATTCAGACTATAATTTGGCTCATTTCCAAATTAGAAGTTTGAGTCTGTCTCACTTTCTCCTAGAGGATTCATTTTTCTTTTTTTGCTGCTGCAGGTGCAGTCACTCATTTAATTCAGCTTCACTTTTTATAACCAGCATTCAAAATATAAGGACCCCCCAGTGTGTGCCTCACTAACTTCTACTGCAGCTTAATTCCAGTGAATAGGTGCACTGCTCACTGGTTAGGGGGTTGTCCTGGACACTGGCTTTCAGGCTACTAATGTTGTCTTATTTCAGTGCCATCCGACGGCTCATTAGCTGAGAGATCCTGCCCAGCTCTATCTGGTTCTTCTAAGAATCAGTGACCAGGAAAAGTGGATATCTCTTCAAAATCAGAGTGAAAAAAACCACTCTCTGATGTTGGGCTTGCCTTTTCTTCCCACCAACCTCAAAGAGCAATGAAAAACTCCTGTCCCAGCCAAAGCACAATCCAGCCCCATAACATGCTATCATCACCTGTTGAGTTGAAAGCATCTTGGTGAAGACACCAAGATGAGAGAACCCAACCACTAATGAGTGGGGTGGAGAAATAAAAGATATCATCCATAGTTGAGAGTTTTTCAAAGGAGGACAGGGCTTCAGATGAGTGAGATGGCTTCTAATTTTTATAAGTGCTCCAAAGACATGAATGGTCACTAACTGAAAGAGACTGGATTCTCATGAAGGGAGAAAAAGTGGAAATACAGCTGATTCCAATGGGAAGATACGTTCACAAATCTATCTCTGACTCTTGTCTGAGCCACGAATATAGAGGCTCCTTCCCCTGAGGGGTGTTGATGCATGTGTTCATGTCTGTCTTTCTCAGCTAATTGTGAGGACTTCAGGGCTCAGACCAGACACTTTTTCACATTTTCCATTACACATTTTCCTTCATTAACCATTATTTTAGAACATCTCTGCTTTCACTGCCCTCATTTTCAATCGTCCCCCTGCTCTTTCTTTTGTAGTCATAGACACGGGATGGAAGAGAAGGGGAAGTTGAAGGTCCTCTCCTAGGACTATGTTTATCTAAGTATAAGTTTTAAGTGGAAAATTTAATAGAGACATAGCTAATGATTGCAGGGGTGGCTGAGGAAACTAAACAGAAGAACACAAAGCTAGAACATAAACAAGACGTAAGCAATTCCAAATTAGACCAGGAGCATGATAAGCATTCTGAGAAGGGGTGATGACTGTGGGTTGGAGCTTCGTGTGGCATTCAGCTGCCAGAGTCAAGTTTAGAAAAGAACATCCTCCAGAACAGTAGCTGAATTTGTAGTGTGGGAAGCTGGGAGAGCTCTTCCATTTGCATTGACCCTTTCCTTTCATCCAAGAGCCAAAGGAGGGCCCAAATCTCCTGCAGCCAGCAGGGGGCGCTAAGTTTCCTGAACAGACCTCTGCTCTTTGGCTATTGGCTTATGGAGAGGAAAGTATGGCATCTTCCTAGAACAAAGTACTTACTTGCTATATTTAAAAGCGCTGATGTTCCTTATCCACTAATTTATCAGAAGGCACCTACACCATTTGTTTTGTAACAATCAAGGGCAATAGATAGTCTAAGGATGAAGGAAGGGTATGGTGATAAAAACACAAGGGTGGGTAACAAGGAAATATTTAGTTAAGTGAGTTAAAAAGAGACTCAAACAATGTTTCTGAAAGACTGAGCAGATTCAGATGGTGTGTATTCTTTCAGCTGGTCTGAATTTAGCCTCTCCGGAGAAGGCGATAGAGAATTTTGCTGAAGTTTATGTGAGCCAGACATTTTACTAAGCACTTTTTATGGCTTGTCTCACTCAACTCTCCCAACAACACTATATATTCAGGACTATCATTGGACTGCTTCTTAAAGAGATAGAAATGATACGCAATGAAGTTACATAAAACTGCCAATAAGTGCTGGAGCCAACATAAAACCCCAGACAGCCCGAGTTCAGGACCCACATTTTCAGGTGAGAGCTCTCTCTTATTGTAGCATGATTATGTTGCATGATTTACAATAATCTTATTTAAACAGTTCCCACCCCCCCAAAATATTAAAACTTAGGGAAATTAAGAGACTTGCCACATAGCTAGTAAGTAGTTGAGATAAGTCTGATTATTCAAAGCCATACTTCTGATTTAGGAATGAGGGGAGTATAGAAAAGGAATAGCCTGGCCGGTGTGGCTCATTGGTTGAGCTGAGGAGGTCACAGTTCAATTCCTGTTCGGGGCACATGCCTGGGTTGCAGGCTCAATCCCCAGTGTAGGGCATGCAGGAGACAGCCAATCAAGGATTCCCTCTCATCATTGATGTTTCTCTCTCTCTCTCTCTCTCCCTCTCTCTCTCTCTCTCTCTTCCTTTTGTTCTGAAATCAATCATATATATTGGATAAGGAACATCAGCGTTTTTAAATATATGTATATTTAAAAAGAAAAATATAAAAAGGAAAATAATAGATCTTGACTCCTCCCCTGTAGAACTTTATAGTTTATAAAGAATAAAAAAAAATCCTCCCAAAAAAACCCACAATTGACAGAAAACAGCAAAATTAAATTAAATCTCTGGTTCAGGGTTTGAGGTGTAGCAGTTGAGTGCTATGGGTCAGGAGGAATGGGAATAACGTTAGGGCTGAAGTGGCCAGAAAGCTTTTAGAGGAGGAGGTTGGTTCTGGAATGTGCAGGAAGACTTGTCAGTCTCTCATTTTAATCTACTCCCCATTTTTCTCCTTATTTCTCTATGGATCTGAAATAAACCTCTTGTCTATTTTCAGCTGAGTGATGCCATGGAGATGGGCCTGGTGTCCAGGAAGCAGAGATCTAAGCAATGTGTCCTGGAGTGCCTTCTTACTCCTGGACCAGGCGAGCGGCAGAGCTGCCTCTGTGGGAGGACCCCGCCTGTGCGTGGGAGGAGGCATGAGCTGCAGAGGAAGGTCTCAGGTGGGGTCATTAGAAGTTGAAAATAAAGGCTGCCAAGGACTAACTTTTCACTGGAGGAGGCTTTAGCAGCCAACATTTGCAGACACGTATATTCAGTGCAGTTGTATGTAGAAAGATGGGTCAAGGAGATGATCGTAAGAGAGAAGGAAAAGGTGTGTCTGTGATATATTGTCACACATTTTTAAGTTTTGTAGAGAAAACATGAATAGCTACCTTGTGCTGAGAGTGTGCTATGTGTCAGGTGCCCTGCATGCTTGATCTCTCTTTGCAGGGATTCCTATTTAACAGGGGGCTAAAAAATGGAGAATTTAAAGATGTTAAAGTAAAAATCACACCTCTTTGAGCCCAGATTGGCCTGAATGCAAGGCCCAGGCTTGTTGACCGAACACTTGAGTGTCTAACAAGGGCCCACAGGACCCATGCCATAGATAAAGCGCATGGGCAGGCCTTCCCCTCCCTCCAGGAGCAGGCTTGTGTGTGGTTTCTGTATCTGTCTGTGGGAAATGAGCAAGAAGAGGTGGGGGCTCTGCACACTGAGATGGGATCTTCTTGCAAACACAATGGTGGAGGCTCTTGCGGGGCAGCTGGGGTGAAACTGCTGTTCTCTGTCTCCATCATCTTCAGTCCAAGTTGTGGGTGAAATCTACAATAGAGCTTCCAAAGAACGGCCCATAGGATGACTGGACATTTCCGCTAACTGCACTGGGTCCTGGTTAAACAGCAGCTCAGTATGGTTCCCAGAAATTATGTAAGCTTGCAATAAATCACTTTCTTGTTGAACTAACCAGAGTGGATTCTGCAGTCTGCAAAAGTACCTATGACTTATATTACCCCATGTGACAATGGGGAAACTGAGGCTCAGATGATGTGACTTGCTTAAGCATTCCTTCCTTCTATCACCTTCTTTTGGCACAGGTAAACATATCTTCTCATAAAAGTCCATGATGGGTGAGGTTTATCTGTAAGAAGCAGGTCATCAGCCTGTTCAAATGCTTTTGCCCTCCGTGACTCTTATCACATGGCACTATTTCAGGTAACAATATGGAATTCTCTCTTTGACCTAACTCTAAAGGACTAAGGATCCTTAAAGATACCATACATGGGACGCAATACGTGGTGTACTAAAATGAAGGCTGTCTGAATGTGTACTGATTTTGCCAATTCAGCAGATTTCTCCTTTTTATTTTTATTTTTTTGTGAGAGCCTCCTGCTTTTCAGTGACAAAACTGTTATTCCTCCCTCCAAGTGCATCTGATGGGACTGAATCCAAAGGGCTGGCATGTGACTCAGATTGTCCAGGGCACCAGTGTTGTCTGTGTGAGGAGCATGACTCAGCAAGGTCAATCAGAGGCAGCATTAGGGGTTTGTTCTGATGAGAGTAGGAGCTAGAGCAAGAGTGAGGGAGGGGTGAGGGGAAAACGGAAGAGAAAAGGCGGGGAGAAGGGAAGAAAGAGAGAGAGGAGATTTCCATTGTACCCCATGTGTCTGCAAGCATGGAAGCTTACAGAAACTACAAGGGACCATCTTAACACCCTATTGAAGAAACGTAAGACTGAAATTCAAAAAGAAGAAAATAGCTAATAACTAAGAGAGAGAGAGAGAGAGAGAGAGAGAGAGAGAGAGAGAGAGAGAGAGAGGAGCCAGATAAAAGAAACATCTGGAGAAAGAGAGTTGGAGAGATGGGCGGGGAGAGACTGATAGACAGAAAAAGGCAGAAAGAGACAAAAGGAAGATGGCGACAAAACCAGAGAAAGGGCAGTTACTTTACACACAGGTACAGACGCACGGGCACAGCCAGGAAGCAAAGCACACATAGACACATACAAACATACACCGAGACAAAGATATATGTAGAGAGAGTCAGACGGACTCGGCGCCACTTATGCTTGATGGTATAATTTGTATTCTGCAACCATCTGTGCCTAAAACACTAACCTGTTCATTAGACTTCCTGGTTCTAAGAGCCAACACCCTCAAGGCCATGTGCATTGGAGTCCTGAACAATGAATCTGGTGCTTCTGACTCCATCTTGGTCACTCAACCAGCTCTGTGACCTTGCTCTCTCTGATCCCCTCTCTTATCGTCTTTAAAAAGGCAGCAATGATACCTGCTTTACCTACCTCCAGTGTTGGGCAAGCGGATATGATGAGGCTATGAAAGAGACTGAGAAGTAAAAAATGCTATACAGACATCATCACGCCATCTATCCTGAAATAATCGTCATGGTAGGAAATTGGGTGTTTTTAACACTGTGGTTTCCACAGTGGACAGGGCTGGAGCAAAAGCCAGTCCCATGGGAAATGCTTTTTGAGGGAACAGAAAGAAGCTATTAAAAGGTGTCAACCATTTGAGGAACTGACCGGTTGAATGGGAGGGAATTGCTGTGAACAGAGATGATCGATACCTTGAGGAAGGGACCCAGAAAATTAGCATGGTCACCTGCCGTATGTGGTTCTCACATCTTCATTTGCTTCCAGATGGAAAGAAAGTGGGGAAGAACCTGTAATCCTTTCAAATCTATTTTGTTAAACTGATTTTGCAGAGCTCAATCTTTGGTTTAAAAGAAGAAAAATGTTTCTCAGACTTTCTCCTCATGCCCCTCAGCTGGGAGATGTTTCATTTGTGACTTGTTCGTTTCCTTTAGCAGCAAGACTGCTGTCACTGTCTTGTGTGGTAATGAAATAATAAACCCATGGCAGTTATGATTAATTAAAAGTGAGCTGAAATCTGAATGAAATCATCTCAAAGTATTCAGTCCAAAAGAGAATATCTAGTCTGTACTGGGTGCAGGACAATGACAAAGATGCCGCATGTCCTTTATCTCCTTGAGGACTCACATGTGGGGTAGGTATGGAAGCACATCTTGTAGATGAGGACACTGAGGGGTAGAGAATATAGGTGAGAAGCTCCCAAACCTGGCTGTGCATTAGCATCATCTAAAGTGCTTATTTAAAAAGCAGATTGTTTGGCCAAAGCCTGGGCGATTCTGATGTATATGAATCAGGTTTGGGAAACCGTGTGTTCAGTAACTTGGGGAAGATTATACTGCTAGTTGGTGGGACCAGTACTTAACCTAGGTCTGTCTGAATCCAAATTCTATATTCTTTTGTTTTATCATCTTTCTTGATGACCCTTCAAGGTAACTTATGCAAACAACAAAACCCTAACCACACTCATCCTTTGATTTTCTCCCTATATTGAAAACATTGCATCCGAGATAGGAAATCACGAATCCTATTGAGTGTACATTTCTGGAAAAACGATTTTCCCCCGGTGATGGTTTTGTCTACTTTACATTTAACACGGGGCTAATTAGGTGCTCACTGTCCTATGCCAGGTTCAGTGAGTGACATTGGACTGGTTATCTGCTGGCTGGTGAAATTAAGAAAACAAAACACACTCACTAGAGTGGGGAAGGTCAGGCGCCTTAATAAAGGGTTGTGGCTTTGTGAAATTGGAAAAGAAATGATGTGTTCTGAAGCTATTTTCATCCCATTAACTTAAGTCAAGAAGAATAAAGGCAAATGCAGTTTCCAAATTAGCCTCTAAATCTGATGTGCATTGAAGGGGCAGCAGCGACTTTTTTTCTGCCACCTTCTCTGTTTTTTCACACCTCAGCTTGGGAACTTGGGACTGGATTATTCACCAATGCTGGGAAGATACATGCACTTTTCATGTTTTTCTATGACAGGATACATATTCCTGAGTTCAGTGTTTGCAAATCTACTGATCCTTAGGGAAGGAACGCATCCAGGAAGCTCCTCCCACCATCTTCTTCTTTAGGACAGAATTCAAACAAACACAGGGATCTGATGCTTCTAACATTTAATTCAGAGCTAGTGGCAAACTTATTTTAATTCAATGCGATCAGGTTTCTCCAGGCGGTCTGTGTTAGGATTTGGGGCACTCTCTCCCAGAGTGCCCAGGTAACTGAGAAAAGGGCCTTTGAACCAGAGAAAGCATGGAGATAGCTTCAGCCCTTCTCAAGAGAGCAGAGAGCGTTTCTGGTTTATATAAACCACGGAAATCCTTTCACCCTGATGCCCAATAGAAGGACATTCCAAAGTGACATGTACATACTATACCTGTCATCTTTCTGGTAGTCACAGTAAACAGCAATTCAGGATTTTCCCAACTCTCAGATAATCTGAAACAAAGACTGGCATTTCACTTTTAAAGATCCCAGGTTGTTATAGTTTTTTAAATAGGAACAGTAAAATCTTGAGTCCTCAAAGTCATAAAAAGTGTGAGGTAAAAGTGTAGGAACGATTATTTTTGAGCCATCTGCCTAAAATAATGAAATTCCTTGTGGCTACTGGGACCTGGGTGGGTGAGTAGAGGAAGGCATTACAAAGAAGGCTGTTTGGAGCGTGTGGGCTGTAAGTGGTGAAACTGTTGAGATAAAATATGGCTAAAAGCTTACGGAGTAAATGGAAAAGGAAGATGCGTGCTGAAAAGAGGAAAAAGAATGCCCCAAAGGAGCTTAGCAGACTTAAAAGTATTCTTTAAGTAGATCCTGATGTTTTAATGAAAGATGTTCATGAGATAGCAACTGTGGTGGTCCCCAAACAATCTGAAGAGAAAACCCAGTGTGTGGTGAAAGATGACAAAGATGACACGAAAATGGAGACTGACATTAAGAGAAACAAAAAGAGTCTTCTAGACCAGCCTGGACAGTACCCCATATGGATGAACCAGAGGCAAAGAAAAAGGCTGAAGGCAAAGCGAGAAAAAGGAAAGGGGAAAAGCAAAGCAAAAGCAGTGAAGGCGGCTAAGGGTTTGGCCTGGTAGACTTTTAAAAACTTGAAAAGTGCCACATGGGACAGATCTTTGATTAGAATGTATACACCTATTTCAGCATCTATCAAATGAAAACCTTGTTTCCATTTTTTAACTGGGTCTTTTTCTTCAAATCCAACATAACATCTCAAATTTGTTTTAGGAATTTGAATAAAATATTTTCTTCGATGAATGAAAGCTATACTTATATTTTAATTGGACGCTATAGGGATTGGATTATCAGACATTAAAATTCTATCAAATATTAAAAACACACACACACACAAAAACACAAAGTAGGCTGTTTGTCTGAATACGTCATTCCACCCTGTTTTGGTAGTATGCGCCCATTATTTTAAGACACATTCATGCTCTTGTGGCGAGAAATCCAAAGCTACACCAGCTACAAAGTGATGCTTTGAAACTAGCCCCGTGAACCCACTCTCCCTAAGAATGGGCGCAGCAGTGGTCCCTGCTATGAGCACTGCCCCACTCCTGGGCACTCCCTCGGCTTCTCATTTTGTTCCAGCCGTCATGCGAATTTTCTTCCATTTCCAACCACCTAAGTGAAGCAGATTGGATTTCCCCACATTGCTTCTCTTGTTCATACAACCTACACTTGACCTCTGACTTTTCCCACCCAAGGTCATTCTGGGAAAGCACTTGGTTCACTTCAAGCCCAGCCTCTGGGATGCTCACAGCTAGATCAGCAGAGTTAGTTGGCACCCCTTTGTTCTTGCTGAGGTCTCTGGGTCAGGCACCATTTCACTCCGTTTTCTGCCAGTTAACCGGATAACCCGATCCGGTGCGAGAACCACTGTACGGCAGATGACCACACACCTGTGGAATAAACTTGGGGTTTGTGCATTTCTCTATGTGTGTACCTCAATAAAAAGTTTCCTGCCCTGGGTGGTGTGGCTCGAATGTTGTCCCAAACACTGAGAGAGGTTGTCAGTTCAATTTCCAGTCAGAGCACATGCCCTAGTTGTGGGCTCGATCCCAAGTAGGGGGCATGCCAGAGGCAACTGATAGATGTTTCTATCCCTCTCTTTTCCCCTCTCTCTAAAATCAATAAAAACATATTTTAAAAGAGAAAAAAAGAAACTTTTTAAACTAAGCAAGATAATGGTGCACCATAAATTTAGAAGAGTGGTTACCTCTTGGAGCAGCAGGAGGTGGCCATGTGATCTGGGAGGAATGTAGAACATCATTAGAACTGGTGATGTTCTAGGCCAGGGGTCAGCGAACTTGTTCTGCCAAGAGACAAATAGTGAATACTTTAGCTTTTGCAGGCCATTAAGTCATTCTGGCAACTATTCATCTGTGCCATTGTCGTATGAAAGCAGCCACGGACAATATATACATAAAGGGCTTTGACTGTGTTTCAGTAAAACCTGATTTAGGAAAACAAATGCTGGACTGGATTTGACCCACAGGCCATAGGTTGCTGATCCCTGTTTTAATTCTTCACAGGAAATCAAATGACCTCATCCATGGCTGTTCACAGCTGTTCTTTGCCTTTTTAGGCTTTATGATTTATATCTGCCTTACTTACATGGTTTTGCACATTTCAGAAAACGTCACCCATCAAACTCATGTGGGGTAGTATGAGGGACTTCAATGTGATGATGCCTTTAAGATGGAGTCAATGTTTTATTTTTCGGTTGAATACACTGTGCAAATGTGTTAGTGCCATTACTACTTGGCTGACCTTGAACAAATTACCTAACCTCTCTGTTTCTTCACCTATAAAATGAAGATAAAAATCATGTTTGTTTTTCATAGCTGTTTATGAAGACTAAATGAAATAGTTCAAATGGGAGGCAGAGCACTCTACCTGGTTCATAGGGAGCACTCAGTTCTGCTGCTACGAACATGACTCTGGCTGTGGCTCCTGCTGTTCCACTGCATTACTGCTCTTAACCGCTAGGGTCCCCTTTGGTGGAAAATGAAGAAGACAGATAAGGTCAATTCTAAAGCTACTTCTAGCTCAGTGTCAGAGACAGATAGGACCCGAGCTAGGATTGACACTTGTTTGCCCAGGAGAGTTGACCTGATTTAATAAGTAAACAAGAACAATGATGCTCAGCCCACCTATGTGACTGAGTGTTTACAATGCCTTTGAGGACAGTTTGCTTCTTCAAGTGGTTCCAACACACCCATAACTGCAAACTAGATATGAAGAAAGTGTTTGCTGAATAATGTGCAATGGCTGCCTCAACATCAGAAGCTTAAAAATCCCACATTAGTAGGGCTTTACTGTAGAAAAGCTACTGAAAAGAGGTCAGGAAGAAGGGAAAAAAGGGATAGGCATGCCACCAAGATTTTAGTATAACTGTAAAGTGTAGGAATGGAGTGTATTTATTGGCTCTCCTGGTAGACCTGGATTCTGCTACTTCCTAACTAGGTTACTGATGGAGTTACTTAAAACTGGAAACTCAGTTTCTTACTCTGTAAAAAGGAGGTGATGATAGCCCTGGCTGGTGTAACTCAGTGGTTGGGCGGCTTCCCATGCACCAAAAGATTGCCAGTTTGATTACTAGTTAGGGTACATGCCTGGGTTGTGGGTTGGATCCTCAGTAAAGGGCATGCAGGAGGCAGCCAATTAATGTTTCTCTCCCATCAATGTGTCCCTCTGTCCATCTCATTTCCTCTCTCTGAAATCAATAAAATATATATTTTTAAAAATTATACTAAAAAGTTAAAAAAAATCTTTAAAAGGAAAAAAAAGGAGATGCTGATGAAAGAGATCTTGTAATGTTGAACACATATCATGCCTGTGTGTAGAAAATATTCAACAAAGGGCCTTAGGATCACTTACTACCCTAGTCTGAGTGTTCCTTTTAATCATGGAGGACAGAAGACACACTATGAAATGTGCAGCTCTTTGAAAAATTCCCCTTTCCTCACAAGGAACCAAGAATGAGAGAGGTTATCATGCATTTGTCCATATTCTGTGCCAGAACAGTCTTAGAATTTTGTGTTATTTTAATTACTCCTTGCAAAACCCCACCGAGGTGGGCATTAGTATCCCTGCTGAGGTGGATGTTAGTAGTATCCCCTCTTACAGAAAGATACGGTCATGTACAGAGAGGATGGGTAACTTAGTTCAGGTCACACTGTTGGAACTTAGGCAAGATCTCTGACTCTACACTCAGTACTTTTGTTCAGCTCCCCAAAGTGTCTCTTTCTCAACGGCTCACTGTTACAGGAACAATACTGCACCTGTGATTTGGGTGTTGGCCTCTGACCTGCAAGCTTCTCCTCTGCCAAGGGTCTGAGGTTTCCACATGCCTCTCCTGGCCTAGAAGTCAGCTTTTGAGAGTAAGAAATCTGCCTGTTTTCAGTGCCCTGATACGCATAGACATGTCCTAGAGCAGTGGTTGGCAAACTCATTAGTCAATAGAGTTAAATATCAACAGTACAATGATTGAAATTTCTTTTGAGATCCAAATTTTTTAAACTTAAACTATATAGGTAGGTACATTGTTATTAACTTAATTAGGGTACTCCTAAGCTGGCCTTTGCTAAAAACTCAAGGGGCCAAAGAGCTGCATGTGGCTCGCGAGCCACAGTTTGCCGACCACTGTCCTAGAGGAAACAGTTTTTCTTCCTTCTATTCGGGACAGACTCCTTAAGGAGTTCCACAGAAAGATCCTGAACATGTGTTCTGCAAAGTCAAGCCCCCTTCTCCCAAGAGCCATTACAACTATACTTTTATATAAACCCAGCATGGAAACATTTTTTTAAAAATATATTTTTGTTGATTTCAGAGGAAGGGAGAGGGGAAAGAGAGAGTAACATCAATGATGAGAGAGAATCATTGATCAGCTGCCTCCTGCACACCCCCTTCTGGGGGTGGAGCCTGCAACCTGGGCATGTGCCCTTGACTGGAATTGAACCCAGGACCCTTCAGTCTGCAGGCCGACGCTCTATCTACTGAGTCAAACCAGCTAGGGCTGGAAACATTTTTTGATACTTCCCAAGAATTGCAATTACCTATTCCCAACAGAAAAATGAAGTCCAATAATTGTATGCTTAAGACGAATAAAAGAACTGAGAAACAGTGGGAAAGATTTTGTCAATTTTAGGAACTGGAGGTCCTGTTACAAGTGCCCCAATTTGGGAAGAGCCGACATCTCATGGCACGAATTCCCCCAGCAAATGCCCCATCTCCCAGGACAGACTTGGCTTCAGGTGTCCCTTACTAGAGAGAGAGTCACAATGCTCTGCACAGAACCAACAGGCTGTGATGCTATCCGCTCACCAGCATGCGCGAGCTCTTCTGTCATTGTGGCCGAATGCACACCTTTCAACTACACCATTTGCTGAGACCCACTTTGGACCCACATGCATTTGTGTGACTGGAGTTCACAACTCCTAACTATAAAAGTTGGGAGAAACTTATTTATCTACAAAGGTATCAATCCCCTGAACTCCCGAGTGATGTTCATGTTCATCAACCTAATTAACGAATTTTCCCTTAGTTATATGTGATTGAAAAAATGAAGACATCAAAATATGAATGTATATAAACGGAAGGAACTATATATACCTACTGAGCACTCTGTGCCAGGGGCTGCTCTAGGCATCTGACATACGTTACTTCATTTAGTTCTTACCACAACCCTTAAAGGAGTATTATTAGTCCCATTTATTATTTTTTTAAATATATATTTTTATTGATTTCAGAGAGGAAGGGGGAGGAAGAGAGAGAGAAACATCAATGATGAGAGAGAATCATTGATCGGCTGCCTCCTGCACATCCCACATGGGGGATGGAGCCCACAACCCTGGCATGTGCCCTGATCAGGAATCAAACTGTAACCTCCTGATTCACAGGTTGATGCTTAACCACTGACCCACGCTGGCTGGCCTTATTGCCCTTTATAGGCAAAGAATATGGACACACAGACACTGAGTAATGTATTAAAAGTTTTGAAGTCTCAGAGACCAGATTCAAATGCACATGCATTTTCACAATTCCATGCTTCCTCTCCCCTATAAAGTTCACATTTTAATTCTCATACCAGCCTTTGAGGCAAGTACTATATTATTTTCACTTTACAGATGAGAACATTGAGGCTCAGAAATGTTAAGTAATTACCCAAGATAGCAGAATTTGATATGCAAAATATATAAAATTCGTATTCAGACATGTCTGAGTCCAACAAATTAGAAGTCCTAGCACTGGCTCCTGGGTTTTGGTGTTTTTGTTTTTTAAGTAAAATACTAGTCTAACAAAGCCAATGGACCATTGATTTGCAAATTCCAAATGGAAAGACTGGGACTGATTCAAACCAGTCATCGTTATACATGGACAGAGGAGACAGTATTCTCAAAAGTGTTCTCTGGGTAAACACTCAGTAAACCTTTCTCCTGCTCTCTAATCAGGGGACTAAGGAGTCACTGACTTACCATTGTGTCTTCCCAGCTTGGTTAAGGACCACTGCGCTTTCATGCAGCCGTGGAATTTTATAATTGAGAAGAAAAAAACACAGCAGAGAGTATTCTGCTTGCTAACTCATTGCTACCTTTGAGAAAGTATAGCCTGATGTCTGGGGTGTGGCAAACAGGACAGAGGGAAGGAGACCCAGGCTGAGCTAAGTGAACCAGGTTGTAGTACCCCTGGTGGATGACCAGGGAGCAAGTTATTTAAAGTCCTGGGATTTAAGTAAGTGTGTGCAGCTGATGTATTTGGCATAGATCCTGGTACATAATAAGCACACCATAATTGCTCATTAGTATAGTATCAGTCAGGGCAGAGGGATGGAGATGGGTTCTCACTTCCTTAACCATTTCAGTATAGACTAAGGTAAATCGCGGTTCATTCAAGGTCTGCCCCATTCCTCTTCACTTCCCTCTGAGAAGCAGAGAGGGGAGTGAGGGGTGCAGGAGGGCACTCAGGAGCCTCTTGAGATGCTTGCTGCAGCTTTGCGGTGCAGCCTGCTCTGCGGACCAGGTTTCCAGTCAGGAAATCTTTTGCAGGTATTTAGCAAATCAAAGCCAACAGCAGGAGGCTGTCACCCTGACATATGATAAACACCTCCTGCAATTTAACGCTTTGCACTGGGAGTGTGCGAGCAGGATGAGTTAATTGCCAAGCTAGCAACGGAGCACCCTCTAAGCCCGCTGAGAAGTAAGGAACAAGGGTGGGGCTGGAGGGCTCTAGGGGAGGGAATGGTGTTTAAGCCTGAAGAGAAAATTGGGTGGGATGGTCAGTGAGGGGATTGGCTGGCTGTGATCCAAACTATATTAACCAACTCTTGAAAATGTGATTACCTACAAACATACAGAAAAATAAAAGAATAGGAATCAGAAGGAGTCCAAGAAATCATGTAATGAAAGCCTGTCATTTTACGAGTAGAAAGTGATCACAGCAGGGCTTGAGGGGCGAGGCATGGACTGAAAGTCAGTGAAAAGCCAGCACAGAAATGCTGATCTTTTGAGTGTGAATCCAGTTTTCTTGCAATCACATGTTGCTGTTGTCCATGTGTGTACCATTAACATTTTCTTCTGGAGTTCATCATGGGCAGCATAGTGTAGACTCTGGCAAATTCTGACTTAGCCAATTACAATTTCAGTCATCTTGGGAAAACGATTTAATCTTTCTGTGCCTCAGTTTTCTTAACTCTGAATGGGTTAATATCAGTATACATACCACAGGATTAGTATGACAAGTAAATGAGATAATGCATGTTAAAAGGCTTGAAAGACTGTGGTGTCAATAAAATGCATCTATTATGATTATTATTGGCTCTAGATTATTGGCTGAATTTCCTGGTGATGGGTTTGGCTGGGACTTCTGTAGTGATGAGGGCATGGCAGAAACATCAACTCTGATAATTGCCATGAGTCCTTCATTGTATTTTTTTAATTGTTTAAAGTATTACACATAGTAGTACATATATCTCCTTTTTTTCCCCCATTGACTTTCCCCCAGCCTCCCCTACCTCCTGTTGCATGCCCTCATCCCACCCCACCCCCGTGTCTTGTGTCCATTGGTGTGCTTATATGCATGCATACAAGTCCTTTGGTTGATTTCTTTCCCTCCCTCCCCAACACTCTGCAGCCTTCCTGCTGTAATTTGACAGTCTGTTCGATGCTTTACTGCCTCTGTATCTATCTTTTTATTCATCAGGTTATAATGTTCTTTATTTTCCATAAATGAGTGAGATCATGTGGTATTTTTCTTTCATTGACTGGCTTATTTCACTTAACATAATGTTCTCCAGGTCCATTCATGCTGCTGCAAATGGTAAGAATTCCCTCTTTTTTATAGCAGTGTAGTATTCCATTGTGTAGATGTACCATAGTTTTCTAATCCACTCATCTGCTGATGGGCATTTAGGCTGTTTCCAAATCTTAGCTATGGTGAATTGTGCTGCTATGAACATAGGGGTGCATATATCCTTTCTGATTGGTGTTTATAGTTTCTTGGGATATATTCCTAGAAGTGGGATTACTGGGTCAAATGGGAGTTCCATTTTTAGTTTTTTGAGGAAACTCCATACTGTTCTCCACAGTGGCTGCACCAGTCTGCATTCCCACCAGCAGTCCACCAGGGTTCCTTTTTCTCCGCAACCTCGCCAGCACTTGTCGTTTGTTGATTTGTTGATGATTGCCATTCTGACAGGTGTGAGATGATACCGCATTATCGTTTTGATTTGCATCTCTCAGATAATTAGTGACTTTGAGCATGTTTTCATGTGTCTCTTGGCCTTCCTTCTGTCTTCTTTTGAAAAGTATCTATTTAGGTCCATTGCCCATTTTTTTATTGGATCATTTATCTTCCTTTTATTAAGTTGTATGAGTTCCCTGTAATTTTTAAAACACACATGGATGAAGTAAAGCTATATTCAGGATGGGGCAAAAGTTGTGAGTTTACAAAACACCGAGTTTATTCTTGTTTTATTATTGTATTATTTTCCATATGAACAACTGTAAATCTACTTTTGCCACACCCTGTACAGGAAAAGAGCCCTGGACCAGTATTACAGAATTTGCTTCTAGTTTCAGCTGAGGATTAATGTACTGGAGTAACAATGGACAGTTTGACTCCTTTGAGCCTTCTTTTCTTTATCTGTAAAAATGATAATAATGGTGATCCCATTGGTTATTGTGAGTATCAATTCAGATAATGAAGTATTTTATAAAATCTGTATAAGTATAAGCTTTTGTAATATTTAAGCAAAAACTCTTGATGCTTTCTTTTCACATATCTTTGTTTGTTCTCCCACCAAGTCCTATTGATTCTCCCTTTAATATATATCCCAATTCCAACCAGTCACCCACCTCCACAGCCACTGTCTTAATCCAAGTCATTGTTATTTTTCACATGGACACTTTCAATAGCCTGCTTAATCCGTCTCCTTGTGCTCAGTCTTACTCTTTTCCAGCTCATTCTCCACAAAGCAAATTTGTACTTCACTGCATAAAACTATGCCATGGATAAGATATAAAACTTAAAAATTATCATAAGGATTTATATGACCCAGCCTATGACTCTCTACGAGCTTCATCTAGTGATATGTTCCTTCTCATTCAAGCTTGTATATTTTCAAATGCTTGATTAAACAATATCTTTCTGAATTGGAAAAACTCAGTCTTCTACCTCCCATGTCTTCTTTACTACTCACATAGAACACTTCACCTCTGACATTTCTGGTCACTGAATGCATGGGTCTTTTTCTCCACACCAATGATCCACAGCACCAGCTGGACCAGTTTAACTCAATGTTGACACTACCTGTCTAGTGATAACATCAGGTCCCACAGGTCTAGGGCTCAGTCCTAAGAAACTGTCCCCTCCCACCTCATACCCCACTTTAGACACCAGTTTATCGGCTATGCTTCTGAATGATTGGCCATTGACGGAAGTTCCAACCACACTCTCCTGGGGTTTGATGAAATTGTTAGAGCAGCTCCTAGAACTCAGAGAAACAATTTACCTACTCGATTTTTGGTTTATTATAAAATAACTAGGGGCCCAGTGCATAAATTCGTGCACCTTGAAAGGAACTGTGGGCCGCGAGGCTGTGGTGGGCACAGGGGCAGGTCTCATCCCATCCTCCGCACCCCCGCATGGCTCCTCCTGCCACGGCCCCATCCCTTGTCTGCTGGCAGCCCTGCTCCCACTACTGCTGCTCCCACATGCTGATGGCGGAGCAATTGGGGCCGGCGCCAGCAGTGGGTGCAAGTGGCAGTTGCTGCCCTGATCGCCCCTCAGGAGCAGGGGGAGGTGGAGAAGCCTTCAGGGGCAATTTGGGCTGGCAGCCGCTGCTCACACCTGCTGACAGTGTCAAGTGATTGGGGCTGGTGCTGGGCACCAGCAATGGGTGCGAGTGGCGGCTCCAGTGCCAGCAGCAGGTGCGAGCAGGGATGGTGCCGGCAGCGGGTGTGAGTGCTGAGTGGGACTGTGGCACATGGGAGCAATGAATTTTCAGTAATCACTAGGCTCGCCCCGATGACAGCAACCGGTGCCCTGCCTTGGTCTGGCACCCCTGCTCACCTGCTCTACCATCCCGTCGTGGTCAACACCCGCCATGTTCTGCACATGCCCCCTGGTGGTCAGCGCACATCCTAAAGACTGGTTGTTTGGTTGTTCTGCCATTGAATCTATTTGCATATTAGCCTTTTATTATATAGGACCAGAGGCCCAATGCACGAAATTTGTGCAAGAGTAGGCCTTCCTTCCCCCGGCTGCCAGCACCAGCTTCCCTCTGGCACCTGGGACCCAGGCTTCCCTCACAGCCCCAGCTTTGTATGGAAGGTTGTCTGGTCTAATTAGCATATTACACTTTTATTATTATAGATATAACTCAGGAGCAGCCAGTTGGAAGAGATACACACGGCATGGTATGGAGACCTGCATGGAGCTTCCATGCCCTCTCCAGCACACCATGTGTTCACAACCTTGAAGCTCTCCCAATCCTCTCCTTTTGGTTTTTATGGAGGCTGCATTACAAAGGCAAGATTGATGAACTCATTGGTCCTTGATAACTGAATTCATTTGCCAGCTTTTCTCCCCTCTCTGGAGGACAAGGGTTAGGACTAAAAGTTCCAACTTCTAATCACATGGTTGGTCTCTAGGCATTCAGCCCCCAACCTTCAGTGAATACTAGAAGTTACCTGATGAACATAGCAAGAGACCTCCTGACCACTGTCACTTCTTATGAAATTCTAAGGATTCTGGGAGCAAAACAGGGAGAAAGACCAACTATAAATATATACATTTCTTATTACGAACCACAATATCACACTTTGCCACTTGAGATTAGTGCGAATAGTGTTTGTTCTTCCTGCAATGATCTTGTTTTCACTCTCTTCAAGAATAACTTCTTATTTTTCAGGTCTCAATTTAATTGTCACCTCAGAGAGGATTTACCTGACCCTGCAATCTGAAATGAAGATAATTTCACTTGGAATAAGGAGCACAAATTGTTGAATTAAGATAGGATCTTTGAAGCATATGCTTACAACCAGTGAAATTATGTAAGCCAGTGAGGGAAATTCAGAGTCATCCTGAGTCACTAATGCTTTTGATATAAACAATATTGATGTTGAAGATACCATCAATAATGGTGAACTTAATGGTGAAAAAGATGGTAGCTATCCCAACTACAACAAGAACTCCATACACTCCACTCTTAGTAATGGTTAGACTGAGCAGAGAAGTCAGAAAGGATATTGAAGGTTTAAGAGCAAACATAGTAAGTTTGTGTGATGGATCATTGTTTCAAATATTTGACAATATGTATTCTTTCCAAGCACACATTGAACACTTAAAATGAGAAGAAATAAAATAGATCACAATACAAAAAGAAAGGAACTAAGCAGAATACAATATTTGTTCAGTGGGAAAAGACAGGCTTATAGAATTGGTTTATGTAGCAGATAGTTTTTCAAGGCTGCACACTTTTAATCAACAATCTCAAGGCAAGCACTGTAAATGTTTTTACTGAGCACGAGAAGATTGCTGAAATGCCAAACAAGTTCGAGCAGTGGAAGGAGCAAACAGACCATGGAGACTGGGTAATTTTAGACTCCTGATTCATTAAGATGTGATGAAAATAAATAAAAAAATTAAACCAGTAATGTTTAGTTTCTCTCTCTCTCTCTCTCTCTCTCTCTCTCTCTCTCTCTCTCTCTCTCTCTCTCTCCCTTTGGTGACTGTTCTGCTGAGAAAGTAGATAAAATATATCAAGTATCAAGTACTTCAGCTTAAGTTATGACATCATATTTGGCCTACAAGAAAAGAAGATACTTGTGAAAACTTTTCTTGAATTTACTGCTTCTTCATCAGCACTCTGATCACACTGACCTAACTCCTAAAAGAGCAGGGCTCTTTTGATTTATATCCACGGACCTATTTTTGTATCTTCTAAAATGTTTGCTCAAGTCTAGCTATGACATCATCTCGTCTCAAACATTTCAGAGAGTAGAGTTTAATTTTCTGTAGAGAATGTTAGAAATGAAAGAAACCTTAGGAACTAGTCCAACAATACCCTTCCTCCCCTATTTGCTATACGTGAAGGATCCAGAGAAGTGAAGAGGTGAGCTCAAAGCAATACACTCTTATTTCTGGTTCAATCCCTGGTTTATTAAACTCCTCTCTCCCCATTTCTCTCTCTCTCTCTCTCTCTCTCTCTCTCTCTCTCTCTCTCTCTCTCTCTCTCTCAGAGGAATAGCAGAAATAGGATATCAAAACAATTCAAAACCTCAGCATTTCCTGAGAGTTAAATATTTGAACAATGATGGGGGAACTAAGGAGGAAGAACGGGCACCATTCTGCTTCCTTACCTCTTTCACCTATATTTCCAGCCCTGATGTTGGCCTAAGGGACACTTATTCATGCTCTGCTATGGCTCTTTCTAATGTCTGAGTTCACCAAATCATTACCTACACCTGTTGATGATATCCCTTAGGTAGTGTAAATAACATTCTTTTTTTTTTTTAATGTTATAAGGAAAGAGCATTTATTTTATAGATATTTTTTAAATATTATTTTATTGTTTAAAGTATAACAAATAGTAGTACATATGTCTCCTTTCTTTCCCCATTGACCTTCTCCTGGCCTCCCCTACCTCACTGCACATGCTCTCACCCCAACCCCCCAGTGTCTTGCATCCATTGTTTTTGCTTATATGCATGCATATAAGTCCTTCAGTTGATCTCTTACCTCCACCCCCCCCCAACCCTCCCCAGCCTTCCTGCTGTAATTTGACAGTCTGTTCGATGCTTCTCTGCCTCTGTATCTATCTTTTTGTTCATCAGGTTATAATGTTCTTTATTATTCATAAATGAGTGAGATCATGTGGTATTTTTCTTTCATTGACTGGCTTATTTCACTTAGCTAATGCACTTCAGTTCCATCCATGCTGCTGCAAATGGTAAGAATCTTTCTTTTTTATAGCAGCGTAGTATTCCATTGTGTAGATGTACCATAATTTTCTAATCCACTCATCTGCTGATGGGCATTTAGGCTGTTTCCAAATCTTAGCTGTTGTAAATTGTGTGGAACATTCTTGATTAAGAAAAGAAAAATCACTTTAAAGGGCATTTGGAAATTCACTATGCATAATCTTCATAGCATTGTCAATTACTGGCCTCTCAAAATGCCACATTTTCAAAGAATGGAACAAACCCACGCTAACCTAATTTTCATCATGGCACACTGGGGAGGGAAGGTCAGGGAGAGATTAATATATATGCAAAAGTGTGGCTGAAGTGTCTCTACCCCAAGCATTTGTTTGTGGGTGAGCTCTATTTATTATTTGTCTCTAGGTCAGCTCATCGGATTTACTTTCAACTCTGTCCTCAGTGTTTGATGTAATAGACAAGCTTCTCTTCTTCATTGGGGATAAAGAGCACCAACATGGTACAGAGCAACTTTAGTGAAGAAACCCAAGGAATCTTGGAACAGAAAAACCATTAAGAAACAGAGGCAAAGCCCTGGGTTGGGGTGAGGAAGCAGTCTCCTCAGAAAAGAGTGCCTGGGAGGTGAATACAGAAATTAAGACTTTTTCTTCTATCAGTTTCCATAGTAGAAAATTATGACTTTCTTTGCTGAACGGAAATTGAAGGCTTTATAAGGTCCTGGACATCAAATACCATTTTGATACTAAAGGCTGGTTGAAGTGCCTTTGAAATTCACATTTGACATCTGACTTAAGTCTAAAAATGTTCTCAGCATAAATAAACTTATCAGCGCCCAGCTCTGAAAGAACCTGCAAATAGATCAAAACACAACCCTTTGGCACCCAGTTTTCTCCCCGTCTGCTACTGGCATAGGAGAGATTTTGATTGTTTATTTAAATAAAGAAGTGGTGGCTAAAAAGAGACATTAAGCATGGATTCAAATGAACAGGACTGATGAAGTGGAAATTACTCCACATGAATTAATCATAATGCTTTAATCAGGGTTTTCTATTGTTAATTGCATCCACAAAATACTAGTATAGCACCAGATGAGTTTGGTGAGTTGTACAAGGGAGACTTAGAGAACCTCAATAGGATCATGTTTTGAATGAGGGTGATGTGGAAAAATTGACCTGTTGCCACTGAAGCGGTTGTGGGCCCAAGTAACTGAACAAGCTTGGCTATCAGTCAACTCAATTAAATTATAGGCATAAATTAAACTTATATTATGAAGCTACCGTGTTTAATTTCATTTGTTTTCCTAAGTAGTTCCATTCCCAAGAGACATTAGACATTTCCCATGACTTAAAATAAATTATCTTTCTTTTCCAACATGGTTTCCCTTCATTTAATGCCACTGCATAATAATTAGAACCGTTCAGCCCCTGTGGCATTGGGATATCCATGTGTCCAATGTGATTGTGGTCCCCAGCATCACAGCAGGGGACTCTGAGGACTCCCACCTTCGGAAGCATCCCTCTGTTATCTCTGACAGGACCCAAAATTTCAGTCACTAATTTTCTTCTTTGGATGAGCATATAGATGATTTTTATTTTAACCTGCCTGTGTGATACAGAAGGCTATATATATATATATATTTAAAATATATGTTTTTATTGATTGTCAGAGAGAGAGGAAAGGCGAGGGAGAGAGAGATAGAAACAATGACGAGAGAGATGAACATTGATTGGCTGGCTCCTGCACGGCCCCTGCCTGGGATTGAGCCCACAACCCAGGCATGTGCCCTGCCTGGAAATCAAACCAGCAACCTCTTGGTGCATGGGTCAATGCTCAACCACTGAGCCACACCGGCTGGGCCGGAGGGCTATATCTTAAGCACTGTGTTTGTTATTGCCAACAAATCATTTCAGTAATTAAAACTAATCCCTGTTTTTTTTCCTTCTTAGCAACATATTTATTCAAATCCACAGCAAAGACGCTCTGGTGAAGATATGCGTCATTGGCATTTTTAAGTTGCTCAGGTCTCTGATACCTCTCTCTCCATGCTGACTTGTCTCATCATCTGAGGTCAGGAGAGTCAGCTTATTTGGAGAAAAGTCAATTCTTATTTAGGACATTCTAAAGTTTTTTTAATCAACAAACATCTAATCTTTCTGAATCCCTTACAAGCCTTAAGCCTTTTAGATCTTTGAGACTGATACTAATGGTTTTATAACCTAAATTTCTAATATATTGTTTTGTCTCCAAAAAGAGACCCATTGTTTATACAGTTCTCTGCTTTGGTCAGGCCCTGAGAATGAATAGACAGGTAAGAAAGTTAATTCATTGTGGGGTGGATAAATAGTCTAGATATTCATCAACCACTGCAGTGACTGGTTAAATAAACATAGATACTATGCAGCTGTTAAAAGAATGAATCCCACCCCCCAACACAGACTATTAAACATATTTTTATACTAGTAATGAATTCATCAAAATCCAGTGTATACAATATGGCCCCATTTACATAAAGAATAATATTTGGGTAAATATAAGTTTATGTATGAAACTTTGGCAACTGGTTATTTTTGCATGGAAGGAGAGAGATTTTTAGCATTCGGGACTGTCTGAATCGTGGTCAGTGAGCATATAATCACATAGCATGCTAATAAATTCATCAGGTCAAAATGTAAGCGCTTGATAACAGCTTAAATATTTACCTTTCTGATGAGCAACTGAAGTTCAAATAGTAATTAAAGGTATTAACTGAAATTCTAGGTAAGCAAGGGAGAAATATGATATGTGCAACCGCTTTGGCCTCTAAAATCATACAGTAGAGGTGGCCACTCTTTAGCTAACTCCAAAACTATTCTTTTCCCCATGCATAGAGTTTGGTATTAAATGGGTGAAATATAGATGTCCAGAAAAAACGGAAGAATTTATGAATACAATAAAAAATGTTTTCAATGATTCCATGAACATAATTTAGAAATCTGTAAATTATTACTCTAAATTATTCTCTTATTCTAGGGTTCCTAGACTGTTCATTTTTTTTCAGTAAGAATAAAATCATTTTCACTGACACCATTTTGAGAATCACAAATATTATCTAGGACAGGTAATTTTATTTTTGCTTCTCTAATTATTATGAGTATCTAACTGATTAGCTGTTATGTATTTTATTGGATTTATTATCACTACCTACCCCAAATAAAAAATGAAAAACTCTTAAAGCAATCAATCATTTTAATATATTAACTAACACTTTGATAGCTGCTTGATAATATTGATGAAGCCAAGTTTATAGAATGGACCTATTGCTTTTCTACTAATTCCAAAAGATGTTTGTGTTTTCCCCCTATTATTTTTGTTAATGGTCTGCTAAATTTAAAATATATACCAATTGTGTAGGAACAGGTAAGTGGGAGCAAGGATAGAATCTGTTACTAGAATGAGCTATTGCTAGACATCATGATGGTCATAAATGTAATACAACATTTACTGAGCACTTACTATGTCCTTCACATGATGGTAGTCTCTTTACATGCATTATCTAATTTAATCTTTAAAATAAGATATGTGATCAATTCTATTACTTTCTCCATTTTATGATAAAGTAGCTGCCACTTAGAGAAGTTAATTTTCTCAAGACTATATAGCTAGTATAGGATTCTACCTCAGGTTTGTGCGACTCCAGAATTCAAACTCTTAATTATTACCCTATATAGACTTCAAAGGCATTAGGCATGACATATAGGGTGGGACTGTATATATGTTCCATGGGGACAGGTACATTGTGCTATTCGACACCATAGAACTAGGATCAGGAATAAAGTAGCTACTCCATACACATTTGCTGAATGGCTAAATAAATGTATACATATATGACAGGCTAATAATCTGAGTGTAAAATATAATTGATTTCTTTTTGTTTACAAAATCAGATTTCCTCTTAGCATGCTCATAAGTAGTTTTCTTCTTTGGGTCTTTGGCTGGAAAGAATGATATGATGCCTCCTGTTTAATTATTTTAACATTCTAGGAGATATTGCTTATTAATTCTAGAGAAATAGCCCCAAACTGGGGACTAATTGAATTTTCCACCCATGGATGGAGAGAGTGAGTCCAAGTGGAAGAGTGCTTGAAAACAGCCCTGAACAGCATGTCCTCCTTAGCTTCCTCCTCTCACTGGGCTATAAACATGCTGTGACGGCTGACTTTGAAGAGCTCCCAGGATAGCTTTCCTGATGACCTCTTGGTCACAAGGGCCATTTATTTCCAAAGGCTTAAGTACCATAGAAAGCAAAGAGAGTGGGCAAAATTTCCTTCCTTGATTGGTGCATTATTCTGAGAAGTGCTCATGTAGATTGTTTTGTCTGGGAGGGAGGAAGCCCAAGCTCCCGGCTTTGCCTAATTTACAAATCCAGGAACTAATTAATCTTTTAGAACTCTATCAAACACCCCAAACTGAAGGAAATAAGAATAACCTCCACGTGTATGACAAGAAAATAAGTGAAAGAAAACCCGGAATCTGTACTTGTCAGTACGTGTAGAGACCATGGGCCGTAACTGCCTTTAATCCAGCCCATCCCCTGCTACTAACAGATGAATTTTTCTAATGCATAGGTGGGGGAACATTACACCATTTTGCTGTTTGAGCACACTGTGTCACTCCCACTACTGAGACGCCTTAGAATTGAATTCTGGACCCTCTATGTAGCTCTAGCATTATCTTCCACTATTGCCCTACATGTATTCTCTGCTCCAGATAAAATGATTTATTAGCCTCTATTCTAAAATGAGCTTCAGCCCTGGCTGCTGTAGTTCAGTTGGTTGAGCTTTGACCCAAGCTCCAAGAGGTCACTGGTTCAATTCCCAGTCAGGGCACAAGCCTGGGTTGTGGGCTCGATCCCCAGTAGGGGGTGTGCAGGAGACAGCTGATGGATCTTTCTCTCTCTTCCTCTCTTTCTCTCTCTAAAAAAAAATCAATGAAATCATATTTTAAAATAAATAAATAAAATTAGCTTCAAAACACAAAATTAACATCTAATGCTTATCAAGCACATACTATGGGCTAAATATTCTGCTAAATGCCTTACATTGGTTATCTCATTCAACCTCCTGGCTCTATGAGGTAAATACCATTTTATTTTATTTACTAGAGGCCCGGTGCACGAAATTCATGCAGAGGGGAGGAGGTGTCCCTCAGCCCAGCCTGCACCCTCTCCAATCTGGGACCCCTCGAGGGATGTCCGACTGCCCGTTTAAGCCCGATCCCACCTAAATGGGCAGTCAGACATCCCTCTCACAATCCAGGACTGCTGGCTCCCAACTGCTTGCCTGCCTGCCTTCCTGATTGCCCCTACCCGCTTCTGCCTGATAGCCTGATCACCCCCTAACCACTCCCCTGCCATCCTGATTGATGCCTAACTGCTCCCTTGCCAGCCTGTTTGCCCCTAACTGCCCTCCCCTGCAGGCCTGGTCACCCCTAACTGCCCTCCCCTGCAGGCCTGGTCACCCCCGCAACTGCTCTCCCCTGCAGGCCTGGTTTCTCCCAACTGCCCTCCCCTGCTGGCCATCTTTTGGTGGCCATCTTGTGTCCACATGGGGGCAGGATCTTTGACCACATGGGGGCAGCCATCTTGTGTGTTGAAGTGATGGTCAATCTGCATATTACTCTTTTATTAGATAGGATAGAGATCTGGTGCATGGGTGGGGCCAGCTGGTTTGCCCTGAAGGGTGTCCCAGATCAGGGTGGGGGTTCCCTTGGGGTGTGGGGCGGCCTGGGCGAGGGGCCTGTGGTGGTTTGCATGCCGGCCACGACCCCCGGTGACCCAAGTGGAGGCCCTGGTATCTGGGGTTTATTTATCTTTTACAATTGAAACTTTGTAGCCTGGAGCGGAGCCAAGCCTTCTGCCCACTCCGTGGTGGCAGCCATTTCTGTTGGGATTTATGTATCTTCTATAATTGAAACTTTGTAGCCTTAAGCGGAGGCCTGGGCTGGCCAGGGTATGCGGAAAGCTTGGCTTCCTCTATCACCGGGGGCAACCCTAGCCTCCTGCTCTTTCCAGCTCTGTGGCTGCCGCCATTTCTGTTTGGATTTATGTATCTTCTATCATTGAATCTTTGTAGCCTTGAGTGGAGGCCTAGGTCTGCAAGGGTGGGCGGAAAGCTTGGCTTCCTCCATTGTTGGGGAAACCCAAGCCTCCCTCCTACTCTCTGTGGCCATAGCCATCTTGGTTGGGTTTATTTGCATATTCACTCCTGATTGGCTTGTGGGCGTGGCTTGTGGGTGTAGAGGAGTGGTGGTTAATTTGCATATTACTCTTTTATTAGATAGGATAATTTTATTGTCTAAAGTTTTACATATGTCTCCTTTTCCCCCAATTGACCTCCCCACCCCCAATTCCCACCCCAGGCAAGCCCCCACTGCCCCAGTGGGTAAATACCATTTTAGAGATAGAGATATTGATGCATAGAGAGCATAAGTAATCTGTCCAAGGTCACACAGCTGTTAGTGGTCAACTGGAATTTGAACTTAAGCAGCTTAATTACCAATTGCTTTAACCCCAACTCTCTCTTATAGAAATAAAATGATCTAGACCTGTGGTCGACAAACTGCAGCTCGCAGCCACATGTGGCTCTTTGGCCCCTTGAGTGTGACTCTTCCACAAAATACCATGGCCTGGGGGAGTCTATTTTGAAGAATTGGCGTTAGAAGAAGTTTAAGTTTAAAAAAGTAGGCTCTCAAAAGAAATTTCAATCGTTGTACTGTTGATATTTGGCTCTGTTGACTAATGAGTTTGCCGACCACTGGTAGACATTTAGTTTTATCCTTTAGCCAACATATAGGATCACAGTCACTAAATGAACACAGTATCCCTCTTCTACCTCAAGAATTAGGAAGGAAGGCCTGTAGCTTTCATACGAATTTGGTTCACTTAGTTATTCAACAGTGTTTCTTGAGTATTTCCTAAGTGTAGGCACTGTTTTATATGCTACAGATACAGTTGTGATGAAAATAAACAGAAACATTCTTGTGTTCATGGAACTTATATTCTAGTACATTCTAGTTACTCTAGTTATTTTATCATGAGGGACCTAAGTCAGCCTGGGTGATATAAACAAGCTTTTATCACTGGAAAGAGATAAGCAGACCATATAATTTTTTTTCTTTGGGACTGACCACTTAGACATAGGGACTTATAGTTTCTGGAGGTAAAAATGAGATCTATTAATCAAGAGATATCAAACTTTCATGTTACAGGGACCATACAAAAATGTAACATTAAGTGGGCCAGGAGGGGCTTATAGAACATTAAGAACATTTAATTCTATAATGGCAGGCCCTTCTGAGATTTCATGGCTGTAACCATATTGGAATGTGGACCAGGGTTGTATAACTACCAATATTTCGTGTGTGTGTGTGTGTATGTGTGTGAGTGTGAGTGTGTGTGTGTGTGTGTGTGTGTGTGAGTGTGTGTGATATTCATTTTGTAAATTTTGGAAGATTAAAAGTAAAACAACAAAATAGAAAACCAAAAGTTTTCCAATTAAAAAAAGACTATTTTAAGGCTGAAGAACATTCTATTTTGTATTTACCACATTTTCTTTATTCATTTGTTGATGGAAATTTAGGTGGTTTTCACATCGTGACTGTTGTGACTAATGCTGCAATGAACACGGGAGTGTAGCTATCTCTTTGAGTTCATTTTTAAAAAGTATGTCTTTATTGATTTCAGAGAGGGGAAGGGAGAGGGAGAGAGGGATAGAAACATCAACAATGAGAGAGAATCACTGATTGGCTGCCTCTTGCACACCCCCCACTGGGGATAGAGCCTGCAACCCCGGTATGTGCCTGGACCAGTGCCCGGACCAGGAATTGAACTGTGACCTCCTGGTTCATAGGTCGATCTCAACTACTGAGCCATGGTGGCCAGGCTCTTTTTGAATTCTTGATTTTAATTCAATTGGATAAGCACCCAGAAGCGGGATTGCTGGATCATATGGTTGTTCTAAAAGGAGGAAATCCTGCAATATGTGACATGGATAAACCTGAAGGACACTGTGTGAAGTGAAACAGCCAGGAATAAAAGGACAAATATTGCATGATTCCACTTATGTAAGAAAACTAAAATAGTCAAGCTCATAGAATCAGAGAGTAGAATTGTGGTTGCCAGGAGAGGGGTGGGGGTGGGAAGTTACCAGTCAACAGGCATAAAGTCTCAACTATGCAAGAATAACAGGTTCTAGAGATCTGCTGTCCACCTCAGTGCCTATAGTTATCAGCATTGTATTATGCATTGAAATTGGTTAAGAGGGTAGATCTCATGTTAACTCTTCTTACAACAACAACAAAACAGCTATAAGAGTCTAGTCACATGTGTCAGCTGTATCTTATCATATGTGTGGGTATGTGTGTGTGTGTGTGTGCAGTGTGTGATGTGTATGTGGTATGTGTGGTGTGTATGTATAGTATGTGTGTGTTATGTGTGTGTTGTGTGTTGTGTGTGTGGTGTGCATAGCGTGATGTGTGTGGTATATGTAGTGTGTGGTGTGTGTGTGTGTATGTGGTGTGTGTGTGCAGTGTGTGTGATGCGTATGTGCGGTGTGTGTGTGTGTATAGTATGTGTGTGGTGTGTGTGGTGTGCGTAGCGTGATGTGTGTGGTGTATGTAGTGTGGTGTGTGTGTGTGTGTGTGTGTGTGTGTGTGTGTCGAGGTGGGGTGATTACAGACACTCCAGCAGGTAGCACTGTGATTGCACTGGAGAAATTTATCACCAGATGCCTCTACTCCAAACCTACTGAATACAGGGGAGGCCAGGGCACTTGCAAAAGCTCCTGGAAGGGGAAGAAGCAATTAAATCTGACTGAGGGAGATACAAGAAGAGTTTGACAACAGAATCAGGAGCAATGTCAGAGTCAGCATGTACCTTTCTGCAAGAACATCACATAAAGTTTATTTCAACCAATGCCACTTCCCTTCAGGCTCTTTGCAGCTGTTGACTTGCTCTGAGGTGGAGAAAGAGCAGGTCATCTCTTCTTTGCCCTGCATCTTTGGCAGGGAGGAACTTTTCCTTTGAAACTTCAGAGGCAGAGGATAAAAGAGCCTAAGCCTTCCAGAGAAGGTTCTTGCAAAGGAGAAGAAATTTGACCCTTCTGTCAGCTGGTCCTCATGTAGGATCTGTGCTTTGCCCTTCTCTAGGCAAGTACCCTCCTGCCTCTCTCTGCTCCCCTACTCCTCATGGCAAGAACACTTAACATGAGCACTACCCTTTTAACAAATTTTGAAAGTGAAAAATTTGGTATTGTTGACTCTAGGCACTATGGTATACAGTAGATCTCTAGACTAATTCATCTTGCATAACTCAGACTTTATACCTCTTTTTTTTTCTTTTTTATTTAATTTTTTTCTTTTTATTTTTTTTAATTTAATAAATCTTTATTGTTCAGATTATTACAATTGCTCCTCTTTTTTCCCCCCATAGCTCCCCTCCACCTGGTTCCCACCCCACCCTCTGCTCTTACCCTCCCCCTGCCACTGTCCTCATCCATAGGTGTACACTTTTTGTCCAGTCTCTTCCCGCACCTCCCACACCCCTTTCCCCCTGAGAATTGTCAGTCCACTCCCTTTCTATGCCCCTGATTCTATTATATTCACCAGTTTATTCTGTTCATCAGATTTTTTTATTCACTTGATTTTTAGATTCACTTGTTGATAGACATGTATTTGTTGTTCATAATTTTTATCTTTACTTTTTCTTCTTCCCCTTCTTAAAGAATATCTTTTAGCATTTCATATAATACTGGTTTGGTGGTGATGAACTCCTTTAGCTTTTTCTTATCTGTAAAACTCTTTACCTGCCCTTCAATTCTGAATGATAGCTTTGCTGGGTAGAGTAATCTTGGTTGTAGGTTCTTGCTATTCATCACATTGAATATTTCTTGCCATTCCCGCCTGGCCTGCATATAGTTTCTGTTGAGAAATCAGCTGACAATCATATGGGTGCTCCCTTGTAGGTAATTAACTGTTTTTCTCTTGCTGCTTTTAATATTCTCTCTTTGTCTTTTGCTCTTGGCATTTTAATTATGATGTGTCTTGGTGTGGTCCTCTTTGGATTCCTTTTGTTTGGGGTTCTCTGCACTTCCTGGACTTGTAAGTCTATTTCTTTCACCAGGTGGGGGAAGTTTTCAGTCATTATTTCTTCAAATAGGTTTTCAGTATCTTGCTCTCTCTCTTCTTCTGGCACCCCCATAATTTGGATGTTGGTACACTTGAGGTTGTCCCAGAAGCTCCTTAGACTATCTTCAAATTTTTGGATTCTTTTTTCTTTTTTCTTTTCCGGCTGAGTGTTTTTTGCTTCTTTGTATTTCAACTCTTTGACTTGATTCTTGCAATCCTCTAGTCTGCTGTTAGGTCTCTGTATAATATTTTTTATTTCAGTCAATGTATGTTTAATTTCTAGTTGGCCCTTTTTTATATCCTCGAGGGTCTTGCTAAATTTATCGGCCTTTTCTAGGAAATTCTTGAAAAGCCTTATAACCGTGGTTTTGAACTCTATATCTAGTCATTTGTTTTCCTTCATTTCTTTCATTTGTAATCTGTTTCTTTGTCTCTGTATTTTCACTGCTTCCCTGAGTTGGTAGAGTAGCTTTGTGTGGTAGGTGTCCTTTAGGGCACAGTGGCTCAGCCTCCCCAATTACCTGAGGTGGATACTCTTGGTGCACCCCTTTGTGGACTGTGTGCTCAGCCTTGTTGTAGTTAAGTCTTGATTGTTGTTGGTATCACTGGGAGGAATTGACCTCCAGCCAACTGGCTGTGAGGATCAGCTGTGTCTACGCTGGGAACACTTCTGTGCTGGAGACACTCTTATAGGACTTGCAAAATTGCAAAAGCCTCTGTGCTCAACTTGGATGGGGCGGAGTTTCAGAGCGGAGCAGACAGCCTTGGTTTCCTGTCAGCCCTGCCCTGTGAGGCCCCTGGGTCTCAGTGTCCCTCGGTAATCACTGCAAGCACCTCTGAGAGAGAGCCGCCCTTGAGTTTCGCCTGCTGCCAGACAGTCCAGTTTCTCCCCGAATGAGTCGGGGTTCCCAGAAACTTGCCCAGAACTGGAGTTCAGCGCACTCAGGAGCTTCCATCTCCCTCCTGCTTTAGAAAGCCAGCTGCGCACTCAGCCGCCCGTGCACACAGCTGCCTGTCCTCTGCCTTTTACAGCTCCTCTGAGTCTCAATGTGCTTTCCTCTTTTCTTCTAGTTGTAGAACTTCCACTCAGCCAGCTTTCCTGTGGTTCTGGATGGTGTCCGTTTTGTCTTTTAGTTGCAGTTTTGATATTGTTGTGCGAGGCAGCAGTTTAGGTGTTTACCTATGCCTCCATCTTGGTTTCTCGACTTTATACCTCTTTACAACAACTCTCTATTTCCTCCTTCTCCCAGGCCCTGGTAATCACCATTCTACTCTCTAAGTTTGTAAGTTTGACTACTTTAGATTCCTCACATAAGTAAGTAGAATCGTGTAGTATTTGTCCTTCTGTGTCTGGTTTATTTCACTTAGGGTAATGTTCTCCAGGTTTGTACATGTTGTTGTAAATCTCTAAACAAGTTTCAACTCACTGTTCCCCCTACACAGTCTATGGATTAATATGAATCCAAAACAGAAGATTCATGTTTTAGAATCATTTAGCAGAACACATTTACACAAAAAAATAGGAGGACAAATACTACCCACATGACTTTGAATAACTTTGCAAATAGAAGGTAGATTCTCCAAGATGGGAAAGAACAGAAGGTGTTTAGCTAAATGTCTGGTACATGCTCAGCACCCAATAAAGATCAGCACTTTTTTTTTTTTCCCAACCAGAGTGGCTCAGTGGTTGAGCATCGACCTATGAACCAGGTCATCACAGTTTGATTCCGGTTCAGGGCAGTATGCCCAGGTTGCGGGCTCAATCACCAGTGTGGGATGTGCAGGAGGCAGCCAATCAATGATTCTCGCTCATCATTGATATATATATATGTATGTATGTATGTATATATGTATGTATGTATATGTATGTATGTATATATATATATATATATATATATATATATATATATATATATATCTCCCTTCCTCTCTGAAATAAAAATATATTTTAAAAGAAGATCAGCACATTTTAAGAATCATTATTACTCAGTTCAATACATGTTTTGTCCTCTATTGAAATCATAAGTTTGTTCATCAAGTTAGTTTAACTGAACCATTTATTTTTATGAAAACTTCAAAAATTGTTCCAAAGTTATGTGCCTATTTGACTGAAAAAAAAATAGGGTCTTGTTCTGTTAGTTATTCCCTTGGCCCCAAATGCTAATGTTCTCAAGCAGCAAGATCAATGATCAATGTCTTGCTGAAATATGTGTTAATTATGATCATCCAGAGTCTTAACAGATTCCCTGCAGTTAAAGTTCAGTGCTTCCAGGCTCTTGAATTTATTACTGTAGGTGCATCACTTTTGACAGCAACAAATCAGTTCATTGTAGTCAAAGACACCGCCAGGCACATTTGACAGCAGCTCAGCTGCTCCTGCGCCCCAGCTGAAATAGACTTCTATCCTGCCAGCTATCAATTACATTTACATTATATTCAAGGTTGTGTTCTCAAGTATGTGACCTCATCTGAACCTTAGGGTAGTGTGGCAGGTATACTGTATCTCATTGTGAAAATCAGGCAACCGACTTGGAGAGGCTAAAGGACTTTCCTTGGGCCACCTGGGTGGCAGAGGTAGACCTTGAATTCATGACTAGTGGCTATGGATTCAGGTCTGTTATGGCCCCAGACTACTGTGAAACCTAATTTATCACTTCATCTGGGATACTGCCTTTTGCTTATCATTGTAGGTAAAGCCCTGGTACATTGGGCCATGAAAATCAGTTTAAAATGTATTAATGTGCTTTAAAATACTCTTTACAGACTTGGGCTATATTTCTACCATCTAGGAGCTAAATAATGAAAATCTAAATGCCCACAAGGACTTGGTGAAGACTCCAGCATACTTATTGACTATAATTTAGTTTGGATGCACACTACTTTCCTGTCATCTAATCAATAACAAGTGATTAAAATAACTGATTAAATGATGAACATGTTGAAGTTCTCAACCTTTTTATTGACTCATCTAGATCGAGCATTTGGCCTACTCATAGTGTAGGAATCATTAAAATGCTCACAAAGATTCTATCAGAAAATATGTGTAATGATAAATATGTGTTTGGCCAAGAAGCAATTATAGAAATTTTGGAAAGAAGATTAAGGAAATGCTTAAGAGCGTGAACTCTAGAGTTAGGGAGACCTGGGTTGGAGTTCCAACTAAGCTCTCCCATTTACTTGCTGTATATCTTTAGGCAAACTATTTAACCTCTCTAATCCTCATTGTCCTTAGGCATCAAAGACAGATAATATCTCCTACCTGCAGTGTTTAGTGTGGGAATTAAATGAATCAGTTCAAGGAAAGGAATTATAGCATTGGCTAGCATATGAAAATATCAGGAGATAAATATGAATTACCATTATTAGTTGTATCTATTTAGGGTCTCTAAGTTCCTTCATTAATTTCTTTAACTGTAAGAAGTAGTTAAAGAACCTTTTTAGCTCATTGTGCTGGTATCAAAGTTAGGGCAGGAATGCAGAGAAAGCATTTCTCACTCAGTGATCTGCATAGCCTAAGCACTCAATGAATATCAGGTACCATGTTGGACCCCTGCTGTGGCCTGCCTCATATCTGCCTCGCTTGCCTTCTGCTCCAGCCACTACTAGGCAACTCATTTTCATGTGGGAGCATAGCAACTCATGCATCTCACTACAGCTGCCCTGTGCACTTCTCACTTCCTGAGCCTGGATCTCCTATGTGGCTGAGATGAGGGATATACATGGAAATCCTTTAGTGGTGGTGTATGCACAAATCTGGAAATGGGAGGGAGTTAATACTTCAGGGGGTGCTTGTCCAATGAGTGATTGAAGCTGGCGGATAGATGCACTTTTCTTCTATTCCTCAGGTGGACATTGTAGTTGCATCTGACACAGCTCTTCAAGGATATTTGCAAGATTGAGTCCCAGTCACCCATGGCAGTGATCAGCTTGAAAACACAGCCTTTCTCTCCTATCCTATCTCAATCTTTCCAATCCCCCACTGCTGTTTCCTGGGACCACTTCCCAAATAAACTACCTGCACTCAAGTGTTTGTCTCCAGTTCTGTTTTCAGAGGGACTCAGAATGTTATATAGCTATGAGTCTAAGGGAAGTAAACATATTTTGTCTTTTAGGTTCTATCTTCAAAGAATTATACCTCTATGGCACCAGAAGGAGACTGTTGAAATGGATATTGAAGGTAACTTACACCAACCCATTGAATGCATCTAGACCCCCTTCTAATAAACTTAAGTGAAGTTCTAGCCCAGGGGTAGGCAAACTTTTTCTGTAAGGAGACAAATCCTATCTAATAAAGAGGGAATATAGTAATTGACCATCACGCCCTCACAAAGATGGCTGTGCCCACAGCCAATAAGAAGGAAATATACTAATTGACTGCCACACCCTCAAAGATGGCGGCACTCACAGCCACAAGATGGTGGCGCCCAGTCCTTTCAGCCCCACCAGGTGGGCAGGCATGCGCGGCATAGCTGGGCCTGCCCCCAGGCGGGTCCTGCTGCTCTGCGTGCCTGCTGCTCTGCGTGCCTGCCTCCAGAGTCCCCCAGTCCCCTCAGCCCCCCAGCCACCCAGGGCCGGCCCAAGGCACAGGCTGCCCAGGACTGGCCCAAGGCTCAGGCAGCCCCAGAAGGCAGCTGCACAGCCACCCAGGGCCAGCCCGAGGTGCAGGCAAGCCTGGAATGGCGGCTGCCCAGGGCTAGCCCAAGGCACAGGCAAGCCTTGGATGGTGGCTGCCCAGCTGCCCAGAGCCAGTCTGAGGTGCAGGCAAGCCTCAGATAGTGGCTGCCCAGCTACCCAGGACTGCCCAAAGCTCAGGTAACCAGGGCCGGCCGAGGCTTGCGCTGCTGGCAGTGGCAGCAGCAGAGGTGTGATGGGGCCATCGCCTTCCCCTGATCAATGGGTTGCCTCCCACCCCTGAAGGCTCTCAGACTGTGAGAGGGGGCAGGCCTGGCTAAGGGACCCCCCTTCAATGCATGAATTCTCATGCACTGGGCCTCTAGTATTAAATATTAGAGGTTTTGCAGACCAGGTGGCCTCTGCTGCAATTATTCAACTCTACCATTAAAACATGAAAGAAGTTAAAGATAATATGGTAAAATAAATGGATGTGACTGTGTTTCAGTGTCTTTATTTACATGTGGCAGGTCTAGGCTTGCAATGTAGATGTGACATATAACCTTGGACATGTTTTTCAGGCAGATATATTAAATAGTTATTACTTCTAATTTTCTACCCTAAAGATGCTTTCCTCAAAACATTTACCACACAATAACCAAATATGTCTGTGAGTGTCTCTCTTCCTTCTCCCTACCCCTTATCCCCATGAAGGTTAACTTCATTGACTCTGGGAAGGGCTGGAGATGAATACGTGAGGACTTATGGGTCAATAGCAGTTAGCATTCACTGAGTACCTACCACGTCCCAGGCTTGTAGGTCCTGCTCTTCTGCACTAGCTCACTGATTTCTGAGAGAGACTGAGGTCAGAGAGGCTAGGCAACTAGCCTACCTCCTCACAGCTAATAATTTGGAGAAGGGAAATCTGAATCCAAATCCATCTTTAAAGGGTGCCCTGTTAGGGCCATAGGATGGTCTGTAGTATAGTTGTAAACCTAACAATTCTCCTCTATGTCAATAGCAAATCATATCCCAATAAGTGGGGTCTAAACCAGGGGTATGGGGAAAAATATGTGGCTATCTAAGGAGACTGTATTTACCATTCCCTGTGAAAATGCTTAACGTGTTTGGAGAAAATGACCGATTCCCTAACTTTAAATTTTTCACAATATGTTGTCGCTGTCATGCAGAACACAATCTTAGTTGTGCTACAGTAATTTTAAAAAATTAATTTTCATATTTCACTGGGATTGATACAAGAGTGGAGCAGAGCATGACATTTCATACGTGGATATTTAAATCACTTATATCCAAACTAAGAATATATTTACAGTAGCTGACAGCTGTCATTGAAATGGCAGCTAGTTAGAAAGGAAAACAAATAAAAAAAAAAAGAACCAAGTCAGAATTCTGTTCTATAATTTAAGAGGACTCAGCTTCATATTTCAGTTGTAATATGTAATTTCTTTAGAAAGGTAAAAGATATATATTTATTTTTGGACACTAAATCAGAGCAGGTTTTAACCACTAGCTGTCTAAAAGGAAGAAAACAACACAAACTGATGAACAAAAACAGATCCAGCGACAGAGAAACATCGATCAGACCGTCAAACCTCAGAGGGGAGGGTGGGGGTAAGGGGCAGAGATCAACCAAAGGACTTGTATGCATGCATATAGGCCTAACCAATGGACACAGACAACAGCAGGGAGAGGGCATGAGTGGGGGGGGGATGGAGGGGCAATGGGGGGGATAAGGACACATATGTAATAACTTAATCAATAAAGAAATTAAAGAGAGAGAGAGCACGCAACAAAGAGGAAGGGCCACAAATATGAGCTGACAAGCCATTGTTATTGGATTCTAGTAGATGTTGCTTTCAATCATGTTGAACTGCTGCACTGTCAGACCAAAGAACAACTAGGATGGTGGTTAACTCTGGATGAACTTTGTGTTTCCGTTATCGGGCTGGGAGTCTGAGCCAAATGAAGACTGAGGCAGAGTGTTCCCTTGGTATTTAGCTTTGGCCTTTGAGGAGGAAGAAAGGTAAGCTAACAATGAAAAGGTATTTGAGGTTAAATGTGAGGTGAGAATTTTAACAAATTTCAAATCTCTGAGTAATAGCAAAATCCATGGTTGGCAAGATTCCATCACATTCTGACTAGAACAGACCAAAAGAGATTAATTATCTTCTTGAAAAAGAAGGTCTGCATGTAGAGGACAAAATAAACTGGTTTAAAGATTTATAGAAAGATGAATAATTTTGCTTTAAGTGATAAGAAGATTTTGATACTGCTCTGCCTTCTTAGAAATTATCCAAGAAATAATCTTTACCAATTTTAGATTGCATTTTAAGACTTGGTTCAGTGTTAAGGCATATAAAATCAATATGAATTCAATTGTTCACTCATTTACTCAACACACAGACATCTTTAGTTTGCTGTCTTTGTCTTTGGAATGACTTTAACATTTTTCTCTAGTGCACATATTCTCTTGGGTATATATATACCAGGTGGCATGGATAGGCCCCACCACCATCCTCTGATTTTAAGAGTGTCCTTGATTAGCTTAAGCCAATCAACATAGTCCATCTCCATGACCACCAAGGAATATTCAGGGTTGGGCATTCCATAGCCAATGAAAAACAAGAAGAAACTACAGGGCTTCTTAAAAGCAGGAGTTTTCTCTGTCTTCCATGGCAACAACCAGAGGATATGCTCTCTCTCCCTGATTGTGTGATAGGAAGATGGGAAGCCTGGAAGCACTGAGGCCATCACGTTGCCAAGAGAAGACACCTGGGCCATGGTGATTTGGTGGGCTTAAACCACTAAATCAAGCCTTCCCCCAAATCAGAACATATTCTGGACTGTTTGGTTTTGTGAGTTAATGAACTCCATTGTTTAAGCCCATTGGTTTGGGGATTTTTGTCACTTGTTTTTCAGTCTTTGAAGAGTGGGTATACATTATGTCAGGTTCTGGAAAACCAAGACAAATAAGAATATGCTCTGCTTTGAAAAGAGTTGTCATAGAAATATGACCTCTGAGCTATAGGCTAATGAAGACCTGGCCACTTTCAGGTATTGGTGCACTAGAAATTGACTGGGTTAGAGTCTGTAAAAGAAATGTTATAAGAGGAAAGAAAAGAAAGAAATATTGGACCAAGTTATTGAAAAAGATAACAAAAGATTGTGCTACTCTGCTATGTATAGGATGAAGAATGAATCAGAAGATCACCTGAAAATACAAATTTTGATCTAAATGCAAATCAAACTAGTTTCTATGAAAAATACTTAAATATCCTGGAAGCTCGTGCAGAACAAAGTCACTCTGGGAAGTGACCACAGCCTTTGAGAACAAAGAGCATGTTCTCTCCTCCTACAAATAATTGGGAACAAGAAATTGTCCAGAATTAATCAGATTGGTATCAAGGATGAGTTACAAAGCCAGCAACATCTAAGAGATAAACTGTGCTATCTTTATCCTTAAGAACAATTTAAGTCATTAAAAATAGATTGATTGCATTTTGAACTCACAGCTATATTCAATTACATCCTCTGTCATAGAAAAAGTGGCTGATATTTTTAAACTTCCTTTTTCAAAATAGTAAAAGCAGCCCCCTGGCATGCCTACGAATAGTTCTTTTTACTTAAAAAGATTTGAGATTTATGGTGCTGGGTTATGTAAAAGAAAAAGGAAAATAAAAGTATTTGTATTCTGGCTATAAAGAATGATATCTTGTGGATTTAGCTTTGGATGTCTACATACAGAATAGAAATGTGTGATGTGGAGTAGTAAAACTCAAACTCTAATGTGCATACAAATTCTATGAGAATCTGTTGAAATGTGGATTCAGATTCGGGAGATTTAGGTGAGGCCTTAGATCTGTACTTTTTATAAGATCCCTGGTGATGCTGATACTTCAGGTCTTTAGACCATGTTTTGAGAAGCAAGGATGTAGAGCAAAGAGCTGGGCTACATAGGATTCAAGAGGTCTAGATCCAGTTCCAGCTCCATCATTAATCAGTTGTGAAATCTTACAAATATCAGTTAAACTTTGAATGCTCCTTGGCTATAAAATGATGGTGTTGGACTTAGTCATCTCAAATTCCTGACAAGTCTAATCCAACAGGAAAAAAGTATATATATATATATATATATATATATATATATATATATATATATGGCATGTGATACTTTAAATATTCTCTATACTTTTCCTTGTTCCTTTTCTTCTTGGAAGGCATCATCTACCATGACAGCAATGTGAATAGTGAATACTGTCCTTGGTATGCTCTCTCCATCACCTTCCTACAGTCAACCAGCCATCAAGTCTCTATTTCCTTCCTAAATAATTCTAGAATCTTTTATTTATTTGTTTGTTTCTACTTGCACAGGTACAATTAAAATTCAGGTAACCACCATCGTCCCCTTGACTACATATAATAGCTTCCTACGAGTTTCTACTCCTTCTCTTCCCCCTTTTAATCCATAATTTACTCTTTTTTTTATTTCTGCAAATGGACATCTTTAATAGTCTGCTTAGCAACTTTTTCTGTCTTCTTCTAGGCCAGTGGTGGGCAAACTCATTAGTCAACAGAGCGGCAAACCACGGCTCACGAGCCGCATGTGGCTCGCAAGCCGCGGTTTGACGACCACTGTTCTAGGCACACTGTTTTCTATACACTGTAGCACACCTCTCCTTCTGTGCCCCCAGCCATGTGGTTAGGTGGGTTCAACCTATTCTCTCATCCCAATATTGAATTTATATCTAATAATTTCCTATCACAGTATGAAATCCTTCAGTGACTTCCCAGTGTTTGGCAAGGATTTGGACTGCAGTCTCTATTATGACAGAGCCATGCATGATTTTACTCTCATCCACTCCCTTCTTCTCCTCTTGCTCTCACATTCTAGTCATACTGAATTCCTTTAGTTTCTTTAAAGGCATCATGCTCTTACTCATCTTAACTTCTTCATACCTATTTTTCCCCAAGCCTGGCATATTTGGTGTCCTCTCTCCCTGATACAATGAGTCCCCATTGGTGAATTATTTTCCTGGGCTCAGCTGAAATGTCACTTTCTGATGCTTAAACTTTGAATGCTCTGTGGCTATAAAATGATAGTGTTGGACTTAGTTTAGGACTCTCTAAAATAAAATGCACTAGAAATACTTTGTACTCGACCTTCCCAATGTTCAGTAACACACTTTAAAATATTTGTTTAGCAGCTATTTTCCCCAGGAGACTATATGGATGAGGATAGTAAACCCATCTGACTTACACAAGACTGGGTTAGAATATATTTCCAATAATTACTAACAGAATTCAAATTTTAAAAATTATAGATTTTTCTAATTCATTATTTGGATTTTCCAAACCAGTTTGGCTTTCATAACCTTCAATGTCCAGGTTCTATAGACTATTGGGCAATCCTTGGGTTTGTTTGTTGGTATCTCTGCTTCTAATTTCTCTTTAGGTCAATTTCTTCTTCACATTACTAACATTTATTTCAAACCAGAGCCCCATTTATCTTATTCCCCTGCTCAGCAACTATTTTGTGGCTCTTTATTGCCAAGAGGAAATCCAAATATTCATAGCCTTCATTCAAGTTCCTTCATAACGTGTCCTAAGCAACCTTGGGGGACATTATGCATTGCCCAGGCAAAGATCCTAATATCCAGCCAAATGGGATGATGCGCTATCTCCAAAACCTCTTCCACATTGCCTGGTTCCAAGATTCTGTCTCTAATATGTGCTAGAATGGTTCTACATGCATAGCTCAATGGCAAATGCAAGTGCCATTTTGTTATTAGTCTTCTTATATACCTTAGATTTAAAATGTTCTCTTTCTCCTCTATATTCTCATAGTAGTTCATCTGCCCCTTTATGCTGAAGGTTTAAAGGAGCCTGATAATCCTTGTCCTTTTGTCCTAGTTCTCACCATTGAAATAGAAGAAGCCAAAAGGGATAATTAATAAATGAGGCTTAAAAACTCATAAATGACAAGTGTTCTTAGATTATTAAACATGGCTTAGACCTGAGGGCTTCCCTATTCATCCAACCCTTCCCAAGTCTACATCCCATGTGGGAAAAGTTGAGTCTGCAGGAAAGATGCTTTTAGAGCCAGCTAATTGAAAAATTGTAGCTTCCTTAACAAACTTGTTCAAGAAAATGACTTAGAGCACTGCTGTGCAATAGAAGCATAATATGAGCTGTACAGTTTTAAAACTTTTAGTATGAAAAATTTAAAACAGCAAAATTAATTTTAATAATATGTTTTATTTAACCCAAAATACTGTAAGCATTGGCCTTTTCCTCCCTAAATATCCAGATTTCTCCGAGGTCATCAATGCATAAGTTCTTCATTCTCCTATGGGGAGAAATAAATAATAAGATGGAGAAATGGGCTAAAGGTGCTCATTCCAATATTATTTTATTCCAGAGAGTGGATCAGATGTCACCTTCCACCTAGGAAAGGGAGAATGTTTGCCTGCACCCACCCCAATGTATATTACCCTCTGCCTTGTTTTAACATTTATTATTTCTATTCTACTTTTACTGTAGAGGTAATAAGATCCTGGGATATAGGGAAATTTATTCTTTTAAATATCTTTCACACATATATTGGTTTGCATTGAGTATTTATTGAGGTGGTTTCTTGAAATAATCCAATTGTTATATAAAAAGCATTCATTATTCCCATTTTCAAGCTACTCAACTGTTGCGTGCCTAAAAGGGAAATGACATAACCTTTGAAGAGGCTGACAAATGGCTTTTCTCAGGCATAAAGGATTTACAGGGCACACAGTAAATTAGCCAGCTGGGAATATTTTATCCATGTAGAGATACAAGCCTTTTTTCCTTAACTTAGTTTTAATTGGAATTAAGTCTTTGAGAACTTGTCATCCATTAGTTTTTATTGAGTTTACCATCTCCATACTTCAAAAAGAGAAAATCAAAGATGTAAAGACCTCCCAGGCAAACTAGCCCACATGATTATCTAGCTAACAATTGGCGCATAGATACAAGCCATTGTTTTCTTTACTGTCCAATTTCTACAATCTAGATGTGTTGATTCAGCTCCAAAAGCTACTGACTCTAACTAGATTAAAACCCAAATAGCTCAGCTATGTGATTAGCTGTATTTCTAGGTTCCCACAGGGCGAGGTACATGGCAGAGATCAATAACTATATGTTGACTGAATGAATGAATGGTGTTCTCTTTCGGTGTCAGTTCTGAGTGTGTGTAGAATCTAAGGATAGATTGTCTGAGTTGGAAGGGTATTGGGCAACTTATAGGGGGGCTATCAAAGCTCACCAGGAAATGTCACCAGTTGCTCAGTATCACCAGGAAATGTCACCAGTTGCTCAATATCACCTGGCAACAGCCCTCCAGGGGCCTGTGGCAGAAAACTGAGCCTACCTAGTGCCAATCATTGCCACTTTCTTATCCAGGAACACATGTACATGAAAACTTGTAGTTCTAGTCATTATTGTTTTTTAGGTGTGCTCGATGTCCACACAATACTAGTAAACAGCAGCATGCCTTCAGATCTTCGCTTACCATTGATGTAAATCAATAGCCCACCTGCCAGCCAGCCCATTCTTTAGCCTCTGACAAAAACCACGGCATCAGACTCGATGTTCCCCTTTCAATTATGCCCTCACATCCAATTTAATACCAAATTCTATTGATTTTTACTCTAAAACATCCCTAGAATCTGTTCATTTCTTTTTCATGCAGCCACAATCCACCTCTAATGTGATTACTGCAACAGTGCCCAGGGTAGCCCCGTTTCCACTCTTGAAGCTGTCTCTCATCTAACACATGACATAATTGATTCTTTGTCTTCCTTTCCTTGAGGCCAAGGACTATGTCTGCATTGCTCTGTAGCCTGATTAGATAGTAGGTGCTCAATAAATGCACAAATGATTGAATGAGGTTTCAATAAGAGAGCTCATCTCAGTAGGGAGGCCCTGGAGAGGGAGCATGATAAATGTCAGGTAGCCCCCCGATACATCAGAATATCATTAATAATTCATGACCAACAAGCAGAGGAACAATAAAGCAGAGAATGCTTCCTAACTACACACTCCTGAAAACCAAGAGGGATTAGTTGACTGGGAGCTACTTATGAATGTACTAGAGGCCCGGTGCATGAAAATTCATGCACTCGGTGGGGGGGCGGGGCCTCAGCTTGGTCTGCGCCCTCCAGCAGTCTGGGACCCCCTGCTGGCTTAGACATCCCTCTGGCAGCCCGGGAGCCCTCGGGGGATGTCCACCTGCCAGCTTAGGCCAGCTCCCTGCGGGGAGCAGGCCTAAGCCACAGTTGGCATCCTTAGCGCTCCCTCAGAGGTGGGAGAGGCTCCTGCCACTGCCGCTGCACTCACAGCGCAGGCGTCAGCCCGGCTTGTGGCTGAGTGGAGCTCCCCCTGTGGGAGCGCACTGACCACCAGGGGGCAGCTCCTGTGTTGAGCGTCTGCCCCATGGTGGTCAGTGCGCGTCATAGCGACCCATCATTCCACCGTTAGGGTCAATTTGCATATTACCCTTTTATTATATAGGATGGTTTCTCAGAGTCTCTACTAATGTAAATATCCTTATTTTTTATTTGTCAGAAAAATATTTCCTCATCCCTTCATCACAGTGCTCCATGTTTAAAACTCGCTTTTCAAATATTGTCCAACTAAAAATCCAACCAGAGGCTCCCAACCCACCTGTGAAGCTTTCTTTCTTATGGTTTCTGCCAGCAATCAGAGGGATGGCTTTAGTTAAGGATGGGGCAGTGGGGACTCATTGCCTTGGCTGCCTCAGTAGGAAAAACTTTAGGTCAAATGCTTTCTTTTAAATCTTCAAGTTGAAAGTAATTTTCACATTCTATGAAAGAAGTGGAGATAAGATTGAAGTGAGGTCATTGGGGGCCAGGAGAGCGGGGGAGGGAGGGCAGCCTCCTGTGACAGGGCTTTCCAAGGAGACTGATTAGATATCTTCTATTGTTCAAGAGGGAAAAAAAGAGCATGAGGAGGTGTTTGATGTAGAATTTGAGCGCAGTCTCTCCGGAATCGAAAATGCTCTCTCCATCTACTCTGGCTCTTGAGGTCAACTTCAAAACTTTGCTTCCAGACAGACAAACATGAGTAAAGGAGGCTCCTCTTGCCCACGTCCTGCCCCGAAGCTGGGTGGCCTGGAGCTGCCCCATTTCACTGAACAAATATATTCTTTGCACTGAGCTTGGGATCAGGAATAAGAAGCAAGAACTGTGCCAATTCCCAAATCCAAGGTGCTCTAGGAGATCATCAAATATAAACATTTCAGTCTTAGAGAATAATCAATTAGTTATAAACCTGTAAGCCAATGCTCTTAACCACTATCTTTTATCTCTAGTCTTAGTAGGCAGTGTTTTGTTCTGTTTTTGGTTGTTGTTTTCTTCTGTTTGTTTTAAAAAATATCATCCTCTCTCTGTCTCCTGCCACACACCCATTTTTCTCTCTCTCTCTTCCTTCTCTTGCTGTCTTCTCCAGTGCACATATAATGAGTGCTTACTATATAAGGGCCAGGAGGGGAAAAGGCAAAAGACTATACTCATTCATGAAAAATTCCATGGAGGAATGCTCTCCCTGTGTCCTGCCTCTTAGCTTAGATCGGTGGTCCAGAATCAAGCATTTGTTGGCTTTTAGCTGGCAGATAGTAGAATGGATGGCCAAGAACACAGAAGTGAGCTTGGTGTAGCTGACCCCTGAGGTTTCAGTGCTGTGAAGGTTGGGGACATAGTGAGGGAGGAAACAAATTATTCAGTCTCAGACACTGTGTTCTAACATTGTGTACATTTTATATTATTTAAATTCTAATAAGCCTAACATAATGTCCTCCAGGTTCATCCATGTCGTCACATATGACAGGATGTCCTTGTTTTTAAAGGCTGGAAGAATATTCCATTGTATGGACACACCACACTTTCTTTATCCGTTCATTCATTGATGGATATTTGGGTTGACACCTCTTCTTGGTTATTGTGAATAATGCTGATGAATCTGGAGGACATGATACTGAGTGAAAAAAGCCAGTCACAGAGGAAAAGTATTACATGATTCCACTTATGTGAGGAATCTAAAATAGTCAAACTCGGAGAAACAGAAAGTAGACCGATGGTTGCCAGGGGCAGCAGAGAGAGGGAAATGAGTTGTTCAACAAGCAAAACATTTCAGTTATGCTACGTAAGTAACTGCTAGAGACTGGCTGTCAGTCACTGTGCCTAGTTAACTATACTGTACTGTGCACTAAAAAATTAGGTAAGATTTTGTGGCTGTAGATCGCATATATTTAAAAAAATATATATTTTATTGATTTCACAGAGGAAGGGAGAGGGAGAGATAGAAATATCAATGATGAGAGAGAATGATTGATTGGTTGCCTCCTGCACGCCCCCTACTGGGGATCAAGCCGGCAACCTGGGCATGTGCCCTGACTAGAAATCAAACTGTGACCTCCTGGTTCATAGTTCGATGCTCAACCACTGAGCCACATCAGCTGGGCTGTAGACCTCATATTAAGTGTTCTTACCACCGTAAAAAAAAAAAAAAAGGATTCTAATAGGCCTAAAAGGTGGCTTAATATTTTAATCCTCATTTTATAAATGAGCAAACTAAAGCACGGCAAGTGATTTGCCGAAGGTTATATAAGCTGTGCATGGCAGAAGAGAAAATAAAATCCATCTTATGTTTAGGATTCTTTCAAAATATTAATTACTCTCGTTCAAGACTAATTTCTTTTCTTTGTAAGCTGGGGATCATTTTTCTTTACATTGCTTATTATCACTCAAAAACTAACGTAATGGTAAGTTAGGGGGGGAAATCAGGGCAGTAAATCTAGTTAAGAGTTTCTGTTTATCTGGGGCTTTCTTATCTGAAATGCAGGCTTTTCACAATGTTATTTCTATATCCAGCACGCATGGTTTCAGGGAAGCCTCGTGATTTGGAATAATTTTATAATATCACCATAGCAACGCATGCGATTGCCCAGATACTGAGAATATAAATCCACAATAAAATTGTTAGGAAGAACATTTTTTAACACATATATAGTTAGAATTACATAATAATAGAATTGTGTTTTTGCTGGGTGATGGTGCCGAGTGTTAAAAATAAATCTTATATTATTTTAATTTGAGAAGCTCTGTAAGGAAAATTCAATGCAATATGACAGGTGTCAAAAAAAAAAATCCTGAAGAAAATAGGGCATGTGGAGCAATGTAAGAGAGAGGGCTACAGGAAGGGTTTGTATATCTGAGGTAGGTTAAAATGTATGAACTAGGTGTAGCTGGTGAATACTTCAGAGGATTGATGAAAATCATCAACCCTATGATGGTTGGATCCTTATCTTCCTATACAAAGGTGCCTAACTTGGGAGTTTCAAAGGTAGGGATTTAAAGATGATTTAAAGGTATTTAAACAGAAATGGGTTTTAGAGGTCATTTATGATGCCTGACTCAATCCTGCAAATTCTCCAGTAAATGATAAACCAATAATATATAGTGGTGGATATTGGCTGTTTTGCCCTCACAGTTTCTATTTCTCCATCATATGATAACACATATTATGATTTTATTTTGAAGCCACCCCTCTACCCACATCCCCCAATTATCTGTGTGTGTGTATGGGGCTGAATCCACATGATTTAAGGCTCCTGGGGAAGATGCATTGGCCCACTAATCAGAGCACAGGATCTCTCCACAGCCTTGCCCCCCGCCCCCCGCCCCCAGCAATAAGATCAAGTCTGAACAAGGGCTGAAGTCCAACAGAAGAAAGAGCTCACTCAGGGTTTTTGCTGAGGTGGTAGGATGTAAGCCAAGAGAAGCAGATATCCAGCTTGGCATACACAGGATTGAGCTTGCCAGAGAACGAGGGCAGAATCCAGAAATATAACCACAAATCTCAAGTGGTTGTATCTTGGCAATTCTAATATATGTTCTGGTCACTCTACTCTGGCACTCTCTGAGAAGTCTATCTCAAACTGTATCCTTTCTCTTCAAGCTTCCAATATGTTTACCTCACCACCCATGTGCATCCAAGGATCCTGCTTTTTAATTTAGTGAGAAAATAGAAGGAATCAGACAGAGCTTCCTGTTTTCACTGGAAAATCTATCAACCTTCCAGCTTTTGTAGCCACATAGTTTCCCCCGCTTCATCACACAGAGATCTGTCCCTAACCCTATCTAATATCCACCCCCTCTTACATGCGCTGGATCCCAGATCTCAGTACCTACTACTCAAGTTTCCTTCTTTACTTACCCCTTGCTCACTGTCATTATCAAAGTTCTCCTCTCAACTATGTTATTGCCACCTGTTTATGAACTTTCTGTAACTTTTCCCAACTTAGAAAACAAAAACACAAACAAAAAGCATTCCTTCTCTAAGTCTCACATCTTCCTTCATTTCTGCCTTACTTCTCTATTGTCCCTCACAGTTACTTTCATTCTAAGTATTATATATGCTCCCTGTCTCCTTTTAACCCTCACCAATCCGGACTATTACCCCATCATCCCACTGAAATCACTCTTGGCATGTCAATATCTCAGTAATATTTGGCTCTATTGATCACTCCCGCATCTTGACAGATTGGCTTTCGCTGACTTTCAGAACATCTGTTTTTCCTGTGTCATTTGCTCATCTCTTGTTGTTTTCGTGGCTGTATCTGCTTCCTCTTTTAGAGTAGAATTCAGTCCCAGATCCTCTTCTCTATTTACACTTGCTACTGCTTATGGCTTTAAATATCATCTTTCATTCATGGCTAGGTCCCAGGTTTTTACATTTTGCTATTACTTCTCCCTTGAGATAGTATAATATGCATCTCTGTGAATCTCAAAGTAGACATACATGGATATCTTCTGCTTAAGCCCCCAAATATCAAAGTCAATCTTTATTCCACTTCCCCTTTCACTATATACCTCGTCCATTGTTAAGTCCTGTGGGTCACACACCTGGCCACCTCTCTCCACCTTTATATCTTTACCAGAGTCCCAGCCACCAGCATCTCTGATTTGGGCTATAAGCATAGTCCCCTAACTAGTTCCCTGCTTCTTGGAGTTTCTTGCCCTCTTCTGACAACAGTTTACTCAGGAGGTAGATGAGTTCTTTTAATACATAGATTAGGTCAAAGCAGTTAACTTCTTAAAGCCTCCAATGTCTTGTAATAAAATCCTAACTTCAAGATTCTGGCCCTTTTCTCTCCAAAGCTTCTTTCCTACTGATCTCCTCTCACTCACTTGACTCTATATGGTTGATACAGAACTTCCTGACACTGAACTCAACTCAGCTGTGAAAGCAGGCTCCAGTCTCAGCTCCTGTGAACTTGCTGTTCATTTGACTTCATTGTGCTCCCCCAGGTATTCACACAGCTCACCTCCTAATCAGCATCACCACCGTGACTTCTTAAGGCCCATGATGACTCTTCGTTCTTTATGCTTGTTTCCTTCATAGCACTTACCGCTCCCTGTGACATTGTATATTGATTGTCTCTACCACCAGAACTTCATGAGGGTAGAATTATGTCTTTTACCACTAGATACTCAGCACTCAGAATAGTACCTGACACAGTGTAGGTATTCAATAAATATATTTGAACAAATCAATGGATATGTGAATGAAGGAAAGCAGCAAAATTCTGACACAACTTATGAGCACTGGGATCCAGCAATGCCAGGATGTACCCACCCCCTTTCCTCAACTTCTCAGTTACATGTACCAAAATTGCTCCTCTCTTTATAAACGTATATTTGAATGCAGGTTCCTGTAATTTGCAGCTGAAAGAGTTTGGCCACATCCAGTGTTGTGCTAGAGCTGTCTCAGACAAGCTTATGAGAATGAAATGTGCTTATTTCTTCCCAACTCAACTTTTAATAACGTTAGTCTGAAGTCAGGAATGATGGGACTATTTACACCATGGAAATTAGCAAACTTAACAAATCAGGGCTTTGTTTGTTTTTTTTTTTTTTTCACCCTCCCTGGAGAGTTAGATCTACACTTTTGCCAGCACATCATTGTGTCTCTACAACTATTCTCTGAATAGTTCCAGTAATGGTGTTCTCCCTGATCTTCAAAGTGACCTGATCCAATGTGGGACAGCTGTCACTGTTACAAGTACTTGGTTAGAGTGCAGCTTCTGATATCTGCCTCCAAAGTCATTACACTTTTTAGTTCTCATTCTGCTCTCTGCAGCAACACAGAGCTGGCTGAATCACTTTTCTATGTGACTCACTCCCAATATTTGAAGAAACTCTTTGTACACCATTCTCTCTTACTCTTCATCTCCATATATTTTCAGTATATGTACTCAAAATTTTCTCCTTTGCCCCACTCTTATTGGCTAACCCTATGTTTTAAATAAAACCCTGTTATTTTCCTATATACTAAAATACTTTATACATGGTAAATACTCAATGGATGTTTGATGTGAATTTATAAAAAATTCTAGAAGACCAATTATCTTGATTATAACATTTTTAAAATATCAATTTTGATATACATTTAGAATTTCTATATATAAAATATGTTCACTGGTCAAAATAAATTTATTTCATTTTAGGAAAAATGAGACAGACATCTCTCATGATATTCCTTCTCATGGCTTATGTAAAATAGTTTCATAACATATAAGGAAACTGAGGCTGTGCTGTTAGAAGACTTGGCTACTGGTATTAGCAAAATAATATCTTCCAACTTGAGTCCCACATTTTTCCCTCCCATCAACTCCTAGACTCATCTCTTTGAAGAAATACATTTTTTTTTCTACCAGAGAAATGGCGATTTCTAGGCTATTTAACCACTATTTACCACCTGTTACCCTTAGGCACTAGATTAACAACTTTAGTTAGGATCTTTAACTACTCTCGGTCTTGTTTGCCCTATTCAAATTTAGTGTTACTGTAGCAGCCCAAAGACTAATAATCTTTTGTGAACTTTTTCTCACTTTTTTTAAATTAAGACTTATGATGTTTAACAAAGAACATCATTGATTTTTACTGTGTAATTTTCTGTGTGCTTATTTAACCGGCAGGTATTTATTGAGGATATTTTATTCGCTAATCTTTTGGGCTCCAAGGCTACAGGGATGAATGAGATGAACAAGCCTCTGCTCATATGGAGATCATATTTTAACGACAAGTGGGGAAGAGGCCAACCTTGAAGAAGAAAAACAAACTAAATTGTGGATAGGAGTGATCTGTTTATCAAAACAAAGACAGTAGTAGGGATGACTCTGGGGTGGGGGTAGGGAGGTTTATGGGTCAGGAAAAGACTTCTCTAAAGAGGAGAAATTGAGACTTCAGTGATGATAAGGAGACAACCATGCAAAGTCCTGGAGGAATAGAGCATTCCAAGCAGAGGAAACGGCGATGGTGAAGGCCCTGATGTGGGGATGGGGTTAGCTTTTTGGAAGAAAAGAAAGAAGGTCACTGTGGCTCTAAGAAGCAAAATGATGTCAGGCAGGAAGTCAAGGGCCTGATCTTGGACTTAAAAATGTCACTCATTCTAGGTGTAGTAGGGATTGTCAGCATCAAGCATAGAAGCAGGGAGACCACCTGGGAAGAGTCTAAGAAAGAAAGGCAACATGGTGTCATTAGAAGAGGTGACTATATTTTGAAGGGTGTATTTTGAAAGCTGAAGCAATAGTGATACAGGATACTAAGAAACTAGGAAAATTCCAGGGCCAGAGGAACAGGGAGACTGAGACAGGGAAGTTAAAACAAGGCCAAACAGTGTGGGCAATTTGCAGCTGGCTAGTAAATAACAAGCCATTATCTTCCCCAAACCCAAGGACTCTTGAGAGCAGATGGTTAAAAGCCTCCCTAATGAGAGAATGCAGGGAAGGAGGGGGAAGGGGAGAGGAAAAGAAAAGGGCAGTTTTATTCCCTAAGCAGAGAAGCCCGCAGTCTCAAGGCTTGGCAAGATAAAACCGCCAGGTGCTTCTCATGAATTCTGGGAAGGCTGCAACAAAGGAAAAGGGACCTTGAGAATTAATCTGTTTCAAAATAGTCAGCAGAGGAATTTTGAGATCTATAGACAGGAGGGTATATAATGCCTTGGACCCCAACCTTTCTGGATTAGCTGGAAAAGCCCATCTGTGCTCCAAGCCCGATGACATCCAATAGATTTGCTTCCTTAATAAAGGTGCGTGCTTTCATTGCTTTAATATAATACATTGGCTTTTCACAATTTAATCAAGGTCGCTCGTATAAATTCATTTATATGAGAAGACAAGGATCGAGGTTGTGGACAGCCCTTTCCCACCAACTCAGGGGGCTGTCCAGTGACACTTCTCTGATGTTGGTGAGAGGTGCCTCTAACAACAGGGCTTGAGGATGGATTGTGGGGAAGCACTAAGGAAAAGACAGAAATAAAAAATGAATCCTTGGTTGAGGATTTCACAACTAGATAGATGGTGATGACATCAGCCAAGATGAGAAAGCATCGATGGAATTGAATAGAGAAAAACCTGCGTCTCTACTGTCAGAAAAATGGGACCTCTAGGTCTCTTGATTATGAGTGATCTCAGGCATTCTCCCGAAACACACTCCAGGAAGCCTTAGATTGTTCACTTTTTTTACGTGAGTGGTCTAGTCTAGATGGTCCGTTTCTTCCCAGATCTTGCCTTCTCTGATTTACACCCACTTCTTCACAACTCAACACTCCCAGGCTCCCATTTTCCCACAAGAAGAGACGTCCTTGTTCCCAAAGTCAGAGCTGGGTCTTCCATTCCTTGCCCCTCCTTTTGTTGCCTTTGCCAGTAACAGACCAAATAGCAGTACACAGGCATTCATTTCATAGCTTTCAAGCTGCTTAGGTCCATCTCTTTAAAGCACAGACTTGAATAGATGGCTTTCTTCAAGTTGGGTCTCACAACCAGACAAGAAGTATGTTAGGAGTACAAACACATGTATGAGGAGCCATATGTACTTTTTATTGTAGACACCCTTCCCCCCTCCATTGAAGGGTATTTTCTTGTGGTCATATTTGCCCACATGTAAACTATTTCAGAACTGGTAGAGGTAGCCATGTATAAAGACCAAGGAGAGTGAAAACAAACAAAGTGGGAAAGATGAATGTGCCCACCTTTAGGGAGAATGTGCTGCGTGCCCAAAAAAGAACCAAGGATGGTTGTCTCCAATAATGCTTTCATTAATCAAAACCCGAAAGCCACTGCATAATGAGGCAAAGAAGTCAATGGACATTAGCATATTGCTGTACTTTCTCCTTTGCTAGCGGGAGTGACAAGCTCAGGGTGTGTACACGCGCCATTCTCTCTATCGTAACATATTACTGTTGGGGGGAAGGAAACAATGATACAGTGATTCCCGAAGACCATGCCACAGCACTGAAAGATGCCCCAAAGATAAACGTTTCTCAGCGAGCACACGCAGACGACTTTGCATTCTCTACACTCGCCTTGGAGATTATAAAACATATTATAAAGCCTCACAACAGAGAAACCTGTTTACTGTTGTTGAATCCAAAGTTTCTCCATTTACTTTGCTAATGTTGTAACAATTGTCAGTACACTTTGAGGAAGGTAGAGCTACTCTCTTTTTACAGAATCTCTACAGATTCATTTACTTAATTACTAGGATTGTCCAATATGTGTCCACCAGGCTCAATAGCGTGGCTTTTCTGCTGTCTTAATCTGGGCACAGTGCCTGGTACGGAACTCCTGCCAAGTTGGCCTAAAAAATATGAACTCAATTTGAATTACATTCAGTCTAACATTCTGCCTGTTGGTGATGAGGACTGCCCATCTCAGTTTTGGTCAAAGAATAAAGGTATTTTCCAAACAGGCTAGTGGATCCGTCTTTGAAGTCTATCTTTTAGAACATGCTTTGAATTTATTTAGAGGCTCAGCTTCAAGAAAATCCCATATACTTAATTCACAATTTTAAAGCCAGAATTACCCTTTACTTGTTCAAAACCTAGTGTTTTTCAGATTCATGGAAATTTTCTCTGGTCTTAATGGTTATAAAGTATTCATTTGGTTTAGAAAAAAGCTATCATTTAAAAGTTTCCAGCTGCTTTCCTGGAAGACGACAGATTTTCTTAGAGCAGTTTTCTCTGTTCGGGAAGAATCTGGTTCTTCTGAGGTGAAGGTCAATGGAGAGGTCCAAGGTCAGATGGAGAGGTCCAGGGTACTAGCGGAGCCATGTAGTGCAATATTGACAGCAGCTGAGCTGAACTGGGGAGAAACTGGTTGATTTCTCCAACTTCACATGAGCCTTTTGAAAGGAAAGGGACAGAGACCAACCACTTCCCATCACAGAAGTTATTACAACTTCTCTGATAAAACAGTCCTAGAAAAGGTTTTTTTTTATCAAACAAATGGCCTCAAAAGGGACTTCATCATGAGGAAAATGAAATCTAACGTGGTGGGGAACAAGGCAGCGTGATGGGTGGAGAATAGGTAGGCTCAGAGCTAGCACTATGGTGCTTGGGGCAAAATGAGGGGCAGTGGTGAACTGGGGAGTGTAATCAAAGGTTAACGGGGCAGGACACCGAGGGAAAGTCAGCACAGAATCCAGCACAATACTCTGCAGGGCTAACTTCCTGTAGCCACACTGTGTGAAAAGAAGAAGAGCCTTTGCGAGTCAAAATCTAACACTTTTAGTGGAAAGGGAAGGTTTCCTAATGCTTTCTGTCTGAGAATGGACTGACCCATTTGTCTTCAGTAAGCCCTAGGAAGTGGTACATTTGAAGCACAAGATTGAGGCTGATTAAAAGGCTTTTAACAAAACACGTGACTTTGTTTTGCATTTATTTCTCACCCCCCCAAGTTGTCCTTATAGCTTCAGAATTGACATTTGGCCCTATACTCATACACCCTGTCCTCTTTAAATTGTATTAATTAAATTATATTAATTAGTTAAACATTACATACATACATATGCCTAATATGCAAATTGTCCCCATGGGAGTTCTACTGGGAGATTGATTGCTTGCTATGATGTGCGCTGACCACCAGGAGGTGGCGCGGAATAAAGGCCTGGCTAGCAGCCAGCAGCCGGAAGGCCCCGATTGGCCCTGATAGCTGGCCAGGCCTAGACACCCTACCTGTGCATGAATTTCGTGCACAAGGCCTCTAGTATTTTCTATAAAAGAAAATGTTGGTGGGGGGAGGGGTGCATTAAAAGGACAATGATCTTTTTACTAGAAAGCTTCCTAATTAGTAACAATGGAGGAAAATCTTCAGATTGGTTCCTATATTATCCTATCTAATAAAAGAGTAATATGCAAATTAACCACCACTCCGCTATACCCACAAGCCATGCCCACCAGCCAATCAGGAGTGAGTATGCAAATTAACCCAACCAAGATGGCTGCAGCCATGGAGCGAGCAGAAGGCTTGGGTTTTGGGTTTCTCCGGTAATGGAGGAAGCCAAGCTTTCCGCACACGCTGGTGGGCCCAGGCCTCTCAAGGCTACAAAGTTTCAATTAGAGAAGATAAGTAAATCCCCCCAAAAATGGCTGCAGCCACAGAACTGGAGAGAGCAGGAGGCTTGAGTTGCCCCTGGCGATGGAGGAAGCCAAGCTCCCACAGCCCTGGACTGCCTTGGCCTCTGCTTAAGGCTACAAAGTTTCAATTATAGAAGATAAATACATCCCAACAAAAATGGCTGTGGCCACCGAGCGAGCAGGAGGCTTGGCTCCGCTCAAGGTTACAAAGTTTCAATTATAGAAGATAAATAAATCCCAGATACCTGGGCCTCCGCTTGGGTCGCCAGGGGGCGTGGCCGGCCTGCAAACCACCACAGGCCCCTCGCCCAGGCTGCCCCATGCCCCAAGGGAATCCCCATCCTGATCTGGGACACCCTTCAGGTCAAACCAGCCAGCCCCCACCAGTGCAGCAGGCCTCTATCCTATCTAATAAAAGAGTAATGTGCAAATTGACCGTCACTTCAACACACAAGATGGCTGCCCTCATGTGGTCAAATATGGCTGCCCCCATGTGGACACAAGATGGCCACCTCAAGATGGTCAGCAGGGGAGGGCAGTTGGGAGGGACAAGGTCTGCAAGGGAGGGCAATTGGGGTGATCCAGCCTGCAGGGGAGGGCAGTTAGGGGTGACTAGGCCTGCAAGGGAGGGCAGTTGTGGGGGACCCAGGCCTGCCAGGGAGAGCAGTTTGGGGGGACCAGGCCTGCAGGGGAGGGCAGTTAGGGGCAATCGGGCTGGCAGGGGAACAGTTAGGCATCAATCAGGCTGGCAGGGGAGTGGTTAGGGGGTGATCAGGCTGGCTGGCAGAAGCAGTTAGGGGCAATCAGGAAGGCAGGCAGGTGAGCAGTTGGGAGCCAGCAGTCCTGGATTGTGAGAGGGATGTCCGACTGCCCATTTAGGCCTGATCCTACTGGGTTCGGGCCTAAACAGGCAGCTGGACATCCCTTGGGGGGTCCCAGATTGGAGAGGGTACAGGCTGGGCTGAGGGACACACACCCCTGTGCATGAATTTCATGCACCGTGCCTCTAGTTTAATATATAAGACACTTTTTATTTACCAAAGGAATAATCAAAGGAATAATCTATCTTTGCCATTTTCTCCAATAGCTAGCAACAAACTGTCATATGTTAGGTATTCAAACACTACTTGCTGGTTGAAGGAGGGCAGGGAATTTGGCCGTCACAGACAAGGCAAACACAAGCCAACAGAAGTGGGAAGGTAAAACAGGATGGAGGTTACACACCCACAGAGCTCTACTCTATGCCAGGCGCCAGCCTAGTGTTTTTTGTTTGTTTGTTTGTTTGTTTCATGTATCTGTTCAGGAATTCACACAGCAAAGCTGTGAGAAAGTGTTGTTATTATCCTTTGTACACGGGTGAGGTTATAAGGCCACAGAGTAGCAGAGCTGGGAATCTGAACACTGGAGCATTTCAATCTAGAGCCATTTCAATCCAGAACCCTATCTATAGGCTAAAGATCATAATAGTATCTGCCTGCTAGATTTTATGAAAGGATTAAAACATAAATTATCCTATATAATAAAAGCCTAATATACTAAGTGTCCGGTTGTCCATTCAACCAATCAAAGTGTAATATGCTAATGATATGCTAAGGCTGCTCAAATGCTCGCTATAATGTGCACTGACCACCTGGGGGCAGACACTCCGACTGGTAGGTTAGCTTGCTGCTGGGGTCCGGCCGATAGGGACTGAGGAAAATGGGCTGGACACACCCTGGAGCCCTCCCACAGTCCCTCCCTGGCTGGCCAACCTCCTGCGTCCCTCCCCGGCCCTGATCGTGCACTGGTGGGGTCCCTTGGCCTGGCCTGTGCCCTCTCACAGTCCAGGATCCCTCAGGGGTTGTTGAAGAGCCGGTTTTGGCCTGACAGCGGAACAACCAGTTTCTATGATGCGCAATGACCACCAGGGGGCAGACACTCAACACAGGAGCTGCCCCCTGGTGGTCAGTGCGCTCCCACAGGGGGAGCGCCGCTCAGCCAGAAGCCCAGAAGCTGGGCTCATGGCTAGCGAGTGCAATGGCGGTGGCGGGAGCCTCTCCTGCCTCTGCAGGAGCACTAAGGATGTCTGACGGATATCCCCTGAAGGCTCCTGGACTGCGACAGGGTGCAGGCTGGGCTGAGGAACCTCCCGCCCCCCTCCGCCCCCCAGTGCACGAATTTCATGCAATGGGCCTCTAGTGTATATATAAAGTACTTCGCTCATTGCCGGGAATCTAGTGAGCATTTAATGAGAGGTAGCTGCCATAATCATCAATAACTTCCTCATCACCATTAGTATCATGTTTTTTACACAAGAGAACAAATCCATTTTATTTATTTACTTTTCAATAAGTTTAAATCTTTGAAGGGTGCAGTATTACATGGATACTGTGTCCAATGGCCTTAGCAGGAAGGTTGCTTCAGAATTTGGCACGAACCATGGCACCGCTTCCCTGAGCACCTTTCCTCAGATGGCTCTGGTTTTGTTCAGTTTGCCATCAGGAGTCACTGTGTTGTTCTTCGCTTTGTACACATATTTGCTTCGTAAGAACATCTTTTGCCTAGACAGAATTCAGTTTTATCTTGAGTATAAACACCTTGAATTTTAAGAAGAGCTGTGTGCTCTCTCTGGTTCTAGAGACCCTACTTACTGTCGGCAAAAGTGGCTTTGGGCCATAGCCTTTCAGACATACTTGTCATTCTAGAAGTTCTGTCCCAGCAGCCTTCATGGGCTCCAAGATGATGAAAAGAGCCATCATCTCTATTATGACTTAGAAGGAGTGTTCAAAGAGCAGAATGATTACATGGCTCACCAAAACATTTCTCCTTTTTGGATAAGGATAACATCAACATATTTGTGACTAAACAGTTCTCTAGGTAGTTCTGCATCTACATAGATGGGGAGAAAGTTTAAAACTTTCCCAAGCTACCAAGTTTCTTTAACACAAGAAAGCCCGATACAAGAGCCCACCTTCCCATGTAACCCATGCCATAGCATCTCCCTTTTCTTTCTTCTCTTTGTATCTAAGCATCCCTTTGCTCGCATTTCTTCTTTTTATTATGTACTTTGATAATCCACCAGGACTGATGTCTATTTTTTAAATTATGTTCTTGCCCTTTTTAAATGATATATCATTGCAAGTTTTACCTTGCTGCTAGACTCCTGGACTAAGGACTGAATTTGCAATTCTACCTAACTCATCACTTTGGCACCCGCAGTTCTTGGTGCAGGACCTTGAAACGAGACAGGCTTCACTCAGGAGCTTGCCAATCAATCACCTCCAACTAATTTGCAGAGATTCTGAGATAGGCTGCTCCACCTTTAGCTCTTTGACTTAGGAGAACAGAAGAAGACATCTGTAAATGTCATGTGCAACCAAGTACTTCCCCGGACAAATCTTTGATTGTAGTTTTAGAGTATGAAGGACCCATAGGATACCCAAAGAATCAATCATCTCCCACTTTCTGACTCTCCAGCATATTCCTACACCAAAGTGTGTGACTCTTCTTCCAATGCTCCCTCTCAAAATAAAAGGCACCACCAGTTACCTGGTTACCAAGACAACAACCCTAACATACCCTTGGTTTCCTGTATTTCTCTCCTCCACCTGCCACATCCAATCTAGCATCGGGCCCTATAGATTCTAGCTCCTATGCAACGCTTGAATTACTTTCTTCATCTCTTCTACTATCACTTCAATTCAGGTCACTTTCACAAATTGCCTGAATTTACGCAATAGCTTCCCAACTGGTCTTCTCGACTCCGGAGTGTACCCTCACTAATGTTTCACACACATCAGAGCTACAATGATCTTTCTAATATGAGAATCTGCTTAAAACTCTTTAGGGGCTCCCACTCAGAAAAAAGGGACACACTCTTTAAGAAGTAGTCCATTTGCTATTGCTGTATAATTTAACTGGCTAAGGCTAGGATTTCACAGGCAGCACACTGGGGGCAGCTTGTTTCTGAGCTGAATTGTCTGAGATCTCGTCTGGGAATACTCGAAGCCTGGGAGTAACCTGACTGCGGGGGGTTGGCACCATCTGGAGGAGAATTCACTCACATGTCTCCTGGCTGATGTGAGCTGTTGGCTGGACATCAGCCAGCGATTGCCGGAAATACTTTTATGTGGGCTCTCTTCATGGTCTTTTTGCATGGACTAGTTTGGGCTTCCTCACTGCAGGGTGACTGAGTTTCAAAAGCAAATGTCCTCAGAGAACAAGATGGAAGTGTATGGCATTATATAAACGAGTCTCAGAAATGAAAATATCCAGGTTCAAGAAGATGGAGCAAACACATCACCATTTGATGGGAAGACATAAGAGAAAGTCACATTTTAAAGAGCATGTGGGATGGGAGATATGGTTGTAGCCGTCTTTCAAAAATACAATCGCCACAATTTATTTAAGGCCTTTTATGATTTGATCCTGCTTACGTCTCTGTGGTGCTGCCTCACCTGTCTTGAACTCCACTCTCCAAACATAGTCACCACTTTTCCCCGAATCTGCCATATTTACCTGCCTCTGATCTTGTTCACTACATTATCTCTTTCTCTGAAATACTTCCTATCACATCCTCCCACCCTCCCCACCTTTCCTGGCCAACTTCCTCCTAGACGTTTTTCCTTCTGCTGATCTCTCCTCAAAATCTGGGTTGTGTTTCTCTCTTTATCATTCCCATATCACCCAACATAGTGCTTAGAGCATGGTAAATACTTAAGGAATATTTGTTGAATGACTGGAAGTCTCTCCCAAATATCCAGTTCACTATGTATGTTATCCCCTGAGACTAGCAGAGTGCCGACCCATAGTAGGTGCTCAAAAATGTTTGTAGAAAGAACAAAGTACTGTTTTCTTGGTGACCTATAGGGTTTTTTGTGTTATTGTTTGGAATTCATGGGGCAGGCAGAGCTCTTTGAAGAAGGCTTCTCGCTGGACCAGTGCTCTGTCAGCTGTTGCTAACAGAACTCCGCAGAGCTAAGTCACGAGTCTATTGTGTTAGCATCTCAAAGTTTCTTCCAAGTTGATTCTCTCCACCTCTCACTCAATTTGACAGTCTCCACTAAAAGGAAAGAAGCAAAATTGGTTCCATAAGAACTTGACAAGTGAAGAGCATCCTAAAATTGCTGCCAGAAATTCCAGTAGGGCTTGAGAGGTAGACATTTGAAGGTTTTCTTCTCTCAAGCTGGGTAACAGAGCTACCTGAGCTTCTTAATCTTCCTATAAACATTGCTATGGTAACTGACAGGTACTTAGCTGTTTATCACATATACTCACGGTGCGTACCCACACAGTTTCAAGCAACAGACTGAAAGCACAAGGAAAGAAAATCATTTTGCAGACTGTTCTAAAATTACATTTTTGGAAAGTCTTGCCACTGTGAACCTTCTGGGGGAAACAAAATATTTATGGTATGGAAAAACATTACTAAAAATGATCATATTTCCAATTGTCCACTAAACATCCTTCCTTTCACTCCTCCATTAAAAATAGAATTTGGATTTAGAGATCCATCTTAAACTTTGAGGTGAGGAGCCGACAGAAGAGACTGCAAAATGAAGAGATGGTGATAATAACAGCAACCATAATGATGAATTCACCTGTTCAGGAAATATACAAAGAAACTAAATTTTCTTTCAGCTAGAGGTTAAAATGACTGATTCTTTTCTTTCTATTGCCTCATGTGCTCCATAGTGCTACTGTGAAAAAGGAATAGAACAGGTGGATACAAAGAGAGAGCAGATTGCTTATTTTTTTCTAATCTGATCAATGGATGAGAAGAATGCTGAAACCTATTGTGCATTTTATTCACATAATTTCTGAACATATTTGTATATAATATGTAATTTCATCCTATTTATGCATAATCAAAAGAGGCAGTTGGAAGAGAAACAAGTTCAGAATGAGACCTGCAATAGACATTAAGAAGGGCCTAATTAATATTTTAAGGAGAAATGAACACTTTCTCAATGCACACTTTATAATCATGCCATTTAAGTTTCTTGAATCACAATTCTTTTTTGAAAAGATAAAAAAGTAAGACTTTGAAGAAATTACCAGAGTATCTATTTTGTCTTGCCTAAAGGATCATGTCAACAGATGTTTCTAGTACATGTAGAAAGAGCCTAAGCTAGCCCAATATTTATTAAGTGATAACATATATCATAGATCAAGTGAATCTAAAGAGCATATTTCAGAGATTGTGCTAATGTGTTTCTCAGCAAGGGGCCTGTGCTCCTTAATCACTTCTCTCCAGGAACTCAAGTCTTGTGTCATACATTTGCAAGGAGTGAGCTTGAAGAAGACGCGTCCTCAAGGCAGAGGCAGGAAAGCTACTTAGAAAACTCTTGGAAGGAGTCATGATTGGAAACCTCAATGTGTAATGCGCCTATCAATAAACTCTAACATCCTGGGTCATTAGAGTTTTCCAGAGATCTATTTAATAGAAAACAAGTAGGAGAGGTGTGGCTTCCACCTCCTGAATGTGACACTTGAGAATTATCTTGGTGGGAAAAGCAAGAAACTGGGCCGCCACCTTTCTTTCCATCATTTTAGCCCTCAATTTTCCAGTCCCAGCCTTTGCCTTTAGTGAGATGAGACTGTTCACTTGGATTTTCTAGACACATCTACCAGTAGGCACCTGCAGCAACTCGTGCTGGTGGCTTATAGTTTGGAGGAAGAGGACGGACACACACACACACACACACACACACACACACACACACACAGACACACACACCACTATTAAGCTGATCCTGACACAACTCTCATTGGGAAGAACAGATGTAACATAATTCAGTATGGCTTCCCTTGGCCCCCGTGTCCCTCAAAATTCATATGTTGAGGCCCTAACTTTCAATGTGATTGTATTTGTAGATAGTGCCTATAAAGGAGTAATCATGGTTAAATGAATCATGAGGGTGGGATTAGTGTCCTTATAAGAAGAGACATGGGGGAGCTCAGTGTCCCCACATTCCCCATGCACACACTTAGAAAAGGCCACATGAGCACAGGGAGAAGGCAGCCATCCACAAGCCAGGAAGAGGGCTGCCATCAGACGCCGAGTTGGCTGATGTCTTAATCTTAAACTTCCAGATTCCAGAACTGAGAGCAATAAATTTCTGTTAAGTCACTCAGTCTGTGGTATTTTCTTATAGCAGCCTGACCTGTGCTGTAGCCCAAAATGTCTGATGGAGTCACAGCGACAATGACACTGTCCATGCATAAGGGAACTTGCTGAATCTGAAAGCTCCAGTCTTACATCACAGCCCTTTTAGACTTGGGGTCCTGTCGATGGGCACTTCTGACTTAGGAAAGTTTACAAAGATGTAGCGCTCCTTCTTCTCTAGCATCAGTGCAATAGTTGATTGTGGTGGGCCTGGGACGTATGAGGAGAGAGAAGCATAGTCAGTGCCCAGACTCCTTGAAGAATATCAATGCATTCAGCTTTTCCTTATACGTTCCCTGCAGGAAAGTTCATCAGTGCCCATTGTAGTAGCTAAAATAAGAGTAATTTATTATATTTATTATAATTCTCACAATGAGATAGTGTTATTAACCTCATTCTTCCAGATGAAGCATCCGAGAAGTTCAGTCATTTGCCTAAGATCATAACCTACAGATTTAGGATTTGGACCCAGGCTTGGCTGACCTCAAAGCCCAAGCCTGTGATTCTAATACAATAAATTCATCCAAAGTGCTCCACGGGATGGGTGGAACTTTACAGAATATGGGCCTAACCTGATAATCAGACTCAAAGATGAGCTACTGGTTTAATGAAGTTCTCAACTCCTGCAATATATACACTTAAAATTTAACAAATGCTCTTTCACTACAGAGATCTTCTAAATTGGGAAGAGCATTTTTGGTCTTTATAGTTATACTAGAGGCCTGGTGCATGACATTCGTGCACTGGGGGAGGGGGGAGCAGGGGGGAGGTTCCTCAGCTGAGCAGCGCTCCACCTGTGCGAGTGCACTTACCAACAGGGGGCAGCTCCTGTGTTGAGCATCTGTCTCCTGGTGGTCAGTGCGTGTCATAGCAACCGGTTGTTCTGCCATTCAGTCAATTTGCATATTAGCCTTTTATTATATAGGATATGTGGGAAAAATTTCCTGTAATAAAAAAGTATAAAAAGCTAATGATCACATTTGTGTTTTCTCCATACCATGGAAAAGATCCAAAAGACAAAATTCCATTTTCAGAAGCTAGGTATGGGTTAGGCTAGTGGTCGGCAAACTCATTAGTCAACAGAGTGGCAAACCGCAGCTTGCGAGCCGCAGTTTGCCGACCACTGGGTTAGGCTACTAGGACTATGATTATGTTTTTATTAGTGGCCCAGTGCCTGAAATTTGTACACATTAAAAGGGAATTAATTAGAGGAAATATTTTAATATTGCTATTTGCCCTTTCTCTATAATAGAAGTGTCAGAGATGAAAGAAAATTAGTAAAATGTATATGAAAATCTCCCTCCTGTCAGAGTCTGGCCACGGGACCCAGAGTCAAGTCCCTGCCCACCCGTGCATGCCTTGAAATCGCACAAGACCCAGACCTGGCCAGCCTCACCCCCGTCAAGCCATGCAGGGTGTGCGGTGCAGCCTCAGGTCCCCTGTCAAGCCCAGCTGGGCAGAGTGTGCAGCCTCAGGTCCCCCGGCTCGGCGCCAGTTGGCGAGTGAGGCCTCAGGTCCCCTGGTGCAGGCTCAGGTCCCCCGGCCTGGCACCAGGGTTGGAGGGCATGGCCTCAGGTTCCCTAGCCCTGGTGCCGGGGCATGGGGCACGGCCTCGGGTTCCCCTGCCTGGCCTCAGGTCCCCTAGTGCAAGGGCGTGAGGGTGTAATGACCATTTGCATATTAGCTCTTTATTATATAGGATTTTTTATTTTTCATGCTTCCATGTTATTAATTGCCTTTGTGATGAAAAAAAAATCACTATAACATCTATTGAAAAACTTACACTTAATGCACAGTTAGCTCATTTAATCCTCGTAACAGTCTTGTGAGTTAATTGCTATCATTACTATCATTATTTTACAGAATGAGGAAACTGAGGCCCTGAAAGTTTTAATACTAGTAAATGGCAAAGCCAGGATTTAGAGCCAGGCATTCTTTCTCCAGAGACCACGCACTGAACTCCTTCAATAAGCTGCTTTTTGAATGGTCAAATCTAGTGAGAGGCAGAGGTCCAGAGCATTAGAATTTGGAGGTCTAAGGTAGGGGAGGAGGAGAGATGGTGGGACAGGGCTGTTATGGAACTGGATAAAGACTGGATTCTTGAAGGGAAATCATCTGAGTCTAGAAGAGGTAGCAGAAAAATCTGTGCTCTGTGGCAATCCTCTTTCTAAAGTTAACATATCCCATTCAATTAATTCCCAGTCCTGAAATAAATGAGTGGCTTTGTATCCTTATATCCTCGGCTGCAATAATCATATTTCATGCTTTATTTCACCCAGTCTCTCATCACAAATTACAAGGTAAATGCCCTTAATGGGTATGCTTTAGCCTGATAATTGGCAACATTACATAACAAATTATTTTATAGGTAATTCCATCCAGAAAGGGTAATGTTTATAGAGTTATAGTGGTTTGTAAATGATAGAAACAAAATGTATCTAGAAGCCAGGGCATTTAATACTCAGGTGAAGCAAAATAGCTCCCTGATATTTTATATTACTCTATTACTACCTAAAAAAATAAACATAATATTCATTCTACTCAAGGTATAACAACAATAATACCAACCAGTTCAAACGAGTATATCCACAAATTGTGTATTCTAATGATTTCACCCAGAGTAATAATATATATATTAACATAATATATATATATATATATATATATATATATATATATATATATATACATGTATGCATACAAATATGTACACACACATATATATTAACTAATACTGGAAGTTTTACCTACTCATTCCCAGATGTCTTTGTTGCTTGGCAGAAATGACTAATTTTAACCATTAGATTCTTCTCTTCAAGTAAAACTTTTGGCAAATTGTCTAGCATGAGGGAGACATACTAACACTGGGAACTAGCTTCTTGCTAGGTATTCTGTAAAATGCTCTCATATACACAGTCCCACTCAGTCTTTCCAGCAGCCCTACAAGCCAACTGATACCTTGCATAGCAAAGATTCTGGAATCGTAAAACAAAGAGACATTTTTATATGACCACACCAGCTTTCATTGATGAAAGGATTTATGGTTTTCAGAGCATATCCACATTTGGAATCTTACTAAATGCAATTATTTTACAGATAAGGAAATAATAGGAAAGGTGGTTGTCTTTCTTACAAGCATTCTTTCCTTTGGTAAATATCTCCTCCCTCCTTTCTTGTGGTCTTGGGGATGTCAAATGGGTAGTTTACAGGTAATGCAGGCTGGAGATTTGCAAAGGCCTACAGGTATGCAAAGACTGGGGGTCTTCAAAGGGCTGGCAATATGCAAAGGGCTCTGGTTTCTGCAACAAGTTGTTAGTCTTTGCATGATAATAGGCAGCTCCTGGATGGAGAGGATGGGCTGCATTTCCAGGTAAGCTCCCAGGTCCCACATGCAACTCCTAGCCATGTTAGAATGTGCTTACTCTAATCAGAACAAAACAATCACAATCAACAGAGAATGGTTAATATATCTTACAATTATAGCTGGTCCCCAATATTATATTTCTGCCCCTAGATTTTCCAGTCCCAGCCCTGGCTATCAGACATAGCCATCAGAGGTAGTCAATAATAAAACACTGTCTAATGAAAAAGGTTTAGAGTTTGGATTAGGTCAAAAGAAGGAGGGTTGAGAGATGAAAAGGAGACCAAGCTTGCTGCTGTTGCTAAATCCCTGCCTAAAGTCTGTACCTCCCTTGAACTTCAATTATGTAAGCCAATGATTTTCTTAAGCTTTTGATCTGGAATGCTGTGAATTTCAACCAAAGAAATCATAATTAATACTACAGAATGGGGACCAGAACCAAGAATCCTTATCTGTTCTGATGTTTAGCTCAGTGCTCATTCTCCTAAACTATCATGTCCTGGGAGATGTGGTACTTAGGAAATCATCCAGAGAATGCATATAAGATGGGGTAGCAGAAATACTCTGCTTTTCAAGGGAAGAGGGAAAATAAGTGTGGAAGTCACTGCTCAAACAGGAGAGGGCAAAATGAAGAGAACTAAGAAGTCAGCACAAAAAATACAAGCCTACTTTTTAATCCCTATTTTTGCCAGTAGCTACCCCTCAGAATTAAACTCAACTGCCACCCACTGCTGACTCCAAGGCAACGGTCCTTGTCAAGGAATTCAGTTTCATTCCTTAGGCATGGTAACTAAACTGGGGATAGCTTTACCTTTCTTTCCAACTTCACCACTGTTTTCAACAACCAGGCCTCTGACCTGCTTAGAATATGTTAATTTCCAGAATGCAGTCATTTCCCTTATCAGCCCCTCCAGGCAGTTGGCAAGAAGTATTTTCAGCTATAGACCTTGCAAGCAGCCCCTCAGACCGGCTGGCTTCCTGTGTCCAGACAGAGTTAATTAGCACTCAGCAGCTTTTAGGCATTATCTCTGGCTCCAGAACATCCCCATACATGAGGGGCAGGCCTGTCTTCACCCCTAAAACTCAGACATTTGAAGGTTAAACAACTCCCTAAAAGTTCCTCCCTCTATCACATTTCTACTTCTCTTCCAATGTCCCATTTTTCTGAGCTGCGTTAGGAGACTACATCAGTTTTTTTTGTGTGATATTTTCTTGGTCATGTAGATTTTTATATAATTTTCCTACCACACCATTACCATATACTGCACCAACTGGTGGCATATTCTTTCCTTCCTTCCTCCCTCTCTTCCTTCCATCCCGTCAGCCAGCATTTATTGAATGCTTGCTATCTGTCAAGCAGAAATGGGGATTCACTGAACAGTGCAGAAAAGATATCTTAATAATTATATATTAGTTGGGAGAGAAAGACAATAGAAAAGAAAAAAATCACAGTAATTACATATCATGATGAGAGTTACTGAGTTAATAAAATCAAATAATGGTATGTAGAGTGAAAGGAGGATGAAGTGGTTAGAGATGGCTTCTCTGAGGAGGTGACATAGAACCTCAGATAAGAAAGAGTCACCAAGCAAAGATGCAGGGATGGGCATCTTCCAGGAAGAGGGAAGAAGTGCAAAGGCCTGGGTGTGGAGAGGAGGCCTGTGCAGGCGAGAAACAGAAGAAAGGGCCACATGGTTGAAGCACAATTAATGAGAGGGAGGATGGTTTGAGAAGAGGCAAAAAAAAAAGCACCCCTTCTTTGAATGGTCTTCTGACAGCAGTGGAAGGTCACTGGAAGGCTTTTACAACACCAGGTAATAGGAACTAATTTAAGTTTTCAAAGACCACTCTGGCCACCAAGTGGAGAATGGGCTGTGGGGGCAGGAGACCAGCAGGCCAACACAGGAAAAGCATCTCACCCTCATTTCAGTGCTGGCACGTTCCTGGTGCTGTGCTGAGCGCACCATTTAGCTCCTCTTAGATTTCTTTAGAGCCTAAAGAAGCATTCATTATGTTGCATTTTATAAATGAAGAACTAGTTGGGAACTTCCCCAATATCATAAATAATAAGTGGCTAAGCTGCAATAGAAACCTCCATCCAAATAACTCTGAAGTCTTTGTGCTTAAATGCCTCATTTTTTGCATTATGCTTTGCCATAGGGCCTGTGACCTTCACAGATTTAACAATTAAGATTTTGATTAATTTTGAAAAATCCCAATGTCCCATGACATTTTAATTTTGAAGGAGCATGCACTTGTGTATTCTGCAAAGGTGGGGTGAGGCAGGGAGGCATTTAATAGATGAGTGGTTCTTTAGCCAAGAATATGCAGTAACTCTCACAGAATCTCTCTAGAAGCTAGCTAAGCACAAGAAACATTATTCTCCAGGGAACTGATTCAGAAGCAATTTTCCTCCTAATATATAGAATTAAGAATGTAAAGAGAACACTTACATTCTTCAAATACTACTGCTTTTGAAAGGGGATTTATATGCAACGAAAGTATTTACAAATTGGGGATTTCTAAATTGCTGCAGATATACCCCTCTGAATGTCCAGGTCTATGATGTCTCCACAATGAAGGTTTGGAAATACCCATCGCCAGGCCTTTTCAGCAAGGCTGCTGGCTGGTGTTCTGTGAATCTCACTTCTCTATAACTTACCCGTGAAAACCTAAATTTGGGTATAGAACTCAATAGCCACGAACTCCATGAAGACACAAAATAAAAGCCATGCAAGCTTTTGTAATGACTTTCAAATCTGGTACCAAAATCCCGGAGGCATCAAAATATTTGGGATATATTTTGTTAAAGGGAAGAGTGGGAGATTGGGGTGAGGCACAATTTAGAGGTCACTAGGTAGAAAGGAATCGTTTTTTTCTGCCTTTCCAAGGGAAATAATAGAATGCTAATGTGTAGCCACTCACTGGAGTTGGAGTTGGTTGGGGGAAGCAACAAAATTCACGGTCTCCAGCATCAACCCTTAAGTCCTCCCTAAATTGGAGAGTACCTACCACCCCACAATGTACTTTCATTCCTCTCCAACCCTAGAACTCACCTGCATCAGGTCTTTCCTCTTTGGGGCCAAGAACTTATCTAATTATTTGCTTATATATCTCAGCATATACAGGGTGTCCCACAAAATGTATACATGATTTTGGGCTTAATACCATAATTCTCATCATTAACCCATGTATGGCCCTCCTTTATTGATTATTTAGTTATTATCAATAATGCAGCATTACCATGCATTATGGAAGCTACAAGGCTCTGACAATACTTTCAACTTATAGTCTTCCTCCAGCTACCCTGTCCTTCCCAACTCTAGGTACCCTGCTACCCTAAATGACTTGTTTCTTTTCTTTTCTTTTCTTTTCTTTTCTTTTCTTTTCTTTTCTTTTCTTTTCTTTTCTTTTTTCTTTCCTTCCTTTCCTTTTCTTTCCTTTTCTTTTCTCTTTTCTTTTCTTTTCTTTTCTTTTCTTTTCTTTTCTTTCTTTCTCTCTCTCTCTCTCTCTCTCTCTCTCTCTCTCTCTCTCTCTCCTTCCTTCCTTCCTTCCTTCCTTCCTTCCTTCCTTCCTTCCTTCCTTCCTCTCTCTCTCTTTCTTGTTCAAAGTATAACAATTATGTATATTCTTTTATTTTTTTTGTGTGGTACACAAAACATAACAAAATTTGTCATCTTAACCATTTTTTATTTTTTTGGTTGTTGTTAATCCTCACCTGAGGATATTTTTTCCATTGATTTTTAGAGAGAGTGGAAGGGAGGGGGAGAAACACACAGAGAGAAACATCAATGTGAGAGAGACACATAAAATGGTTGCCTCCTGCACGCACCCCAACCAGGGCCTGGGATTGAGCCTGCAGCTGAGGTACATGCTCTTGACTGGAATCAAACCTGGGACCCTTCAGTCTGAGCAAAACAGACTAGGGCTCATTAACCATTTTTACGTGTATAAGTTACATGTATATTTAAGTGTAATGTTAAGTATATTCACATCATTGTGAAAAAAATCTCCAGATATTTTTATCTTGCAAACTGAAATTATATCCGTTTAGAACAACCCTCCAATTTCCTCTCCCCCCTTTCCCTGTTAACCACCACTCTACTTTCTGTTTCTATGATGTGGACTACTTTAGTTACTGCATGTAAGAGGAATCATACAGTATTTGTCTTTTTGTGACTGGCTTATTTCACTTACCATGAAGTCCTCAAGGCTCATCCACATTATAGTAGGTGAAGGATTTATTTTCTGGCTGGCTGAATACTATATTATTGAATATATACACCACATCACTTCCAGTATTCTTAGGTGGACTTTCTTTAGGCAGGAGCACTGTGGCTGCCACTGGAGGAAGATGGAATAGTGCATAGGCGGGCTCTGGGGTCTAAATTGCTCTAGTGGAATTGTTCCTTATAGGCATTTCCATATGAAAGGCTAGATAACCAGTTCCTCACACTAATGAACCACATGATTTTGGCACAATGCTTGGTGTTGGGAATTACCCTCTCCTCAGTGAATCTGTCATGATTCATGGAAATCCACTGATTTCTCACCATGTGAGATTACATCATCCACATTAGCTGTGATCTGCGGAGTTCAAAAGGCAGCAGTGGGCCAGAAGACCCCTCCACTTCCTCAAATGACCAAATTGTTTCCTCCCTTTTTATTTTTTCCAGTAGGAAAAAAAAAAATCCTTAAATTGAGTACCAGACACAGATTTGAGAATTTCTAACAGCATCTTCCTTTCCTTCTCATGAATTCATACGTGGCCTCTTTCTGGCACACTTGTGAATAAATAGAAATTTAATGGGGCCAGAAAGGATCAAGATGGATGGAGCAATTACAAATCCAAATGCTGGGGGCAGGTGAGAGGGAATGCACAAAAAGAAAGGAGCAACTGAATTATGTGAGGCCAGAAAAGGAGGAAGTGTGCAGGGGAAAACATTTACTGGGACACAGGGCATCACCAAAGCTACAAACACAAGTAGAAGAGGAGGGAGGGGCTGGGAAGAGAAAGGGGAGTGGCCAGAGGGGGGACTTGGACCAATGAGATCACATGAACTCCCAGGGAGATTGCCAAGGGGTTCCAACCTGCAGCTCCATCTGTCTCCTCGGATTCTAGGGCAAACCTCATTAGTGTGAGGAGGCACCCCACAGCTTGGTCCCTACCCCCGGGACCTCAGATCCCCATCTGGCAAGCTAAAATAAGTGTTTTGCTCTGCCATGGGGTTTTGATTCTCTCTCACACTCTTTTTTTCTGATAAGGAAAATGTACCCTTTTCTACAATTTATTAGCTTTTATTGGCCCTTCCATGCTATGTTATTCTAGCCTTAGGAGTCACACTAACTTGATTTTAAGTTGATTGCTGCAGAAGGTTAATAACTTAACTCTTTGTGTAATTAAACTCTAAAAAGCAATTCCACATTCTCAGGCATCCTATCTGGCGGGTGGTCAAAGACACCCAGCAGATGTCCAAACCCTGCTTCCTTGGATGCAGGCCCAGTGCTACAGGGCTGGGGTTACTCAGAAGGCCAAAAGGTTATGTGATGGATGAGATGATCTATTTCTTCCTGGAAGGAAATGGGAGAGGGTAGGGGGGCCACTGCAACGCTAGGGCTTTACATTTCCAGAGGTAAAAATGCTGTACATGGGAGCTACAAAGAAAGTGAAAATGTAACTGAGCCTGTTTGAAAGAAGCATCCATGCAGAGAACCAGGACTTCCTTGAGCATAGTTAGAAGCTCCTATAGATGATCTAGCTTCCTACTTTTCTTCTGCAGCTTCCTCACCTCTCCCTGCCATCAGAGAATTGGAGAAATGCCTTGCTCTGGATTACGCTTGGGCTTAAGGGAATGTTCCAGCTGTTTCATCTTCTATCCAGACCACTCAAACTTTCTCCATATCAGCAATGAGGCTGTTTCACTCTCTTATTGTTTATGTGTTCACTGGAGTAGTGTTTTTAATTTCCTTTAAGAACTTTCCCTTTGCATTCATAACGTGGCTCCCTGTTCGGTACAAGATGCCTAGCTTTTAGCCTATCTTGGCTTTTGACACGTGTTCCCCGCTAAGCTTAATCATTTCTAGCTTTTGACTTAAAGTGAGGAGGTACAACACTTCCTTTCATTGGAACATTTCCAGGCCATTGTAGGGTTATTCATTCAGTTAATTTCAGGATTAGTGTGTCTCAGAGAACAGGGCGGCCTGAGGGGAGGAAGAGAGCTAAGAGAAGTGCCTGGTGGTGGAGCCGTCAGAACACACACACTATGTTTATTAAGATCCCTGTCTTATGAGGGTGTGTTTCATGGGTTCCCAAAGCAACTACAATAGCAACATCAAAGATGACTGATCACAGATCGCCGTAACACATAAAATCATAATGACAACATTTGAAATAGTGTGAGATTACCAAAACATGACACAGAGGCACGAAGCAAGCATAGGCTGTTGGGAAAACGGCACCAATAGACCTGCTCCAATCAAGGTTGCCACAAACCTTTGATAATGTAAAAACGCAATGACCGTGAACCACAGTAAAGTGAAGTGCAATGAACTGAGGTACACCTGTGGCTGTTTTCTGCAGGGGAGTCCTCAGGCTGGGTTTTACTCTGCCCCTTACTTGATGCTGCTAACCAAAGGCTTTTAAAAACATCTAAGCTAATTCAATTTCAAATGACTTTGTTAAAGTTGCTCCCTGAATACCTCTTGAATCTGGTCACATTCTTTCAAGTTAATAGCCACGTTGGTGGTGTTATTACTATTTTTGTCCTGGTCAATTAGTTTGATAAAGTACAAATTATTTATTTTTCTTTTCTTGTTGTGATTTTGGTGTCATATCTAGGAATATCGATTCCTAAAACAAAGTTCAGGAAGATCTGCCCTTATTTTTTCTTCCAAGAGTTTTATAGTTTTAGCTTACACATTTTGGGTTTTGATCAATTTTGCATCAGTGTTTGTATATAAAGTGAGGTCTGGGTCTTACCTCATCCTTTTCCACGTACTATTCAGTTGTGGAAGCATCATTTGTTAAATAGACTATTTTTTCCCCATTGAATGGCTGTGGCATGCCTGTCCAAAATCAATTGATCATAAATGTGCAAGTCTAATGCATTCTTGTTCACCAATGTTTTTACATTCATAACAATTACTTTGCTCTTGGATAATGGAAAGAAGATAGATTTCTTTTAACTTGCATATGCTATTTTTGAAAATCAATCCAACCTCTGCATTTTCCTTGTTAGAGTAAATATTGACATTCTGTACTATATTGTAATACACTGTTCTTTTGTTCCACCATTTGTTACTTTTATTATAAAATTGTAGCTTTTCCCATGGAAACCAAAGTTGAAGTCCACACTTACTATCCTAGTTCTTAAATTTTATTAAAGGTCAAAAGATATTCTTATAACATCTACCATGAATGTCAGCCTGCTATAAAACAGCTATTAAGATGGCTCCAGGAAGTACCATTAAGATTGAACATTTCAAATATCTAGCATTTTCTTGATCAGTTTTTAAACTTTTTGCTGAAATTGATATCTTTTGATTATCCTTTATGTACTATACTGTTTCTGTTCAATTTCATTATGTCAGGACAAAATAGATAAATTTCATCTTAAAGTCTTATACTAAGCACAAATAAATTTATATTTAATTTTCATTTTATGAAATGTGGTCTAAAGAGTCTCTTCTTCATTCTAACTCTAAATATGTGACTATTTATAATCTAAAAGTACTGTAAAAATGTAGATATATTAATGAAATCTGTAAGAATTTCTAAATGTAAGTTTCCTGCATTTATTTCAATTTTTGTTTATATGATTGGCTAGATATCTGACCATAGCCTTTTGCTATGTAGAAACACACACATATATGTATACACACATATATACATATCTGTGTAAACATATACTAGTGAAGACTAACAAAGAAGACAAAATGTATGAGGCAAAGTTTTAGGTCAGAGGTGATAAACTACAGCCTATGAGATAGGTCAGATCCTGATGAATTAGTTAACTTTTTGTTTATCAATATTCTTACCTGCCAACTTGCCATCAAGTCTATCCAACAAATTTGTCATTTCAGGTACTGTACTTTGCAGTTCTAAAACTATCCACTTAGTTCTTACGTTTTCCATTTCTGCTCTGGGTTTTTACATAATTTCTCTCATTATGAGCATATTTTCTCCTAAATTTTTGTATTTATTTGAAATAAGACTCAAAATCCCAACTCATCTCCCCTGTGGAGGGCAGCAGTTTAAACTGCTCAGCTTTTTAAGTCTTCCTTCTGGTGCTTTACAGTGAGAACTTTGAATTTCCTTGGTTCATGCACAAATCAAGGATCACCAAAGGATATGGACAGAGTTCATTTATGGATCTGGAATGTTTTGTGGCAACTTCTTTTCCAAAATTGTGCCTTTATTTTCCAGGCTCTTTAATTGCACTGAATTTCATTATCTGACTTTTTACGCAAGTAAGACTGAGCCTAGCCATGCCTCTTCCGAGTTACAGCAAGCAATACATTGCCCATACACTTCTTTTTGCCTTAAGCTAGTTTGACTTGATTTTGCACACATTGCAAGTAAAGAAGGCTGAATGTAAAGGCTTTTGCTTATTAGCAGATACTCTGGAAACAATGGAGCCTTTTCAGTGGAGTCACACATTCCAATCCTCTAGTCCAGAGATTTTCAGCCAGTGAGCAACTGAAAAATTTTAAAAGAGGATCTCTGACCTCTTTTTCTTTAGTTTGTCAAATAGAAAAATGACAACAGCCAATCTATACTAATAAAAGAGTAAGATGCAAATTGACCATACCTTCGCGACGCCCACCAGCCAATCAGGAGTGAGTATGTAAATTAACCCAACAAAGATGGCAAGTTAATTTGCATACGCAGGTGCCCAGGGGTGGGGCGGGATGCTTGGTCGTTGCCATGGTGATGATGCAGGTATTCCATATCGCCCCAACTGCTCTGGGTCTCTGGGCAGCCTGGGAAGGTGGAAAGGCGGCTCTGGCCTGAGCAAAGGCGATGCCAGCAGCCAGGGGAAGGAAGGCCCATTCTTGCATGAATCTTTGTGCATCGGGCCTCTAGTACAATAATAACTATCTTGTGTGAGTGAATCAAAATTATACCTATTTTTTGTCAGATTGGTAAAAAATAAATTTTTTGGTGTGCCTCAGAATTTTATTAGTTTACATGTGTCATGAGATGAAAAAGATTGAAAATTGCTGCTCTAGTTCATGTTAAATTCTAATTAGGTAGAAACACATGTACCTTCACCTGGGTAAAGTCAAAATGCAATTGATTATTTGTTTAATTTCTGTAGTTTTTTTGTTTGTTTTTGTTTTGCTGGACTGAGATTCTTGATGGCAGAGGCAACTTCTTATTTGCCTCTGTATTCCCAATGCATAGCATGGAATGTTCAACAACTATTTGTTGAGTGAATGAATTTTGACATTTCATTTGGCAATTAAATTGCAAGTTACTTTCTAACTAAGCCGTTATTAAGTTAGGGATTTATTGATCAACGCATTCTCTACACTGAAACCCAATAATCTATTAGTAAGTTATTTCACAGACTGCTTAATACGGTCCAATCCTTTCCCAGTGCACTCAAGATAAAATGTAATCTTATTTCCCAGGTCTAGAAAGTATACCAGGTGTACCGGTTAACAATGCGGATTTTTTTTTTCAATAGATGGAGTTATACATATTGCTGATATATATGCGATTTGATATGTATGCTATTTTGTATTGACAGCAAGCGTCTAAACTTCATATGTCAAATTTTCTGAAGGTGTTAACATCGTAGATATTTTTACGCTTAAAAATGTCGAATTTCATGCCAAAAAAAGAGCATTTTCAGAAAGTTTTAATTCATTACTTTATTTTGAAGAAAAGTGCTGCTGAAAGTTATCGTATACTTCAGGAAGCATATGGTGAACATGCTCTGTCTCAAGATACTTGTGAATGCTGGTTTAAACGCTTTAAAAGTGATGATTTCGATGTGAAAAACAAAGAACGTCCAGGTCAACCAAAAAAGTTTGAAGACCAACAATTACAAGCATTATTGGATGAAGATGCATGTCAAATTCAAAAACAACTTGCAGAAAGATTAAATGTTGCTCAGCAAACAATTTCCAATTGTTTACAAGCAATGGAAAAGATTTAAAAGAAGGAAAATGGATGCCACATCAACTGAACAAAAGACAAATGGAAAACCGAAAAGCCATCAGTAAAATGTTGCTTCAACGGCACAAAAGAAAGTCTTTTTTGCATCAAATTGTGACTGGCGATGAAAAGCAGATTTATTTTGAGAATCTGAAACGTACAAAATCATGGGTTGATCCAGGTTAACCATCAACATCGACTGCAAGGCCAAATTGCTTCGGAAAGGTGACAATGCTTTGCATTTGGTGGGATCAGGAAGGTATGGTGTATTATGAGCTTCTAAAACCAGGTGAAATCATTAATACTGAGTGCTACCAACAACAAATAATCAATTTGAACCACGCTTTGATCGTGAAACGACGAGAATGTGCCAGAAGACACGGCAAAGTAATTTTGCTTCATGATAACGCATCATCACACACTTCAAAGCCAGTTAAAGACACGTTAAAACATCTTGCCTGGGAAGTATTAACCCACCCCCACCATATTCACCAGACCTTGCTCCTTCAGATTACCACTTGTTCTGATCGATGGCACACGTTCTTTCTGAGCAGCACTTCAAAACACACAAAGTGGAAAATTGGGACTCTAAGTGGTTTGCCTCAAAACAAGAAAAGTTCTATTGGGATGGTATCCACAAATTACCTGAAAGATGGTAGAAATGTGTAGCTAGCGATGGGCATTACTTTGAATAAAGCACTTTTGATATTTCTCTTGCAATTATTGTGTTTTCTTTGATTACAAAATCCGCATTATTAACCGGTACACCTGGTAGCATTTTCTGGACTTTTCCTCTCTCTTTAATCTCATTTCTTACTACTCTCCCACTTTTTCATTATGCTCCAGCTTACTGGACTTCTGTGTCAAGAATTTATTCTCCTTAGGCTTATTTATGACCCAGAGCTTTTCACTCACCAATCACTTTGCCCAGACTGTTCTTCCCACAACTTTTCACATAGCTGGTTTCTTATTAGTCAGATCTCAAAGCTCACCTTTTAAGTAAACTTGTCCCGAATACACTAACTTCATATAGTACTTATGCATGAGCACCCTTCTACCACCGAGAAGCTCTGTTTATTGCACTGCTTTAGTTTTTATAGCATCAGTACCCTGTGAAACTATCTCAATTACCTGTTTTCTTCTTTATGGCCTGTCTCACATCATAAAATATAATCTTTATGGGGACAGGGACCTTATCTGCCTTGTTCACCCCTGCATCTTCTGTGCCTATCACAGTGTTTGCTGGGTCCATAGAAAGAATTCAATAACTATTCGATGAAAGAATAAACTTAATCATAACAATCAAATCAAGCGTGATTGTAAGTAATCTGCACTCAAAGGGTCAATTCACCATAGAAGAAGTCAAAGCAGTTATTGGGGATCGTGAGGCAAAACTTCAGTTCCTCGGCATGGCCAAGAATTAGGCTGAGCCACAGAAATACAGCTGTCATGTGAGAAAAATAGCCAAGGGCCAGCCTAAGTGGTTTTATCGCTCTTGTGCTCTTTTTGAAGTAGAATTTACACATAAAAAAATGAGAACCATTAAAGTTAATGTTCTCACACAGCCTGGCCATATTGACTTTTCTCTAGAATTGATCTCTTTCATTATGGGCATTTACTATTTACTAAATATTCATTCAAAGGCAGACATTGATCTCTGTATTCATTGTGATTGTTTTCATTGTACGTTTTTTTTTTTTTATATATTGTTGATCCAAACACACCCACATGAATGCATTTCATAATTTTTACTGTAGGGCTTGTCATATCTTCCAATGAAGACCTCTTCTCAGCACGCTTATTTATAAACAGCATAGCCAGTGTACAGCTTTTATAAACAGCATAGCCAGTGTACAGCATTTATAAACAACATAGCCAGCTTGAGCATTTAGGCTGCGATCACAGCTGCGGATGGAGATGGCATCCACCACCAAGGCTCTAGCAATGTCCTGCAGGAGTCCGTCAAGCACAGTTCACAGACTCTTTCTTCTTCCTGCTTTGAAGGCCTTCTACTTCTGGAGAGATGTTCCCCTGTACATGCATTCCACAAACCACACTGGTGACTTGTGGATAAGTTTAGGTTGGTTATCACAAAAAGAGGACCATGTTTTCCCCACTTGTTCTGGCTCTCTTCTCTGGAAGGTCCTGTCTCTGCACCTTTACATCTTCCGAGGATCAGAGCTGCTTCTCTACGCTCCACTACTTGCTTCCTCTGAGCATAACCTTGTACCTTTGGTACCTCTATTGTCACTCTTGCTGTCTATCAGTGCCACTACCAACTACAAAACCCAAGGTGACAATGCTATGCTGTTTCAGGCAGAGGCAGAAGGACCAATTCTCTCTTTTTTTTGTGTGTCCCACTTTGCCACATGGCCTCCAACAAAGTTTCCTGGTGAGTTAGTTACTTCTGATGTCTGTCAAGTTTTTTGATTCTCTTTTCTATTTAGAGTTTTTGCACAGACCCATAGTGCAGTCCATATGCACCTAATAATTAAATAATAATAACACTCCCTGTATGATGACTAAGTCCTCCTAACGGAACCATGTATACCTGCCTAACTCAGTAACAGCTACGGTACTAACATTTATAGAGCCCTAGCCCTGTGCTTGGTATTGTGCTGAGTGCTTAATGTCTTTTAATCTCAGCGAGATCCTATTGTCACTATCTCCAGGAATGCAAAGGAGAGTGTTGTCTGTGCTAATCTGTGCTATATCTACAGCATCTTCAAAGAGTCTGAAACAGAGTATTATGTAATATTTGTTAGATGAATGAATGTTTATTTCATTATGAGAAAACTGAGGTGTAGCAGGGTAAAGTAACTTGCTCAAGGACTTGGCAGTGCCAGGATTTGAATTTAGGTCTATCTGACATCAAATTCTCACCCAAAACCTCTGAAAGGTTCCTTGGTCTCAAGGCAGAGATTTCTGTCAGACCCACCTCACCACACATGCCAAAGTCTAAATTTCAGCATGGTATGTGGGCCAGGCTCCAATGAAGACAATGCCACACTCCGAGGAAAACTGAGAAGTTGTTATGGAGCTAAATGTTTTTTGCAAAATCAAATATTTAAACAAGAGAAAACAGGTTTAGCCTAGCTATTGTGGCTCAGTGGTTGAGCATTGACCCATGAACCAGGAAGTCACATCAAGATTCCATTCCTGGTTGGGGCACATGCCCAGGTTGTGGGCTCAATCCTTTTTCTCTCTCCCTCTCCTTTCCTCTCTCTGAAAACAATAAAAAAATTTTTTAAAAAAGAGAAAACAGGTTTAACAATTTCTAACCACACTCTAGTTCCTTCCAGTCTAAGTTCCTGTACTATTGGTCTGGACCAGTGGTCATCAAACTCATTAGTCAACAGAGCCAAATATCAACAAGCATAACGATTGAAATTTCTTTTGAGAGCCAAATGTTTTAAACTTAAACTTCTTCTAACGCCACTTCTTCAAAATAGACTCGCCCAGGCTGTGGTATTTTGTGGAAGAGCCACACTCAAGGGGCTAAAGAGCCGCATGTGGCTCGTGAGCTGGTTTGCCAACCACAGGTCTGGACTAAACAATTGTGTTTGGCCTTTCTTCTTTCCGGCCATCTAATCCTTCCATTTTCAATGATCAACTCAAAGAGGATCATGCCAGTGCAGTCTTGAGTAACTTGGTGAGAAGTTAACTCTCTCCTAATTGAGCTAGTCCTTGCTTGTCCATGGTTTTTTAGAAGTTGCTGAATAAATGGTAGCTATGTACATTAACTGGGTAGAATTTATTATATCATTTGTAAACTGCATAGTACCTTAACCCTTTGTATACCATAAGCGTCAATAGATGCTTTAAAATCATTTTTTTCATGAGAATTTTCAACTGAAAATATTCAAGAACACCCAAATTGTGAGTAATATATTTATTTTTATAATATTCATTGCAAATTGATTTTTTACATTACATTCAAAATATCGTGGTGTGTGGGGATTGTTTCTGTTTTAGACATGTGGCAGTTAATTGGTTAAATTTTATTTGTGCACATGGCTTTTCTCTTCAACTCGATCTCGTGAACCTTGAGGAAAGGGTCTGTGTTCTTTTTTGCTGCACACTTCACCCAGGAAAGAGGCTATTGTTAGACACTAACCTTTTGCTAATGACTATATTGATTGATTGGTAGATCTAATGATTATAACTGAGCAGGGCCTTGGCAAAGGAGACATGTCTTGGGCATCACTGTGTTTACCTTATAGCTCCACTGTGTTGCTCCTCAAGGTCTACATAACTCAGAGAAAGTACAACATTCCCAGTTAGAGAGTTTTGTTGTAAACGGTTTCATTCACTTGAGATTTTGATTTCCAATGAAAATTTCAGTTGTTGAAAGGCTTTTCAAAGTACCCAAGCAGCTCATAAATGACTGCAATTAGGCTTTTGGAGTAGAGAAAATATGTAGGTAGAGATTTTGTTCAGGGAAATCCAGACACTGACTGTTTTCCTCCCCGGATGAGGATTTGGCCTTGCTTGGCTGATCACAACTGAACCAGAAGAGCCTAGGATGAGTCAACACTCACTTAAATGGAAGTAGCAGACAGCTAACCTAAGTTCTTCCTAAGTGGTGATGTAACTCACCACAAATTGGGTTTTTCTCAAGTTTACCATGAGCTTGCTCTGCACGGAGTGCCATCAACATCTAAGCCTTCCACTCAGAACCTAGGGAAAGCTAGGCTAAAACATGCTGCATCTGCATGTGCTGCTGAGTTTTTATAATCTTGTTAGACTAAACATAGATTATTTGTGCATTTCTATATATTTTCCCAATCAATCAATAACATATCTGAAATGCTTAGGGATGGCACTTGCTAGTCTAAATCTGAAAAGGAAAGCGTTGTCTTGTAACTCTTTGCATCAATTATCTGCTTAATTTAAATCAACCTATTCTCCCTGGCATCCTATATAATAAAAGGCTGATATGCAAATTATCCCCTCAGGAGTTCGACTGACCAGGAGTTTGACTGCTTGCTATGACGTGCGCTGACCACCAGGGGCTGGCGCAGAATGAAGGAAGGGCCTGGGCTGGCAGCCGGCAGCCAGGGGAAGGAATTGGCCCTGATTGGCCCTGATCGCAGGCTAGGCCTAGGGACCCTACTTGTCCACAAATTTCATGCACCAGGCCTCTAGTATTTTCAATACAAGGATGCAATTCTTTAGTCCTAGATTATCTGGCTAATCTTCCATTTTTCTAAATTGTTTAGAGTGTTGAACACAGTCAAAAATGAGACAAAGATATCCCCCCAAATTTTTATGGGATGTGACCTTAACTAGGGCTGTGTGTCTATGAAGACATTTTGAAGTTACAATTCTTGACTGCTGGCACAGACGTTAATCTGAAATTGCACCATCTTGAGACATCCTGAAAAGCTTCCAGCTTATCAGTAACAACTCTGAAATAACAGACTTGGAGGCAGACAAAAACGTGTTATCCTAAGCAGATCACCTTAGAAAGGACTCAGGAGAGGAAATCCAGATTAAAAAATAAACAACAAACACAAAAGTCCACAAAAATATGAAAGAAAAAGTACTTCTTCAGGTCTCACCAGAATATCAAACACTCAGGTTTCTAAGCGTTCAATCCAAGGCTGTTTTATAGAAAAAAATAAAAAATAAAATGAAGTTTACAACCTGTATAAACCTCATGTATTTACTAAAGTGTACAAAGATATTTTGCATATGCTATTTGATTTATCTTCCCACCAACATGTAAAGCTAGCAGGATCTCTCTGTGTCAAGCTGGAAATTGAAATGTGGAGTGCTGGGCTTGGTATTGTGATCCTGGGTTGAGTTCCGGCTCTGCCAGAGACACCTTCTAGTGATTTGGTGAGGTCAAATAGCCTAACCTCATTGAGCTATAGCTTCCTATGTATTAAATGAAGACAAGTCGATTGTTGTGAAGAATAAATGAGCTGAGGTGTGTAAAATGCTTACTAAGCATAAGGTTGGGCACATAGTATGTGACCTGATATTGGCATTTTTAAGATTACGAAGCTAATAAATCACACAGCCAGACCCAAGACATCAATCCTTTTTGAGAAGTAAATAGTCTAGATATTGAAACTCAGTATAATATTATCTGTCCATTTACCCTTGACAACTTTTTGAAATCGATGTCAGTGACTTCCACTAGGACAATGCTATAGCTAGCACCTCGGCGTTTCCATTGCATTTGATATATTCATAAAGGCTCCTTAGGGATGATTTCTCCCCCCAACAAAAATCCTGTGTGCTCAGGGTAACTGTATACCAACTTTCCAGACAGATCAGGAAATTAAAATCCAGACCTATCAGGTTCTCTGTCCATGGCACTCAGTGACCCAGTGATGGGACTGGATGTTACCTACTGCAGGTAAGTATTTTGGATTCTACTTTGAAGGAAATGTAGAATGCATCCCTTGTAGCTATCCAGGTCAGAACCCTGGACCAGCCACATTTCTCCCCTTTGGCCCCTTCCATAGTCACCAAAGTAGATTCCCCGCTTCTATTCTCATTCCCCTACAATTCATTTGTCATGCCACAGACAAAGTGACCGCCTTTAAAGTTACATGACATCACGTCTCTACTTGCCAATGACCTCCTGGGCTCTTAGGACACAGTTACAAATTCTCATCAGGTACTTTCCTCCTTTTATCAGGCCAGTTCTCCTAAATACTTTCTAAGCTTTAGATACATTGGTTGATTTTAGCTCTCTTGAACTCAGCAAGGTCTTTTCCATCTCAGGGTCTTTGCAAATGCCATTCCCCACTCTTAAAATTAATTCATATTCTCCCAGCACCACCTGCACATCCACATCAATATGGCTTGTTTTTCCCAATCTTTCAACCTTGACATAAACATCCCCTTCGCAGGGTGACTGTCTCTGACCTCCCTGACTGAAGTAGGCTTCTCACAGTTATTCTCTCACTCTGCCTCCTTAACGTTTACCATCATTTATAGGATTTTATCTGTATTTATTATTTGTTGTCATGCCTCCCCCATAATATTGAAAATTCCTGAGAGCAAGCCTAGGTTTGTTTTGTTCACTCATGCATTTCCAGCACTTAGAACAATACCTTCTGCTGTAGATCATTAAAAGGTATTTATTGCATGGATGAAAAATCAACATGCATTTGTTGTTTGCTGGGCTATACTAGTAGAGTATCAATCTCCACAGAGGACAGAGAGGTCACCGAGTGGTTTTCAAACTACGCTCTTAGGAGTCCTTGGTCCAATGTCCGTGTCTTAAGGCAGAGCTGATTTCCAACTAGGGTGCCACAGATTGGCCTTAGGTTTTCCCAAATCACACCCTCAGTTCTGGAGTGGACCTGGAGTGGCAGGTGGAAGTCCCAAACCATTAGCTTTCAACAGGTCCTGCCAGCAGCCTTGACATTCACCTGAGTGAGCTCCACAAACATTATCAGTTCCTTTGAGTACAAGAAAGTGAAAAGGTTGCCTTAAATTTGGCTCAGACTGAAGATGGGGGAAAGGAGCAGCCATAATCTTATCAGTTTTATGAAGCTTCTGGTTAAATCTTACTCCTTGATTTGTGTTTCATACAAAGGAATCTACTCCTTAAATGATGTTTGAAAAATATTATTTAAAAGGCCCTCATTTTATAAACAAGGGAATGGTTCTGAATCTAACATCTAAGAGTTTTCTGGAGAACTTTAAAAAAAATTCCAATTCTTGGGCTACACCCCCCAGGGCAATGAAATAAGAATCTTTGGAAGTGGGACCCAGGCATGGGAATATGATTAGAAATAACAAACACTTGTCAAGATTAGTTTTCATAGTAGAGACTTCATCTCTGATCCTTCATCTCATTAGTGACTATGATTTCAGAGACAATGTGAGAAATGGCAATAAAACTAAGAAATAGTATTTTAACTGGATTAGAGGTCTTTTTTTCCCCCCAAGAAAATATGCTAACCATTGAAAAAGTGGCAAGTTTCTTTTGTCAGTGAAAAAGATCCCTGAGAACTGATTTCCAGAAAAAGGAAGTACCTGTTAAGCTTACCAATTTGTTGCATAATTGGAGATGACAGTTAACCTCTTTCTTTGAAGGCAACGTTACGTTTTCTCCTGTTTGATAATGGAGGACTGGCATATTGCATAGGTGAGAGTACCTGATGCCAATTTCAGATTCAGGAGAAATGTTACCCTGCCCTATTGCTAATCAGCAATATGTGGCAGATTTCAGCCTGGGGTCTGTGGTCCTCAAATGTATAGTTTAGGGTGACAAAGAATACAGCAGTTTCTTTCTGAAATTGTCCATCTTTATAGTGGGGACAAGAATAGTCACTTTGGGTTGTTGTGCGATTCCAATGTGAAAATGTAGATAAAGGACTTAAGCACAATGCTTGGCAAGTAACATGCTCACTAAATAGTATAGGCCATTGTCATACTTAAAATTGTACTGATTCTCTTACTAATAATTTCCTTCAGCACTAAGCATTCCTCTAGCCTGTTCTCAGCACCCAGTACAGTGTTGGGTGCACCCAATTCTTACATAGAAACTGTAATTGTAGGCTCACATGTTTAAGTTGATTAAATGAGTGAATGTTAAGATGAAAATCAAATCTAGGAATCCCCCTAATTTGTTAACTGGTTGAACTGTAACGGGCTCACCAATTTTCAGGTTCTCAGGAGGAAAGTACTAGACATTTTATAGATATTACTAGAGGCCCAATGCACGAAATTTGTGCAATGGGCTCGGCCCTCACAACCACGGTGGCTTGCCTTGGCCGTTGCAGCCCTGGCTTTGTACGGAAGGTCGTTCGACTGTCCTATCTAATTAGCATATTACGCTTTTATTATTATAGAAGATTCCTCTTCTGTCAGCATTGAAAAATTCTTATTTGATTCCTCTTGGGTAATGTCAAAAATTCCACTGAAGTAAGAAAGTAGGAAGATAGGAGAGATAATATAAGGAAGGACAATACAGTTCGATTTTAAAATTACAGATCATAAAACTCCATTATTACTGTGCAGGGTTTGGTATTAAACAGAAAATACAAGGGGTGGGGACACAATGGTAAAGCTGTTTAACAGTATTTAACTATCTCACCACCTGGACACATATATATATAAAGTCATACTTTGAAATCCTATCTAATAAAAGAGTAATATGCAAATTGACCATCACTCCAACACACAAGATGGCCACCCCCATGTGGTCAAAGATGGCTGCCCCCATGTGGACACAAGATGGCCGGCAGGGGAGGGCAATTGGAGGAACCAGGCCTGCAAGGGAGGGCAGTTAGGGGTGACTGGCCTGCAGAAGAGGGCAGTTGGTGGCAACCAGACCTGCAGGGGAGGGCATTTGGGGGCAACCAGGAGGGCAGTTGGGGGGGACCAGGCCTGCAGGCGGAGACAGTTAGGGGCGACCAGGCTGGCAGGGGAGGGCAGTTAGGGGCAATCGGGCCGGCAGGGTAGCAGTTAGGTGTCGATCAGGCTGGCAGGGGAGTGGTTAGGGGGTGATCAGGCTGGCAGGCAGAAGTGGTTAGGGGTAATCAGACAGGCAGGCAGGCGAGTGGTTGGGAGCCAGCAGTCCTGGATTGTGAGAGGGATTGGGTGGGACTGGGTCTAAATGAGCAGTTGGACATCCCTCGAGGGGTTCCAGATTGGAGAGGGTGCAGGCTGGGCTGAGAGACACTCTCCCCCCTCCCCCACCCCTCGTGCACGAATTTCATGCACCAGGCCTCTAGTATCTAAATGATTAAAAAAAAAGTATATTAAACCAATATATCAAGTAAAGAGCAACAATGAATTTTTTTTCATCCATAGAGTGGTTCATTATTAGGAAGATATAGTTAGAATCAATGGAGAAAATGTTTCCTTGAAACTGGACTGTTTAACTCTGTGTAATTTGGACACTAAATTCATCACATTGAGTTTTAAGTCAGGAGCTTGAGGTATGAGTTCTGTGGTGGCCTGAATTCTACTCCCTCACTTTAAAGCAGAACACCTCTCTCTCACACATCCACCTTCTTCTGTTTTTTCCTTTCTTCCTTGCAAATGATCAGATACCTGATTGTGAGTGGGAGGACACAATCAACAGTCTTTCAGACAACACTGAGATTGTCTGCCCAGCCACAACGATCCCTTCCACTGCCCCTTCATCTACGCAGCTTCCCCTGATGGCCACGCTGTGTGGTGTGACCCCATCATTCCTTGGTGAAAAGTGGATACTTCATTCAGTGGGACCATGGTCTCCTTCACAAGAATTTTGGATGAGGTAAACTAAAGAGAAGAAGGAAGGTGGGGGAAGAGGCAAAAAGAGTATGATGGCTCCTTAGCATTCAGGTATCCACTCATGGGTCCCTTGCTTGTAAAGCCTTCCTGATCACCCAAGCTAAAGTCACTTTTACCCTTCAGGAACCCTCTATATAACAGCCCCCCCACCCCCCCCACCCCCGCCCGCTCTCGACTGACCTCCTTTGTGTCACTTTTTGATATGTGGAATTATCTTGTTCTTGTTTATGTGTTTTATTACCTACCAGAGGCCCAGTGCACAAAATTCGTGCACAGGGGAGGAGGGTGTCCCTCAGCCCAGCCTGCACCCTCTCCAATCTGGGACCCCTCAAGGGATGTCCGACTGCCCATTTAGGCCCGGATTGGGGCCTAAATGGGCAGTCGGACATCCCTCTCACAATCCAGGACTGCTGGCTCCCAACTGCTCGCCTGCCTGCCTTCCTGATTGCCCCTAACCGCTTCTGCCTGCCCGCCTGATCACCCCCTAACCACTCCCCTGCCAGCCTGATTGATGCCTAACTGCTCCCCTGCCAGCCTGTTTGCCCCTAACTGCCCTCCCCTGTAGGCCTGGTCACCCCTAACTGCCCTCCCCTGCAGGCCTGGTCCCCCCAACTGCCCTTCCCTGCAGGCCCGGTTGCACCCAACTTCCCTCCTCTGCCAGCCTGGTCACTCCTAACTGCCCTCTCTTGCAAGCTTGATCACCCCCAACTGCCCTCCCTTGCAGGCCTGGTCCCTCCCAACTGCCCTCCCCTGCTGGCCATCTTGTGGCAACCATCTTGTGTCCACATGGGAGCAGTCATCTTGTGTGTTGGAGTGATGGTCAATTTGCATATTACTCTTTTATTAGATAGGATTTCTCCCCTCTGATGATAATTGTGTAGGCAGGGACGTTGATTTCCTTGGTCCCTATACCTTGGGAGCCTAGAACAGTACCTGACACACATAGACACTTTTTTTTATAGACACATAAATGTTGAATGAGCTCATGAAAAGGATACCAGACATGATTTTGTTTTTTCAGAGTCAGAAACTGCAGACCACTATCTCTCTGTCCATTTGGGATAATTCTACCTGATGTTACAGAGATAATTCAGTTAATAACGTCAGAAGTTAAATTTCTCAAAAGTCCTTCTCTTTCCCCAAATCATGACCCTCTTCTTTATTTGCTCAGGGACAAACGGCACTCAGGGTACAAGAAACACCTTCTAGAATAATTTAACACAAGTCTCTAATGATGCACGGGCATCTCTTTCTGTCGCTTTTCTTTCTGAATCTCACAGACAAAAAGAAACATGACTTAATTGCCCAATTCTGGGCAAGAACAAAGTCTAGAGAAAAAAAGAAAACGATTCATCACAATTTAATTTAAAAAAACGCTTGGCCTCCTTTACCACGTAATGTTGAGCTTTAACATATTTCAACTCTCGCCTATCGGATATGCACTAGCTACACTGTACAGGACTCAGCATTCATCATTTAAGCTATCATTTTTTGAGACCTACCAAAGTATCCCCTAGTTGGGGAACTATTTCAAGTAGGATATACAAAAAAAGAACAAAGACATGCTTTTCTTACAGGAGCTGATAATTCTCATCATGCACTGTGGATGAGCACAGTTACAAAAGAACACAGGGTTAGGTACACAGCAAATATATAGATCATAAAAGGAGGTTATCGCCAAGTGCTCACTTTTGGTGATAGGATAGCATACATGTATTGTACAGCTAATAACATGTCTTTGGACAATGACTATGTAGAAGGCCCTGGGTCAATAAATCAGAATTGGTCTCATGGAGCTTATTATTTAGAGGAGGGGTTGAGAAGTAAAGAGATAGTTACAAATGTAATAAATGCTATGATAGAAAAGAACAGGGTGGTATGAACAAAATATCTTAGGGGACCTACTTTAAGTGGGAGGCAGATACAAAGGGGTCTTGAAAGGCTTGTCTGAGATGAAACTTAAGCAAGAGAATGGCACAGTCAAGAAGGGGATGGGCAGGGTGCAGGCACAGGAAACATGTGTGTGAACACCCTGGGCAAGTAATCACCTTGGCTTGTCAGAGAAAATGGAAGAAAATCACGTGTCTGGAATAAAGCGAGCAGAATAGCCTGAGATGATTTCAGAAACGTAGGCTGATCAGGCAAAGCATTGCAGAATACTCTAGGCAATTTGTTTAGTTGGCTAAGATTGAAAATCAACCAGGTATATCATGGCTTCTCTTTTATTTAGATCTCAGCCAATTAATAGTGGTTGAGCACAGTACTGGGCACTGCTTCATGCAAGCTGAAATGCTAGGACCTTATCTGAGTGCTGCTGTAATGGACTATTGTTCCTTATTGATAAGGAAGATTCAGGGTGTGGGCCAGAACACAATGTCTTCACTCCTAAGCCCAGTTCTCATCCTTGCCTCATTAAAAGAATTCAGCCCGGCTGGTGTGACTCAATGCTTGAGCATTGACTTATGAACCAGTAGGTCACAGTTAGATTCCCAGTAAGGGCACATGCCCAGTTTCGGGCTCAATCCCCATGTAGGGGGCATGCAGGAAGCAGCCTATCAGTGATTCTCTCTTATTGATGTTTCTCTCTCTCTCCCTCTCCCTTACTCTCTGAAATCAACAAAAACATATTTTTAAAAAAGAATTCAGAGGTATGAATAGCCTCACCTATTCTCTGCTCATTAGTAGAAGAAAATTAAAAAAGGGAAAAATGCATTCATCAGAAGAAACTTCTTTAATCTAGTTATAACTAGATAATGCTTTATGTCTGCTTTGGAGGCCTTCTATTATTAGCTTTGCCAGGGTTGGGCTAAGTCTGCCACATGCCAAATGCTTTGGAAAACCCCACCGACAGCCATGGCTGTTGAGATGTTTGGAAATTAGAAGCAGTGGTAAGTTGTTAGGAGTCCCACCTGCTCTGATGAGTTGGAAGAAGCTAAACTAGTACTTGAGAGGTGGGAAGTGTGAAGAAGAACATGCAGCTTTTCCTTGAAACCCTGAGGGTGAGGAGGGAAAATTCTGAAAATTTCTATACCATTCATTTCCTCTCTGGTCTGGAATGTTTTATTTTAAAGGATTGGAAGAGTAAAATGTAATATAGATTTGTCCAGCCTGCTGGAATCTTTAATCTATTTTAAAAATATCACTTATTTTATTATTTTTTAATCAGGGTTTAATTGAGATATAACATTATACTAGTAATGTATACAACATAATGATTCAATGTTTGTATATATTGCAGAATGATCACCACAAAAAGTCTAGTTAACATCTATCACCACACATAGTTACACATTTATTTTTTTCTTGTGATGAGAATTTTTATGATTTACTCTTAGCAACTTTCAAATCTGCAACACAGTAATACCTATAGTCACCATGCTGTACATGACATCCCCATGACTTATTTATTTTATAACTGGAAATTTGTACCTTTTGATGACCTTGATCCATTTTGCCACTCCCAACACCCACCCCTCATTCCCTGTCTCTGGTAACCCCCAATCTTTTGTCTGTATTTATGAGCTCAGTTTTTTTTTTGTTTTGTCTGTTTGCTTGTTTTGTTTTGGTGTTTGTTTGTTGTTTTAGATCCCACCTATAAGTGAGATCCTATGGTAACTGTCTTTTTCTGTCTGATTTCATTTAACATAATGCCCTCAAGGTCTATCCATGTTGTCGCAAACGGCATCCTGCTAGAATCTTTGCAGATTTTTTCGTTTACTGATGTGCATGTAGGGATCATATAAAGATGCAGATTTTGCTTCAGGAAGTTACTGGTGGGGCTGACTTCTGCACTCCTGACAAGCTCCCAGGGATGCAGGAGGTCCATGAGCCAAAATGTTTACAAGCTTTATTATCTCTTTTAGAAGTAGCGTGATGCACAGATGCTGAGAGATATTGCTAAGATACTTTTGTCCTCAATATATTTTCCTACTTAAGAGTCTCGGAACCCTGGATGCCCTTGATGAGCGATTTCCTCCTGTGTGTTTTCACTTGTTTGCTCTGTCAAAATACAAATACTTTATGAACTAAAATACATCAAAGTGTCTCTACTTCCTAAAATTCTCTATCACAGCCTGTTAATTTTCTTTGCCCCTTTTCATGGCCTTATCATTATTGCCCCCCTGGATTGCTCCGAGAGCATCTTAACTTGACATCCTGCCTCTAATCTTGATTATGGCCTTTAATAGAGGAGTCAAAGATATTTTTCTAAAGTGCAAATCCTGTGTTATGACCCATCCTAAAATCCTTCCATGGCTCCACATTGTCTTCAGGATAAAATTTAACAAGATCCCGAGGGGCATTTCCCCTGCTTTTCTGAAATTATAGGAAGGCCCAAAGTTGAGGATAAAAGGCACGCCGTTTCTTGCATCCTCAATTCACAGGGCTGCTAGAAGAGCTTAACAGAATGTAGATATCAATAGATAAAGGGATTTCAAACAGAGAATGGGCCCTAAGCAATTGTAGAGACCAGTTAAGCAGCAAGGCTGTTGCCTCTGTGTTGGAAAGAGATAGCATGTGAAGTGTGGGGGAGAAGAAGAGCAAGCTGGCAACCACATGCTCCAGCAGGGTCTCCACAAGATGGACTGACACCCTTCCATTTTTGTCTCTGATCTTAGTGACAATCGTACCCTGTAGAAGTCCAGGGTCTGCTATCACAAAACTAAACTCATACCTTGCTCAGAAGTCAGAGAAGCTGAAGAGGATCCAGGGAAAGGTAGAATAGTCTCAGGTCCTGCTTCCTGAAAACAAAGTGAGTTGGCAGATCAGAAAATACATGCCTGAGCTAAATAATGAGTGCTGCTTCCCTCCCACCCTCCAAATGTCCCAGGAATCTTCCCGGGAGCACACCTTCACTGGAGACAGTCAAGAGAGTAAACACTGAGAAATGTAGCTCCATGTTGACCTATAATACTAGAGGCCTGGTGCACGAAATTCGTGCACTCGGTGTGTGTGTGTGTGTGTGTGTGTGTGTGTGTGTGCGTGTGTGTTTTCCCTCAGCCCGGCCTGTGCCCTCTCGCAGTCTGGGAGTCCTCAGGGGATGTTCAACTGATGGCTTAGGCTGTCAGTCAGACATCCTTAGTGCTGCCTCAGAGGCAGGAGAGGCTCCTGCCACCGCTGCTGCACTCGCCAGCTGTGAGCCTGGTTTCTGGCTGAGTGGCGCTCCCCGTGGGAGGCACTGACCACCAGGGGGCAGCTCCTGCATTGAGTGTCTGCCCCCTGGTGGTCAGTGCACTGTTTGGTCGATTTGCATATTAGCCTTTTATTATATAGAATGTCATATTACAAAGTCATCACTATTGGGTTCATTTTTAAAAATAGGCACATAGGACCAAATACATTTTCTTTCAGATTACTTATCTTAGAAACTGGAAACATACACGGTGGGGCAAAAGTAGGTTTATAGTTGTTCATATGAAAAGTAATACAATAATTAATAATACAAGGATAAACTCTGTGTTCCATGTACTCACAGTCGTAAACCTACTTTTGCCCCATCCTGTATTTCTCCTCCACTAGGCAATGAGCCTCATTAAGGCAAGATGTATGTGGCTTTGCCCCTACTATATTCATTGTGACCAGCAGAAGGCATTACATTAGTAGACATTCAGATATTTATTGAGTAATGACTGGATGAATGCATGGATGAATAAAAGGCAATAAAACTGTAGGAATATAAATATATTGGGGTATGTCAGGTTTCTGAAATGTGGAGGCTCTGGCCACACGGAATATTTGAAATGATATATATATATATATATATATATATATATATATATATATATATATTTAAATATGTTTTATTGATATTTTACAGAGAGGAAGGGAGAAGGATAGAGAGCTAGAAACACAAATGAGAGAGAAACATTGATCAGCTGCCTCCTGCACACCTCCCACTGGGGATGTGCCCGCAACCAAGGTACATGCCCTTGACCGGAATCGAACCTGGGACCCTTCAGTCCACAGGCCGACGCTCTATCCACTGAGCCAAACCGGTTTCGGCTGAAATGATATTTTTAAAAAGCCCTTTCCAGATGTAAATTGCTGATTCCAGCCAATATGTTACAGTAGAGGTCATATTTACCCTACCACCTGAATCATTTTATAATAACCACAAAAATACATGATGTAACAGTTTTCAAGACAATGAATATCAACTAATGAAAAACAAGATCCTTGAGCAACAAGAAATACATGAGGTGAACCCTAGGATTGCCTCAGCTTACTGCCTTGAGACAGTTTCTAAGTCATGGTGCAGGCAGGACCCACCAGACTCCCCGAGTTGAGGAATCACAGCTGAGAGTACAAGGAAACCAGGACAATTAAAAGTTCACAGGACAGAGCACTGGAGAAGAGAAAACTGTACAGAGAGAACCAGAGATCTGCTAAGGGTCTTCGTCGAGTGTCCAGCAGAGCACTGAGAGAGCACGAGAGTCATTTTCTTAACGTGACCCCAGATGAGCGAAGGAACCATCCCAAAGCATTAAAGGGTAAGGTGCCTGGCACTCATCCAGGGCTGGAAATAGTGACATAGAACTGACACAGAATTTAGGATTAGCCGACGAGGACATTAAAATAGCAATTATAATGTAACGCTTCCAAAAAGTTAAGTAGAAACATGGAACATATAAAAACCAGTTACATTGAACCTTCAGAAATGAAAACAATAATGACTCAGATGAAGAATGCATTAAGCTGATTTAACGGCAGATTAAATATTTCAGTACAGGTTAGGAAACGTGAGGATGTATCAACTTTTCCACAGTGCAACACAGTCAGACTAAAGAATAGAAAATCAACGAAGAGCATCAGTGGCTTCATGTACATGCAATTAGAGTAGCTAGAGGACAGGAGTGGGCAGGCACAGAAAAATTATGTCAAGATATATTGACTGAGAACTTTTCAAATTTGAGGGAAATTATACACTATAGATCCAAGCAACTAAAAAATTCTGTCACAAGAAACATGAAGAAAACTATCATGGCACATCATAATCAAATCACTCACCTAGAGATAAATCTTATGTGAAGGGGAGCAAAGTTAAAGATAACAGCAGACTTCTCACCAGAAATAATGCAATCATGCAACTGAAAAGACATCTTTAGAGTCCAGAAGTAAAAAGTATCAGCTGAGAAATGAATACGCCATGGAATCATTCTTCAACAATGAAGAGGAAATAAAAAGGATTATAAGGGAATACTAAAAATTATTATATATCAACAAATTGACAAACTGGTTCTGAAATTTGTATGGAAATTCAAGAGACCCAGAATAGCCAAATAATCTTGAAAAATAAGAAAAAAGTTGGAAGACTCACATTTCACAATTTCAAAACTTACTACAAAGCCACAGTAATGAAGACTTTTAGAGTCGAATGCTTTTTGAAAGCCACAGTAACCCAGATAATGTGGTTGTGGAACAAAGATAAATAGATCAATGGGACAAACTAATGACAAACATAAATAAGCCCATACAAAAACAAACAAACAAACAAACAAATCCACAAATTTTTGGCAACGATGCAAAGACAATTCAGTGGGGAAAGAGTCGTTATTTAAAAAACTAAATTGTGCTTGAAAAAAATATTCATATGCAAAAAAGTCACCTTTGTTTCCCATACCTCATACTATACACAGAAATTTGTCTCAAAATGGACCATAAAACTAAGCATAAAAACCTAAAATTAGAAAACTTTGGAAGAAATCATGGGAGAGAATTTTTATAATCTTGAGTTAGGCAAAGATTTGTTAGATACAACATAAAAAGCTCAGTTCATAGAAAACTAAATTTCTAAGTTAGACTTTATCAAAATTAAAAAACAAAACCAAAATAAAGTTTGCTTTTTAAAAGACTCTGTTAAGAGAATCCACTGGGAGAAAATGTTTTTAAAGTATCTATAATAATAAAAGCAAATTGCAAATAATGTGCAAATTGACCAAACAGCAAAATGACCATCCGGACGACCTTCTGGATGACCACACTATGGCATGCACTGGTGCCAGGCCAGCCAAGGTATGTGTGATGCGATTAGTTTGGGGGTCCTGCCATCGCCCCACAGAGGGAGGCCCAGGCTACCCTCTGTAGGGTGATCAATGGGGGTCTCCAATGATCGATCACTCCAAAGAAGGAGGCCCAGGCCACCCTCTGCATGGTGATCTTTCGTGGAGCCCCATGATTGATTGCACTGCAGCGGGTGGGCGAGGCCTCCCTCTGTAGGGAGGTCCATCTGGGGGCCCTGCAATCAATCGCCCCGCAGAGGGAGGCCCAGGCCAGCCAAGCGATTGCACCCCATGCCTGTTGCCCACAGAGGGAGGCAACTGGTGGTGGGGGAGGGTGGGGCAGCGCTGCACAGGTGGCAAGCAGTGGCAGCGGCGGGGTGGGGCCAGTTGCTGGAAGCTGGGGAAGGAAAGCCCTGACAGGCCCTGATCGCTGGCCAGGCCTAGGGACTCTACCTGAGGGGTCCCAGATTGTGAGAGGGCACATGCCGGGCTGAGGGACACCTCCCCTCCCGTGCACGAATTTTGTGCGCTGGGCCTATAGTATATCTAATAAAGGACATATATGAAGAACTCTAAAAACTCAGTCAGAAATAACTCAATTTTTAAAACAGGGAAGAAAATTTGAATCAACAAATATATAGAAAAATGCTCAATATGAGTAGTCATTAAGGGAATGCAAATTAAAAGCACAATGGGAAACCACTACACACTTTTTAGAAAGGCTAAGATTTAGAAGACCGAGCATACCAAGTGTCAGTAAGTATGTGGACGACCTGGAATTTACACTCTGCTACTGTGATTGTAAAATGGTACAATCACTTTGGAAAACAGCTTATGGTTCTTCAAAAGTTAAAGTATACTGCTAACCTATGACCTAGTCATTTCACTCCCAGGTATTTTTCCAACAGGAATAAAAGCTATGTGTCTATAGATACTTGTACTGAGACAGGCCAGGAATAAAGCCCTTCAGCAGCAAGGCACTTTCCATATGAAACTAATCTCATAGATATGAGGTTTAATACTAAGAGTGGGGAAATGATAGGGGAAGGGTATGCCATAAGAATAGAGTCACAGCTGGTTGATAGCTATCCACTGTGCTAACTATAGATAAGACATTTTTCTTACAGACCCTGGGAAACTGTGGAGGACGTGTTGTAAGGAGAAAAACAGTCCTAAAGATAAAGCAAACTGGAAGCCCAGATGGATCCATTACTCAGAAAAGAAGATGAAGATAAGCAGCCTTGAGGACCAGATGAGCCCATCACTCAAAAGAAGATACATTTTAAGAGCAGATCAAGGACAGGTCTTCCGAAGGAAGATAGCGTCTTGGGCTAGTATTTACGAGGACAGTGGTAGAAATCAGACTTTCAGAACTCACATAGTTTTTAGATTCCTCCCCCTCCCCCCGCACCATCCTCTAACCCTATATAACGGTTGGCTTGAGATGTCAGACTAGTTTTTGGGGTATCACATCTGTCACTCTCTCGGATCACCGGCATCTTAATAAAAGCACCTCAAAGTTTCAACCTGGTCTCTACTTATTGGCTCTGGTAGCAACGGGCAGCAAAACTTGGTTCCAGTTCCAGTACAATGTTTATAGCAGCTTTATTTGTAATGGCCCCCAAATGGAAATACGGAAATAGCCATTAATAACTGCCAAAGCGTGGACTATCCATATAATGACTTCTACTCAGCAATAAAAGGGAATAAACTGGCAGTACATGTAACATGAAAAAATCTAAATTATGCTGAATGACAGAAGGCAGGCATCAAAGCATATATACCACATGATTCTATTATTGCTTTTGGAAATGCAGAGCAATGTATAGTGAAAGGAAACAGATTAGCTGTTGCTCAGGGGGCAAGTTCAGAGAGGGGTGGGAATAAGGGATTGCAAGGGAGCAAGAGGTAACCTTCGTGGGTGATTAAAAAAAAAGTTCATTGTCTGATTGTGGTGAAGGTTCATGAGTATATAAAAATGTCAGAACTTATAGAACTGTACACTTAAGTATGTGTAGTATATTATATAACAATTATACTTCAATAAAGCTGCTTTTAAGGATCCATTTCACCCTTCCAGGTACCACAAATTATGAATAATTCTAAGTCTGTCATTTGATTCAGTCATAAAACTTGTAAATCAGTATTAGGACTGACATTAAAGGAAACGAAAGAGCCTACAGAATCCAATAAGGCAGCTCCCATCAGTACAATCAGCTCCTCTTAGAAGTTTTCTATTCAGTTAAATTACTTTCCTTTTTTCCCCCCACTGAAATGAGGAGTGAAAACTGGTGAGGATTTGAAAAGTTGTTCCACGAATTTCTGCAACTCCATTTTCAGTCTCCAAGCCTGTATGAAGTTGTTTCCCAGTTTTAATTTACACCCAAAGCTTTTGATACTAAGTTTTGCACAATAGCTATTAATTTTTCCTATGCTATTATTTGAGTGGGTGGAGCATTGCAAATATCATTAAAATAATGGGAAAAGTTATTGTAGCATCACTGCACAAGATGAGTATTTATACATAATCCAAACTTGGGCTCCTCCTATTACCAACCAGTCTCAAACTTCTGTGATTTTTGAAAAAAAGCAATAAAGCAAAAACAGTAAAATAAGCCAGAATAGTTTTGTTTTCTGCAATGGCATCCGTTCAGCAAAAGGATGCACTGGCTGTTCCCCTAGAAACAAATGTGATGGTGCCATTAGTCAAGGTGCTAGTCTTTCCGTTGATCTATGTTTATTACTTCCATACCTGGTCAAAATGATTTATTGTACAATCCCCTCTTTTTTTTATTATCTTGTCTCATATATTTTTCAGTAAGGGACTGACAATCATTCGTTACAGTTGTACTAACAATAAAATAAGGCTATTAGAATAGTTTCCTCTGGAGACCATTTAAAGTTCATAGGCCCTGGATAGCTTAAGTGATTTGTGGATTGCAAGCTTTGGAGCAAACCCTGAAGGTAAGCTTCCAATCAGAAATCTCAGATGCTGGCGAGGTTGCCTTGTTATCACACCATAACATCAGCTAATTCACTGGGGCTTTGAAACAGGGACTGAACATGAGTTTGAAGCAGAGCAAGAGAAGGCCATTTTGTAGCTGCACCAGGCTTATAGTTCAAGGTTTTATCTGGGACCCAATTTCACTATATGGGGAGACTACCTCCCTCTTCCCATCCCCCACACCCTCACGCCACAGCACCAAGCAATTCTTCGGATACTGGTTGGATGTCCTATACTTTATTTATTTACTTATTTTAAAAAATATATATTTTTATTGATTTCAGAGAGGAAGGGAGATGGAGAGAGAGATAGAAATATCAGTGATGAGAGAGAATCATTGATTGGCTGCCTCCTGGGGATTGAGCCTGCAACCCAGGCATGTGCCCTAACAAGAAATCAAATCATGACCTCCTGGTTCACAGGTCGATGCTCAACGACTGAGTCACGCCAGCCAAGTAGATGCCCTTCAATTTAATTCAATTCAGGCACTAAAAGCCTCAAGGAAGAATCATATCCCACGGCCTCATGTTTGGGGCCAGTTGCAAGCCCAGACTGTTCTGACCCACTGGCTACAGACTGGAGGTTCCAAAGACCGCCCCCAACTCAGGATGCCAACTGTTACCTGTCCTTGTCTCACTGGCTATAGATCAGAGGTTCCCATGACCTCTTTTCTGGGTTTAATCCATTTGCTACAGCAGATCATAGAACTCAGAGAAATGTTTTACTTTCCAGACTACCAGTTTATTATAAAAGGATATAACTCAGGAACCGCCAGATGGAAGAGATGCATGGGGCAGAGGTATGTGGAACTTCCGGGCCCTCTCTGAACCCAACACTCTCTCCTCATCTCCACGTGCTCACCAACCTGTGTCATCTCTTAAAGCCCTATCCTATTGGTTTTCATGGAGGCGTCATTACATAGGCGTGATTGATTAACACAGGAGCCCCTGGCAAATGACTCAACCTCCAGCCCCTCTCCCTCCCTGGAAGTCAGAAGGGTGAGACTGACAGTCCCAGTCCTCTGGTCACAAAGCTGGTTGTTCTGGCAACCAGCTCCCATCCTCAGGTGAGGGCCCAAACTCATCTCATTAACACAAGAGACTGCGTGATAGCTGTCCTCACACAGGAAATTCCAAGGGTTTTAGAGCCTGTGTGCCAGGATCAGTGGACAGAGACCAAATATATACTCATTATAAGCCACAATAACATACTCTGAATCTCCTGTAGCTATTTTGTGTTTCTTGTTGCAATTCAATGTTTATGAGAACTAAGGCTCAGAGAGGACAGGGATCTTGCCCAAGGTTACACTACTAACGTATGGTGGGGGCCGTATCTCAAATAGGTTTGTTTGTTTATAAAATCAGCATTCTCCTTTTTTTGTTTTTGCTGTTGCTTAAATCCATTCACCCTATTAATATACAGTTAGGGACCTTTGGTTGGTTTTAGATTAGGGAACTGAACAAAATTAATTTGAGTTTGTGAAATTTGTGTTTTTGAAATTTTGCTTTGCATTTCACGTTTTCAATCAATAAATAGGTTTACATATGAGTCCTATTCAAGACTAATTTTATGCCAGTTCTGGTTCCGCTTTCAGATTTTTTTTTTTTTTCAGTTCTTGGATAAGGCACCAAAGAGGGTCATCTCTAGGGAGGACACTGGGAGGGCACTAATCCTAGTCCAGTTCTTTTAACCTAGTATAGGAAGGAGAACAACAAATACACAAATTGAAGTGTGTTTTTTTTCTCTCATTTTCATGCCAATGACTGAATAGTAATACAGATTTCCTCCCTCCCTCCCTTCCTTCCTTCTTTCCTTCCTTCCTTCCTTCCTTCTCTTCCTCCCTCCTTCCCTCCCTCTCTCCCTGCATCATTTCTTCTTTTTATGAATGGCTTTCTACACATTTTCATTTACAATTCATAAGATCCATTTTTAAAATACACAACACACAGCATTCTACTTGCTAACATTCAAGGTGATTTATGGGGAAGACCAAACATCCCAGACTAGTGTCAGGGAGCATAAGAAGGAAACACTAATTTCAAACACACTGTGATAAGGAACAGAATGAGTGCCCAATATGGAATGGCAAACAGACAAAAAGTGACCAGCAGGGTTCAGCTCGCCTATGCAGAGAAAAGAAGATGATTTTTCAAAAAGACAAGGGTATGGAAAAAGCCAGTCAATGAAAGAAAAATACCACATGATCTCACTCATTTGTGGATAATAAAGAACATTATAAACAGATGAACAAAAAGATAGATACAGAGGCAGTAAAGCATCAAACAGACTGTCAAATTACAGTGGGAAGGTTAGGGAGAGGTGGGGGAAATAAGAGATCAACCGAAGGACTTCATGCATATAAGAGTAACCAATGGATACAAAACATTGGGGGGTGAGGGCATGTATGGGAGTGGGGTGGGGGGGGGGCAATGGTAAGATATGGACACATATAATACCTTAATAAAAAAAATAATAAAATCTTAAAAAAAAAAAAAGACAAGGGTAAACATTCAACCCGAAGTCCAACAGTGTGCTCACGTGAGACCAAACAAACTTCTTTCGCCCAACAAACACTTTTGACTTATAACTACGTGTCTAGCACTGGTGACCAAAATAGAATGGGAAGTTTGTTTGTGAAGCTTGTATTTAGTGGGAAATTAAAAAAACAAACACAAAAACAACTAAATACACACACACTATGTCAAATAGAAGTGAAATGAAGAAGAATCAAGTAGGGCGAGGGTAAGGAGGAAGCATAAAATGATGCTAACTTACATACTCAGCACCATTTACATGGTTCTCTGATACACCTGATACAGCTCTGACATTTGAATGGAAGCATGAGAAAGTGAGGGAACTAGCCACATGGCTATCAGGGGGAATACTGATTAAGGCAGAGAAAAGGGAAAATGCAACTATCCTGAGGGAGAAGCCTTGATGACAATTAAGGAACATTGAGAAGGTCAGTGTGGCTGGAATGGAGTGAAGGCGGTAAAGGGTTGTAGGAAATAAGGCAGAAGTGGTGGGAAGATTATCTCAGCTGACTCTAAGGATCTGAGCTGTTACTACATGGACTTGGATGGAAGACTTCCAAACGCTATTTAACCAAGATCATGCTTTTAATGAACAGCAGCAAATGTGGACTATTAAAAAATGAATGAAAGTTAAAGCTATCCTGATAAATTTTAAGTTATTTGCAGTTTTTTACTAGTATAAATTAATGCTTTCATGAACCTAGTCCTGTGGATACATTTTTTTTTTCCTGTTAACTACTTAATATATATTCCATTTTTTTCTTTTGTGGGAGTTTGCATTTTAGTCTTAAGTATTATTTTCTCATGTGGACAAGACAAAGGAGGCTTTTCTTTTTTTTTTCAGGGAAGCCAGGCTTCTGTATATTGAAAAGAAAAAAATAATCTACCAATATCAACAGTATTCCCTCATTAAGGTTAAGGGATATAATATCCCTTGGTTCAATTTATCACCCCAAGTATTTAATGAAAAAGTATTAGGATCCCAGATCCTTTGGGAATACAAACCTAATTGAAAAACAGATGGTCCCTGCTTTCTCATTGTTTTGCAGTGTAGTTGCCATTATTGAAGCGGTCCCTGTATATACTCCTTTAGAATTTTACTAGTGTAGCAAAATTTGAATCCCACAGAGTTCAAGATGGGGGCTCAGCCTCAGGTTCCGTCACCTACCAACTACATGTGACCTTGAATAACTCAAGTATCTTGGGTGTTTCCTGATCTATAAAATGAGGCTAAGGATACCTTCCACAATCATTTCAAAGACTGAGAATGTTGTTATAGCAGTAAGACATTAACGATAAAATGATGAGAAATAATAAAGTTTGTTAAGGAGTGAGGAAGTAGAATAATAACACCGATGATACCACTATTAGGAATAGAAACAGTACATACAGTATGGGATTCAAAGTGCTTGAATCCAGATCCTAGCTTTTGTGCTTATTAACTTTGGCCAAATTTCTTAACTTCTTCACGTTTCAGTTTTGTCAAATGTGAAATGAGGATATTTATGGTGCCCGTCTCTTGGAATTGCTGATAGACCATTATTTGTTGAAAGAGTTATTGGAGATAATGCCCATGAAGCGAGTGCTTAGCAGAATTCCTGGCATCTTAAATGAACAGTAACATTAAGGATGATGAAGATGATAATGATAATGATGATGATGATTACACTGCTCATGAGCCATAATCATAAACAACAGAAGCCACGTCTGGTTGATTTCAGCCAAAAGGGAATTTATTAAAACGATATTGGCGCCCTAACCGGTTTGGCTCAGTGGATAGAGTGTCGGCCTGTGGACTCAAGGGTCCCAGGTTCGATTCCGGTCAAGGGCATGTACCTTGGTTGTGGGCACATCCCTAGTGGGGAGTGTGCAGGGGGCAGCTGATCGATGTTTCTCTTTCATTGATGTTTCTAACTCTCTATCCCTCTCCCTTCCTCTCTGTAAAAAAAAAAAATCAATAAAAAATATATTAAAAAAAAAACAAAACCAAACGATATTGGCAGCTCACAAAGGCACAGGGTGAAGGCCTGGAAAGTCAGGTTCTGACACGAGGCAAGAACAACTGGAATCCAGATCACCAACATCATAGGTGAAGTCACACTCAGAACCAGGCGGGGACAGCAGTGAGCACAGGACGTCACGCCTCACACTGCAGCCATGCAGCAGAGGTCACGCGGATTTTGCCACCAGTGCCACTGGAAACCTCTTAGTGCAACTCTTCCCTTGTCCCTCTCTCTCTCTGAGTCACTGGTTTCTGTCTCAGGCTATGGCTTTTGACAAGCAAAGCTTGAGCCACATGTTTGTGTCTTGGCTGCAAGGGACCCGGGAAAGCTCTCACCTGGATTTATTTCTCTCACAAATGCTCAAAAGATGGAGCATTTCCTGCAACACAGCAGTTTCCAATTATGAAAAGCCCAAAAAAAGAGATAAAATGTCCACGAAAATGCTGAGGATCAGAAATAGTGAGGACAACACACACCCGTGACATTTAGAGATGGCCCTGACTGGCGGCAGGAGGAACCATTTGTTTGCACCTACAAGCTGCTGTTTGTGTCACTGACTGGCTGATGCTCCTCACTCCCTGCTTCCCCCTGGACCACGCTGCAAATACTTAGCAGACAGCCTTTTGGATTCTCTGTGAGCCTGTGCCTTTTTTTGTGTGTGCATAGAAACAGTACAGTATGGGGATTAAAAGTGCTTGAATTCAGAAACCAGCTTTTGTGCTAGGGTGGCATGAAAGGGCTTCTCAACATAGATCACAGTTTATGCAGAGTATTATCACTTGACAGAGTTCGGGAGCAGCAAACCAAGCAGCTTGCCTCTGTTTCATGGCTATTATCGGTGGGAAACGACCTTAGTTCAGTCATATGAAAAGTTAAAAGGACATGGTTATGCATACTGTGTTAGCATAATCTATAGTAATAATATTTTAAATGTTTGGTAAATTACTACATTTCCCACAAAATTCTCCTCTGGATCCTAACACATAAACACTCCTCTTGGGGCTGCCTACTGTGTCCCCAGCCTTCAATTTCCAACTCCTACAAGAGCAATACACAGTGGGTAGCTCATCATTACCGTTCCAGAGTGGCCCTGGAGACCTCTTAGTTTCTGAGTGAGTGAGCACCGACAGAAGCATGTTACCCAGTGAAAAATTCCCGATATTCTACAAATACCTTTCTTGTCTGCAAAGGGAAAAACAGACCCACACCACAACCTGCCAAAAAACATATTCTAAAAACAAACAAACTTTGTGCACCCGGAATATACATGGTTACAGTGATTAACATAATTTGAAAAGTGTTATTTTACTCAGGTTACCTTTGTTGCTACCCACATGTTTCCTTTATTAATCAGCCTGATGTGTGGGCCATCCTTCCTCTGCTATTTTAAAGTTTGGTTTGGATGGTTTGTCTTTCTGATTCCAGGGGTGCCACTGAGGATATGAAAAATGCTTTTGACAGCCTAAGAAGCTAGAACAGGATTTACCATGAGTTCATAAGAAAACATGCCCCCCTCCTCCCTCCCCCCCCCCCCCCCCCGGTCCCCGCGCCCAATAAGGGTATATAGAAACAAAATACAAGTCATTGGGCACCACTAAAAATTGCTAGTATATTAACTCTTACTCTGAACACTGATAACTTAAAATGAAATAAAGGAATATTTGTCTTGCTTTTGCCTTATGAATCCTGCCTCAGGGGGATTAAATGGCCCTGGGAAATGAGAAAATTCCATTTCATAAATGCAAAAGAGATGACAGAATTAGAAAAGCCACCATTCCACCATGTTCAATAAAATAGCTGATTTAAGTACATGGTCATAAAATTATGGTAAGTCATGAAGTGAAATTCAATGAAGGATTTAGACATGTGTCCTCATAAAATATGACACCACAATTGATGTGAAAACTCCAATTCTTCCTGAATTTGATCAGTTTTAGCTCTACATTCTAGTGTACAAAAAATACAGTCATGATAAATAAGTTCAACTACTCCATGAGCAAACCATCTGCCAAATTCAGAATGTGAAGCAGCAAGCCTTCTCTGGATTTTTAGCAAATCAGTAGCATAAAAATGGGAGTGGAGAGGGACAGTGTTATATCTTAAAATTAAGAGACTTAAACAATAATGTTATTATTAACAACTTCAGCATTGACACTTAATACTTAAGCACTAACAACTTAATACCATTAGTGAACCCTGCTTGAATTTGAACAAATCAGGTATAAACACATTTTATTAGAGAAATGTAAGAGCAGATTTGGTATTAGACCAAAAGAATTGAAGTTGATTTTATGTTGATAATGATAATGTGGTATGTAAGACAATATAATTTTTTGAGATGCACATTAAAATATCTTACAGTTAGTCCTAGCTGGTTTGGCTCAGTGGATAGAGTGTCAGCCTGCAGACCAAATGGTCCTGGGCTTGATTCTGGTCAAGGGCACATACCTATCTGTAGAATTTATTATTTAATTCTTCATCTTTCTAACCTACTGAAGATATGAGAGCCCCTTTATCTGTTGCTTTGTCAAATCTGGATCTTACCAGTGCAATAAATATTATTTTGATTTATTATTTAAATGGCAAGAGATAAATGTGGCATTGTCAGTTGTTACAGGGGATTGGAGACAGGGGAAGACTGTGTTAGATGGTATTTTGGCCAAGGGATCCTGGAATATCATAATTCTGACCCAAATTATATAGCCTGGCTTCCTTTCTATGAGGTTCCCAATAGAACTCTAAATGGCAAAAATGAAATCCAAATATCCCTTTGAGATTGTACAACTCTAAAAGTGGAGATTTCTGGGAAGTTTACCTATAGCACCTGGCTTATACCTAAGGCCCAAGGTGACACCACTCCTTGTTGGGAATGATGCCCAGCAAATGTTGCAGAATCTGACCAAATTACCTTCGTTTCTTGGTTTATAAATGAAGGGTGTGGCCCAGCTATAATCCATCACAAATAAGGACTATGAAACACATGGGTGAGCTAAGATAAATGCATATTAATTTATCATCTTGTTTTTAAGTCGCTTCTCCTAGGATTGAAAAGGAAGGAGGTTGATAAAAACACAGCTATCACAAAATATCACACGCAGTGGGATATCAATTTTGAAATATCTTACGTAACAGGTAAACATGGAAGAATAATTTCTCATGCTATATTTTAATACTTAATGTACTCTGGCACACTGTGAGAAAGCTACTCTCTAGAGGCAATGTTATTTTGAGGTTCCATTCCCAATATCGCATGTGATTAATAAGCACGACAAATTCAATTCAAACAAAGTGCTTTGAATATTTCAGTGAGAACAACGCATATACCACGGAAATGACTTTTAAATGAGACAGCACCAACTAAGTTTGTAAATGAATTATTACCATCAATTGGAAACATTTCAAAAACTTTTATCATTAATTTGCTTGGCTTTCAAAGGTATATTGAAGATGAAAAAATAGGGATGTTCATGCAACACAGCCATGACTAAAAGATACTATTTCATTTTATTTCTACTTTATGTATACAACGTAAAGATAAAATTTCATTACCAAACTGGCCCAGGGCAGGGCGGAGAAGTGGAAGAAATTAAGTTTGGAGAACTCTGAGTCTCTTTTCCTTTTAACTTTGTGTTCTCTTTTCAGCATGGAACTATCATCACCTTTCTTCTTGCTGATCACAATCTACTTTTGGGAAAAGCTCTGAAGTGAGTCATTTCCAGGTAGCTTAAATTTTGGTTCATATACTTCATTCTCAAGGGGGATTTTTATGTCTTTTGAGATTTTGACTTTGTGGCTTATTAATAGCTTCAAGCACACAAACAACAACAACAACAACAACAAAACAACAAACAGATGGAAGAGATTTTCTTAGATAAAAGGATATTCCTTCTACCCAAGATAGTTAAATTAAAGCAAGGGGCTTTTTACTGCACCTAGTTTTAAGTATTGGTATAACCCTGTGGTTGGCAAACTATGGCTCGCGAGCCATATGCGGCTCGTGAGCCGTGGTTTGCCGCTCTGTTGACTAATGAGTTTGCCGACCACTGGGATAGGGGCTTAATCACAAGGAACAACAACAGCCTGTAATTATTGGAATCGAGAGTCTCGGTCAGTGGTTGGCAAACTCATTAGTCAACAGAGCGGCAAATTGCGGCTCGCGAGCCGCAGTTTGCCGACCACTGGTATAACCAAAGAGTTTCATATTGCCGCTCAGACAACACTCAGAGTGATATTATCTTCCTATTTTATATCCATCTTTAAGAAATAGTAAGTAGATCAAACCCTAACAGAACAGACTTTTCAAAGACCTTGCAAATATAGCATTTACTCTTCAATCTCTGTGACACATTATTTTCTTCAAAGTTCAGGGGGATTGAGGGCTCAAGGGGACTATCTGTGACATCAGAATGCAACGAGTCCAAGCACAACTCATTTTCTCGAACAGGTGAGATGGATTTCCACAAAAAAACACCTAGACCAAGATTCTGGATAAATAAAATGGTTGTGTCACCACATCTTGATGACTTTTATCACCCCCAATTATCATGAATGCACCCAGAAGAAGAAATTGGTTTCCCTTTTATTTTGCCAGATTTGATGCACATGTAAGTCCTTAGGTTCTGTAGCACTAGATGACAAATAATTGCTTGTGTTTAGTCAGTGAAGCCCAAATAATTTGTGTTTCTTGGGTACTGCTGTTAAAATGACCTTAATCAATAAAGCCACTAAATCAGTAAATACGTTGTCATAAACAAGTGAGCAGCCCCATTTTGTAATCTATCAGGCGTATTATATTTTCTATGATTCAGAGTTCTTAGAGAAAAAAAAAGCACCTTCTGGATGGAATAGCACTGAGCTTGAGGTTTGGGAACTATTCTGTAAGTGTTTCAGGTAATTAGCTTCTAATATAGTGTCCCCATTATAACAGTCCCGGAGGCAACATATTGGAGGTATTATATTGTCTGACAGTTGAGAAGTAGTTAAGAGCATATGCTTTGGAGCAAGGCCTGCCTTGATTCAAATCCTATTTCCTCCAGTTACTAGCTGCATGTATTGATTAGGATAACACTAGCTGCTGTAAAATATTAATTCCTAAATCTCAGTAATTTAATACAATAGATGTCTACTGTTCTTTCATGAAAAGACTAAAAGAAGTACTCCTGAATGGTTAGTGGCCATCCTCCAAGTAGGGATTCAAGGTTCCAGGTTCAGCCTTCTTGTAATTTTTCTGTTCTCTAAGATGGCTCTGAAAGTTTATGGTAGAAGGAGAAAGAAGTATGGGGGGTTGGGTATGGGACATTATTATGAATCAAGCTTGGAAGTGGCACTCCTCACTGCTCTCAGAAGGCACGGCTACAACTAGGAACATGGCCACAACTAACTGAACAGGAAAGCTGGGAAATCTGAGTGTGTTTTCAGAAAGAAGCCAAAACAGATTGGTGGGCAGGCTCTGTATGTAATGCTTAATCTCTCTCTGTATGATTTTCTTCATCAACAAATGGAGTTATAAATTCTTATGTCCTCTGGATTATTTGTCACAGTGTCCTGCAAATAGCAGTAGTGGCCATTGTAACTAATATTAACATTTCACTGAACGTCTCCTCTATGTTGAGAAAGGTTTTATTCATTCTCATTTTTGAAGTATTCAACATCAAATACTTACTGACAATTCAAATGCATTATTTGAATAAATGACTTCTCCACCCCTACCCTACCTGGATTCACTAAATGCAAGAAATCTGAAAATGGTAGTGTCAAAGGACATAGAATTTATGCATGTTCAAATTAAATGCAGTAGAAGGAGGGAGAGTTTTAAGACGGACAAAAGCAGTACCTTTTCTGTGATCCTAAGAATGAAAAGGGCCCGAACCATTTTGTTGGAATCTTCTATCACCTACTTACAATAGGCATGGTGAAGATGCTGTCTAGCGAAAATCATAATGCTTTTATTGGAATTTCTTCCTCCACTTTTAACTCAATTTGTATCCTTTAAATAAGTTATAAAAAATTAGGTGTTTCTAGTTGCTGGTCTCAGAGAAACTAAAATGCTAGATATTCCCCCCATACTCCCACTCCCCCCCCCCAAATTATAATCAGGTGAAGGCTAACTGAGCCTCTCATGTTATATCTACATACACAAATCTGTGGTATCATTTGATTGGTTGAAAACAACCCCACAATATATTACGTTTTTAATCCAAACTAATTTTCAATGGCTACCAGGGAAACTGGTTCATAAATCACAGTGGGAGATAGCCTTAGGTTCTCCTCTGGTGAAGAATTCTGCCCCATGATAGTTATGGAACCACTTATGTTTTCTTTGGGGGTGCTTTCTCTTGGCTTACTTCAGAAAAGATTAATTATGGGCTTGTTTTTATGAATGATCTGCACTGGCCTTTGGGAAAGGTTGAAATTTGGTGAGATTGAAATATTCATGAGCTAGCAATAATTTACCAACCAAAAATAAGTATGACACAGTCAGGGAAGATTTGGTTACACCAACGGATCAAGAGTGGAAAACACCGGAAAGAAGATCATGTTGGCACTCTTGAGGGGAGAAGGCTCTTGTGGAGGGTATGGAGATGCTATGACAAACTAGTGTTGTTAAGGAAGTTGGCCCCATGCAAGATGTGAGGATGGCTTTGTGAAATATATCTGAAACCTAAATACTCAGCTCAAATAACCCACAAGGGGGCTAGAAGACTTGAACGTGTACAACCATGTCACCCTTATAATTTTAGTAGAGGTACCAGGCACTTTATGATATGGTTAACTATTTATCTCTTCAGCCTATTTTTCTCATTCCCTTTCATTGAACTCTAAACTCCTGCTAGACTGAAGTACTTGAACTTCCACAGATCTCTTATTTCTATGCCATTGCATTGAGATTCCTGTAGGCACAGACCCAGTCTGTCCTTCTTTCCCTGGCTACCTCCTTCTCATCCCTCAGTTCGTGGGTAGCTGATGCTTTGTAAAGGTAGCCTTCCCTGACCCTTTAAGAGACTGATAGATGTCAGAGGTGAGGGGGAAAAAGAGGCTGGATGGAAGAAGGTGAAGGGATTAGCTCCCTGCTCCCACACATATATATCACATAGTCATGGACAAGACTGTGGTGCTAGCCAGAGAGAAAGGGGGTGGAGGCTAGGTGGAGATGGGCAAAGAGGGGGGAAATGGGGACAGAAAGAGTCTTTGCTTGGGGCAATGGGTGCATGATGTAGTGTGCAGATAATGTTTTGTTGAGTTGTGCACTTGAAACCTGTATGGTTTTGCGAACCAATGTGACCCCAATAAATTTAATTTAAAAAACCCTTAAAAAAAAGAGTGAATAACATGTTCTTTTTCTGTGTTCCCACTTTATCCAGTGACTATTCTAGCCATTGGAAGTTGCCTATATACTTTTATTAGCTTTTGTATTCCTGGAGTTTGGAGAGTAGGTTAACTTGTTTTTTAATTATTTTTTCTTTTTTTAAATCTATATTGTTGAGAGTATTACAGCGGTCCTCCTTTTTCCCTCATTAACCTCTTTCAAGTGGGTTAACTTGTCACTGTATTCTCCAGGTGTCTCACAAAGAGCCATGTACACAGCTTTGATAACTTTGTTGAGTGAACAAATGACAAAAGGATGGGATCTGCTCCACCATTTGACTTACAAGGGTATCTAAGTAGCTGTGTGTGGCTGAGGCTATCCAGGTCCATTGCCTTGGCTGAGGTCTAGCTTCTTTCAAATGAAACGAACCCTTTTGAGAGCTCCCTAAAGGTGAGAGATAAATTAATTTGTCACATACAGAACCACACATCTGGCTTGAGAAAAAGCACCATTGTCTCTGCTGCCCCTTGCTTAGAAGAATACATTTTTTTCTCTTTACATGCTATATTTTTCATTTTTCAAAAGGTATTTCTTCTTACCCCAGTCATGCAGAGCGTAAGTAAATTATGTTTACAAAAATATGCATAATCTGGAGATGAAACTGCTATGTAAATGGAAAACCCTGCACTATTATCTTCAGTCACCTTTGGAAGTTTTGCAGCTGAATAGCGTCAATTTTAAAATCAAATTATGCTCCATTTCATATTTCTAACTCATGATTAAAACAGTATCTGGACCAGCAGGTTTCCCGCTAACACCACACTTGTGTACAAGACACTGCTGCCCTATGCTGCCGTCTAAATAATCCTTTACAGAGATGAAAGGTTAATTACCAGCTGTTCTAATGATTTGTTGTTATTGATTTAAATGCTCCATTTGTTTCAATCACATTTGTACAATTTCATGCTACAACAATCTCCTTTAACCCTCAGAAGAAATTACAGTTTCCCCATCAAATAATGTTTTCTAAAGGTCTAAGGAATATGCAACAAAAAGAAGAAAGCAAGAGCCCTTTGGAAAACCCTCTCAATGGAAAGTCTGTCATCGTTTTTGAATGATCACCACCCCATGTTGGGAAAAATATCAATAAGATGAAGCATATAATACCATTCCCTGGCATTTTTGTTCTTAAAAAGAGATCACATATTTTTAAATTTCAACTTTACAACTGAGAAAAATGGTGAATGGGAGTTAAGTGATTGCCTGTGTACACCTAGAAAACTAAAGTAAAAGATAATGTAACCAGACAATCAATGGGTCTGTACTCCCTGTCACTACTTGAACTGATTAAGCAGACACAGTGTTGAATCATTATTCCAATACTGCTAGCAGTATGGGAGAGCAGCAGGTCATCCAAAAAATTTGCTCTGCCTCTCCACATAAGCCAGCTGTTTATATTGGGTAGAAAGACAATAATTACATGGCGGAGCAGGCAAAAGGGTATGCCAAATGGGCAGTTACAGGTAATGCAGGCTAGAGATTTGCAAAGGCCTGCAGGTATGCAAAGGCTGGGGGTCTTCAAAGGGCTAGTGGTATACAAAGGGCTAGGGGTCTTCAAAGGGCTGGCAATATGCAAAGGGCTGGTGATTCTGGTTTCTGCAACAAGGTTGTTAATCTTTCCCTGATAATCTGTATTTCCAGGTGAGCTCCCAGGTCCCACATGCAACTCCCAGCCAGGTTAGAATGTGCCTTCTTTAATCTGAACGAAACATTGCGTGATTATTATTTCTTACAATTATAGCTGGTCCCCAATATTCTATTTCTGCCCCTATCAGTAGAACTATAATTTAGATCTCTTAAGCCTTTCTTGTGTTATTTTCCAATCGAGAAGACACACACACACACACACACACGAGGGAACATTATAAGCAATGAGGAAGACAAACATTGTGATTACATATAAATAATATTTTTTGCTTATTACCAAAGTAGACAAACTTCAACTTATGGAAATAATTTTGGGTAACTGTTTTGTGAATAAAATCTCCCTTTCTTTTAGTTTTTCCAATTGGAAGATAAATAAGACTTGGAGACTCCATGGAATACTCAAAGTAGATCTTTTTAGGAAAAAAATAAAAAGACTGGAGCTCTAGGAGATACTGAAAATTTACTACTTTTACCTAGATGTGGGATTTTAGGTGTTAAAATATTTTTTTTCTGATCATTCCTCTAAGATATGCCCTTAGGGTATCTAACCAAACCCATTTAAATGTACTTTTGGTCTTACATGCATTTGATATATTGCAATGATTTATTAAGAATGAAAACTAGTTCAAATTTCCATAAATATGTAGTTTCTTTAAATATATGCTCTCTTCTCTCTGATCTACTACCCTATTTTTACAAAATTATGTCCATCATAAGGTTGCTGAATGGCTCAAATGACTATTCATGCAGTCCTTTGCATAGTGCCGCACATGCAATAAACTTTAAAAATGGTAGCTATGGTGTCAATACCAGTGTCAAGGGATGGAACTAACAGAACATCACAGGAAAATGTTTGCATTGCGTGTTAACTCTAAAGTATTGCAATTACTTTACATCTTCTGCAAACTTATTGTATGGATAAACTTTAAGGATATTCCTTTTTAAAATAGTTACCTTAGTTCAACACTTATTCCAATGATGCTGCTATTACCCCAACATTAGACCTCCGTCACCATTGGAACCCACAGAACCAGCTAATAAACCAGCTGGAAAGCTAGCCTTACCACTTTACAATAATGTTTTTACAATCACAGATATCAGGGTTTATTTCAGAGGGCACAATTGTCTTCACACCTCATTTACTGCAAACCATGGTGTCCTCAATTGACTTTGGAGCCTAAAAAAATCCTTTTTATGACTCAAAAAGAGTGAGAATTATCCAGGAAACAGAATATTTGGGCCCTCTTTCTGTAATTTAACCAATAAATAATTAGCAACTAACTTGATTTTCCATGCCATTTGGAGCATTGCTTTCTAGTCATCTGCTGACTTCTCTACAATTTTGAGAAACAAATACAGAGGCAACAGTCAGTCTAATTTGATTCTCTTTCTTATTTGATGTGTTCTAGAGAAGGATAGAAAACTGTCTTATCAGTCAAGCTGAACCCCAAATTACCTCTTTTCAGTCCAATTTCCCCATCTGTTCACTTTCCTTGAGGTCTCAGTTCCACTTTTTTTTAAAAGTCACTTTTTGATGCCTTGAGACTCAATATGAATGAAAAATGCTTGTCTTGCTCAAACACTTTTGGTTTCAAGTAAGGGAAATCCACTCAAAACTATTATTAAATCAAGAGAGCAACTTAGAAAGAAGCAAGAGTCTAAACCATAGGAAACATGGGCAGTCCAGTCTTCAAAAGGGTGGGAACAAGAAAGCATGCCAGGCAGGTAACACTGTCCTCACCTGTGTAGCTCTCTGTCCCTCCTGAGCCACAGTATCTGTCATCCATGCTGTTTTCCTTTGTCTCTGTCACTCTTTCCTCTTGGCAGAACTCACTTTTTCTCCCCTGCCCGTGATGCACAATAAATGCTCTGTATTCCATAGCATATATCTTCTTAACTCAAGCAAAAGGAAGAGGTGGCCAGCATCTGGAAATACCAATTCTAAACTTCTAGGAAAGGAACTGGAATGAACCCATGGAGGTCAAACACATACTGGTCCAATAACATCTATCAGGGAGATGGGGTTTATATGACACAAGAAGACATGAACTCCACCTTCCCCCTTCTGGTCTCCATGGATAGAGGCCATTTTGAGTGGTATGGACTGTCTCTTAGTCCAGATAGACCTTGTATGATGTCTATCATGCTGTTATCCAGCTTGAAAAAGATCATTTCCCATCCACATTCTTCCCTAAAAATGTTTCCCCATTTTTATCATCTCAGGGAGAATGGGGAGAGGATAACTCCTGCCAGAGCTACTTACACTTTCAGAAGCAAATGAGGACACCACAGCTAAACTCTGGGAGGCTTACTGCACAGCTGGATGATGCTCAAATGATAAATTTGGTTAAAATGAAGCCACCCAGACTAGCATCTTAGAGCCATGCTGAGCCCCTCTCTACTGCCTGTGCTTTTTGAGACCATTGTGCTGACTCCATGGAAAATACCAAGGACACACTCCAGTCAATATCAGCTTTCTTCTGACACAAATACACTGACACCCATGTACACAGATGCATTTTTTAAAAAAAGAAGTAGAACTTAGATTATTTTTAAAATAACTGGCATGCTAGCTAATATCCACTGGACAGCATTGGACTCTATAGTTCAGTCATTTGTAAGTAAATAATTTTGAGGCCCTGACACACTGCACAGCCCTGATGCTACAGGAATACCTAAGTATGGCCCAAAGCTTTAGATCACAGTTTAATGGAAGGGAGGGCTATGCAGACAGGGAGATGATAAGATGCAGGAAGAGAGTTTTAGGATGAGAGAAGGATAGGATGTCTTAGAAGAATGCTTTCTGTGATAAGACCTGAAGAAGGTTTCAGAGGTTGAGGTAGAGAGGAAAGAGTAAAGGAGGTAAAAGAAGTCAATTGAGATTATTCAGTGAACAAATGGTTGTGTGCCAGGCTTTGTAATACATACTGGGGATACAGTGGTGACCAACTTACACAGTCTCTGAGTTTTCAATAGATTGGGAAATCCCAAGAGTAATCAAAATATGAGATATACTTACAAACTGTGATGAGTGCAGGAGAGGAATAGTATAAAGGAAAATCACAGAAGATGGGGATGGCTTATCTCACTTCTGTTTATTTTTCCAAAGGATGATTAGACCCAGTAGACAAAGGAGGGGGAAGAAGAGACACTCAAGAAATCAATGTGAGTGGAAGAGGGAGCTCCGGAGTCACTGCAAGATGAGGTAGGAAGATGAGCAGAGACCCCACTGTGCAGAGTTCTGAGGTTCAGATTACAGATTTTGACTTGAACATAATTGCAATAAAATTTCACTGAGGATTGGCCAGAGCAGCGATATGATTGCATTTGATTTTTAAAAGATGACATGAGTTCCTGTGGAGAGCACATTAGGGGTCAGGAGTGAGGAAGACAAGGGTATGGATTTAGTGAACTAAAAATAATTCAGTCTGATTGGAAGTCAAGAATGGTGTGGATGGAGAATGGTAAGATGTGAGGCTAGAGAGGTAAACAAGAGGAAATCAGAGAGTATAGTGTGGGAAAATATATAAACTGTGATTAACAATGATACCCTCTGTCAAAATTTATGACAGAGAATTTAACCAACACAGGAATCGGCGGGGGGTGGGGGCGTCTATAGAAGGAGCCCTCACATCCTATGTAGGTTGTTAAAGCCCTATTAGAAGAGTTCTGTGGTTATTACAGTTTCTCCCCTTAACTTATTCTTTCCCTCTGAAAAGAATTTTCTTCTTCTGGCTCTTGGGGGACTTACTTGTGGCCTGCCGTGGCTGCACATAGCAAATCACAATTCTTTCTTTTTCCAAAATAAATCCTATTTGCTTATGGAATACCTAATCAACTTTTTGTTATGGTTGACACCTGCTTGGGCTGCCATAGCAAAATGCCAGAGACTACATGGTTGAAACAGAAAAATTAATTTTTGTCATAGTTCTAGAGGCTGGAAAGTTCAAGATCAAGGTACACAGTAGGGTTTCGTTTCTTATAAGGAATCTCTTCCTTGTCTCTGTGGCTCACATGGCCTTTCTTGGGGGCGGGGGTGTGTGTGGAGAGTCGAGGGAGAGAGGGAGAGAGGGAGAGAGGGAGAGAGGGAGAGAGGGAGAGAGGGAGAGAGGGAGAGAGAGAGAGAGAGAAAGAGAGAGAGAAAGGGTGGAGGGAGACAGAACAAGCTCTCTGATGTAGATGTCTTTCCATATAAGCACACTAATCCCATTGGATCAAGGCCCCACTCCTGAGTTAATTTAGCTTTAATTATTTCCTAAAGGTCTTATCTCCAAGTACAGTTAAATTGGGTATAAGAGTTCAACATATGAATTTGGGTGCGGGGGTGGGGGGGGTGGTAGTAGTGGTGGTGGTGGTGGTGGTGGTGTACAATTCAGTCTATAGTATCCAGAAAATTCATTTCTTCTATACTTCCTAAGTACATTTTATGAGACCAACTATCATTTTATTATATGCCATGCCCTCTTTTAATCAAACTAACTCATCCAAGAAAAAGTGGCCTCCTAAACAAGATACAATCTAAAATGAATAGCTTTGGTCATGAATCTCATGAAACAACCAACCCCAAGTAATTTTTCCAGATCCTATTGAAAAAGAGAGAGAGAGAGAGAGAGAGAGAGAGAGAGAGAGAAAATTTGTAAAGAAACTTTCATCCCTTTGTTTTAATGCCAAGCCTTGCCATTATAATTATGACTCATTTCATAAGATAAACGTTTCCAGAAACTAATATCACATGTGCACTTGCATTAATTATTTTGATTACACATTATTTTGAAAGTGTTCCACCAAAATGTTTGATCCTTTCCTCCCCTTTGTTTCATCTTATTTGTGAGGACTCCAGAGACAGTGCCAAATTAATACTATTTTCCAACTAAAACGAATAATTTAGGCATTATATTTCTCTATAATTTACCATGACATAGAGTTGAGCTCAATGCAAAAATTTTCCAAAATTGTGAGTTCTGCATTTCTGAACATGTTTAAGCAGAGCCCAGAAGATTACTTGGGGGCATGAAGGTGAAGCAGATGCACTAGAATAAATGACCTTTAAAAAAACCCTTCCAACTATTCCTCTCCATGATTTACTGTCAGGCCACTGCACCTAGAGATCTATCTGTTTTAGTTCTTAGGCTTCATAAATGTTGAGAAACTGAAACATACTTTTCTACTTATAGTTATTTATCCCCACTTGCAGGATCTTACATGAATATTGTGTTTATCTTGTTTCCCCTATTTATCCAAAGTGGATTTTATTTACTGAAAATTACATGAGGTTCCTTTTGAGTTATTATGTGTTGTTTGCCAATGCAGATGTAAGAGGATGTTAAGCTTCTTTTTGTTCAAAATCATGCTTCCAGGTGGGACTCCAACCTTTGTTTTACTGAGGAGGAAACTGAGTTTTTTTTAGTTTGAATCCAGGCAGTGGAAGGGTTCCTGGACCAATTCCAACTTGTAAAGGCTTCTCTACCCCAAGCAGAAACTCTCAGACACCTGCAGGATGTCCAAGAATTCAACTCAATCCTGGTGCTATCTACCCAGGGATAGCATCAGATTCCACAGGTAAAGAGTTCAGTTCACAAACTGCCCAGAACTTCAGATGCCAATCACAAGTTCAGGTTGTTACCTGTGCTTCTGACTGACTGGTTATAAATTGGAGGTTCCAATAACCCTCTTCAACTCAGGATGCCAATTACCAGTCCAGGTCATGACCTAGTACTTCTGACTGATGGGCTATAAATCAGAGGTTCCCATGACCCCCTACTTGTGTTTGATTAATTTGCTAGAATGGCTCACAGGACTCACTTCATTCACTAGATTACTGATTTATTACAAAATATATTAAAGGATATGAATCAATAGCTAGATGAAGAGACACATAGGAAGAGATTCCAAATAGAGGAACCTCTGTCCCCATGGATCTTGGGGACGGTGCCATGTGGGAAGTTTCTGATTTCCCAACGCGGAAGCGCTCCAAACCCCCTCTTTGGGGGTTTGAATGGAAGCTTCATTAATGGCATGATTAATGAACTTAATTAATCATGATTGATTCAACCTCTAGCCCCTCTCCTCCCTGGAAATCAGGGTGGGATTGGAAGTCCCAACCATCTATAGATGGTTCCCTTGGCAACCAGCCTCCATCCTTAGGCTATTTGCAAAATTCACCTTATTAACATAAACTGAGTTGTGGTGGAAAGGGTTTGTTATGAATAATAAGACACCATCTCACCTTTACGGCTCTGAAGTGTTTTCAGAAACTGAGGGAATCCAAGGATTTGGGGAGCTATGAGCCGGGAACTATGACTAAAGACCAAATATATCTGAGAAGTATATTTTGGTCATCTGAATGACCACATATACATATATGTCTTATAAATCACAATATTGTGGGCAGTAAAAAAATATAAATATTTTTAGCTTTCCATATCATTCCATAGCCATACCCACATAGCATATTGAAAGTGAATTGATTTTAGGGATAAATAGAGTTTAAATCTAAGCTCTGATATCTACCATTTAGTCTTGGGTAATAATTTAATCCCACTGAGTCTCCACTGCCTCATCATTAAAATAGAGATGTCATATTTCACATGGTATAAAAGTATTAGAAACAACTTATGAACAATGCTTGGCATATGGCAGGCACTATCCATCGCTCACCTCCAACATGGCAATATCTATCATATTTCTATTTCTTCTTCCTTCTCTTCTCTCTCTGCTTCATGTTACCTGAGGCCACCTTTTTTCAAATGTTGTCTCTGATTCTAAGTCTGGCCAGGACAAGACCTGTGTGAAGCTGTGACAGGAAAAAAGTCTCCTTTCTGCTGCTCCATTCCTGACACTCGGAAGGTGCTGGCCACTTCCAGTTTATTCAGTTGCATTTGCCAGAACTTAGGCCCCTGCATTTACACCTCGGAAGCCTGGGAACCAATATCTTCCAGTGGATATGAATGAGCCCCCTTTTGTTCTTTGGGGATAAAGACTCTATTAAGTGGTGATTCCTCCAAGAACTAAGAATAAAATAAAGTAAAATATAAATATAAATGCGTATATACAGTGCCAGCAGGAAAGGCAGCCTATAAACATTTTAAGCCACTTCTCACTCCCTACCTCCTCAGTCTAGCCTCTCCTAACACACTTACATTCTGTTTGTACCAGAAATGAAATCCTGGTCATTCAACATAGGATTAAGCAACATAGCTAGGAGCAAGCTGGACTAGAATCAAGTTTTCTACACTCTTAAGCCCTTGGCTCTTTTTACTGAGGCCTCACTTTCTAAATGATATTCTTATGTAGAATTTAAATCAATGTGTTTTTTTTTTCCCTAGTTAAATACAGTCAACACCCAATTTCCTGCACTGATGGAGAGAATAATTTATAGTTGCTGTTGGAACATATCATCTAATGGGTGTTAGTTTTCTAAAGATATACTTTCCTAATTACATTCAGCTTAAGGCAGCACAGTGGAATGGAATGGGCAACAGCTTAGGTGTCAGGATGTCTGAATTATTATTTTGTATACAGCATCCACCATTTGACCTTGAGAGGATAGTTCATTTCTCTAGGATCTTCAGCATTTTTCTTCTTGAGAGTATTTATAAATATTCAGAGAAATAAGCTATATTGGAAAGTGAGAATTTAATCGAAGGTCACACTGTGCACATTAATCTGAGCATCTCTAGCATGTCTCACAGATCCTGGCACATAGTAGATGATCAGGGAATGTTTATTTGAATGAAAGAGGCCTTTGCCTCTGCCATTGAGTAGTTGTAAAACTTGAGGCATGACACCTCACTTCTCAATCTGTTTCTTTCCTCTGTTAAATGTGGATTCCAAGTATTTCCTAATCCTATATAAAAAAAAGGCTAATATGCAAATAGACCAAACTGCAGAACAACCAGAACAACTAAACAACCAGTTGCTATGATGTGTGCTGACCACCAGGGGTCATGTGTGGAACATGGTGAGTGTTGGCTGTGGCAAGATGGTGGAGCAAGTGAGCAGGGATGCCAAACCAAGGCGGGGCGCTGGTCACTGTCATCGGGGCAAACCTCTGGTGGTTACTGAAAATTCTTAGCTCATGTGCACCACAGTCCTTCCTGGCACTCGCACCTGCTGCCGGTACCAGCCCCACTCTCACCTGCTGCTGGTGCTGGCCCCACTTGCACCCACTGCCAGCGCTGCAGCCGCTGCTTGCACTTGCTGCCAGTGCCCCATGCCAGTCCTGATCCCTAGGTGCCATCAGCAGGTGCGAGCAGTGGCTATCGGCTCTGATCATCCCAGAGGGTTTCTCCACCTCCCCCTGCTCCTGAGGGGCAATCAGGGCAGCAGCTGCTGCTCGTACCCACTGCTGGCGCTGGCCCCAGTGGCTCCGCGCTGTCAGCGGGTGCAAGTGGGGCTGGCGCCATCAGCATGTGGGAGCATCAGCAGTGGGAGTGGGGCTGCTGGCAGACAGGGAACTGGGGCCATGGTGGGAGGGACTGGGCGGAGGCATGGAGGATGGGCCGATACCCGTCCTGTGCCTATCACAGCATTGCGGTCCACAGTTCCTTTCAAGGTGCACAAATTTGTGCACTGGCCCCTAGTAAATAATAATAATAGTAGCCAAAACTTGTAGAGCACTTACTCTATACTAGGCATAAGTTAAGAAACTTTTTTTTTTTCTTTAGCTCATTTGTTCCATACAACAATTTTATGTAACAAGCTTTATATCTGCTTCATTCATATATGAGGGAATGGAGACCCCAAGGATTTAAAGCAATTGCTCCCTCTGGAGAACCACTGTGTGAGAAGTTCTGACAAGACACTTAGATCTCCAGGTTTCAGAACTATTAACGAGGCTTTTCATTCTCTGAGCACATCACCGATGATGAGGGGTGGAAGATGACTGCTGAGTGTCACCCAGAAGCCCTTCAGAGCAAAGACACCAGCAGCATAAAGTTCAGATGTGGAAATTACGAGTATTTTGGCCCATGCTTCTGGCACTCAAAGTAGGCAGATATTTTAAAAAACAAGAGTCACCTGAGATGAGTAAAGCACATGCAAGGGAACTGAGAGACAAAAGAGATCATTGTAAACGAGGAGAAGGAAAACCTGGCAGCATGGTGGTTAACAGCATGGGCTGTGTGAGCATCTTTATTCTTTACCATGTTACCTGGTTCCTTGAGTGAGTTTGAGAACCTCTCTAAACCAGACATTTCTCATTTAAAATATGGGTGATTAGAGCACTGACCTTCCTCAGTGGTTGTAGGTAGGATGAGATGATGCCCTTTGTAAGTGCTCAGTACATATTAGCCAGCGATTGGAGGGTGAAGGGATGGAGTCAAGACCATGTCACTGTGCATGAGCGAATGCCTGCACCAGGTAGACATGTACAGTGAAGGCACATTTCCCTGTGCCCATTTCTGTGTGCCTTGACTTGTCTGACAGTGACATGACCCTTTGGGGTGATATTTCGAGTTAGTTCCCACTGGGTTCCAGATAATAATGCAGCCAAATATAAAAGTCATCTCCCAGGATCACATCACTGACATGTGACAGTTGGTGACAGTGGATTAAATGAGATGATGGTGATGTCCTAGCTCTGGAAGATCCTAAGTGAATCAGTGCTGCAACATTTAGCTTAAGCAATTGTTCAACCTACTACACTTTCCTCCACCTCCCCATCTGCCCCATCGCCTCCTTTACTTTTCCTTCCTTTCTTCCACCAGTCCTCCTCATTTTCTTTTTGAATTTCTCCCCAAGAGATTCAACTTACTGGATCTGGGATCCAAACATTGCCATAGAAATGCAGGCAGAAACAGATAAACATTCTGCTTAAAGGTGAGACTGCAGGTATGCAGAATTATCAGACGAGTAAAAGTGGAAGAGTAATATATCACTAAGAGTAAAAGTCAGCTGAAGAAACCCAATGCCACACAAATAAAAGACTTTGTATAATCTAGAAGTCTTCCTTTCTCCAGCAGCTGCATTTTTCAATAGTCTACTAACAGTCTGGGCCCCATCCTACACAGCTGCAGACAGTCGATCAGTTTCTCCCTCTCCCCACCCCCATTCCTTGAAAGCAGCTCAGCAAATCCTTTGGCAGTGACAGTACAGGGTGGGGCCAAAAGGTTTCCAGTTGTGAGTATGTGAAACAGTCTATTCATGTATTATTATTCATTAATTATTGTATTATTTTCCACGCAAACAACTGTAAATCTACTTTTGCCCACTCCCATGTATTGCTAAAATCTACTATGACTATCTCTTGTTTCCTAGCACTCTGTGCTCTGTTCCTCCTCCAACACCTCTCCCGGCACTGAGGACCCCCTTTCCAGCCTGCTTGACCCCACCCATGACCCAAACACACATCATCTTCCCCACAAGCAAGACTGACACCAGGTGATGGTGTTTAACCGAACGTTACCAAAGACTTAAGTAGAACACACAGGAATTGCAATGCAGAAAGGAAAACTTCAACCTTTCTAAGGGATCTCAGTAGACTGCTCCAGGGTCCACTGTTCTTGGGGGTACCTCCTTCTCCTCTGGCTTCCCTGCCACGTGTTTGCAGATGTGCATATACCACCCCCTCCTTACCCCTGATGCTGCCCAGGATGCTCTGTAGACAGTAAGAATCAAATAATTCATGTGAGTTAAACCCTGCCACCTGTGAAGACAGACTCTAGGCTCCTCACATCCCTACCTCTTCCTCTAGGACAGCCTCTCAGCCTGACTTTGAACAACCAAGATGCTTCAGTGACAGATTTCCCCCAAACAAGAGAACTATGACCTTGAACACCAAGTTTAAGACTCCATGGGGGTCACACACAGACTGAATAACATTTGACATTATTTGATGAATTTCTTCTTTTAAGGCTTCAATCTGAGATCCAGTTCTCAGGTTGGGCTCAAGGTCAGTGTGCCTGGCACTCCTTCCCAGCACAAACTCAACCAGTGGGGTGCTTTCTCCAGGTCTGGCTATGATGCCAGGCAGCATTGAGACCAGAACTGAGCAGATCTTTTTATCTGCTTCACAACAAACCCTGGCTGTCTCAGATTTATCTTTCCAAAAAAATAACATAACACTTACAACTCTGCCTTCCTCTTTGTGGGAGGGGATTATGCAGCCCTATTGAGAAATCATGAGAACGCAGTAAACAGAGTGGCTCAGTCACCCCTTCCTGATGTTCCTTAGTTCCTACACAAGGGTTTGAGGACGAACTCAGATCTGAAGAGATTAAGTACTTCAACGTTTGCACATATGCACCCAGGACGAATGTGGCCGCGCCATTCATGTAGATACCATTCAACTTATTTTTATCCAGCGTCTCCTGTACAAAGTGTTCCCAATGTTTTACAGCGCGAGAGAGAAGAAATAAAAGGAAGGTGGTTGACAAATTGGGAATTGTTACTGCTGGGGAAACAAAGCAAAAACAGCCAAGCAATTTATAGAGAGGGAGCGAAAGACGGCAGAGAACGGGCAGGTTTTTAATGCTTTCCTGGTATACATTTGTTCATACTGTACTTAGGGGAGATAAAAGGGAAAATGTCCAAAAATGTCAGAGAAAATCCCTCCAATCCCTCCAGGGCTTGGGTGGGATTGAAAGTGATCAGAATGTGACTAAGCAAAATAAAGGAAGAGAAGACACTATGAGAAAGTTTAGTAGGAATAGAAATATACTCATGAAAGGAACTCACCTAGAGTTGAGTCAATAAAAGTACTCAGTGAAAAAATTGGGCAGTTCAGGAGTAGAGTCCTGCTTGGTCCCTCTGAGCAGAAATTCATCTAAAACAGGGTCCAAACCAGCCGTGGGCAAACTACGGCCCGCGGGCCGGATCCGGCTGTTCTATCTGGTTCTCTTGCTCTCCCCTCCGTTCCTTTACTTTGAATTTATATTAGTTCACACAGACACTCCATCCATGCTTTTGTTCCGGCCCTCCAGTCCAGTTTAAGAACCCATTGTGGCCCTCGAGTCAAAAAGTTTGCCCACCCCTGGTCCAAACCCATGTCAGGCTATGCACAGCAAGCAGCAGCAGAAACTAGGAATTGCACTCATTTACCCTCCCCCAGCCAGCATTCAAAAGGGAGGAGCTATGAAAAAAAATATGGCTAAGCTCTGCTGGTGTGGCTCAGTGGTTGAACATCACAGTTTGATTCCTGGTCAGGGTACATGTCCAGGGTTATGGCTTGATCCCCAGTGGGGGTGTGCAGGAGGGAGCTGATTGATGATTCTCTCATATCATTGATGTTTCTATCTCTCTCTCCCGCTCCCTTCCATTCTCTAAAATTGATAAAAACATATCTAAAAGAAAAATGAAATATGGTTAAGTTAAGGCCTCACGGGTAAAACAATAAAATGCAGAGTCTAGAGAGGCATAACACCCACTCACTATTAGGTAGAGAAGAGCCCTGCTTAAGGCTTTAAGCACTTACCTGCTCTGTGGGTGGGTCACTTGGCTACTGAGGCATCTGAAGGTTGCAGAGAAGGAGGCAGACACCGCTGAGTCCGCCTCTCTCTTGCTTCGTTTACTTGGAATGGGTAGTTCCATATTGTAATGGAAGTATATTTGGTAAAACTTATTCAGATTCCAGATACTTGCTGGGTCCTTTCTATTTATCTCAAATCTTCACCACCGCCTTGTGTGCATTTTGGAAAAGAAGACTGAGATCCAGAGAATGAGCAACCCTCTGAATCCACCCACGCTAGTGATTGGTTTAGCTGGGAACAATTAGGACATTGTTGGAGCTCTTTATTGTCAATTATAACTAATGAGATGGTCAGCTTCACCTGCCATGGCACGGGCAGGGGTGTGGAAATCAGAAGACTCCAGGCTAGTTCTGTTTCTGTCAAATATGATTTATGCTGTTATGGAGATGTTATTTAACCTTCCTGAGCCTCCTTTTTCTTATCTGTAAAAGGGATTTTCTTATATAAAAGAGTAGGGAGATAAAATTTGACTATTTCAGTGAAAACCTTTGGCTGTGGTTACTAGTTCTGTCTGTAGTTATTTTGAGTGAGGACACCTGATTTGACCCATAGTACATTTCTGTTCTTTTATTCTAATGAATCTGCAGTTAATATGTTAACATCTCTCAATTAAGCTGCCTAAATAGGAAATGCTCAAGCTAAAAAAAGCAAGAAATAGAAACTGACTCAAGCTGAGGACAGCAAGGTGTATTGTGAGGAACCTATGTATCTTGTAAAAAAAATCTTAGTAACTACAACCATTCCTCATGAAGACAGCTGCCAGGAACACAGGGATTTTTCTCTCCTTTTCCCCTTTTCCCTCAACACTTGTATCTTCCAGACATTTGCTTAATTCTTCCCTCTTAAAGAGCAACTTTCTATCCACTCATCAACATGTACACAGCTGTCCCTCCAGGTACCAGAAGCCCCTGGAGTGCCTGTCGGTTTGGTTGTCCTAGATTAACTGTGTCAGTCTCTGTGGCTCAATTCCTGTGGGTCACTGTGGGTCAGCAATGTGAAAGGGTAGCTTTTCTAGGCTCTGATGAGACATGTCTTAAAAGATAGTGAGGAAGAGCTGTTGTCTCTAGTTGGGCACATGACATTTCTTGAGAGAAACTCAATATTTTACAGAGAGTACTGCTCTATTGTCCAATGCTTCTTTGAGATTCAAGAATAAAAGAGTAAGTAAAGGTAAATGACTTTTTCCAATATTATCCAGATATAATTGGATCTAAGTAGGCCATTGAGAAGAGGCCAAATGTCATTATGGGCCATAATAAGGTATTTAGGATAATAGATGTTATCCTTTTACTATGTGGTACAAGCTCCCTTCATTCATCACAAACATATGCCTCAAGGTAACTTTTACAGCTATAATCTTCTATTATGCTGAACATTTTCCTTTTGGGTTACTGGAACCTCATAGACCAGTGAACTCAAAAGACAGAAATGTGGTTTCACTATTTCTTCCGACACTTGTAGAGAAATTACTGCCCTGACTTTGATTTAATCAGCCAAGAGCATAAACCCCCTTACATTTAAAATAGATAAGTGAATAATTCTTTAAGGATCGTAAAATTTCTCTGTCTCCATTGGCAGATCCATTATTTAAAATAGGACAAACACTACAGTGTTTAAAAGTTGAGTTCTGCTCCAGGACATGGGCTTCTTGCCAGGATTGAGCAAAGTGCAATAACTTAGAAAAGGATAATAACTGTGAAATGTTATTACATTATTTGGACACTGCTCTGAGACAGACTAATAGCAGTGACTTTAATGTGTGAACATTCAGACGACAGAAGCAAATGAACTGGATTTCTGTCCATCAGGAACTCCATGGGATATAGACCTCATTCACTTGCTTGGTGTCTGAGCTTCATCACAATATGCAGGCTCTGTGGTTGCCCCCACCCCCTGGCCCCGTTACCCACTTCCCAAATGCTACAGACTCTTTCCCATCTCGGCTTTCCTTGGCAGAAACCCTCTTTTTGTACTTGAAAGGGTTGAGACTGACAGAATTGATTCTTTTAAATGCTTAGAGAAAAAAACACACATTTGGGCTACTATTATGAAGAAGAAAGATAAGAATGAGAAACCATTATAGGGTGTGATAATAGAAAACTTTTGGGTCAACAACTCAACCCCATTCTCTCTGACAATTGTCAGAAGGGGTCCCTGATCAAATATGTTTGGGCCAGGGGAAAAAAACAGGTTTGTCTGATTTTAAAAGTTACTCTTTCTGTTGTCATTCTGTCTTGCAATCTAAATACCTCTGAGGACTACTGGCTAGGTCTAGGTCAGTGGTCGGCAAACCGCGGCTCCAGCCGTGGTTTGCCGCTCTGTTGACGAATGAGTTTGCCGACCACTGGACTAGACTAAATGTGAGGATTAGACAATTGTGGCATATTGTGTGCAAAGAGGTAAAGGGTAGTATATGACAGTGGTCGGCAAACTCATTCGTCAACAGAGTGGCAAACCGTGGTTTGCCGACCACTGGCCTAGGCGATCACTTCTGATTGGAAGAGGTTCAAAGCTGGAAGGGGTGGAGGCAGAAGAAAAAGCAACCTGGTAGCCCTCCACTTGGCCTGGCAGCCAAGGAGGTTGCACAGCCTGTTCAATGGAGGAGATCCAACCACTGAGTAAATCATATTTGAGTTTGGAATAAGATAAATCTCATTCAAACTGTAGATGGGTTTTACAGCAAACCCCTAACTCCATTCCAGCAGATGGATGGGCTGAAACATCTCTCTTCAGGAATCTTCCCAAAGGCAGTAGGGATACGTGGAAAGGCCATGCCTTCTGGACCCCCTTCATCCCAAACTGTTGCTTGCAAATCTATTTCTCTACCTTCTTTTTTTTTTTTTTGGTAGATTCTCAGTGCTGCTGAGGCCAGCTGCTCACACAATATGCTTGTAGCAGCATCCCTGGCAGGCTCTTTCTCAGAAAGCCAGTCTTGTTTATGGCCTTTGCAACTGACTTCATGCTCTGAAGCTCACCCAGGCTTCAGAATCAGGAGAAAACATATGCCTGCAGGTATGCGTCTTCCAGGGTCAGGTCAAAATTAGTGGGATAAAATGCATAGTTATGACATTCATAGTTTCATACCAACACAAGAACAACAACAATCATGGCAGCAATTATAATGTCTTGGAGCATTTACTTAAAACCTTAAAAACAGAAAACCATTGCTGAAGACCACTGAGTTAGCTGTCAGAATCAGGGGTTGGGAGGACATAGTCAGCTGGTTACAGTTTTTCTTGCTCAACTTCTCAGATCAATGTTGTCTCACTAAAAGGACTCCACATGGCCTGGGGGTGACATGCCTACCCCAGTAGTGAGTTTAGGAGGACTGGCTGATTAAATCACAAAGTCCACTCTGGAGGCTGGGAATGTGAGGTACCTTGATTGGTAGTCCCACCTGAACACATGAAATAGGGCCCATTTCATTTGTTTATTCAAAGACAGCAAGTGAAGGAGTTGAGTTGGGTCCCGTAGCTTCATATGAATAAGCTGTGCATTGTAGGGCTTCCTTCCAGCATGAGAACTCAACCTTCTGAGAGTAACTTCTTTTACTGCTGTCATGCAAAGCAAAATATTTCCCTGACCTTCTCCTCTGTGCTCATGACATCAGAGGTAGAAGCTTGTTTCTTACTGTTTTATTCACTCACAGGTCCCACTCATTAGGAATAGTAGCTTCCTTTTCAGTAGATCAATGGACTTATCTCTCCCAGTGAAAGGAAGTGTTAGTAATACAAAAGATTAAAACAATCTGCAGCTAAGTGCTTGTTTCTTTGTTTCTTACACTTTATCTGAGATGAGGAAAAGAATTGAGATGTGTTCTTATTTGTTTGTTTGTTTTTATCTCTCAAGTCAATAAAACCATAAACAGTCCATTTGGATGGTCCTATATTAAACCAGTTACAAGACCCAGTAAGTCTGTCACACCACATTCTTTGGCATTGGTCATAGTCTACATTTTTGATTACTCATTTTTATCTTGCGCTTGACTGAGTGTCAACTGAATGTGAGGGACTTTAAAAATATTTACAAATTTATAAAGAAGAATAAGTATGAGCCTCATTTGACAGATAATGAAACTGAGGATTAGAGTGTTTAAACTGTTCAAGCAAAGGCTGCATGGCTAATAGGAGAGGAGTTGGGATTCATACCCAGACCTGTCTGGCTGCAAGCCCATCCACCCGCCTCTTAGGACACTGCATTATTTATGCATGAGACACTGTGTTCTTTATGATTTGTTCCAAGGTGTTTTTCAGTTGACTGGCTCTTATTAAAACAGCTAAGTGAAGGCCCTCTTAAATAAGGAATGCTCTGTGTTTTGTTTTGTTTTTTGGTGTGAGTGTGGAATACTGTTCACCCAACTGGATCATTAATAGTTAATTTGTTTCTGCATCCTGATTCTCTCACATCATTTTTTCCTTTCTCTCACTCTCCTCAGATTAATAACTGAATTAAAATAAGCAGACATAAATATCACAACAATATCTATGAGAAGCTGAAATCAAATTTGAATCCATCCTAATGCCTTCCCAAAAAAGAAAGAGAGGCAATGATTATCTTAGAAAACACTATGCAACAGAATAACCTCTGTGTTCTTGTTAAAAAATGGATCTTCTTCAGGTTCCAATCCCAGCGACCATGCTTTGGTAGCACTGGAATGGGACCCGTCCAGTGGTTTAGGTACAAGTGACCCACCAGCAGGCAATATTTTGGAAAACCTTGGTCTAGCAATTCAAGAATTAACTTGATTCTTGTTAGATGTGGTCCCAACTCCTATGCCCCATTGCTAGATTGAAATTTGGTCATTATAATCTACTAGAGGCCTGGTGCATGAAATTTGTGCACAGGGGGGTTCCTCAGCCCGGCCTGTACCCTCTCCAATCCAACTCCCCCCCCCCCCCCCCTTTGCAGGGTTGGGCCTAAACCAGCAGTCAGATATCCCTCTCACAATCTGAGACCATTGGCTCCTAACTGCTCGCCTGCCTGCCTGCCTGATCACCCCTAACCACCTCTGCCTGCCCCTAATTGCCCTCCCCTGCCAGCCTGATCACCCCCTAAATGCCCTCCCCTGCTGGCCTGATTGCCCCCTAACTGCTCTCCCCTGCCAGCCTGATTGCCCCTAATTGCCTCTGCCTCGGCCTCTGCCACTGTCGCTTTGTCTGGAAGGATGTCCGGTCTAATTAGCATATTACCCTTTCATTAGTATAGATAATTGCTGGGTTATATTGGAAAGGAAACACTGTAATGATAGCACACTGGATTAAGTACCAGGGGACCTAGCTTTTAATTTGTTCTTGGTCTTAGTTTTCTGCATCTCTAAAAATTCTGTGCGAGCATTTAGAAAAGTTAAAATTGACACTATACCAATTCAGACATATTCTTGAGGGATATCAGAGATGCTGCCTTCTAGAACTGTAGAACTTACAAAGGATACCCTAACATAACTTTTATTCTATGTTAAGACAACATTTGTAAATCTTGCAACTTATTTCCTTCAAGGAATGATAGAATACTCAGGCTTATATGAATTCTTCTGAAATAATTTTGATAGTAACTTGTCTATTTACCCAGCTTCTTCCATTATTCAGAAACCCTAGATGGACATTTCAGTGTCCTTAAATTTATACCTACTAGTGACCCAGTGAAAAGAAATTAATTAGAAGGTGGCTGGCGGGGCAGGACTGGGGGAGATGGGCCGGACATTCCCTGGAGCCAACCTCCCACAGGGTCCCTCCCCAGTGTCTGTGGAGTGAGCGGGATCCCTCCAGCAGGTGGGGTCCCTCAGCCTGGCCTGCAGGGATCGGGCCGAAACCAACTCTCTGACATCCCCTGGGGGGTTCCGGAGTGTGCAAAGGCATTCTGCAAAGTTACTGTCATACAGGGTGTGGAACACAAATGCAAGTGTGCAACACACCAGATTTGGGGCCAAAAGTGCCACAGGAACAACATAACCCACAGCCGAAGGTGGAATTGCCCAGCCCCATAAGGAATTGGGCTCCCACCTCTCTGGTTTGGGGTGCGTCACCTGAGAACCGCTGCTCCCAAGTCACTGCAGCTAGGCAGCTCCTGGGTTGAGCGTCTGTCCCCTGGTGGTTAGTGCACATCATAGCAACTGTTTGAACGAGTGGAGGGACACTTAGCATATTAGCCTTTTATAGATATAGATAATATATGCATAATAAATAATCATTGGTAAAAGGACAATGGACACTCATTGACAAAGATATGCATCTGTGTTCTTGGTCATTCATTAGTAGGAGAAGAAAAGCAAAGGACTAAACCAAAGGTAATTGGAAATAATAAACATTTTCTTACATCCTTCAGGAAGTATTATTCAGGAATACTGGTCCCTTTGTAAGCTGCCTGTCATTTCATTGAGTTCAGCTTTGTTTAACCAGAGATCCTAGAACTGCGTCTATTTTCAATCTTGCCATTTCTAGACGGTGACCGGTAAGCATAGATCTCACTAACCACCAAATACATACCAAATGAAATGGCTGTTTTTCATGGCTAGTAAATTGGAAAATGTTTTAACATGAGACAAAATTATAACAATGTTGGAGAGAATTGGGAAACCAGGTACTCTCGTTTACTGATGACAAGCACAAAGTGATGCTGTGCATTCAAGCCTCAGAAAGTTCCATATAATTTGACTTAGCAATTCTCTTAATAGTAAAAGTATTACAAATGAGAGTAAGCATTCACTTGTCCAATCTCCCAAAGGCTAAGGTGCCACCAGTTAGGGAGATGGTCAGAGCAATTCCACGACCTGACTTACCTTTTAAAAAGATTAGTCTGGCTGCTGTGTTGAGAACAGTCTATAGGGCGGCATCAAGAAGACCAGGTTCTCAGAATAGTCTAGGTGAAGCCTGTGGTGGCTCAGACAAGGGTGTTGCAGGGAAGAGGGTGAGAAGGAGTCAAGATATATTTTGAAGTTATACCCACCATGCTTTTCTGATGAATTAGATGCTAGGTGAGAGGAAAAGAATAGTAAAAAATAACTACAGGGTTTTTCTTGCCAGAGTAACTGAAGTTGCCACCCACTTTGGGGGAAAGATCAATTATGAACATTTTGAGTTTGGGATGTCCATTTGCTGTCCAAAATATAATGTCAAGAAAATGACTGGAGTTTAGGAAAGGAATGTGGAGTGAAGATATAAGTTAGAGGCATTCCAGTGTGAAGAGGTTGTCAAGCAGATGAGAAATCAGCAAAGGACCCTGAGAAGTGTGAGCAAAACCCAGAGAGTGCTAAGAACGTTGGTTTCATGAGCAAAAGTACCCATAGTTAAATAGCTTAGGCTGTCACCTGACACTACACTTATTCATACTTGGGATTATTCTTGGTTCTGCAGAACACGTAGACTTTATTCAGTTATGTAACAAACAGTTACTAAGCAGATGCCATGCCATGCAGGGTGCTGACTGCTGGGAATTAATCATCAGTTTTTGGAGTTAGGAGAACTCTCCCAAATGAAGTGATGTCTAAGTTTTTACCTGGAAAATATGAATAGGAATTAATAAGGGAGTGAGTTTTAGGGATGAAGAAAAGTGTCTTAGGAAGAAACAGTAAGAGCAAAAGCTAGAGGCAAGGGAGCGAACAGTATCCCCATGGAATTGAAAGTAATTCAACCTGGTGGGAGCCTGGGATTCAAGGGCAGGATGAAGAAAACAAGGTCTAGAAACTAAAAATGAACAACAAACAGATCACAAAGGACCTTGGGTATCATTATCAACTTAGGCTTCCCTAGGCTAAAGTAGAAACTTTGAAGGTTTCATAAAGGGACATGACATGATTAGATTTCTGGACATGGGCTTGTGGTGCTACTTAGTTTTATATGTCAACTTGGTTGGACTATGATTCCCAGATATGTAATCAAATATTATTCTAGATGTTTCCAGAAGGCTGTTTTTGGATGAGATTAACATTTAAATCAATGGACTTTGAGTAAGGCAGATTGCCCTCCATAATGTGGATGGGCCTCATCCAATCAAGTGAAGGCCTGACTAGAACAAAAGGCTTACCCTCTTTGAGCAAGAAGGAATTTGGCCAACAGATAACCTTTGGACTTGAACCACAATGAAATCTTTTCTGGTCTTCAGCCTGCTGGTCCACTCAGAAGATTTTGGACATGCTAGCCTCCAAAATTGCATGAACAAAATCCTTAAATTCTCTCTATACTTACCCACACATCCTATTGGCTCTGTTTTTTTGGAGAATGCAGACTAATACAGCTGGGAAGAGGAGATTGGAAGCAGGAGGCCCCATCCGGGCTCTGCATATGCTGTGTGGGCTTGGGAAGCTCCCTGAGCATTTGTTTTTTCCTGTCCCCTCCAAACCAGGGCTTTCCAAAGGGGCCATCCCAAGTGCTTCGAGACTTCTCCTGGAACAAGAACCAGAGCCAGGAGCCAGCATCCTTAATATCTGCCAACGTTGAAATGGGAAAAGCTTACTTCAAACTGGCAAGATCCCTGTAATTTAATTTTAGATGAAGGCTTTTAAAACAGTTAAAAAAGTTTTTATTTATTAATCATGTATACATCAAGAGTTGAAAAAGAGAGAGAGAGAGAGAGAGAGAGAGAGAGAGAGAGAGAGAGAGAGAGAGAGAGAGATCTTCTAAATTAATTCCTGGCAAGTGGAATAGAAAATAGAATGAATAAATAAAGATTTGGCAAGCCACTTCTGAAAGGTTGCCAACCTCAAGTGAGTCTTCGATCCCTCCAAGTGTGTTTTTAAGCATGTAAAGAACACTAGGTGAAAAAAATCCTTCCATTTTTTTTCAGTCAGGCTTGGTTCAAAGAAGCCTAATCATTCTGGGGCTTGTCTGAAACTTGTCACTCCAGATTATTCTTTGATTCAAGATGACATGAGGAGTGAATGACATGAGGAGTGGGTAGGGTGGCAGAGGGCTTGCATATTGGCTAGTGCTCTGACACCACAATTTTAGGGACAAAAATGGGTTTACATTATTTCGCTACTGCCTGCTTTAAAAACTCAAGGATTACAGACTGATCGTGCCTACTGTCATTCCTGAGAACTTCCTCCACTAAACTGGTATTATCCTGGGAGGTGGGTTTTGTGGCTTAGCAAAATATTCAGCATGAAAAATGTCACATGTTATTTCAGAATTCAAACAAATTTCAGAGGAGAGCAAGATATTGAAAGCTCCACTTTAGGAAATTATAATAGTTAGAATATGAGTGGGGGAATTTTCCAATTACCAATTGATCTCTTCTTGTGTTGGGGAAAATATCTAGGAATATTCTCTTCCCAAGATAAGCAACAGACCTCTCACCATCCCCCCACCCACATAGGCTCATACTCACACGCTCAGGTGTTTGAGCATATTTGTTATCTCTGTTGGATAGATATGCTGACAACGTAGTAGGAGGGATGTCAGATGTACATGTACTTTACACTTCTAGATTATACAATTTGCAATTTACATCGTAAGATTGAGAAGAACCGGGTTGGCACTCTTCCTGCAGGTGAGTCTTTTCAGTGGTCAGCCCTTTGCAGTGATATCTCCTGTAAATCCTGACTTTATTGGGCAATTTCATCCTGACAGGTCACCTCGCTCAAGCTAACAGAGTCAAATGGGGCGCTACTTGGACATTCTAAATTCACTAAGAGTGAAAGACACCAGGCTTGTCACCAACAGAGTCACCAGTCTCGGGAGAGTTCTCATGCATTAGAGAGCTGCCCTATAATCCAGGTTAGGCCTCTATCTTTCCAAACCCAGCATGAGATTTGGCAGGTGGTGGGCTCCCAGCCATGTTTTTTGAGAAATGAACAAAAGAATGAGAATTAAATGAGCCTGGTCACTTACTTTTAATGATGAGGTGGAAAGAAATTGCCAGGATTTGGGGGGGGGGTCACTCCAGCCTGGATAGAAATCCAAGTTCTTTCATGCTCATGGGCAAGATTCTTATTCATTCGGATCTTGAGTGTCTTCAAGTTTTAGGAAGATGGTAAGGATTAGATGAATATTAAATTTGCAAGGTACTTAGCATAATGTCTTCAGCAGATATCTGTTGAATGTTAAATGAATGAGCACCTTATATTTACCATGTTTTTGTAATTGAAGCCAAGTTCCTAATTATCCTTAACATAAAATATCAAACCTACCAGAACATTTAATAATCCCAATCATAAGATGATTTTTATGATGTATATACTGAATATTCTAGTAATGATGATACTTAACAAGAGGAAAATACTACTTACTGTTTACACACCACTTATCACATGTCTTGTATTGTGTTAAGAACTTCTTACGGGTTATTTCATTTCATCTTCACAATAGCCCTTTGAAGGATGTACGTTACAATTATATCTTTGCTTTATAGATAAGAAAACTGAGATTAAGTAGCTGCACAATCATCTATAATAATAAAAGTGTAATATGCTAATTAGACTGGACGTCCTTCTGGACGACCTTCTGGACAAAGCTGGGGCTGCTGCTGGTGGCCAGAGGGAAGTCCGGGTCCTGGGTGCCAGAGGGAAGCCGGTGCAGGCAGCCAGGGGAAGGAAGAACTACTCTTGCACAAATTTCGTGCGTCAGGCCTCTAGTATACCTAATATATGATAAATCAGACCGCAAATTCAAATCTGCCCAACAGCTGGTCCCAAGTTCCCAAGCTTCTCCTTGCTCTTCACAAAAGCCTTCCTTCCACAACCTAACTCATGCTAATAGAGAAAAAAACTTCTGAACCCAATGAAACCACACACACGCATCCTTTCAAGTTTTATTTATATTTCTTAGTTCAAGAATTACACACTAGCCAACGTTATTATATATTTACATGCTGAAACTGACTGTAATTAGTTTAAATTCAAGAAAATAATTCTTATGTGCTACTCATTGATAATCCTCATTTGTTTCTATCTCATGTATCCCAGAGATTTTAGTAGTCCTGTTTTTAGAAAGACATGAAAAATAGATGCAATGATATCCACTCGTGTTTTGCACTTCTTAGCCATTGGAAAATCTGCATTATGTGCATATTAAGAAAGGCTACAAGGTAAATAGTAAGGCGGATAGTCACTACATTGTGAAGGAACTAGAATATCACTTTTTATAAAAGGACAATTCAGAACTGTGCAGGGACAATATTCATAACAAAACTATTTAAACACACATGCAAATAAAAATAAAAAATGTTATGGAATTTAAATTATTTGCAACTTAGAATTATGTTAAAAAGGAGTGTGGTTGAACACAAATTACTGAATCTCAAAGGGAAAAACAGTGCAAGGACACACACATGGGCATCAGCTTAGTGGACATGAGACAGGAGAGAGGCATTTGCTTTTAAGTTAAAAAACACAAAGTTTTGTTTTTCATCATTTTGGGTTATAGTTGTCACAAAAGAACTTCTCGAAGCAAATTAATATCTGATGTCACAATTTTGCAAACATCTATAGAAATGTTTTACTTCCCTATCCAAATAACAACAGATACTTAAGAGTACTGCTGCTTTTATGTATTTTTTTCTTAAATGATTTCTTTAGGGTAGTATCTTAATTAGCATTATGTTGGATCTTTACTATTTTTGACAATGTTCCTAGTGTACTTGGAAAGTTGTGTTCATACCTTTGGTGTAAAGCAGTGTCTTTTTTTATTTTCCCTCATTTTTCATTTTTTCTTTCCTTTTTTGTTTTTTAATAATTCTGGAGTCTTTGGTTGAAAGAAAGAATACTATCTAAGGACAAAAAGCTATTATATTAAAAAAAAAAAGGTCTCCTAGGACAGTGGTCGGCAAACTCAAAGCGGCAAACCGCGGCTCGCGAGCCGTAGTTTGCCGACCATTGTCCTAGGATGTATTGTGTGTAACAAATTTCTGGAGCAGGTATGCATCATAAGCAATTTTATTTCCTGTAGTGCTGTCAATATAAACTTTTACTCTTTGAAAATTGACATGTAAGTTACAACCTTTGGTTTCTTGAATTCTGACACATAAAAACCTTTTCAAGTAAATGATGATGATTTCTGCTTTTCCCAATTGCCATTTCTAAGGCTATCTCTTGGTTTGTTACATTCACTACATGAATACTGTGTGTTTCCCATAGAGGGAGTAAGAGTGGGAGTGAGTGGGCAAGGGAAAGAATATCGTGTTTGAATGTGTGTGTATGTGTGTGTAGATGCATGTGTGTGTGAGCAAGTGTGTGTGTGTAGATGTGTGTGACTGAGAGCGTGTATGTATAGATATGTATGAGTCTATGAGTGAGTGTGTGTAGGTGTGTGTGAGTGAGCACGTGTGTGTAGATGTTTGTGAGTGTGTGTGTGTGTGTTATTAAACTGAAACCCTTCTATCTGGGATCCCAAACCATTTATGCAAAAAGAATGTTTCAATTACTCTGTTGGGGAACTGCAGTAACTGTACTTAGTAAAAAAGAAATAAAAATTGAGAAAAAAAAGAAATATTTGTATCTATAGACTATTCATTTACAGCATATTTAATTATTTACAGTCTATTATAACACATCAACATAAGCCATGAACAGAATTTGCACACTGCCTTACCATAAAATACAAATTAGAAGTTAAAAATATTTAAGAAATCCATTTTAATATTTACACACACTCAGTGAAAGTTATGGTTGCTCACATTACGTAGACTCTGTACACTTAGCAAAATGGCATGTTGCTACAGTTGAGATATTTGCCCTAACCAACATGGTGAGGTTTAGTTATTTTTTTTCCTCCTCCTGGAAGGATTTTTAAAAATCATTTTCTGTTTCCTTAAGACATTTTTGTTTTTAAATGACCAATGGACAATGTTATTTGTTTCCTTGAAAAAGAGCAAGTAGACAAGCAATGCGAGAACTAGTGAGTTTCCGATGTTCTGAGGTACAGCACTATTGTAGTGTCGGATTGTGCAATGGTTCCTAAGAACAGTAGGCATTATTTGCTGATAGAGAAATGCTCAGTACCCTGTATCACTTGTTTCAATATGTGGATTTGTGTTGCCAAGTTAAAATCACTCATACACTGGTTGAATGAAGGAAATAAAAGATATTAGCTTATTCCTTTTGTTTTCCAATGTATGAATGCATATTTATGCAGGTATGTTTATATGGATCTCTATATACACATATATACATGTACACTGTTGTATGACCTGTTGTTTGTTGATTGCTTGGTTGTTTTGTTGTTGAGTATGAAGTTAATCAGAAGACTGGAACACAGTTATCTATAGAAAATGAAAATTGGGTGAGTTGCCAATTTAATGCAGGTCTGGCTTAAAATAAGCATGATTCATTTCTCCTTTATGCTTTCTACTGAACTTTCTCTATGTGTTGTGCTTTTTTAAGCTGACAGATATTTTTTTTTGTTACTAAAGCTACAATGTAAAGTCTTTTGGTTCATAAACCTTTATTTATTTATTTATTTATTTATTTATTTATTTATTTATTTATTTATTTAATCATTTTTTTTTTTTTTTAACCGAGCACTGCTTTTGAAGAAATGAGAAGAGGAAAGGTCTACGGCACTGCTTATCATATGTCTTTCCCGTTAGTAAACTGTAGTGGAAAGAACTGTAACATTCCCTATGCAAACACATGATGTTGTTGCATGAGTTTTCAGTTCTGAAAATGCATTTCATACCTACTAGCAGTCATGTACAATATGTATATATATACAGATTGAGATCAAAGATTTCATTTTGACTGTGAATTGTAGAGTCAGAATTCGCCTATGAATGTCACAAAGATGAAAAAACACCTTAATCGCTGGCTATCTGGCTGTTTTATAATTTAAAAAACCTGTACATAAATGTATAAGCTGATAGTAATAGCATATCAGGATTGCCAAAATACACTTTTGTGGTTCCTAATTTTAACCACTGAATATCAAGCTGACTGGTCTTTGTGGACTTATAAGATCTAACACCTTTCCCCGACCCCCTCCTCTCAAACCAATTCAACCACAGTAAACATATAGTTAAAGAATAAAATCTATATCTACCATTTATTACCTCTGGGCAAGATGAGTCAGTTGTTTCTAACTATGTGGTTATTGAATGCCAACATATGGATTCTGTTCTAGGGCATCTGTTCCAGGTTCCATCCTTTCTCCTTTTCCAGTTTCTGCTTATCACTGGGGGTAGAAATGAATCCCTGGTTATATGGTTTTGATGCTCATGCTGCAAGGTTGCTTCTCTCCACTCCAATCTAGATTACTCTGTTGACTTCTTCGGATATCAAATATTTGTTATGTGACAATACCAAGGATTTTTATGGCTTTTACAATAATTACAAATAAGAGCCCACTTCTTGACTTGGGCTCAGGGTTGTCTCTAGAAAAACCATTCCAGAATGGCATTTTGGAGTTGTGCACCTGAGTTATTAATATACTCCTTCCTGGTATATGCTATTCAGACTGGTGACAAGGGGCAGGCACTTTTATTAGTGTGGTGCCCCCAGATTGCTGCCTAGGTGGAAGTGTGTCCCTGGAGAAACTTGAAGAATCTCTACTCTGAGCCCATGGACGGAACCTTGGTTGGATTCTGCCCACAGGTCATACTCAGAGGTGTTCAAGTGCATAATCAAGAAATAAGGGCCATAGTCCCTGAAACAGGTGGGGAGAAAAATACCATCCAGTCTTGAGCCAAATTCAGAAGGCTAAGTACTAAACTTTTTTTTCTTCTTCTCAGATACTTGGAATAGAAGGACAATGGGACCCACCCTATTCCAAGCAGCTAAATAAATCATCAGGGGGAAAAAGCGTAACATTTATCCACAGTCATATAATGGTCTTGGCTATTATGCAAAATTAGGAAATGTTACTCTGAAAAGAAGTGTTTTTGTTTTTTAAATAGACATAGCAAAGTCATGCTCCAAGAAAAAGTTCAGTCAAATCAAACTTTAAGGAAAATTAAGCAGTTCACTATTTTCTCAATGAAAAAAGCAAAATATAAACCTCACATGAATAGAAATAAAAATATATTAGCTTATTCTTCTTACTGTCCAACATATAAATTCATATGTCCAATTAGTATAGAATGAAGTACAATGACAATTTAAAACTGGAATAAAACAATACATCATGCCTACCTGATTATCAGTTAGACATTTTTCTGAAGAATCAACTGAGGTCCATCTCCTTCATCAGTTAATGTGGCTTTGTAATCCTATTTTCCACTCTTATCATATTTTCCTTGATTGGGAGATTGCAACATACACAACGAAAGCAATCTTAAAAAAATAAAGCCTAATAAACCCACAAACTAACTCTACTTGTGCACATAATCTTTGAAGTATTGTTTGCTATGAAAAATGGCAAGGTGAATTTCATTGCACATAAGGAAATGGAGTTCACTAAATCTCTCCAAAGCCTTACTTTTTCTGTCTTCTAAGAATATAATCAGAATCTCAGAAGCAAGAAAAGCTGGAAAGGAACATTAATTCTTTAAAGGAGTGAACAAATCCCTCTTTGGAAATACCCTATTAAAGTCAGAAATGAACTTATGGGGAAAAATGTTGCAGAGACAGCTGATGTTACGTGGGAATAGCAACCTGTTTGCACTTTATATTCATATATTTGATAACTCTCAATCTAACCTGGATCTAAGGTGATGCTAATTTGGCTAACTTTTCTCTTTTGTGGGTGTCTTTTAATTAAATAAACTATATAAGCCTCTATGCAGGGGTGGGCAAACTTTTTGACTCGAGGGCCACAATGGGTTCTTAAACTGGACCGGAGGGCCGGAACAAAAGCATGGATGGAGTGTTTGTGTGAACTAATATAAATTCAAAGTAAAGGAGCGGAGGGGAGAGCAAGAGAAGCGGATAGAACAGCCGATCCGGCCCGCGGGCCGTAGTTTGCCCACGGCTGCTCTATAGGCATGCTGTCAAAAGCTTGTGAAGTTGGAACAAAAAAAAATCTCTCATTCTACCTTTGCCACTGACCATAATATGAATAGACCAGATGCTGTGTGGGCTGATAAGGGTCATGATGCTTGCTTGCTTCAATTTTGTTCCAACAGTCATTTCTGGATTTCCCACTCTGCTCTGGGTTTTTAACTCTTCTTTTAACCTCCTAGTAAATAGAGTTTTAGAAAAGTTTCTTTGGTCATCATGCATGATAACGTTTAGAATTCTCCTGGGCTCTACATGCCAAAATGGAAGACGTCATAGTTGATTCCTAGGGCTCAAGCAATCTGAAACTGGCCAACTTGGCTTCCTGAATCTCTGTCTTGACTCCCCCCCATCTTGTTTGAACTACATGAGAACCTTCTAGAATCCAGTGGGAATTTTCATCCCAGGGCACCATTATCGCCTTAATAAGATGGGCAGAGACCATCTTCCGTAAGCATGTTCGCATGGCATTGAGGATGATGTTTCCTAAGCATGGTGCTATCTCAGCAGCATGCCACCCTTAGGAAGGAAGATGGGAATACCTGGATATGACTTCTCAGAGAAATGACTGATAGTGCTATCGAGCCTTCTAAGAATATCTTCTAAATAATTCCCCTCCGTGTCAGCTGCACACTAAGCAGATGAAGTGGAACACTCAGACTCCGTCTTGCCAGCATGTGTACAAATCACTTGCATTTTAACTGGAAAATCACAAGGCCCTTAGTGTACTCATTACTTAGCAGAAGCAACCCAAATGGTATGAAATGGACCACAGGATAGGCCAGCAACTAAGGTATTTTAGCATCACTTTTGTCCTGGATTGATGTGTTTTCCAAGTCCTACGTCAGGCTGTACAACTAGTTTGAGGAGGCATCTAGTCCTTGCTTCCCAAGGGAGGCTATGTTTTAGTTCACATAGTAAAGCCAATAGACGATGTTGAAGAAGGAAAAAACCACTGGGAAGAATATGCGGGACCACCGGTCTATGGCATTCACATCAGTCAAGTCGGGGATGGTGATTTTCAGTTGGGAGGCGCGTCTACGCAGGCGGCTTTTCTTCTGTGCCACATGTCGTTCCAGGGCATTTCGGCCAAAAGTATGCCTGGGCAGCCCGGCTTTCCGATACTGGATGTTGGACGCATCGTAAGCCAGCATTGTGCTCCTGGGGTCTCCAAGTCCCATCACAGCCTCAGATGTGGCCATTTCATTTTTTATCTCAAGAGTGCTCAGTAAGATGTTCTCGTGGGGGTCCATCTGCAAGAGAGAAGAATCAAATGAGATAATCAAGACAATAAGCCTTTTAGATGCTTATTATAGAAGGGCATTACGATATATAGTTTAGGTAGTATAGTTGTCCCTTGAACAACATGGGTTCTAAATGCATGGGCCCTCTTATATATGGATTTTTTTTTTCAATCAGTACCAACACTGTTTTCAATCTGAGGTTGAGAGTCTGTAGATATGGAGGGTCAACTGCATGCATTGATGTATATGTCATTTTACAGGGAACTTGAGCATCTTCCCATTTGGTTATCTGCAGGAGGTCCTGGAACAAATCTCCCATAGTTACTAAGAGACAAGTTAAGTTTTGGTGGAATCCAAAGTTAGACATGGAATTTTCAACTGCAAGGGTCGGTGTCCCTAACCCCCCTGTTGTTCATGGGTCAACTTTGTATTGTCATAGTGGTTAAGAGAACTGGCTTTGTGGTTACATTATCTAAAGTTGAATTGTGGTTCTGCCATTATAAGCTATGTGAATTTCAGCTTCTTAATTTATCAAATGGTATGGTAATCTAACCCTAGAAGATTGCTGTAATGATGTCATGATATAATAGACTATTGCTAGTATAATTTTCACTATTTCTACTTAGGAGATACAGAGACATAGAAGGCATGATACCCTTTAAATAATTTATAGTCTTGAAACTAATACATAAAATATTAAGCTGTACTAGATATAAAATATATTAGGGGATTAATTACTAAATTTCAGTGCTCATGCTATTAGCCTAATTACAGATGAATTTATGATAAAACTAAAACTAAAAACAGTAGGCAATATTTATTAAGCATTTACCAGAAACATTTTTGTATAACTTCATTTAATTGATGCTTTACACCCACACTTACAAGATGTCCACCTTAAATTTGTAGTGTTGAAATGAATAAGGTAAAAAAAGAATTTTGAACAATATAAATGCAGGCAATTTGTGATTTGTCAAAATGCAATAGAACTCAGAATAATAAGAAACTTGAAAAAGACAGCTGGGCAGACTGTGTGTGGTGGGGTGGTGAGTGGGTGAGAGGTGAGGGACTGACTTAAGAGGGAAAGGAGGCAGGATTCAAGAAGAGAGTCAAGAATTGGCTGTATTGAGTTGAATTCTGGGCCCAGGGAGTAGAATTAAGGTGGCTGTGCAGACAGGGTGATCCTTTTCTCTCTGGATGATTTCTTATTGGCCACACTAAAAGTAAAGGATGAATACTGACAGCAAGATTGAGGGATTTATAATGTTTTTTAAAGAAGGGACAATTGTGTGCCTTATTTTTAAGAGGCCCAATAGCTATAGATAATAAAACCTAGCCACAACACGTTATTCTTAATAGCAGGTTATACTTATTTTGGTGGAGAATCAGGATATACCAATTTCCAGTAAAATTTTTGAAATTACAAAAAAAAAAAAAATGGCCAATGATAGGAACTGATGATATATGGTAGCAAGGAATATAACCAAACACTTAATTGGAAGATATAATGCTCTGAGCTTCATTAATTATGCAGAAGGCGAAAAGAATGTTGCTGAGATTATATATTATCAATTAGCTTTCAAATGTGGTTTAATGAGCCTGCATTATAAATTCAAATCTGAACTCTTTTGAGAAATAGAGGCTATAAAACATGTGGGAACATAATAATTGAGCAATTAATCTCTGCCCACTGATCAGACATTCTCTATGTTTGGTTTATGGTAGTATTTTGCTGAGTGGAAATGTTAAACAAATATATTATTAAGAATAATTTTAAAAGTTTATAAGATTTGGAAATTAAGCCCAATAAATGTTGAAACACTTGGTCAAGAAAAGGCCAGGTAATAGCCTTAATGATGGGTTTGATGGCCCTACAGAGGAAAGGAATATTTAAAGTTGCATATTGTGTATCAGTCCTTTGCAGAAAGTCTCACTGAATGCTCAAAACAATCCTTTGGAAAGAAATTTTTTCTAGGTTATAAGTGAAGTCATTCACCAAATTGCCCAAAGTCCTAAATGGCAGACCTGGAACTTACACCTTGATCATCAGGGTCCAAAGCTTGCGGGGAGATGACTGGGACTTTCCAAGTTCAAGGAGGTGAGGCTGATGGAAATGGGGACCCTCCACCCCTTGTTATTTCAGATAGCTCTTTCTCTGTTATGCTCTGGGTTGTTAACTGTTATTTTAATTACCTAAGAAATAGCCACTTGGTAAAATTTCCCTTGGCTACTATGCATGATGATATTTGGGAAACTCTCCCTCTCTAAGCATCAGGATATTTGCTTTTCTGATGGGCAACTGTTAATAAGACCATTTATGAATACATACCAGACATGACTGGTGGGAAATATAAATCGATAATAATAATAATAATAATAATAATAATAATAGGAGCAGTGGAGTATTATTAAGGGAAGTTTAATAATGCTAACTTTAGAACAAATGACTCCTGAATAATTTGTATAATTTTGGTGAGTTTCTGTTTCATTCTCTATGAAATTCAAAATTTGTCAGATGAGATAATTCTGAAGATATATATATATATATTTCACAATCCCAGTACTGGATTAGGATCACAATCTTCAAGGGAGATATAAGACCACAAGATTTTTGTCTGGTGAATTTTCCTTATCTATCATTCCTCTTTTACCCCATACATTTTTTAAGTGATTGGTAATTGTACATTGAATGGAACTAAAAGGCACACTTTTTCTTAATTGAATCTAAAAAAAAAAAATTGATGCAGCAGGCTGAATGCTTAAATAAATGTGATTTTGACCACTATTTAGTGATGTTTAAAAATCTGGATTTCAATGTCCTTCGGGTAGGCCTTATTTTTCAGTTTAGTTCACTACAGGGCCAACTTTTTTCCTACTTCACATTACATCTCCATAGCCTGATTGGGTCATGTGAATTTATGTAAGCGAGTTCTATTTTGAATACTTCTTTGTCCCCACTATAGTGGTCAGTGTTAGGGATACACAGCAACAGGGGATAGTCCCTGCCCACGTTTGCCATCACAGGGAATGAGGGTTCTGTGAGGTCATAGCAACAGGATGTAAGCTGGTGAAGGGAGTCAGCAAAAACTTCCCTAAATCCACCAAGATTTTCGGCATGAAGGACACTGGGGCTCAGAGTGAGCCAGGATTAGAGCCGGCTCTCACTCTGAAGTCAGTGTTCTTTCCACTATGCTTGTGGAGGTTAGAAAGGGCAGGGATCCAAAGGAGAAGGACCAGAAAGAGCAGGCACATCCTCTCCCTGGACAGCTCATGCTATTGAATATCTTCACACTGCTGATCCTGTATTAATCATGACCTTTAGAAAAATCGTATCTTCTGGGGTCCTTCAGAGAGGAAAACATTACTCTTCCCTTTCTGCTTCTGAGATCTACCTCTAAAAACTCTGCTATCACTAGAACAATAACCTAAAACCTCACCAAGCTCTTCTGACTCACCCACTAAGCCAAGTGACTTTTCGCGTGTGTCTGAAGCAGAGTATCTTTCCCTTGTAATGACTAATAAAGTAGGGTCACGCAGGTCACTGGTCCATAATGAATGAATTCATTAATTTAATCCCTTAACAGGGAATCATTTTACTAAGGAAACCTTGAGACATGTACTAATGTGATCTACCCATGTGGGTTTAAAAATCAATAACCAAAACAACAACCATGAGGTTGTTCATAACTGAGAGCCACCGGAGTCCACTTCATAGGGGGCTTACCCTAGGGTGATAATATTTATAGAAAGAGTTGAAGGTTCGAATCTGCAAACATAAATTTAAATTACTGCTTTGCCACTTAATTAGCTTCTAGCTATCCATGAATTTCTGGATTTTGATGGAAAGGATTGTTTATGAAATGCTAATAGTACTAACTCCATCCTCATAATATGTTGTGATATTTCAAGCCCTTTATGATAGCATAATAGAAACAAACAAACAGCAAAGAGTGAAAATCATCTCAGCTCTTTTTTATTCTACTGGTTTTTCTTAAAAATGCCACCTTCTTACAACTACCTGGGTATTTCAACAGAGTTCATCTATATTTACATTCCATATTTGCTGACTTTTTCTCCATTTATTTTGGGGGAGGGATTCGAAAAGTCAAAGTTGGTGGCCTTCTCTTGCTCTCCTAGAATCCCCATGTTATATTGTGGTTGAGTGAACGTTTTTTCACCTCTTAGACTACTGAGTGCACACTAGGTAGTTGCAGAGTGTTCTCCTTTGGAAAGAATGCTCTGGATATTCCCAGGTGGTTAACAGTTCACTGCCTTAACATTTCAAGTTACTCAGGCCACAATGTCACTTTATGGAAGATAAAAGATTTCCCACCCACACACAAGTGACAGTAAGTGGAAATTGCAGAGGTAAGATTTCTTGAATTTTTGCATTTTCTCACTCTTCTATTAAGAAATTATCTGGGGCTTACAAATCCTATTGTTGTAATTATTTGCCATTTACATTTGTTATAGTAACACTGCCATTAGCATCAGTTATTTTATCTTTATTGCATACAGTGCGTACAAGCTTAAAAGTATAGTGGTCCCTCTGTATCCAAGGGGAATTGGTTCTAGAAGCCCTTCCCCCTGAGATACCAAAATTCATGGATACTCAAGTCCTTTATATAACACTAGTATCCCTGTGCACGAATCCGTGTGCCAGTAGCTCTCTGCCACCCTCCTGTAGCTCTCCACCACTGCCCCACCCTCCTGTAGCTTTTCACCGCCTGCTTGTAGTTTGCTGCCCCACCCTCCTGCAGATCCGTGATCTGGTCGTTACATGGTTGGTCGTTACGCCTCAAGGTGTAATGGGTAATTAGCATATCCCTCTCTTATTATATAGGATGGTATAGTATTTGCATATATCTATGCACATCCTCCCTTGTACTTTAAATCATCTCTAGATTACTTATAATACCTAATACAATGTAAATGCTATGTAAGTAGTTGTTATACTGCATTTGTTTAGGGAACAATGACAAGGGGAAAAATAAGTCTTTCCATGTGCAGTACATATGCAACCACCATAGACCTAACCTCATAGTACGTGTCAGCATTTTAGGAAGAGCCACCTTGTGAAATAGAAGGTTCTATTTTAAACAGGCTACCACAATACCTAAAGTCTTTACCTTTAGGCTGTGGGAACTTGCAGGGTAAACCAGTAAGCATTCACCTTTTTTGGGGGCAGAGGGTCTAGTGGGCCCTGAAGTTAAGTTAAAAGCAGACAGGGTTAAAGGCAAGGTCACTAAGCAGTGTGATCATGGGCAAGAAATTTTAACCTTTCTGAGCCTTAGTTTTCTCAACTGTCAAATTGGTATAACAGTAACTTTTATTATTGTAGAACAAGCATATCAAACTCAAAGGCTAACACGGGCCAAATAAACAAGGCATGCGGCCCGCAGGCCACGAGTTTGACATGCTTGTTGTAGAGGGAAGCGGGTGAAGGAACTGAACTTGTGCTATATCGGGATCAGGAGAGGTCTGGGATGGTAAACCAGTTCTCAGCTTAAACTGCTGTGGATGTGGTGGCAGAGGGCGGCACAGCAGTTGGTCAGTCACTCTTGGGAAACATGAATGCATCAATACAGACATGCTTCTCTTCGCGGCAGCCAGGCGGCAGGGAGCTTCCTGCAGATTCCAGGCTGTGTGAGTCCTCAGGTTGCAGTCTCCCAGGAAAGTTCTAAAGCTGACACCTCATTATTCACATGCCTAAGAAAAGACAGTGAGTAACGTTTCTTCCTGATGCTTCATTCCGGGGCCTTGCTTGGTTCTTTATCCTTATAGTGGGCAGAGGCAAGAAGTAACTCACAATGTTCCATTCTGTTATTTGCCTACAGAATGAGTTAAAGTTTAAGAAGGAGAGTTTGCACCCATCAGTAAACTAGGTTTTCAGATTTATTTCCCGCTTCACTTGCTTAGGGGAACTATGTCTCTCTTTCTCCAAATTAAATGCATTTATAAAGAAAGTTTCATTATGACGATAATGATAATATGAAATTACATTTCATAGATGAATTCCAGTGTGGATAAGAACATCTATAGAGTTAATTAAGTCTTGAAGACAAGATGTTGGAATCAGCTTTAAATTCTAGCTGCTCTACTGATTAGCTGGGTGACCTGGGGCAAGTTATACAGCTTAGCTGAGCCTCAGTCTTCTCATCTTTAAAATGAGGTTACATAGCCTCCTCTTCTTTAAAATGAAGCTACATTATATGCAGGTTTGTTTTAAGATTGAGACAAGCTATTCAAGGAGCCTACCATCACATCTGGCAAACAATTAGGTGCATAACGGAAGGTAACAGTTGCTATGATAGTCACTGCCTTACATAGGCAGGTGAGACTGATTCTTTACATTTTCCAGTGAGTCCCTTGCAGTGGGTGTTGTAGTTAAATCTATCCCACCCATTGCAACAACAATAGAGACTGACCCCTCTTCCAGATGTGGACCTGACATTGGTATTTCTCCTCGCCTTGCCTTGGATTGGTTCAGAGATGGGAGGCTTAAGTCAACTGAACCAATGAAAAGAAAGAAAAGGTTTGTTGGAAGCCTTTGCATTGAAAAACTCCCCACTTCTCCTTCTGAATACGAACGAGGAAACACAAAGTCTCATTGCTATTGGCAGCCGTATCATCTCAGAACAAGGAACCACTGACAAGACTTTGGCTGGCTGGCCTGAGAGAGCCCACACCCATGCCTCTGCATGCTTTGCACAGGCCAGGTACATTACAGGTGGGTGGGAAATCAGAAGGACCTCAGTAACACAATTCAAAGTCATCATTTTTAACGGTCTCAGATACAATTCAACCTATGACAATGATAATGTCAAGTATAATTTATAATTATAAAATAACAATTTTTTTTCAAAATCAATAATCTTGAGGAAAAGTTTAATGTTCTCTTGTAGCAATTTTCATGAAAATGTCCTCCATTTATTTAAGTCACTTATGATTTGTCAAATGGCTTTCATATCCTTTATCCCAGCATCAGAATGAATTAGAAAGAGCAGGCATAGACTTCCTCATCTCAGAGAATTTCAGGGGCTGACCTAGGCTTGGTGTCCTGGCTTTTTGAATCCGAATTGGACCCTGTGGCTGGTTCTGCTGATTGAAGAACTGAAGAAAGCTGTTTTAAAACAGCTTCACATGCAGTCAGTGATAAAAATGTGCAGCCAGAGAGAGAAACCTAGGTTTACACTGCAGCTTTGGTTATCCCAGCTCTACCTCTAGCTAGCTTACATAATCCTGAGCAAACTGCTGGCATTTCTAGGTTCCAGTGTCTGAACATAAAAATGAAACATCACACAAAAAATTGTTAACTATGTATGGTGGTGTATGTTAACTGGATTTATTGTGGTGATCATTTTGTAATATATACTAACTAGAGGTTCAGTGCATGAAATTCGTGCATGGTAGGGTCCCTGGACCTGGACAGCAATCAGGGCCGATCTGTGGGGCGACCGGCAGGGTGATCGGGGGGGCCCCCGCTAGCACCTGCCTTGGCTGGCCTGGCGCTGCCCGCTCGCCATCCCCACACCCCCACTGCCGCTTCCAGTCACCTCCCTCTGTGGGGCAACTGGGGGGGCCCCCACTGGCACCTGCCTTGGCTGGCCTGGGGCCTGCAAGCAGCTCCTGCATTGAGTATCTGCCCCCTGGTGGTCAGTGTGCATCACAGCGACTGGTCATTCTGTTGATCGTTCTGCTGTTCAGTCGATTTGCATATTAGGCTTTTATTTTATAGGATATCATCATAACATTGTACATCTGAAACTAGAATTATGTTATATTATACCTCAAAAAACCCCACAAAACTAAGGAACTACCAAATGTTGTAAAAAAAGTAAAAGGTAATTTAAAACAACAACAAAAAAAATAGAGAATATTTTGAAGTAAAGTTTCCTATTCTTAAGCCTGTGATAGGCATTGTGAATTGACCCCCTGGACTCAGTCAACTACAGAATTCTCAGTAGTTGTCAAGGCAACCACTAGTCATTCCAGGTTGGTACTCAAGGTGTAACTCATGTCTGCTCCCTGGGTGACATCCATGTGTTCAGTGTGGTAGTCAACGCAGCAGCTTTGGCATCACCAGGGAGTTGTTAGAAACTCAAGCCTCACCCAAGACCCAATGAATAAAGATCTGCACTTTACCAAGGTTCCATTGACAAGGTACCTAGATAGCTCTCATGCACGTTAAAGATTGAGAAGCACTGGCTCAAATGATCTCTGAGATCTTTTGATGTTTTTAAAGTCAATGACTGTAAAATTTTTTTTAAAAAAGGAATTTTCAATGAACATTGGGTAGCTCTCCAAGTGTGCTAAACAAAATCTCCATCCTCCACATAATAAAGGGGCGGAGGAGTTAATTGGTCATTTCTTGTGCGCCCCTTTTGAAATGCTGAATTATTCACAACCAGGGTACCAGCTAAACCCTCAGGGAGACTGAGCTGGAGCAACAACCATAAAATCCACCTCGGCCAGGGATGCCTTGTGCAGCTGTGGGCTGATGGCTTCTGTGCATTTAGCCAATTACACGGTGAATTACCCAAATGAGAACATGCCAAATGCACCATCCTCTCTCACAGCCCAACTCTCGTTAGGAGAGCTCCTGTTAATCTGACACAGCCTTGTCAAACATCTGTCCGCTCCATTTTGACACTAAATCTGAGGTCAGCAGATGGCAGGAAGGGAAAGTGACTGCACTTTACAAAGTACAGGCTGCAGACTGAGTTAGGAAAAGAAGAAAATTGTGAATTTAGGAAGACAGGAAAGGACATCAAACCCAACTGCTGACCGGATGCTTTGTCGAAGAATAAAATATCAGCAAGATTCTGTGTAAAATATTGAAAATTCTCTCTCTCTGACAGAAAAGAAAGATCTGGGTTTAAATCCCAGGTATGCTCCTTGCTCCTGTTTCTGAGATGGAATGCACCTTTTACTGTGTGAAGCTTTTCCTAAACATGCGTCTGAAGGGAACATCTCCCTCTTTGGAAACTCAGCAGCACGTACCATCTGCGTTATATGCTCTGCCTTCTGATGATCTAATACAGTTTAAGAGAGTATTCCAGGGGCAGCGGACTATTCCATCTGACAGAGAGGGACAGTGCTTCAGAATTTAGAAACAATTCCTAAGTGACAGGAAAAGACAGAGTTCTGTCCTTGTGGTCCCTTCCATGGTAGACATCAAGTTCAGGGTTATGGTTTATCTAATGCTAACTACCTGACAAGTACTGTCTACATCCTGCCTCCTGCCATCCTTGAAACCATCTGTTGAGGGTTGAACCGTAACTCCCATTTCACAAAGGAAGAAACTGAGGCTCAGAGAGCTTTCCTATGCTCACATGGCTGATAAGTACAGTCATGGGGCTGGAACTCCAGGTTGTCTCAAATGCAAAATCAAGTAGGATTGACGAAGTGAGCTCTGCCTGTGCTCTTAACCAGTGTGCTGGTCTCCAGGAGCAGAAATTTGGTAAATACTTGCTTAGTGATCAACACATTGGTGATGCTCTTTCCAAATCTGCATCCCTGGTGAGAAAAGCCTAGTGTTATCCCGCATGGAGCAAAGTGAGGCTGAAGGACTCATAGGGATGAAGCCAGTGACTACAGCTTCAGGGGCCAACATTCTCAACTGCTGAACTAAAGCAACCCGATCCGGGCTGAGGAAACCTGCGATGCTGCGGGAAGCAGTGCTCCCTGTTGAGAGTTCCTTCCTGCAGGGCACCCGCAGGGTGGCACCTGGGGTTGGCGGCCTGTCCTCCAGGACTGACTCAGAGATGCTCACTCCCCTGTGGCGAGTCATAGCAGGTGTCCTCAGTGGAGGAACCTGTTATGGTGCCCTTGAGGCTCATCTAGCTTCCAGAAATTTCTGTAGCAGCAGTTACAAGTGTTGAGAGGCAGAGACAGCTTGTTTATTGCTGAGGGAGATTTCAAAATTATGTCTGGGTCCATTTTTATGGTTCCCCAGGTGCCCTTTGCCAAAATGAAACAAGCATCAAATATCCCGCAAACCTCTTCTCAGCAGAGGCCATGAAAAATTCCTAATTTCTCTAGGAACGCACGGATGCTGGAGGTGCTGTACTTGTTGTTTTACAAAATAACTTATCATTCTTGGAAAGATGGGGAATAAAAATTTAATGCCAGTCTTTGATTCCCAAAGCTGCCCATGGAACACAGTTTTCTTTTGGACTTTATACTTCTCAACAGTTCAGAATCTTTGCAGAGTTTTCTCAGGAATCATTGTGTTCATGATACCAGGGCTGTTACTAAATTGAATAGGATCTGAGATTTTATCTGCTGCAAAATACACCATCAACTTATTGGCGGGTATTGATAAAGAAGAAATTAAATGTTTATAGTATCTGTAAGTATTATACTAACATCAGAAACATTACAAGTAGGTGAATCATTGCCTTAAAATTGAACCCTGGGACACATTTCTCCCGAGAGACTATGCCAGCAACCCACTACAAAGTGGGTTTGAACCCAGACCTGATGTAACCACATGGTATGTTAGTGGTGATGTATTTGAAATGCTGGAATGGAACCGAGCATCCGAAGGGGCAAAGTATTGCTGTGTGCTTTGCAAAACCACAAAGAATTCTAATGAACAAAATAAACTGGTGGATAAAACAGAATCAGAGGCATGGAGACATGAAACAGACTGACGAATCTCAGAAGGGAGGGGGGAGAGAGATTAACCAAAGAACTTGTAAGCATATATGCATTACCTATGGACACAGACAACAGGGTGGTAAAGGCCTGGGGTGGGGTGGGAACTGGGTGAAGGGGCTCAATGGGGGGAAAAAGCAGGACATCTGTAATACTCTCAACAATAAAGATTAAAAAAAAGAATAAAAACCACAAAGTATGACATATAAAATTTCTCTGCTGCTTATTAAGTTTTGTGCAGTGGTGGCCTGGATATTCTGACAGTAAATATATTTGCAAAATGTAATTCCTTGGTTGTGATTCTCATTCTAGGAGTCATGGCATGTTTCTGCCTTCTTGCCAGACAGGAGATGGCAGGCCCACTGCATGGGAGGGCCTCACAGGGACACTGACCAGGTGGTGACCCAGAGCAGGCAGGTAGCTTCCAGGGCTGGTCCTGCAAGCGGGTCTCATGATGTCTTCATAGATGATCCATTTTCTCATCTATGAAATGGGGATGATATCAGGCCCCCAAAATATGCATATTGGCATAGTGATGATTTTGAATTAAAGTTACTTAAGAAACAGCCTGTGCAAGAAGAAAACCCTGACCTCTCTTCCCCACGAAAAGCAGGAGGTAAGTAAGTCTCCCATGTGATGGGTGCCCTGGCTACCGCTGAGGGCTGAGAAACACCCTCTCTCACAGTAAAGAGAATCCAGATCAGAACACATATAATACCTTAATAAAAAAAAATAAGTGAGCACACATAAAAAAAATAAATAAATAAACAAGCCTTGCATAACCTTCACTAATTTACTACCCAAGCCCAGACCTTGCTTAGATTCCTTCCTAATGGGTATTAACTATCCTGTCAATTTCCTCAGAAATGTATTGTTTCTTTGTCTCAAAAGTATAAAAAAGTGGCCAAAACCGGTTTGGCTCAGTGGCTAGAGCGTCAGCCTGCGGACTGAAAGGTCCCAGGTTCGATTCCGGTCAAGGGCATGTACCTTGGTTGCGGGCACAACCCCAGTAGGAGGTGTGCAGGAGGCAGCTGATCGATGTTTCTCTCTCATCGATGTTTCTAACTCTCTATCCCTCTCCCTTCCTCTCTGTAAAAAATCAATAAAATATATTTTAAAAAAAAAGTATAAAAAAGTGCCTGGTTTGATCATTTCTTTGAGTCTCAATTGATGATCTGAAATATTGTGAATGTCCCATGTGCATGTATTAATTTTTTTCTCCCCTGCTACTCTAGGTCTCCTATAAATTTTATTTTAGTCCAGCCAGAAGAACTAAAGGAGGGTAAACGGGAGGAATTCTTGACCTCCCCAACACTCCCTTTTATCTGGTGGTCTGAGATAATTAAATGAGGTATCACAGGAAACAGTGTAAAACTGTAAGTGTTACTACACCAGGGCCCAATATTATCATAATCTAATGGGCCTGTCAGCTATGTTATTTACTACGTTACTATTTAATTTCTCTTCCAATATAGACAATGTAAGAAGTATATGTTTTTGGATGAGCCATTTTCAGAATAAGAGTTGGGTCCAAAGTACTTTTAGGTGTCCTTGACCCAGGAAATTATTTGATAATATTTCTCATTATAGCCTTTTCTCCATATTTTTTTATTTTATTTATTTATTTTTTTAAATATATTTTATTGATATTTCACAGAGAGGAAGGGAGAGGGATAGAGAGCTAGAAACATCGATGAGAGAGAAACATCGATCAGCTGCCTCCTGCACACCTCCCACTGGGGATGTGCCCGCAACCAAGGTACATGCCCTTGACCGGAATCGAACCCGGGACCCTTCAGTCCGCAGGCCGACGCTCTATCCACTGAGCCAAACTGGTTTGGGCTCTCCATATTTTTAAAAAAAAAAATGTTAAAAATTGTTCCTAATCACAGAGTAGGATATATGCTCTGTGCAAGTGTTTGTAATTTTAAATTAATGAGCAAATTTGCATATAGTAGAAATAAATGATAGTATATTTAATAGATATGAGGCTATGGAATTAACACATTTCAGGAAGGATGATTCAGTAGACATTCAATGATGCTTAAGGTGGAGATGACAAGACACGTGGAGTTGTCTGATGTTAGAAATATGGCTTATAAAGTGTCAGAGCTGAGATTGAGTGTTGAGTCTCCTGAGTGTCACTCTACTGCACTGAGTTAGAGAAGTACTAGTTTTCCATGGGGACCTGTATCTGCAGGGAGCCATGCGCAGTGTTGTTATAGGTATGTCCCAGCTTGGAAAAGAATAGGGGGCCTCTGTCCAACTGTGTCACTGGAATCTTGACTCTGGAGACAACTTCAATACGAAAGCTGAACAGCATGGGCATGACTGCTCCCGGGGAAGAGCAGTTACTGTTAGTCCAGATCACCCACCTCCTCCTGCCCCCTAACTTCCTGCTTCCCCCCGCTCCCTTCTTTCAGACAACAAAAATTATAAGAATCCTATATAATAAAACCCTAATATGCAAATCGACTCAACAGCGGAATGACCGGTGGAACGACTGGTCACTATGAGGCACACTGACCACCAGGGGCAGATGCTCAATGCAGGAGCTGCCCACAGGCCCCGACCAGCGGTGATGGCGGGGGGGCAGGGCCGGCAAGCAGGTATCGCCAGGTCGCCAGCCAAGGCGGTGCCAGTGGGGGTCCCCCCGATCGCCCTGCTGTTCGCCCCGCAGAAGGAGGCGACTAGTGGTGGGGAGTGGGGCTGACGAGCGGGTGGTGCCAGGCCAGCCAAGGCAGGTGCCAGCGGGAACCCCTGATTGCCCCGCAGGTCATCCCACAGAGGGAGGCAACTGGTGGCGGTGGGTGGGGCTGGTGAGATGGTGGCACCAGGCCAGCCAAAGCAGGTGTGAGCAGGGGCCCCAATCACCCCACTGGTCACCCCACAGATCTGCCCTGATTGCTGGCCAGGCCTAGGGACCCTACCTGTGCACAAATTTCGTGAACTGAGCCTCTAGTATAATATAAGCAATAACTATTAGAAATGAGCATGAGCTATTTATATGTAATTATCTTAGGTTATTCTGGTTCAGTGATACATGAAGAAGTGGGAAAAGTAAGACATGTTTGTGTGTGGTTTGTATGTGTAAGTGTGGAAAGTATAGTGAGGTATAGTAAGTGTGTGCCTGTGTGTGTGTGTGTGTGTGTGTGTGTGTGTGTGTGTGTGTGAGAGAGAGAGAGAGAGAGAGAGAGAGAGAGAGAGAGAAGTCTCTAGAAAATCAGGTGAGAGTATGTTTACACACACCAGTTTCTTAAATCTTAAACTTTACATAACATATACTCATCTTAACTACAGAAAGATGTGAAGTAAAAAACAGAAGTGCTTCTACCATCCCATTCTCCTATACTAGGGACACAGGTTTTGAAAAATAGTGCAATAATGCTTGTGCTACTGGTTTTACCCTTGGAAAAATATAAAGTTGACCATTATCTTGCACCAACATATTGGTATTTCAAGATGGATTAAATGGAAAGCGTGAAACAATAAATTAGGTATACAAAGAACAATTTTCAGAAAAATTTAGAAGACCGTATGCTTATCTTGGAGTTTTAAGAGGAATTTTTATCCATTTCAGAAGACACAAATTACAAAAGCACGAACAACTAGACAATATAAAAATAAAAACTTGTATGACATAAATGAGAGCTTGGAAAATGATCTGCAATGCACATGCGAACAAATGGTTCATATATCTATTATACTTACAACTCTTGAAACTGACAACAAAGAAAATGGGATAAAAATAAGAGTAGGCAATTCAAAGGGAAGTCAATTCCAATAGCATATGAAAAGATACTCAATTGTTTAAGAAATGTGAGAAACACAAGCAAAAATAACATTATAAACTTCATAGATTGCAAAGAGCAATCAAATAATACTGCTGAAGGGAAAGTGCGAGAGAGAAGCTGTTCACATAGATGTATAAATAGACGTAATAGATGTATCAAAATAATTACCAGATAGCATTGGTGTCTCTTTCTTCAGGGAAAGGTGGGATTTATGTGGCTTTTACTTTCTTATATATTTTTTAATATATAAATAAAAATAACCCTGTGCTTTAAAGATGTATCTAGAAAGGAGACCCACCAAAATTAGGCTAATTGTGGAAAGAAAAGTTTTACCTGTTGAGAATGGCAAGAAAAAAGAAATATAGAAATTAAATCTCTTTATAAGGTTAAATATATTATTATTCTCTTCTGAAATGACACTGTGATGATGCTGTTATTTGCTTTTAGTAGTCTCTGGATTCAACTTGGTAGGTTTATATAAGGATTTTTTTTCCCCCTCTGTGACATTTGTTAGTGAAGTAAACCCAGTTTCCTTTATGTACGTTTGTTCTTTTACATTTGTTTTTGGCATCTTATTTATATTATGCTACTTTCCAGAATCATTTGGAAGTTTTCCTCTTTCTGCTACCAAAAATTATTTTTTGCAGATCTGACAAAAAATAGGTATAATTTTGATTCATTCACACCAGTCAGCTGTTGTGTTGGCTGTTGATCATTTTTTTATTTGACAATCTAAGGGAAAAGAAGTCAGTGCTCCTAAGTAGTCAGGTATTATATGTTTTAAAAATTCCTGGGGCATACCAGTGTGCAGCGGCACACCCATTGAAAATCGCCCATATGACCTTTTGATGAGGGTGTTAACATTTTTCTGTCTGTTTTTTTAGTTTTATCTTTGGTAATTGGTCTGTTTTTATTTTTTTCCTTTGGTCAGTTTTGCTAATTTATATTTTCTAAGAATGTCATGTATTTTATCCACATTTACTAAGATCTCTGCATTTCTTTTAATGTCACCTTTCTATCCTATATAATCCTATATAATAAAAGAGTAATATGCAAATTACCCATCACTCTGCTACCCCCACAAGCCACGCCCACCAGCCAATCAGGAGCGAATATGCAAATAAATCCAACCAAGATGGCTACGGCCACAGAGAGCAGGAGGGAGGCTTGGGTTTCCCCGGCAATGGAGGAAGCCAAGCTTTCCACCTGCCCTTGCTGGCCTAGGCCTCCACTCAAGGCTACAAAGTTTCAATGATAGAAGATACATAAACCCAAACAGAAATGGCGGCAGCCACAGAGCTGGAAAGAGCAGGAGGCTAGGGTTGCCCACGGTGATGGAGGAAGCCAAGCTTTCCACACACCCTGGCTAGCCCAGGCCTCCACTTAAGGCTACAGAGTTTCAATTATAGAAGATACATAAATCCCAATAGAAATGGCTGCTGCCACGGAGCAAGCAGAGGCTTGGCTCTGCTCCAGGCTACAAAGTTTCAATTATAGGAGATAAATAAACCCCAGATACCAAGGCCTCCGCTTGGGTCGCCAGGGGGCATGGCCGGCCTGCAAACCACCACAGGCCCCTCACCCAGGCCACCCCACGCCCCAAGGGAACCCCCACCCTGATCTGGGACACCCTTCAGGGCAAACCAGCTGGCCCCCACCCATGCACCAGGCCTCTATCCTATCTAATAAAAGAGTAATATGCAGATTGACCATCACTCCAACACACAAGATGGCTGCCCCCATGTGGTCAAAGATCCTGCCCCCATGTGGACACAAGATGGCCACCACAAGATGGCCAGCAGGGGAGGGCAGTTGGGAGGGACCAGGCCTGCAAGGAAGGGCAGTTGTGGGCGATCAGGCCAGCAGGGGAGGGCAGTTGGGAGGGACCCAGGCCTGCAGGGAAGGGCAGTTAGGGGTGACCAGGCCTGCAGGGGAGAGCAGTTGGGGGAGACCCAGGCCTGCAGGGGAGAGCAGTTGGGGGGGTACCAGGCCTGCAGGGGAGGGCAGTTGGGGGTGACCAGGCCTGCAGGGGAGGGCAGTTAGGGACAAATAGGCTGGCAGGGGAGCAGTTAGGCATCAATCAGGCTGGCAGGGGAGTGGTTAGGGGGTGATCAGGCTGGCAGGCAGAAGCGGTTAGGGGCAATCAGGAAGGCAGGCAGGTGAGCAGTTGGGAGCCAGCAGTCCTGGATTGTGAGAGGGATGTCCGACTGCCCATTTAGGCCCAATCCCACCGGGATCAGGCTTAAACAGGCAGTCGGACATCCCTCGAAGGGTCCCAGATTGGAGAGGGTGCAGGCTGGGCTGAGGGACACCCTCCTCCCCCGTGCATGAATTTCGTGCACCTGGCCTCTAGTATAATTATTATTTTACTTATTTTTTTTACTTTGGTGTATCGATATTGGCTCCCTCTTTGTTACTTTAATAAGTTTTTTTCTTGATCATTTATTTCCCTATTTTACTTAGCTTTCTTTGTAAAGAACTGATATATTTCTACATTATTTTGTTTTGATTTTTTCATTTGATATTGATTAATACTTTCTTCTGCTTTTAGATATTTTGTTGCTCATTTTTAAACTTGTTGAATTATGCATTTAATTCATTTTACAAAATTATTTGCTACAAAGGTGTTTGAAGCTACAACTTTCTCATTGTTAACTATTTAAACCACATTCCTTAGATTTATTTAACATTTTAAATTGCTATTATTTTGTAAATGTTCAATTTAATTTTTATTGTATCTTTGACAAATAAGTTGTATAAAAATGAGTTTATAAATTAATAAACTTTATTCAATATACTACTTACCTAATGTTTCTGTCATTTTCTCTTTTTTACTTGTCATTTTGATTTATTTAGAGGCTATTTTAATGTGAAGTTTATTAACTACATATGACTTATTAATTAATATCTTTATTTTGGATTGCAATTTTTATAAAATATATTTGTATTAATATATCTTTTTCTTCAGTTCATCTTTATACAGTAATAATGTTCAATCCTCAATCTTCTTTGATTTATATTTGCCTCACTTGTTTTTTCCATATGACTTGACTTAGAATATTTTCCAATACCTTTACTTTAGAAGTATTGCTAATAAATAGCATTTGTGGGGGTTAGTTGCTTGATTCAACTTTAACATATTATTTTGATAGGTGAGTTGATAATTTGCTCTAATTATAACAGTTAAAACAAGCTTGGTCTTAAATATTAATTTCTGCTCTAACTTTGATTTTAAGATGTCTTTATCCTTATTTCTGATGTCTAGCTTTAGTTACATTATCTGCATCTTTCTTTACTTCTTTTTTATTATCAAAGGTTTTTATAAGATGAATTGTCAGTTTTTGATTCTTCTACCGTAATGGTCCTCAGTCTTCCATGCTTCAGTGTATACCACAGAGATCTGAGAGAATAAAAGGTAGATCCCTCAGCTTTCCCACGAAAGGTTTTAGTTTATAATGTCTCAGGTAGAATCGACTGTTTAAGCAAGCCTCCCAGGTGACCCTAGTGTAGGCAGTCTATGGTAGACCCAGTGAGAATACTCTCATAGTAGTTATCCATGTTAATTTAAAACATATCCTTAATCTTCAATCTCTTATTCATAAGCTCTAAAAACGAAAAAGTAAATATTAAGTTCTTGTTATAAATTAGAAAACAAACACTTTCTCCCTTCTCAATAAGACCTAACCTGATATTTTTTACATATCTTTAGTATCTAGTTTTAAAAAATATTTCAATTATCTTTTATTCTGTAACTTTAACTTCTGGAATTGTATAGCTTCAGTTTTGGATGTCACCTTTAGTTCTAAATGCTAGCATACTGCCTTTTCCTATTCTAAAGTTCCTCATATTGACTATCTTTTATTACGGGCTAGACTTTTTTCTTTAAACTATTATTTTGTTTTTTAAAATAAGGACTCATAGATGCTTGAATGTTGAGGATAGACTGTCTAAGACAGGGGTGGGCAAACTTTTTGACTCGAGGGCCACAATGGGTTCTTAAACTGGACCGGAGGGCTGGAACAAAAGCATGGATGGAGTGTTTGTGTCAACTAATATAAATTCAAGGTAAAGGAGTGGAGGGGAGAGCAAGAGAACCAGATAGAACAGCCGGATCCGGCCTGCGGGCAGTAGTTTGTCCAAGGCTGGTCTAAGATCTTGAATGTTGAGGATAGACTGTCTTTCTTTTGTCTTTATATGTCAATAATAATATTCTTAGGTTATATTTTCTTCCCCCCAGAACCCTGCCACATTTTCCATTGTCTTATAAAATTTAATATTTCTATGGGGTAGTTTGAGACCTATCTTTTTTCTTCCTTATAGCTCATTCACTTTTTCTTCCTTGTAGCTCATTCACTTTTTCGGAAGCTTAGCAATTTCGGAAGAATATAACAAGGAGGGAGTGAGATTGTCTAATTTTTAATCTTGGAATACAGTATATCCTTTTGCCCTACTGATTAATTTCATTGTAGATATGTATAAATATATAATATATAGCATAGCAGTTAAGAGTGTAGCCTCTAGTCATATTTTCTGTTCAACCATTTCTTAGCTGTCTAACCTTAAGTTAATTACACTCTCTGGGTATCAGTTAATCATTTGTGAAATTATAATAATATATGGCAATACTAGGGACTTATGACATAATATATGTAAACTGTCTAAGCACAGAGAAGGCATTCAAGAATTATATATTAGTATAATTATTATAATTAGTTATTGATGTCAGATATAAATACAGTCATGTGCCACAAAATGATTTTTCAGTCAACAATGACCCACATTTTATAATTCCATAGATCAGCGATTTTCAACCAGTGTGCCACAAGAATTTTTAAAATATTCAACACAAGGGCACTGACCTATTTTTTTTTTTTTTATTAAATGTGTTTTTACTGATTTCAGAGAGAGGAAGGGAGAGAGAGAAGAGATAGAAACATCGATGATGAGAGAAAATCATCGATTGGCTTCCTCCTGAACGCCCCCTACTGGGGATTGAGCCCACAACCCAAGCATGTGCACTGACCAGGAATCCAACTGTGACCTCCTGGTTCATAGGTTGACTCTTGACCACTGAGCCACATGGGCTGGGCAAGGGCAGTGACCTCTTTTTCTTTAGATTGTCAAATAAAAAATGACAACAGCCAACACAACAATAGTTGTCCAGTGTGAATGAATCAAAATCATACCTTTTTTTTTTTTGGTCAGATGGACAAAATATATATTTTTTGGTGTGGTGCAGAATTTTACTAATTAGTTTGTGTGCACCATGAGATAAAAAAGGTTGAAAATTCCTTCCATAGATTATAATAAAGTTATAGCCATTTCCATGTCTTAGGGCAACACATTACTCACATGTGTGGTGATGCTGGTGTAAACAAACCTACTGCACTGCCAATCATATAAAAGTATAGTATGTACAATCATGCATGGTGCCTAATGCTTATCTATACTAATAATAGAGGAATATGCAAATTGTCTGGGACACCGTCACAGTAACAGTAATGACGAGCAGGCTGCCTTGGGCAACAAGGCCGGCAGTGGGTTTAGTGAGAGATGACCAAATGACTGAACAGCAGGCTGTATGGGGCAACCAGGCCAGCAGGGGGTTTAGTGAGCGGCGACCAAATGACTGAATAGCAGGCTGCGTGGGGCAACCAGGCTAGGAGGGTGGGCAGTTGGGGGCAACCAGGTTGGCAGGGGGGGGCAGTTAGGGGTGATCAGGAAGGCAGGCAGGTGAGCAGTTAGGAGCCAGAGGTGCCGGATTGTGAGAGGGATGTCCGACTGCCAGTTTAGGCCCGATCCCCAGGATCGGACCTAAACCGGCAGTCAGACATCCCCCGAGGGGTCCCGGATTGGAGAGGGTGCAGGCTGGGCTGAGGGGACCACCCTCCTCTGTGCACGGATTTTATGCACCGGGCCTCTAGTGCAATAATAATAAACGACTATGTTACTGGTTTGTGTATTCACTATAGTATACTTTTTGTTATTATTTTAGAGTGTACTCTTTCTACTTCCTGAAAAAGCAGCTTGCTGCAAAATAGTAGGCTGTGTTATGCTAGCAGCAGCCTCACACATCTCCTCCTGTTTACTGTGTCTCTTGATTGCATCATTATCTCTTGTGCTTGATTTAATCTTGTGCTGTTCTTTGTACAGTAACATGCTGTACAGCTTGTAGCCTCGGAGCAATAGGCTCTGCTCTATAGCCCTGGTATGGAGTAGGCTGTGCCATCTAGGCTTGTGTAAGTGCATGAGGTTCGTGCAGTGATGAAATCACGTAGCAATGTATTTCTTAGAACATCCCCCATTGTTATGTGGCACATGGCTGTATTTTTTCTATTCCATATTTTCCATCTACACTTCATTGACATCATGGTTCTGCGTGTTTAAACCACTGTCCTGTCCTATATATTTACTGTGTTTACTCTAAGAGGTCTATATCTCTACATCTCTTTTCCTCTGCATTTGGCATCATTTTCTACAGCCTGAACTTTGTGTTAATGCCTTGATGTTTTCCATACTGATTCTCTTTCTTACTATTTTAGATTTAATTATTAGTTTCTATAAAGATTGTTTTGCTTTCATTTTGCCTCCTTAATTACCTTTTGTTTATCATCCCATCCTTCACCTTTTGTTTTATATTCTCTTTCAATTTTTGGTAAAAACAAACAACATTTATTATGAAAAAATTTAATTTATCAAAAAGTACTTTCCCCCCCCCCCCAATAAAAGAGTCATTATCTGTCTTTTGCATCCTGAGTTTCTCTCTGTTGCTCATGTATGTGTGTTGGGGGGTGAGGGGAGGAGAGGAGAGGGGAGGGGAAAGGAAGGAAAAGGGAGAGAGAGAAAAGGAAATGGACTCATTGGCAGTTTTTCTGAATGGCTGCCATGTTGTTTCTTTGTGTAGATGCTTCATTTTGATGTGGACCTTCCTATAAGGTCTCCCCATTTGCTCAACTACAGCTTGAGTAAATTCCTCTGGATTCTGCTTGCAGCAATGTTGGCTCTGCTTATGCATCTCTGCCTCTCTGCAGAGCCTCAGTTTGAGTTGAGTGTTGTTTTGTTCTATTGTTGTTTCATTCTCTATGGCTTTTGGACAGGGGGGAAAAATGGGTTTTTATCTCCACTTCTCTAAGACTTTTGACAACTGGACACAGACATCAGTTTTCTATTGGTCATTTTAAGGGCTGGGTGGTATGTGTTTGTGTGTGTGCGTGTGTGTGTGTGTGTGTGTGTGTGTGTGTGTGTACTGCCATGCTCTCATATGGTGCTAGTAGGTATGTACACTATAGTAGAAATTTTCTGGGGAACAACTTGGCAATGTGGGTCACTGTTTTGTTTTTTTTAAATATATTTTATTAATTTTTTACAGAGAGGAAGAGAGAGGAGAGGGATAGAGAGCTAGAAACATCGATGAGAGAGAAACATCGATCAGCTGCCTCCTGCACACCCCCTACTGGGGATGTGCCTGCAACCAAGGTACGTGCCCCTGACCGGAATCGAACCTGGGACCCTTCAGTCCGCAGGCCGACGCTCTATCCACTGAGCCAAACCGGTTTCGGCATGGGTCACTGTTTTAAAGACACTTTTTGACCCAGGAATTCCATGTTAAGAAATAGATTAGGAATCAATCATGTACAAACAAGTCAGCAATGGGATGCTTATTTTAGACTTATTTATAATAGAAAAGTACTTAGGAACAATGCAAATATCTAACAACAGGTACTCATTCCATAAATTATGGAAAATAAGTTCAATAAAATGTCTTATAGCTATTAGAAATGATGTATATTTAAGTAAAATATACAAAGAGATTAAGTAGAAAACAGCAGTATACACAATAGTAGAGCAAAATTATGTATGTAAACATATCACTAATCCTATCTAATAAAAGAGTAATATGCAAATTGACCATCACTCCAACACACAAGATGGCTGTCTCCATGTGGTCAAAGATGGCTGCCCCCATGTGGACACAAGATGGCCACCACAAGATGGCCAGCAGGGGAGGGCAGTTGGGAGGAACCAGGCCTGCAAGGGAGGGCAGTTGTGGGTGATCAGGCCAGCAGGGGAGGGCAGTTGGGAAGGACCAGGCCTGCAAGGCAGGGCAGTTGGGGGCAATCAAGCCTTCAGGGGAGGGCAGTTAGGGGTGACCAGGCTGGCAGAGGAGGGAAGTTGGGGGCAACCAGGCCTGCAGGGAAGGGCATTTGGGGGGGGACCCAGGCCTGCAGGGGAGGGTAGTTAGGGGGACCAGGACTGTAGGGGAGAGCAGTTGGTGGGGACCAGGCCTGCAGGGTAGGGCAGTTAGGGAGACCAGGCCAGCAGGGCAAGGCAGTTAGGGGCAATCAGGCTGGCAGGGGAGCAGTTAGGCATCAATTAGGCTGGCAGGGGAGTGGTTAGGGGGTGATCAGGCTTGCAGGCAGAAGCAGTTAGGGGCAATCAGGAAGGCAGGCAGGTGAGCAGTTGGGAGCCAGCAGTCCTGGATTGTGAGAGGGATGTCCGACTGACCATTTAGGCCCGAACCCTATCAGTTGGACATCTCTTGAGGGGTCCCAGATTGGAGAGGGTGCAGGCTGGGCTGAAGGACACCCTCCCGCCCCCCTGTGCATGAATTTCGTGCACCGGGCCTCTAGTTGTAAATAAAAGGCAATGTTGACAATGATTATATCTAGGTGTGCGGGTTTAGGTGGTTTTCATTGCCTTTTGCACTTTTTATAAAAAATAATGATCCTGAATTACTTTTATAATCAGAAAAATAGTAATAGTAATAGAGCAACAAAAAAACCCCTTGAGAAACATATACTCCCTGCTATCACCTCCAGAATAATAGCAACTATTGAGTGCTCTTTGCCTGGCACCATAAAGGCCCTTAATTATCTAATTTAATGCTCACAGTAGCTCAATGAGGCAGAAATTAGTGTTTCAGTTTTCAGTTGAGGAACTTGAGGGATGGAAAGGTTAAACACATCTAATGGCACACGGTTCGTGAAAGACCATGCCTGAATGTGAGCCCAGTTGAGTGTGATTCGAAAAGGCATCAGCTTCCCACTGCATCCTGCTGCCTCTGAGGATTGTCCCATATATCGTGATGCTTTTACAAGTTACAGGTTTAACAGCTCATTATTTAAAGTTTTGAATGCTGGTCCTTGTTTCTCAGTTTAATTATGAACCTGAAAGAGGACTCAGGTGATAGAATAGACATACCAAACACAGGACAGTATCTCAGAGGGAAGGCAGGGGTGGGTGGGAAGAGATCAACCAAAGCACTTGCATGCATATATGCATAACCCATGGACACAGACAATAGGGTAGTGAAGGCCCAGGGTGGGGTGGGTGGGGAGGAGCAGGCTAGAAGGGGTCAATGGGAAAAAAGGGGACATATATAATACTTTCAACAATAAATATTTTAAAAAGCAGAAGACATTACGATTCATATTTCAATGTAAATCATTGAGCATTCTCTTTAACAGGTCATCAGGGTATCATTAACTCTTTCAAACTATCAACTGAACAATTTAATGCACCAAAGAGACACATTTTCTTTAAAATATCCTTATGATCTGAGGATTTTCTGAATTTTCATGTAACTTTACCCAGTCATTAGACCAATCATGTAGTATACTTTGATTTTGATTTTGAAAAAATACAACTGTTTTCATCATAAACCTAAACTCCAGCTGTAGGACATTTTCTAAATCATTAGCATTCTACCCAGAATACAGCCCAATCAAACCAGTCTACTTCAATTTCAAAAACAGTAGCTAGAATTCCAAACAAGAACAACACAAATGAGAGAGCCTGAGAGAACAGACATAGTAGGGACTGGATGCTTAGGGGATTAGGACTAAAATAGTGATGAACAGAGTTTCAAACATCTCCTGGAATCTAGTTTATCATACTCTGTTACTATACGCAATACAACAAGTAACCAAGTTAAAAAACAACTTAAAACAAAGTCATTATTTAATAGGTTAACCATCCTTGTTCCTCACCTCAAGAGCAATAATAATGAGTACAGAGGAATTTGAGGTTAGGGCAATAAAATTAAGGAAGAACATGATACTCAGAAGATACAATAATGACAGCTCATCTGGCATCAAGCCCTTGTAAGAAAGATTCACAAGCATTTAATATCATTCACTGCCTCGCCAAGAAATAGAAATTTTAAAAAGCTGGAGTCGGACAAGTAGTGTGTGATAAGGTAAAATGGTGACAATCATCATCATCATCATCATTATCATCATCCTCCTCCTCTTCCTCCTCCTGTTCCTCATCTTCCTCCTCCTGTTCCTCATCTTCCTCCTCCTTCAATATGGAGGTCAATATGAATGACAATTTGCCAATTAAGAATTGCAAACATGAAAACTCAGAAACTAAACTCTAAGTAGTAGTCAAAAATAGGCTTTCTTTGGAAAATTTCATTCAAGAGTTTTGATGCAGAACAATCTCAATCACTGCCTCCTTTCTATCAATAAAATAGTGCTGGGTCGGCCAAGGTAATACTTATTTGTAAAATAAGTAACAACGAAGCAACAAGGACTTGATGCAAACATAACATTCTTAGGCACAAATTCATAATCTAGGACAAAAACAAGTTCCTCAGTTCTGAGCCAACCAACAGGAGAAATGCACAATTCGTCTTCACCTATTCCACTAGACTAGCCCAAAGACACACAAGAGCACTAAGGAATGGCAGAGTATGGAATGACACTCTACCCTCTCAATACCAATGAACAGGAATCTCAAGAGATGATCCACTTGGTTTCTTTCTCTAGCACAACAATCTCAACTGAATGGAACACTGAAGCTTAGATTCATCATCGCTGTATTTTACAAAAGCAAACCTGGGAAAACCCCATTAGGGTCACACAAAAACATTTAACTTATTCCCACATTTCCGTGGATACAAGTCCATAGGTTATCTGCAAAGAATGCATACATTATTTTAAAGGGAACAGCTAAACAAATTGGCCCCAACAGAAATACAAATAAATGGATTAAAAACTGGCTAGCTAACCGTATATAGAGAGAAATCGTAATTGGTAGTCCGTCTAGTTGGGGAGAAGTTTCCAGTTGGGTCCCACAAGGATCGATATTGGGTCCCATTTTGTTTAATATCTTTATAAAAAATCTGGAAGACAAAGTAGAGAATGTGCTAATTAAATTGACTGATGCCACTAGATGAAGATTGGTGGTTAAAGTAAACTATATATAGATAAATGCTACTGGTCTTTAGAAAGACTGATGATCATAGAGAATAGGACTTCTAATTATTTGTATCTTTTTAATGTATTAAAAAAACTAATTCCCAGCACAAGAAATAGATTTAAAAGATCTTAGTGGCTTTGTATAACACAAAATTAGGCACAATGGATAAAGACAATATAGACACAATACCCATAAATACAGAAAATGCGGAATGAAGAATGCCCCCACATAGAGGTATTTTTGGTGCAGCTTTACTTGGAAAACTGGTGGCTATGGATCTCTCAAAAATAATGCTGCTGGAGGCATTTCAGGTATGCAAGAATCAATGTGGTAGAAAGGCAGGAGTAACTAAATTCTCAAATATGTATATACTTAGTTATTAGCAGACAAATAAACAACATAAAACTTAAATGCAAAAAAGAGAGCTGAAAACTTGAAGACATAAGCAAGAGAAGTCCATAACTTTAATCCAAAGCAAATTCTATAAGGAAACACACACACACACACACACACACACACACACACACAAATAGAAGAATGCAAGGGATAATAGGAAGGACTCTTCTAACATTAGGAGAGAGACTTTTTTTTTTACCTCTCTAGAAGACACTTGGGAAAAAGAAATGTTAAGTAGACCTCTTGTTGGTTTGAGGTTTATTTTAAAAATCTTAGTATTTTGCAACTTAATCTGTCACATTGAAGACAACTGGAAAGTGACAGTGCTAGTCAGTCATGGACTCTCATGTAGACAGGTGGGTTTTTCAGGTGAAATGAATATATAAACTAATGTGGAATCAGCTTTTCAATTCGGTATTATTTTTTCACTTGTTAGCACAGTGGGTCACACTCTGGATAAGGCCTGGAAAACCCAGCTCGAACCTCAGAAATTTTGTTAACTTTGCTGTTCAACCTTGAAAACTTGTTCCTGAAAAGTTTTAGTTTTTGCATTAAATGATATGATAAGAATTGTATTAAGAACTGCAGATACTCTTGTTAAAATAAAGACCTACAGGAAGTTAATACAGAGAAGAGATGGAAAATGTGAAAGCGTGCCATGGAGGCAACGTTGGCTCCTGTGTGGCCAGCTTCCACCTCCACTCCTCCCTGACCTCAGCACAGAGAGCGCAGTACAAGACTCACTCTGCATAACCTGACTCACAGTTCCCATCTCTAGGAAACCACCAAGAGGAACATGGAAAAGTTAATCCCCTCCCTACTGACTGATTTTTCCAAAGCAGCCAACAATCCTTAGCTGATTATATGTGCCCAATCTTTGGCCAACAAAAAATAACTTAAGAATTACAGTTCGAAAAAAGGGACATTATTGATAAAAAAAAAAAAAATAGAGTGGCACTATTCATGACACTCGCACAAGAGAAAGCTCCGTGCAGTCAGAGCCCAAGGTGGGTCTCCCCTAACCTTCCATGCTGGGGTCAACAGGAAACCAGGGGCATCTGGAAGGCTATCTGGTCACCTTTTTGTCTTAATCTAATCAAGGCAGCTGTGAATATTCTGACCTAAGAAATGATGGACAAAGTTGGAAGTAGTTCATGGATTTTAAAGCTAATACCTACGGATGATACATGATTTTCCTGCTTTGACTTTACAACTTCTGACCTGAAACATTTCTCCGCAGATAATTCCTTCTTTTAGGGATGGGACAGCAATACATGCTATTCGTGTAAAATACACAAGCAAGCTTTGCCAACAGGTCTGGATGGATAATATCTACTGTTTATAACATTTTAATATTTTACTAATATTTTCCACTTACTGAGTGTGTACCATGTACTGGGGGACTATGTTACACTCGCTATACAGTATCAAAAACACTCTTCATAAAAAACTATGAAAGAGGAATTAACCGTATTTTACAGATGGGGCAACTGAAGGTTAGCAAGACTCATTTTCTTTTGCCTGTTGTCACACAACTATTAAATGGAGAGTAAGTCTTGCACTTGACTGACCTCGAAATATTTCTTCACTAACATTGTGCTAATGGTAACTCCTGCTGTCCTGATGCTATGCTTGGTGATCAAAGAAAGTGGAGAAACCACTTGTCTTAGAGAGTTTAAGACTGGGACAAACATTGTTTCTGGGCCTCAGTTTCTCATACTTAAAATGAGGGAATTGGACTAGAGCAGGGGTCTTTAGCTGGGGGATATTGACATTCCGAGAAGGACAATTCTTTGTTATGGGGAAGCTGCATGATGCACCATCGCTGTTCATCAGCATCCCTGGTCTTTATCTACTCACTAAGGACCAGAAGCAACCCTCTCCCCCCTTTTTTGACAACCCGTAATGTCTGCATGCCCAGAGATCCCTGGGGCATGCTGCCTGTGTTTTGGTCACTGCACCAGAAGAAGTCTAGGAATGTCTATTGTTCTCTCATATTCTATATTCTGAGTTGTGGGTCCACCGTCAGCCAAGAGGACCAGTTCTTTCACCACCACAGGGCACCTCCATCTCAGTACCCTGAATTTAAAACCATCAGTTTGCTGTCAAAATGCCACTCTCTGGGTCTTAAATTTGTCATTTAAATGCAAATTGGTCTGAAAAAAATTGGAGAGATGAAAGTGAAAAAAGATCAGATGGTATTTAGTCAGCTTTGCATTAGGCAGTTGATTTAGACTCATTTCAAATGGCAGGACTATGAGATAGCTTTTATTTATTTATTCATTTTATTTTCTTTATTGAGGCCAGTGTATCAGGACAATCATAAAATGGGTTTAAATAGCACAGCCCGAGAACCACAATGCTATGTTGGAATCTATTGACAGTTTTCAATAAATGAAACCTCCGACACTGGAAAGAAGCTGACAGTTTCCCAGACCTTGGTTCATTGGCTTTCAAGGGCCATACTTAAGATTTGCATCCTTACAAATAACGTCCCAGGAAAGGAGTGCCTTTGGTTAGAGAATAGCCCATCAATTATCAGACCTATGGAGATGTGGAAACATTAGTGAGCCAGCAGCTTTCACTAGATTTGCTCCAAATAAAACTCAATGATAGACGTTATTTATGGTCTTCTATCCTTGGAATTAAATTGATGTTCGAAATATTAAAACATCAGTTAAATAATCAGTGGTATGGTTAACAGTTCCAGAGGTTTAGAAGAATTACTGTCTTCCTGGTTCCAACACTCTGAACCACGATGCCCAGGCATACCCCAGGGCAATCAAATCAGGATTTCTGGGGAAGAAACCCAGCCTTCAGTATTTTTATTGCTCTCCCAGTCATTCAACCAGGCGCTGAAGGCTGAGAATTATTGCCTTAAAGAATGAACCAGTTTATAACTGGGAATTATTCTTTGCCTATGCCTGTTTTAAGTAAGATAGTGGCCTCCTGTAGTCAAATGCTTCAGTGATTTTAAGTGGCATATATGCAAGGCATTCAGTAATTATCTGTCACTTAAGGAGAAAATGATTCTTTTCTCTCCTCCTCCCTGGCCCCCCTTTGCCTCTGCTTCTTCTGATGACTTCAAAGAGAAAGTCTCAGTTTGCTGCTGGTCAGTCTTAAATACATCTCTGTACTTGCTTATCTCCCTTCTAAATCCAAAAGCCTGTACAGCTCAGGCCCCAGAGCCTTCATCTAGTATAGCCTAGTATTTAATAACATCATTAAATTATTTATTTATTTATTTATTTATTTATTTATTTATTTATTTATTTATACCTAAGCTTATCTTTTAGCAAGTAATACCGATTTATGTGATATGAAATTTCCTCTTTAAATACATTTAAATAATGTGAGTAAAATTAAAGAAATATAAAGTAAATAATAGCACACATCATACTCAGACATTGAGAAAGTCACAAAGGCGGTTTTCAGGTGACTGTGGCCTGGGTAACCCTAGTGTTAAGGAAAAGGGCATCTACATGTGTCACAGATGTGGGCTGTACTTGTGCCTCCATTGCTAATTATCTTCATGATTTGTGGGAAATTACCCATTCTCTCCCCTGGGCCATGGTTTCCCCATTTGTTAAGCAAGACCTTTGACCTATATTGCTGGCATTCTTCTATGAGTTTAAGAAGCAAGGCCTGCCCCGCATTTACCTTGTTGACATCCAGGCGCATCTTATCACTGTTGGCGCTCGCCCTCTCGGCTGCTTTCTTTTGGCGTTGGGGTCCCCTCCCAAAGAAGATGTAGTTGACCAGAGCATATTCCAGAAGGGCCATAAACACAAAGACAAAGCACCCCATCAGGTACATGTCAATGGCCTTCACATAGGGGATTTTAGGGAGAGTCTCCCGGAGGTGAGTGTTGATGGTGGTCATTGTAAGGACAGTTGTAATTCCTGGAAAAAAGAAAAAAAGAGAGTTAGAATAATAATGCTCCGGTGTTCTTGCTGCTCTCATTACAGCTGGAAAGATTACGGTACTCTTTTAGTCATTCATATATGCCACAAAATATTTCCTGGGCACTTATTATAGTCCAGCTCTGTGACAGGCCCTGGGGATATGCACAAATCATCTATTTGTAATAAACATTAATTATTTACAATCCCTCTTCAGTTATATTTATATGTTATAGTTATATATCTAATGCGAGGGGGTTGAAAAGTGAATTAAATGCTGCTGTGTTAGATACTGGTAGGTTGTGTGTTGAGAACACAGAGGAAACACAGGTTTTGGAGCTCCATTTTGAAGAATGACTGGGAGTCACCCAGACAACCCAGGACTGAAGGTCAAAAGTGAAGTTAAAGTTAGATGAAAGGGCGTTGGTGGTGGAGAGAGCTTTCTGTGTGGGGTGAAGGTATACAGCTCACTGAAAGACTCTCAAAAAGTCAACGTGGGTACGTGAGGATATGGTGGGAAGAATGGTAAGGAGAGTGAAGGTTAAGTAAGAGCTACATCATGGAGGGCCATATATACAGAGCCTAATGAGGAATTTGAACTTGAAATTATAGGCAATGTGGGGCCACTGGCCAGCTTGGAGCAGGGAGATATAGGGACAAATTGTGTTTATGATAGTCACTCTGATAGCTATGGGGGCGGGTATAGAGAAGCATACAAGACAGGAATAAAGAACCCTCCTTTATGAGTGTTCCTCCCCCCGCCCCCGCCGAGAAAAGGGGAAATAAAATAATTACAACAGTACAAAAATCAATCAATGCATTATATAGATGATATGGACAAATGATTATAAAAATGTGGAAACTGCAGAGGAGGATAATAGAGAAATTGAAACCTAACCTTCATGTTTCTAGATTGGGCATCGAGGCATGTAATACACAGATAAATTATACAGATGTATTACAAGATTCCTTATGGAAAATGCCACACTAAGCGATGGCATTTATAATTATAATTATTCGTCCAGCTGTATAAGCACCTCTAACTGGGGGGATTAGTCTCCCTCAAAGGTGTAATTGGAGGGGTAAACATTGCTACACAGGAAAAAGCACAGGGGTCCAGAGTCCCTGGTAGGATAAGTTCCTTGTGAAAATAGGCAGAGCTCAGAGTCAAGATCCCACAGGTGGGAGGTTAGGCAGTCAACATGTGAACTGGGATCTCTCCAACTCAGAAACCTGTGTTCTTAAACACTACCTACTAAAGTTAAGTTTCATTTCTGTGATTTTTTTGGGAACATAGGTTTCCTGATTTAATTTTATCTCTTTAATAAGATCATAATTTTTGTCTTGTTTTTATACATGCTCCTAAAACAAATACAAAAAAATAATTTTTTAATAATCATTTTTTAATTTTTTTTTGTTTTTGTTTTTTTTTTTTTAAATTGGTTTTAGACTGAGAAGAAGGGAGAAGGAAGGAGAGGGAGAAAGAGAGATAGAAACATCAATGAGAGAGAAACATCTATCAGCTGCCTCCTGCATGTCCTTCACTGGGGATCGAGCCCACCACCCAGGCCTGTGGCCTGACCAGGATTTGAACCAGTGACCTTTCGGTACATGAGCAATGCTCAACCACTAGGCAACACTGGCTCAGCAGAAAAAATAAATTTGAGCATCTGATTCTGAGCATGAGCAGAAAAACCCTGGCCTTGCTTTAGAGCTAGGTAGGTGTCTTAACAGTTCTCAGATGTTTCTTTTTTATTACAATTCTAGAGGCCTGGTGCACAAAATTCGTGCACGGAGGTGTGTGTCCCTCAGTCCAGCCTGTACTCTCTCCAATCTGGGACCCCTCCAGGGATGTCTGACTGCCCGTTTGGGGATCAGACCTAAACGGGCAGTCAGACATTCCTCTCACAATCCAGGACTGCTGACTCCCAACCGCTCACCTGCCTGCCTGCCTGATTGCCTCTAACTGCTTCTTCCTGCCAGCCTAATCATCCCCTAACCACTCCCCTGCCAGCCTGATCAACACCTAACTGCTCCCCTGCCAGTCCGATTGCCCCTAACTGTCCTCCCCTGCAGGCCTGGTCCCCCCCAACTACCCTCCCCTGCTGGCCTGGTCCCCCCCAACTGCCCTCACCTGCAGGCCTGGTCCCCCCCAACTGCCCTCACCTGCAGGCCTGGTCCCCACCAACTGCCCTCCCCTGCCAGCCTGGTCACCCCTAACTGCCCTCCCCTGCTGGCCTGATCACCCCCAACTGCCCTCCCCTGCAGGCCTGGTCCCCCTCAACTGCCCTCCCCTGCAGGCCTGGTCCCCCCCAACTGCCCTCACCTGCAGGCCTGGTCCCCCCCAACTGCCCTCCCCTGCAGGCCTGGTCCCCACCAACTGCCCTCCCCTGCCAGCCTGGTCACCCCTAACTGCCCTCCCCTGCTGGCCTGATCACCCCCAACTGCCCTCCCCTGCAGGCCTGGTCCCGCTCAACTGCCCTCCCCTGCAGGCCTGGTTGCCCCCAACTGCCCTCCCCTGCAGGCCTGGTCCCTCCCCAACCGCCCTCCCCTGCTGGCCATCTTGTGGTGGCCATCCTATGTCCACATGGGGGTGGCCCTCTTTGACCACATGGGGGCGGCCATCTTGGGTGTTGGAGTGATGGTTAATTTGCATATTACTTTTTTATTAGATAGGATTAATCTTTTTGAAACATTTCCCAATTTCATTTTCTCTTCTTTATGTCATCCACAGATTATTCTGTATGATATGTATATCACAAAACTGACAATGCTGATTTTACTATTTATCTAAATCTCATTTTAAGGCATTTCTGACCTAGTAATAAATTGTTCACATAGGGAGATGGATGAATTGGGGGAAAAAAAGAGAGAGAGAGCGAGAACTCATGGATATGGACAATAGTGTGGTGATTGCAAGGGGGGGGTGTGTGGGTGGGGTCGAAGAGGCTATAGAAGGGATAAATGGTGATAGAAAAAAAAGAAAATAAAATTTATATAAAGAAGTAAATAAATTACTTATTATTCCTGTAATAGACATAAAATAGATAAGAAATATTCAATTGGAAATAAGATATTTACAAATATCATTCATTCCTTTATTCAGCAAATATTTACTGCAACATCATTTTCTATGAGAGACACTATGGATGTAATGGAAGCAAAATTAGATATTGGCCTTTCTCCAAAGGATCTTCCAGTACCAGGGTGAAAATGACATCACAAACCGAAAGAATGCATAACAGTGGGGCCTACAGAGGGGAGCTCTCTAGCACTTTAAGAGGTTAAAGCACAGGGACTTGGCTCAGAACAGGAGGTCATTACTCTCCCTTCCCGCCTAGAACTACCACAATCTAAGATCAACACAGCAGCCACAGTGATTCCTCCAAAACTGAAATCAAATCATGTTACTTCTTTGTTCAATAACTCTGTTGCTCAGCATAAAAGTGAAGCCTTTATTTTGGCCCCCAAACCACCTCGTAATCTTTTCATCCCCTCTCACACACACTGTCCTAGCTCCTGAACTCTCTCTGCATTTGCCTCGCTGTCACCTCACTGGCGTGCTCATGGCCTGGAATGTTCTTATCCAGATAACTGCGGCTTTTCATCCTCTTCAAGTCTGTTCCATTGACAATTTCTGAGTAAGTTCTACCCTGATTATTCTACACTGTACCCCCTGGCATCAAATTTTTGCTTGGTTTTCTCCTGTCCCCTGCCATGTCAGTCCAACCTCCCCCTTGCTTATTTCCCTCAATAAACTTACCATATTATATAATTGGCATGGCTATTCAATTTATTGTCTATCTTTTACTGCTGGAACATAAGTTCCAGAAGGGCACGGATTCATCTCCAGTGCCGAGAGTATCTGGCATGGCACATAGTAGGCATTCAACAAGTACTTGTTGAATGAATAAATGAATGACTTCTCCAAGGAAGTAACAATTTCATTGAGATCTCATGGTGGAGGAGTTAACATTTCAAAATTGAAAGGAATAGTCAGAATTCAAAATAATAAAGATTGTGTAAAAGATCATAAATTTACCATATCTGGAGTTAGCAACATAAAAATGTCCATGAAATACAATTTATTCTTTCTTTGGTCTTATAACAAAAGAAAAATCAAGCATAACTGATAACTGATGCCATAGATTATTTCCCAAAACTTTTGTTTGGTTTTCTCCTGTCCCCTGCCATGCCAGTCCAAAACATTCATAAGACTTTAGACTGCTTTCTGCTTAGCTACTTTTTACACAGTACATTTTCCTGTTGTTTTTTGTTTTGTTTTGTGTTTTTTTTTTTTGCTCAGAAAACAAAAAGAGGGAGGGACATCTTCCCAGGTAAAGAAGCACGGATAGAGATTAATAATTATCAAGTGATATTACACGAATTATGCTTGAATAAAAATATCACACGGATGGGACTAATTACATTACCAATAGCTATCTAGTTAACTAATTTCGACATGAAAGAGCTTTAATATGTGTTTAATTGATTTAACGCTGAATCAGATCACCCAAAGTCTCAGAGTCAAATCCTTGTAATGTGTGCAGTCTGGTTTCATCATGTGTTACAAATTCCAGAGAAGGAAAGTGTGTTTTTGGACACGCACGCACGTGTGAGTTAAACTCCGCAAGCAGACAGAAAATGGCCTACCTAATGCCACTCTTGCAGCTGAAGCATCGTAATTAATCCAGAAGGAGACCCAGGAGAGGATAGTGATCAGGATGGAAGGCATATACGTTTGCAGGATAAAGTACCCAATGTTTCTCTTCAGCTTAAAACTGAGGGACAACCTGGGATAGGAACCTAGAAAGGCAATTTTAGAACATCATCATTATCAAGCATACTTGTAGGATACTTTCCTTTAAAGGCCCCTACACAGTCTGTATATTTTCCTAAATTCAAATCTAGCTCTTGGTGAAGAGCAGGCACTTTCTTCTGCAAAAGATGTCTGAGACTGGTCTTTATTTAGCAGGAGTTACTCCATGTTGATTACATCCCACACTCATCAGTCATTAAAAGAATTCCCAGTTTTCTCTGCTCGGCCTCATGTACTGGATCAAAAAATACTCATTATCTACAACTGTGATGACAAAACCATTTGGGACAGTCCCTTTGTCCCCCCTCAATTGTTTCTCAGATAGTCACCCATTAAGATTTTTTATTTTTTTCATATCAGAATCAGGCTGCACACTCTGATGCTAGTAAAAGATGGCTAGCTCTTCACACACAAAGCCCCAGTATGGTTTTAAATCTGGATCAGTGGCTGTACTTCAGGCAATGCAGCAACTCCCTGAAATTTCAGGATGGTTTTCAAGTGTAGGCATTATTTTTTTTCTAAAATCAGTGTATTCATCAAAGTTCTGAAGCAGGGGTGGGGAACGTCCGGCCCATGGGCCACATAAGGCCCACAAAATCATTTGGTCTGGCCCTGCCAAGGCATTAGTGGCGAGTTAATTAAATGTTTGACCAAACAGAGCAGGCTAATTTTTAAGTTCATAATTTTCTGTGGCCTGCGAATGCTGCCATAAATATCCAAATGGCCCTTGGCAGAAATAAAGGTTCCCCACCCTCGTTCCAAAAGGGATCCCTGACCTACTCAAAGGTGGAGAATCACTATTCCTGAGCAATATCTGTGGGAGATACAACTAAAGCATCACATTCCTGAAGTGGGGTCCTTTGATTGTGGTGATCTGGGGTTTACACTTTACATAATATATGTAACAGAACACAGCCTTAGAACATAAATGGCTCACACTGATAAATAGCGTCTTAATGTGAAAGTAAGAGTATTTTATGTAGGAACTCATTTCTACAGAGTTTCAGCAATCCAAAGGACTTCATACTTAGGAAAAGTTTCTGTTATTATTGTTCTTTTTTTTTTTTTTAAAGCAAAAGGCTACACTGTATTCTTACTAAGTCATGCAACTCTTGCCTGAAGTTGTTTGTAGGGACAGGAAGTACCCGAATCAGAGGGGAAACTGAAAATTTACAGTGATAGCGCTATTTCCATGTGTGGGATTCACTTCAATGAGACATATTCCTGTGGGCTTATTATTTTTCCCCTTAATGAATGATGTAGCAAATTACCATTTTACTGGGCTTTCTTGTTAAAAATTTGTGCTGATGATACCAAGTTTGACAACCTAAAACCTCAATACCAGCAGGGTAAGGGCAGCAAAGGCATCAGGATAATCTCAGGATCTGGAAGGGTGTTTACCTGCAAAACAGGGGTCACACTACATAAAGCAATTCCTGTCCTCCAGGGGAAACGTGAAATTCTCCTACCCTACTCTCTTCAGAGAATTTCGCTGTGGTCAGACTTGAGTGAACTGTGACTTGGTTATTCCCTGTGTATTTGAAAGAATGATGATCAATTCTGTGAGATGCATAAAATCAGGGGAACCACTGACCCAGGTCTTCATTTCTTTCTCTATTCTGTCTACAACAATTCGTCCCTTCGTTGTCCAATGAGAGACACAGCGCTAAGCCTCTCAGCGTTGCTGGGGGTGCCTTCAGGAAAATAACTGGATGGGCTGCAAATGAGCAATGGGCTTGATGGGGACCTGAGGGTTTTCAGCAGATCTCAGTCTTCTAGAGTCACCATCCTTCCCGGGGACCCGATCCGGAAATAAGAGACCCCTGTTTATAAACGACGATGACTTTTACCTTAACCCTCTTCCCTGATACAAACCTGTGGAGAAAACAACCTTCTTGGTGATGAGTTTGTAATCTACAATAGAGAACTGTGGAAGCTCAATCTTTGTTACTCCCGTTACTGCTTTATCTTCCCCACGCCAGTAAAACTCAATGTCGTCAGTGGTATATCCATCTGTAAAGAAAACATACACACACACACACAGACACACAAAATGAAAAACAAACAAACAAAAAAGACAGAATAAAGTTTAGTAGATGAATTTTGCAAATGATACTAGCTACAGTTAGAGGGTATTATTATATGTTAGGTACCATGCTAAGCACCTCAAGTATATTAGCACATTTAATCCCCACAACAAACTCATGAGGGAAGCATAATTAGGCCCCCAAGAGGAATCACAGGCTTAGAGAAATTAGCAGCTCACATTAAGTCTTGCAACTAGGGAGTGGCATAGTTGGAACTTGAACCTAGGTTTATCTGAGTATGAATCTCATTCTCAAACATTATCATATTTTTACATAACCCTGATGGCACTCTAAGAGAAGACAAAAGAAGAGGAACATCATTTAAGTTATCAGTACAGCACGAAATGCTATCAGACTCCCCCCCCCCCACCGTATAAGATATTTGAATTATAATATATTTGAGTTTCAAGTCAGAAGAGAAATGATTATTAAGGGAGTCATTAGTTTGTTAATACTCATAGACATGACCTCCAAATTTGATTTTGCAGCATATCTGAACTCCAAATTTCTCTCCAAAACAAACCTCAAAACAACGTTGATTCTAATAGTTTTTGTTTGTTTGTTTGTTTGTTTTTTCTGGGTATTTTCTTTTAATATCCCTTGTTTTTCAAAGTGCCTGTAAGTTGACCACTTTTATAATCAAACCTTTTTTCGAGGACAAGATTCTAATAGTTTTAAGAAATAAATACAAATGTATAGTGTACACTATCAATGCACAGTGCATTTAGGAGGTATTCTTCCATTCATTCGACGGCTATTTACTGAGCATCTACTATGCTCATCAGTGCACAGATGCTGGGGATAGGACTCTGTACAATAACGACATGTCCTCTGTTATAATGATATTTTCAATCCATGGGGCAGAGTAGAATAAGCACACATATTCTAATAAGTAAGCGCACATATAACTGCAACAAATAAGCACATATTAGATTGTGAACAGTGTTGTACAGGGAAGCATGCAATGAAATCCAGTGAATATTGATATTATATGAACTAATCCCCCACAACCTCCATAAAAGCATGTATTATCTTTGTGTATCCTAATTATCTCTTCAAAGAACTTTCGTATCTTGATACTTGAATTTTTAAAGTATAGGAAACAGGACAGATATTGCTCTCCCAATTTCAAAAGCAAAGAAACAAATTAAAAAGATCATCTAAGTTCTTTGCCTTTTGACATGTGACTAGCTAGTGTAACACTGAGGACTATAATTACCATCCTCTGAATCTTAGCTCTTATCTTTTGAATACACCACATTGCCTCCAAAGAGAGAGAGTCAGATCTCCAAAAAAGTGGAAAAAATATTTTTTCAAAGAACTGCAATGCCCTTGATTTGAAAGTTTATATAAACTATAGCACAGCTCAGGCAGCGTCTTAACTTTTCTAGAAATCTGCAGTCCTCCTTATTCATAGGTGCAATGATGCAGTAATACAGTTTTTTGGAAGCGTTATTGAGACTTGAACTTCTGGTTTTGCATCTATAGGCTTCTGGATAATAGCTAATGCTTTTGAAAAGGCTTGTTTAGTTGAGAACATCATAAATTATATTGTAATCAAAACTGTAGTTTTATTATATTATAAACTACCAACATTTTTATTAGCGTGATCTCATTCAGAGCCCTTTGTTTTGTTAGACAATGTCTTTCTGCATATAAAACTTTGATTTTAAAGCAAAGCCCAAGGGAACGGCATAGTAAACAGATTCTCAGAAAACAGCTTCTCACTCCCCATTAATCTACCTCATTATATTCTTTAACTTATCCTCAGAACGGGGGTGTCTGTCCTAAAAGAGAACTTCCCTAATATGACCCTGGGGACCCTCACAGTTCAGAGCTTCCTCTCAAATATAACCTAATTTCTCATTTGCTATTTGCACACATCTCTGTTATGAAATTGTTTTAAATCAATGACAATCCCACCTTTGATAAAACAGTTTAAAATAGAAAGATAAAAGAAATTTGCTCAGAGAATGAACCTCGATAGTTAGAAATGCATTGCAATATTGAACCTGTGGTATATAAACATAAATAAAGGTATTTATGAAACCAGAAGGCAATCGTGTTTTTGTTTTTGTTTTAATAAAAGCTTTTGTCAAATGCAGCCATCTTCAAAAGAAGAGGTTGAGAGAAAACTCTCACCATTTCCCAAAGAGGATTAAGTCTAACCTAGTGAGGGGTGTGTTTCTGGTCCTGCAGCTTCCTCTCTTAAGTATCTACCGTCTTTGTCCAGCACCACAAATCTAACAGCAGCTCTCTGCAGGCAGAGGCACCAGCTATGGCACTGCACTACAGTTGCATAGGAGATGCCTAGTAGTTGTTAAATAGGTAGAAACATTATTATGAAACCCAGACTGTTATCAAACCTATTGACCATATGCATTTTATTTTATTAGGATATAAAACATGCCCACCCAGATGTGCCCCATAAATTGCTGGAGGTATCCATACATTTTATGGTGAATATATTCAACCCTGAATATATAGTTGAATTAACCAAATAATTATGCAATGCACATGTGGATTTGGGCAATGGTGGTTTATCCAGACGCTTGGCATTGATAAGGTATTCATCATGTTTATACTTTTTTTCTCTTGCTCCTGTCACACTACCTGGCACATGGCTGGCATTAAGTATCTTCTGAATGAATAAAAAGGACACCCAATAATAATATAGAATAATCCAAAGGTTCTTCATTATATCGCTCTCCTTATGTAATAGCTGAGCAAGTTTCCTAACCACTCTCCTGTGTTTCATTTTCTCACTTGTAAATTGGGAGTTTTTATGCCGAAAAACAGTTGCTATTTGTAAAATACAATGCTTAAGAAGGTCAGCTAGGACCTTCTTAATACCTTTGCTGTTATTTCATGAGCAAATACATGGACATGCACAACGAGAAACCCAGCTGTTCAATCAAGGACACTTACAGAACTCTCCAAAGTGTTTGGAAATTATAATAGAACATTTAGTTTATTTTGATATTTAGGATTTTGGAATCTGACACCAGAGAACATTGTGTTGTGCATACAACTTGGCTAGTGCTGGTCTTAAAAATTCCCATCTTCTTGACTTCATTTGTTTTAAGCAAGTATAGAATATTGCAAATGGAAAGGAAACGGATGTGCTTGCATCATCGATTTCTGAAGAGGAAAGACCAACAATCCCTGACAGTGCCAGGGTGGTCAAGTGCAAAGCTAGCTCAGATACTGTGTGGATTACCTGAAAGAAGTCCTAGTTTTCTTTTCCTCTGAATTTTCTCTGCAGGAACAGTTAGCAGTCTTTCAAAGTGATTAAAAAATAAAACGTATGCAAATATATATGACCTGACTTCTACAGCTTTCATAACAATAATGAGTGAAAATAATTAGATTTCTTGTAAAAGATATCAGAAGGGGGTGGTGCACAGGAGCTCCTCATTAATGTCTTGCAAATTAAATTCATCTTTTATATTTTATTCATGAGATTCTAGAAACTGAGTCATTAAATTCTACTGTACTCTTATCATTAAAACCATAACCCAGATAAATTCAGATGGCCTATGAGTAATACAAAATACAAATTTATTGGAATTTATTTTGAGGACTTAAAAACTGTATAAAATATTACAAGTCTCAGATCAGGATATATATATATATATATATATATATATATATATATATACACACACATGTATCTCCTATCTAATAAAAGAGTAATATGCAAATTGACCATCACTCCAACACACAAGATGGCTGCCCCCATGTGGTCAAAGATAGGCTGCCCCCATGTGGACATAAGATGGCTGCCAAAAGATGGCCAGCAGGGGAGGGCAGTTGGGGGTGATCAAGCCTGCAGGGGAGGGCAGTTAGGGGTGACCAGGCTGGCAGAGGAGGGAAGTTGGGGGCGACCGGGCCTGCAGGGAAGGGCAGTTGGGGGGGACCCAGGCCTGCAGGGGAGGGCAGTTAGGGGCAATCAGGCTGGCAGGGGAGCAGTTAGGCATCAATCAGGCTGGCAGGGGAGTGGTTAGGGGGTGATCGGGCTGGCAGGCAGAAGCAGTTAGTGGCAATCAGGAAGGCAGGAAGGTGAGCAGTTGGGAGCCAGCAGTCCTGGCTTGTGAGAGGGATGTCTGACTGCCCGTTTAGGCCTGATCCTACCGGGTTCGGGCCTAAACAGGCAGCTGGACATCCCTCGAGGGGTCCCAGATTGGAGAGGGTGCAGGCTGGGCTGAGGGACACACGAATTTCCTGCACCGGGCCTCTAGTATATATATAAATGTGCAAATATACATAAGAAATGAATGATAAACAATCTAGCTTTCAAATATTGGTAAAAACATCCTAATATATAAAAACCCAGGTCTGTAATGACTGAAGGCTTGACCAACCAGAAGTCAGTCCTGCAGTCATTACTGGGTCGCCATGGGGACCCAGCACTGACTGCCGAGGGGGCTGCAGATCAGGCCGGGAGAGAGGCCTGGACAGAGAAGCAGAGTCTGATCCATAGCCTCCATGGCAGCTGTTATCAGCCCTTGCCTCTCTCTTTCTCTCTGGGCCTGGCCAGCAGCCGTACCTCTCTTTCTCTCCAGGGGGGCTGCTGATCAGCCCTGCCTCTCTGATCAGGCCCGGAGATGCTGACTGGCATAGAAACTTACCAATCAGAACCAAATCTGGGTGAACTGTGAGGAGCCAATGGCTGCCTAGGAGGCGGAGCTTCTGATTCTGACTGGCATAGAAACCGACCAATCAGAACCTAACCTTGGTGAACTGTGAAGGCAGAACCTAAGGTGGGGACTGTGAGGAGGGCTTTTAGGGGCAATAGCTGTTTGGTGTAAGGTATAAGAAAGCGGTTCAATTTTTTAATGACCGGTTTGGCAGTATAGTGCATATAGCTGGCTATCAGTCCAGATATAGGAATTATGTATTTTTGTCTGACAAGAGCATCTCCTCCTGCTGAAAAAGGCTTTTCCTCCCCCATTTAAGCAATCCTATACTATATAATCTATCTATACTAATAAAAGTGTAATATGCTAATTAGACTGGGTTGACCGGCCATCTTCTGGACATCTGACTTCCTTCCAGACAAAGCCATGGTAGTGGGAGCCGAGGCAGAGAGGGCAGTTGGGGGCAAGATCAGGCTGGCAGGAGAGGGCCATTGAGGACCAGATCAGGCCAGCAGGGGAGGGCAGTTAGGGGTGATCAGGCAAGCAGGCAGAAGCAGTTAGGGGCAATCAGGCAGGCAGGCAGGTGAGTGGTTAAGAGCCAGTGGTCCCAGATTGCGAGAGGAATGTCCAACTGCTGGTTTAGGCCCGATCCCTATGGATCGGCAGTTGGACATCCCCCAAGGGGTCCCCAATTGGAGAGGGTGCAGGCTGGGCAGAGGGGATCCCCCCCCCCCCCACCGTGCATGAATTTTGTGTACTGGGCCACTAGTCTATTATATGAGAGCTAAGGAGTAAAAATGCCATTTTAACAACACTCACATAACTGGACATGTTCTCATAATTATGACATTTTCTTATTACATACCATGGCATTTTAAAACTTTTTCTCTCTTAATGTCAGTCTACATGTCTACTTTGTTATCTACTAAATAAATATTTAATTTTAGAAGAATTTTACTGTACAAAGGATATGAACTTACCAAGAAATTAAACAGTGGTGGCTGGTGACATCATTTTTTTTCAAGGGGGAAATTAAAGTGACTTGTTTTTTTCTTGCTACTTATTTAAACTTAGTTCCTCAATTGGACTGCTGAATGTTGTAGGGTAATTATCTATCTCCCATTGTATCTAACATAGCAATAGTTATACAATAACACAGTAGTTGCTTTAACCTGTTAATTCTCAGTCATCACACCAACTTCTGACAACTGAGAATTATGGGTTGGGAATAATTCACACTAGTCATGGATGCTTTATATTTTTTAAGAACTACTTATCTCAAATTCCCTGCCCTTTATATTTCTATCACAGCACTTTAAAAATGTTTTTGAATTGAATACCTCATTGTAAAAAAATTTAGTATATTACTGCCTTATGCGTATTTAAAATTCTATTGGTTTTTAAATAACTACTAGTAAAAATTTATGTTCTGAGGAACACTAAGCCTGCATCACGTGCTTCATGGAAAAGGCTTCTACTGTCCATATATTGTTGAGTCACTGCATATTTTGGCCCCCTCTTATAGTTACAAACATGTAACAGAATTTAGGAAATCCCACAATAAACAATCTGTTTAACTTTACTTACCCCTGGAATTTCCCAAACCTATTGACCATATGCATTTTACTTTATTATTATTATTTTTTTAGGATATAAAATATGCCCACCCAGATGTGTTCCATAAATTGCTGGAGGTATTCATACATTTTAGGGTGATTTAGTTAATGTTCCCCGAAAAGCCAGGTAAGCCCTTGAAAAGGCTCACTGTTCCCCAGAAACTTATCTTGCTTCTTTAGTGGATTAAACATTTTTTCCCCTCTAGAAAACATTTGCAAATAACAGAGATGAAATTGTCTTTTTTTAAAAAATATATTGATTTTTTACAGAGAGGAAGGGAGAGGGAGAGAGAGTTAGAAACATGGATGAGAGAGAAACATCAATCAGCTGCCTCCTGCACACCCCCTATTGGGGATGTGCCCGCAACCCAGGTACATGCCCTTGACCGAATCGAACCTGGGACCCTTGAGTCTGCAGGCCGACGCTCTATCCACTGAGCCAAACCAGTTAGGGCTCAAATTGTCTTTTAATGGAGCAAGGCAGACAGACATTTCTGGAAAGCAGCACAACTGAATGTAAGAAGGTGAGCATTTTCAGGACTCACTCTGCGATCACTTAGAAGTCTGTCAGCCACCGTCAGAACCCACTCCACTCCAGGCGGAGGCCTGTGTGCTGTGCAAAGGAGCAAGACCTAGCTTAGTCCACGGCCCATGAAATGTGCAGGGAGTTTTCAAGAGGGAGAGGCACACTTGTCAGCCACAACTCTTTAAATTCAGCAATGCAAGCCTCCCAAAGACACCCTGCGTGATTGCCCTGACTCCGTAATTGCATCCTATTCTTCACACTGCTCTTTAGATGGCCCGCTAGACACCGTTTCTGTGCTGTCAAATCACTTCTAGACCCCGAGCAGCTCAAAATCATCGGCCGAGGGTAAGGCAGACGTGATTACCCAGTGGCATCTTAGTCAGGACACCACTAAGTAATGGCCCAGTGTTCATCCCACATCAAAGATGACCTACTTTTGGTGTTATGACTACTTTCAAATTCAAATCTTATGATGTGAAAGAATAGGAAATCAGTCATAATCAAGTAAAATGTCAGATTTTGTGCTTTAAAGATCATCTCTTAACTTGAATTTCAATGCAAGTCTCAGTCTTTGTTGTCTCCGTATGGAAGCAGGATGATCCGGTGGCTGTGTCTGCATGTTTAGCTACACAGTGTTCCTTACATCTTTTTTTCGAATGTCTGGAGAGATGAAGCCATTAAGCTAGTGGTCCAAGTAAGAGAAAGAAAGGTGAGCCAGCGCTGAGCTTGGGCTACTGGAGGCCTGGCAACTTCCCTTAGCTTTTTTGGACCTCCTGGGAACCTTCCAGGGATCCCTAGATCATACTTTAAGTAGCACTGCTTTAGAGGATCTCGAATTTGAAATTTAAGGAAAGCTCTAAATAATTCATTTTAATTTAAATTATTACAAATTACCAAAAACTAGCAATCTAGTTTCTTCTAGTAGAAATAAAAGCAATTTGCTTTTGAAATAGCTGGGGACCTTTGTGTGTTTCGTGCTGTTTAGTTGGTTCCGATTTCTGGTGACCCTATGCATGAGTGATGGCCACGATACCTTGTCCTCTTATCCTCAGCAGCCCTGCTCAGCTCCTGAGGAGTCGTACCCACAGCTTCTTTTATGAAGTCAATCCATCTCACGTTTGGTCTTCCTCCTTTCCTGCTGCCTTCTGTTTTCCTCAGCATTATTGTCTTTCCCAAATAACCCTGCCTCCTCATGATGTGCCCAAAGTAGGACAGCTTCGGTTTTGTCATTTCTGCCTCCAGCTATGTTTCAGGCTTAATTTGCTCTTGGGCCCCCTTGTTCATCTTTCTGGTGGTCCAGGGTATCCATAGAGGTCGCTTTCAATACCATACTTCAAATGCATCAATTTTTTTTTCCTTATCTGCCTTCTTCACTGTCCAATGTTCATATTTTTGTATAGCAATTAGGACTTTCAAAAATCACTTTTATTCCATAGATTTAGTTTATATATAAACATATACACATACAGGGCTGGGCAAAAAGTAGGTTTATAGTTGTTTGTATGTAAAATAATACCATCTATATATATAAAAACCTAAGCGACTGTTCGACTGGTAGCTATGACGTGCACTGACTATCAAGGGGCAGACACTCAATGCACAGGCATGGAAACATGGAACAGACTGATAAATCTCAGAGGGGAGGTGGGAGGGGGGAGGGCAGGAAGAGATTAACCAAAGATCTTATATGCATACTAGAGGCCCAGTGCATGGATTTGTGCACTGTTGGGGTCCCTCGGCCTGGCCTGTGGGGATCGGACCAAAACTGGCAGTCTGACATCCCCCAAGGGGTCCTGGATTGCAAGAGGGCACAGGCCAGGCCGAGGGACCACACCAGTGCACGAATCCGTGCACTGGGCCTCTAGTAATTAATAAATAATACAAGAATAAACTCTGTTTCACATAGTCACAACTATAAACCTACTTTTGACCACCCCATATATATTTGAAATTTTAAAAATTAAATGCATATAATGTGTGTGTGTGTATATATATATATATACATATATATATATATATATATATATATATATACACACACACACACATATATATATGTATAAAATTTGGGTTTTCTCTGAAGTAGTAAAACTATATATTTAGCAAAGGAATTAATGCATTTGTACACAATTGAAACTATTTTCTATCATACTATCAACCTGGTGAAAGGTAAATATATGTGAATAAAGTGAAATGCCAACTCTCTTTGTTTGGCCTCTAAATACCTATACAAGACCCTGAAAGTCACTTCATTAGTGAAGGCTAGGAAGCTAAGAATTAGAGCTTATTACATGGAATAAGACATTTTCATCTTAAAGAAAAAGTTATATAGAAAAATGCTCAAATAATGCCTAGAGCCTTAACCAATGTTGATGCAAATCTGTTCTATTCTAAACTACTGATTATATTCCTGGGTTGAGAAGAAAATCAATCCTTAAGGAATTTGTAAAAATATTGACATGAAAGATAAATACATGATGTAGATATGTCCACAAATTCTATGATATTCCTACCCACAAATGGTGGGGCCTAATTCCCCAGGAGTGTGGGCTGGACTTAGTGATGTACTTCTAGGACTCAGAAAACAGCACAAGTGATGGATGCCACTTCTGAGATTAGGTTATAAAAGACTGAGGCTTCTGGATGAGTTCTTCCTCTCTCTCTTTCAGATTACATGAGCTGCACTGTGGAGAGTCCTAAATGATAAGGAACTGAGGGAGGCCTCCAGGCATTAGTTAGAGGAATGAGGACCTCAGTTCAACAGGAACTCTGTGAGGAACTGAGATCTGCCAAAACTCTGAGTGAGCTTAAAAATGGGCCATTGCCCAGTTAAGCCTTCAGATGAGACCATGGCCCTGACCATCAGCTTGACCACAAAGCTGATTACTAACTCTCAGAACTATGAGCTAATAAATGGTTGCTCTTATAAGCTGTTAAGCTTCAAGGTAGTTTGTTATCCAGAAATAAATAGCTAATAAACCTGCTATTTTGGAATGGCATGGTCTAGTACAGTGGTCGGCAAACTGCGGCTCGTGAGCCACATGCAGCTCTTTGGCCCCTTGAGTGTGGCTCTTCCACAAAATACCATGGCCTGGGCAAGTCTATTTTGAAGAAGTGGCATTAGAAGAAGTTTAAGTTTAAAAAATTTGGCTCTCAAAAGAGATTTCAATCGTTGTACTGTTGATATTTGGCTCTGTTGACGAATGAGTTTGCCGACCACTGGCCTACTATACCAAACAAGCAGGGGTTTCATTCACATACTCCCTACTTCCCACTATGTCTCCAAAGCCTAAGTGCTCTAAAAAAGCAAAAAATGCCACCTGTGTTTTCTATGTTCTCAGAACTAGAGAAAATACTTGCAAAGCAATTAGTACACTGGCTTAATGATTACTGCTCATTATCATTCTGATTACTGATGTCTATAGCTAAAGCAAAGCTTTTATTTTTTAAACTTTACATAGTTTAAAAGTTAAGCTTCGACACATAACTTTTAGGTTCAGTTCAAGTTAGAAAATAGTTGCACAACCAGCAGCTGGGTTAAAACATTTGGCAGTCAATCAAGGGCTAAGATTCTCAAACGTTTCAGGTGCCAAACAAATTGGGTGATGTGTAGGTCCTGATGGTGGTGAACTGGAGAGTGTATGCCCCACCCCATCTGAAATAATTTGAATTCAAGTACAAACACCAGAAATAACAACATTGTGCTGATTTTAAAAATGCAATTATGAGTCAAATGTTACCCGAATCCATGAGTTTACATCCTAAAGATGACAGAGGCAATTTCCATAATTATAGTCATCATGTGCTGTTGGTCACCTCTGCCAGTACCTTGCTTTCTAAATTGGGTAAACCAGGGGTCGGCAAACTCATTCGTCAACAGAGCCAAATATCAACAATACAACGATTGAAATCTCTTTTGAGAGCCAAATTTTTTAAACTTAAACTTCTTCTAACGCCACTTCTTCAAAATAGACTCGCCCAGGCCGTGGTATTTTGTGGAAGAGCCACACTCAAGGGGCCAAAGAGCCGCATGTGGTTTGCGAGCTGCGGTTTGCCGACCACTGGGGTAAACCAATCTGGTTGAAAAATGTGGAAGCCCCTTCTTTCCACTATTGGTTATTAACAGACACAGAAGCTTTGCTCTTATTCTAACCTAAAGATGACTAGGTCAGTGGTTTCAAACCAGTAAATACCAAAAGCAAACGATTTTCAAGATGGTGAGGTGTTTAGGTGATTTTTGCAAGCCGTGGTAGGACTCCTAAGTTGTAGGTCTAGCATTTTCACACTGAATATTTGCAATTCAGCTTGTCTAAGACAAGTTGCCTGAATGTTTATAATTCACTAAGGCAATGCCTTAGATTTGACAGAGGATAAGTCCAATGTACCTGGTACCTTAGGCCAGTGGTCGGCAAACTCATTAGTCAACAGAGCCAAATATCAACAGTACAACAATTGAAATTTCTTTTGAGAGCCAAATTTTTTAAACTGAAACTTCTTCTAATGCCACTTCTTCAAAATAGACTCACCCAGGCCGTGGTATTTTGTGGAAGAGCCACACTCAAGGGGCCAAAGAGCCGCAGGTGGCTCGCGAGCCGCAGTTTGCCGTTCACGGTTCTAGAGGATACACATCTTTATATTTTCTTAGATGTGGGGTGTCCTGGGGACTATGGGACTCTGTAATCTTGGAGTCTGTATCTGACATAATGGACCTCTATTCTGGTCGAAAGCACTTATATCTAAATCTGTCACTTCTAAATGTCTGAAATAAAACTCTAGCGTGTTCTGTGGGCTGTACTCTCCCTCTCTCACCATGACTACAACATCTCATGCCTGCAAAACTGCTACAGCTGTCTAACTAGTTTCCCAGCTTCCACTTTTATTTCCCCATAACCTAGAGTAGCCAGTGATCTTCCCCAAGAATAACTCTGACCATGTCACTCTACTCAAAATCTTCCCATGGCTTCTCATTTCACCTTATGATAAAACAAACAACCTCCTTATTGACCCGACTCTGGGCCTGCCTACATTTTTCAGCCAAACTACACTGGCTTTCTCTTTGTTCTTTATTATTTTTATTATTATTTTTTAATTATTTTATTGTTGAGAGTATTAGTGATATTCCCCATTTTTTCACCCTTTGCCCCCCTCCACTCCACTCCCACCCCACCCCAGGCATATTGTCTGTGTCCATGGGCTATGAATTTATGCATATATATATATATATTCTTTGATTAATCTCTTCCTGCCTCTCTCATTCTCAAGGTCTTAGCCTTGCCTTGCACTCCCTTCATACACATACTCCTGTGATGTCTTTTTCCTTGTTCAGGTTTCAGCTTCAATGGCCTCCTCACGGAGCCTAGCTTCCTTATCTTAAGCTGAGCTGTCACCAATTCCCCATGACAATTGCTCTCTCCATTTTTAACTTGTTTAATTTTCTTTAGAGTTGATCATTGAGGAATGAGCATCTCTGTTTGTTTATTCCATTGTCTGTCTCTCTACACTAAATGTACATTTCTATAGGGCAGGAGTATGTCTGTGTTGTTCATTGTGGTATATAAAACTGTGGGAACCCCTTTCACGTCCCGCGTGGTTCAGGGTTCCGGTTCAGGGTTTGGGTTCTGGAGAAGGCCGCACACAAATGAAAAGAGACTTGGAAAAGTATTAATTTGGGAATATTGGGGGCCAGGCGGGAGCCCAACTCTAGTGGAAGGACTACCCTTTGCTCTGGCCTTGCAATCCCTTTTATTGAGACTATGGGATACGCCCATAACCTTTAGGCAGGAAATTCCAATAACAGAAATTTACATAGGAGAAACAGAGGTGGAGGCTGCTTCAGCTAACAATGTTTCAACTAAACAGTGAGTGATCAAAACAATTAAGGTTGTTGACCAGCCTTCCCAGTTTCCTGGCCACATCTTTCTATTAGTGGTAGAATGATTGGTTTCCGGCATTAAACATCTAGGTAATTGATTGGTACAGAGTAGGTGCTAAATCAATGTTTTTGGATGAATAAATAAACCCTTTGATTAGCACCTATATGAGATAACATTGATGTCATCATCTGCACGTGTTCAAAATAAACCAAAAACATCCTCAGTAGGTATGTCTTTTAAAATCTATCAGATTAATAACAGACTTAAAAAAAAGGACTGGACGTAAGTCATGTCAAAATATATAAATTCACAGATGGGAAGACATCCTGATGGTTCTTCATGTAGATGGGAGCTTTGCCATTCTGTAAAACATATGACAGTGTTTGGAGGTTTATTTAGTATTCACACCATAAAGGAATAGGTGCTCTTGTTCATGCTTTATGCAGTGAGGATCCTTTTATAAAGTGTCTTGTTTATCTCATGAAAATGTCTTAAACAACAGACTTCTGTTATTAACCTATTGACATACTACTTTAGTTCTTATTCCTTATTTTTGTTGTCATCCTCAAGTTTCACCAACATAACAGGGCACAGTGATGGATACATGGTTTTAAAATAAAAGGAGCAAAATTGAGGTAAATGAAATTTAAAGCCAGAATTTAAATTTAAAACAGAGTAGAAGGTACAGACTGTGGAATCTCAGAGGGAAGGCAGGTGTGGGCAGGTTGGTGGGAGGGAAGAGATTAACCAAAGAACTTGTATGCATATATGCATAACCCATGTAAACAGACAATAGGTTGGTGAAAGCCTGGGGTGGTGCGTAGGGGTGGGCTAGAAGGGGTCATTTGGGGGAACAAAGGGGACATATGTAATACTGTCAACAATAAATATTTAAAAAGAAATTAAAACAGAGTTTAGAGCCAAACATAAACACATTAATAGGATCAGATGAATGAAATCAAAGGAAAATTGATATTTTGCTACATTTAAAAAATTTTCAAACCTACTCAAATTTAAGCAAATAGGTCTTTGAACAGGCTAAGCAGACACCATATTTTAAGATTTGTTTTAATAAAGAACCACCAGAATAACTTAATGTTTTCTTAAAGGAGCGACCTTGAACTAGGACATCCTCTATGATTTGAATCTGGCTCCTATGTCTTCATAATTTATGCTAGAAATTCGGCCTGTTTACAAAGGATAACTATTGTGGATAAAGTTAGGGTCTCTGCCCCCCAAAGCCAACCTCAGTGGGAACTGTTCCTCTCCACAGGCCCTGCTTTGCTTGGATTGAACCCCCACCACAGCCAGAGCGGATTATACTTGGTGCATGTCTTCTCTAGGCTGGATCAATCGTGTTCCTTTGCTAAGACTCTGAAATCTAAATATTAGAATATGAAAAGGTCATGATTTGGAAAGGGAGGGGAGAATTCAGAACAAAGATACCATAACAAGCTATAAAAAAATGGAAACAGTCAATATGCAGAGACAGAACAAGGAAGCAAACGCCATGGGAAAAGTGCATCAGGCTCCTGAGAAAAAGACCCCAGAGAGCCAGAGACACATGGACACAGAGGTACTCTGGTTCCTAAAGCCTAGTTTAGGTCCCAGTACCCAAGAATCTTGGATTTTCACAAATAATCTTGGAATTATCATTTTTTTTTTGGTGGGGGGAGGAGGGATATCTCTGAGATTGCTTGTTGTGTTCTTATTCAATGTTCTTTTTAAAGCAATATGCCTGCCATATGTGCTGAGAACTATACATCCCATTCAATAAATGTTCTCAGCACTTATGGCAGACACATTGCTTTAAAAAGAACATTAAAAAACACCTGTCCTCACTGGGAATGCATTCTAGCAGGAAAATACAGACAACAGATAGTAAGCATAACAACAGGTGAGTTATATACTATGTTAGAAAGTAATATGATTTATATGCTATGGACAAAAACATAGAGCAAGGTAGGAAGTATGTGGAGTCTTGGGAAGGCATTTACTAGTACGTTGCAGTTTTAAATAGAGTTGACAGTGCAAGCCTCATGGCAAAGCTGACCTATGAGCAAAGACTTAAAGCTGATGGAGAACCTAGTCATGAGCCTATCTGTGGAAGAGCAGACAGTGCAGAGGCCCCAACCTGGGATGATGAGTGATGTATGGGAAGGGCAATGAGAATTCAGTGAGGCTGGAACAGAATAAGCAAGGTGAATGAAAGGAGATGAGGTCAGAGAGGCACTGAGGAAGGGGTGCATCCTATATAATAATGAGGTAATATGCAAATTAACCCTCATGCCCTCACAAGATGGCTGCCTATGACCAGGTCAGCAAGTGGGTTAGTGAGGGACGACCAAACGACTGAACATGCAGGCTGCATGGGGCGACCAGGCCGGCAGGGGGGGCAGTAAGGGGTGACCAGGCTGGTGGGAGGGGGGCAGTTAGGAGTGACCAGGCCAGCAGGGAGGGGGCAGTTGGGGGCAACCTGACCAGCAGTAAGGTGGGCGATTAGGAGCCAGCAGTCCAGGATTGTGAGAGGGATGTCCAACTGCCAGTTTAGGCCCAATCCCTAGGATTGGGCCTAAACCGGCAGTCAAACATCTTCCGAGGGGTCCCGGATTGGAGAGGGTGCAGGCTGGGCTGAGGGGAACCCCCATGCATGAATTTCATGCACCGGGCCTCTAGTCTACAATAAAAGAGAAATATGCAAATTAACCTTCACTCCGCTACACCCACAAAGCATGCCCACCAGCCAATCAGGAGCAAGTATGCAAATTAACCCAACCAAGATGGCAGCCGGCCACAGAGCTGGAGCAAGCAGGAAACTAGGGTTGCCCTGGTGATGGAGGAAGCCAAGCTTCCCGCCCTGACCGGCCCTGGCCTCCGCTCAAGGCTACAAAGTTTCAATTATAGAATATAAATAAATCCCAACAAAAATGGCAGTGGCCATGGAGCTGGAGCTGAGCAGGAGGCTTGGGTTGCCCCCGGCAATGGAGGAAGCCAAGCTTCCCGCCCTGGCCTCTGCTCAAGGCTACAAAGTTTCAATTATAGAAAATAAAAAAATCCTAGATACTTGCTTCCAGCCAGCCCTGGCCTCCGCTCAAGGAGATGCTGAAAAAAAAGAAAAAGAAAAAAGGAGCGGCTGGGATCTTGGGTCGCCAGGCCAGGATGGAATGGCAGGGGCTGTTGGGGGTAAGAAGATCAGCAGGGGGGCCAGCTGGGGGTGAGCAGCCTGGCACAAGGGACAGTTGGAAGTGATCTGGCTGGCGGGGGGCGGGGGGAGGCATTTGGGGGCGAGCAGGCCGGTGGCAGGCGGCAGTTGGGGGAAGCAGGCTGGCAGGCAAAGTGGTTAGGGGCAATCAGGCAGGCAGGCAGGCAAGCGGCTGGAGCCAGCAGTCCCGGATTGTGAGAGGGATGTCTGACTGCCGGTTTAGGCCCGATCCCTGTAAACCGGCAATATGACATCCTTCGAGGGGTCCCAGATTGGAGAGGGTGCAGGCCAGGCTGAGGAACACCCCCGAGCCCCATGCATGAATTTCGTGCACCGGGCCACTAGTATAAAGTAAAATCAGACAGGTTATTGTTTGGAATTAATTTCTACTATGAGGGCTTTGAGAAAAAAAAAAAAAAAAAGGACAAGATCTGGCATGTATGTTAAGAGAATGATTCTAGCTTCTATTTGACAATAATATGGGGCTGGTAATGTGTGAAGAAGGCAAACCAGCCAGAAGCCTCTTGTAGTAATTTAAATGAGAGATCCAGCATGGTGGAAGCAAAAAAGGTGGCGAAAAGTGGTGGAATTTTACAAATGTTCTGTAGTCTCAGGTAATAGGAGTTCATGTAGGATGTGAAATAAAGAGAATGGACCACTGTATTCTAAAGTTTCTTCCCTGAGCAAACGGAAGGATGGAGTTGACATTAAGTGATATGGGAAGAGCTCACACATTACAAATTCTGGCAAGAAGATAAGCAGTGCAGTTAGGGACATACAATTGAATATATAAAATCTGGTGTTTGGGAGTGAAGTCTGGATTAGAGATAAATATTTAGGTGTAATCAGCATATTGATGATATTTAAAGCCATGAAACTTATGAGCCAGTTGAAGGAAGAAATCCAAGAATTGAGTGTGCTCTTGTGTTAAGAATTCAGGTTGAGAGCCCTGGCTGGTGTGGCTCAGATGTTTGGAGCATTGTTCTGTGTACCAAAGGGTCACAGGTTCAATTCCTGGTCAGGGCACATGTCCAGGTCATGGGTTCAATCCCCTGTAGGGATAGGTATAGAAAGCAACTATTGATGTTCCTCTCTCTCTCTCTTTTTTTTTTAAAAATGTTTTTTATTGATTTTAGAGAAAGAAGAAGGGAGAGGGAGAAAGAAACATTGATTGGTTTGTTTCCTTCAGGAACCCCAGCAGGGGACTGAACCCGCAACCTGGGCACATGCCCTGATCAGCAATGAGTGACCTTTTGGTGCACAGGACTATGGTCAACCAACTGAGCCACACCAGCCAGGCAGATGTTTCTCTCTCACATCGATGTTCTTTTCTCTCTTTATCTCCCTTCCTCTCTCTTTAAAGTCAATAAAAAGATATCCTCAGGTAAGAATAAAAATATAAATAAAATAAGATAGTTCATTTTGAAGAGGAAGATACTGAAAAGGAGTCTGAGAAGAAAAATTAGAAGAAGAAAACCTACAGAGAGTGTGATGAATAAAATCAAAGGAGGAAAATGCAATAAGAAGGGAGCAATCAAATGATCCTGTGGTAACACATTGCACAAGATGTTGGCCACTTGAGTTCAATGTGAAGGTCACTGGCAACCACAACAAATCCAGTTTTGGTGGCATGGTGGAAGGGAAAGGCCTACTGGTATGGTTTATGATAGAATGAGAGAAGAGGTGACGAAAGGAATTTTGCTACCAAAGGGGAAAAAGCAGCAGCGTGGTAGCTAGCAGGCTTTGTTGTGTAGGAAAACGTTTTGTTTTTGTAAAGTTGGAAGAAATCCCAAAAGTATGCAATATTGATGGCAGTGATCAACAAAGAGGTAAAAAGTGGTGATGTAGGAAAGAGGGCGAACTGCTACAGTCGCCCCCTGGAGTGGGCAGGATGAAGGAGCTACATTTAGATGAAAGCATGACAACAGCAGGGGGAAGGCAGAGAAGTGTGAGTGTGCATGATGGAAGGTGGGGAGGTGTGGTGGTGGGAATATTCTAAGTTTTCTTATGATGACTCAGCTTTCTTAGTGAGGTAGAAAGCAAGGATATTAGCTGAGACTGAGAATCCAGGAGAAGGTACAGAGAAAATAAGCAGACAGGAAAGAGGGCATGAAGGAGCTGTTTAGGAGAAAGGAAGAATGAATGGACCAGGCAGGTATATTACTATCTAACTAGAGGCCCGATGCATGAAGATTCGTGCAAGGATGGGCCTTCCTTCCCCTTGTTGCCGGCACTGCCTTCGCTCCAGCTGGAGCCGCCTTTTCGCTCAGGCCCGGAGCCACCTTTCTGCCTTCCCACCCAGCCCAGAGGCCCAGAGCGGCTGGGGCAGTGTGGAACACCTGTGTCGTTGCCATCTTTGTTGGGTTAATTTGCATACTCACTCCTGATTGGCTGGTGGGCGTCGCGATGGTGCAGTCAATTTGCATCTTATTCTTTTATTAGTGTAGATAGCATTAAACACTAACCTGAAGTTTGTCGTCATGAATTTAAAGGTAGACCAGTCAGTGTCCTTTATTGAGCTAGCTTAAGTGGGCTTTTTCTTTGTATCCAAATAGCCTTAAGCAGAATATAGAATTACATAGAGACAGTTTTGCTTCCTGGGATACCTGGGGGTGGCAACTTTTATGTGTTTTTCTCTCTCTTACTTTTTTTTTTGCATGGAAGGGGAAAAACCCTAAGTGGTATTATCATAGCTAAACATACTTAGCCCAAACTGTTAAGGATTCACAAATTAGATGTACTAGAAAAAATACATATGTATTCCAAACTCAGAAAAACAATTTTTAAAATATATGCTATTTTGTCTTGCCCATGTCCTTTTCCCACTCCCTCACTATTATGCAGTGCTGACAATATAATGCATATTTTAGGACCTCTGCATAACAACACTGATAAACTTTAATAAAACTCAAATTTGTTTTATTGTTTTAAATTGCATTGTGGCTAGGTGTGAAATGAAATACCCTTCAAGAGCACAAGGTCACGTCTTGCTATAGACTGAATGTCTGTGTGCTCACAAATTTGCATGGGACGTGATTCAGTCCTTAAGGTGGAGCCCTCATGGTGGAATCAGTGCCCTTAGAAGAGATCCAGGAAGGCTCCAACACCCCTTCTACCAGGTGAGGACACAGCAAGAAGATGGGCTCTCACCTGGCACTGAATCTGATGGTGTCTTCAACTTGGACTTCCACCTCCAGAACCATATGAAATAAATGTCTGTTGTTTATCAGCCCCACAGTCTACAGTAGGACTACAGCCACACAAAGAAACTAAAGCACATAACACACACACACACACACACACACACACACACACACACACACACATACACAGAGTTTCTCAAGTCATAAGACTTCTCTCAGGGTATAGGTGGCAGGGAGATAGATACGTTTTTATTAGAATATCCAATAGGATGATGGTGATGACAAAAGATAACAAGAGTCTATCTATTTAAACTTTGCCATATGCCAAACACAATGAAATGCTTTAAATTACCTCTTAATACTCATATTAATTTTGTTATTTGTTTATTTTTAATCTTGTTTTGGTTTATAAACAGTCAGAAACATTGAGAACTCGGATACTCATTATGATAGAAGAGAGCCACAGATGAAAATAATCTTTAAAAGAATATGTATTTCCTAGGCCTGAGCACTAAAAACACCTCAGAAATGAACAGCCTGTAGCAATGAACACCCCTATTGCCTAGATTATAGTCTCCATAATTTCTTACTGAAAAGAACCATGACAATTTAGAAAAATATCTCATTCCTGATTTGGGGCAGGGAATGTACAATATAGTCTAGAATATCTTATCACATTAGAAAGCAAGGAAGGAACCAAAGAATACTACAGTGTATCAAAAAGTCTCACAGAGCCCAGCGGTGTTGCTAAGTGGTTGGGCATCAATCTATGAACCAGTAGGTCATGGTTCAATTCCAGGTTAGGGCATCTGGGTCAGGGCACATGCCCTAGCTGCAGCTCAAATCCCAGTGGGGGCATGCCGGAGGCAGCCAATCAATGATTCTCTCTCATCATTGATGTTTCTATCTCTCTCTCCCTCTTCCTTCCTCTCTGAAATCAATACAAATATATTTTTTTCTAAAAAGTCTCACAGAATACCTTCAGGTGAGATATAGAAAAATTTTTGCCACAGCTTTGTCTCTACTATTTAAATTACATCTTGCTTGCCAACTGATAATAAGGCACTTATGTTCTTACTAGAGGCCCGGTGCACGAAATTCGTGCATGGAGGGGGGGTTCCCTCAGCTGAGCCTGCACCCTCTCCAATTGGGGACCCCTTGGGGGATGTCCGACTCCCTGTGGGATCAGGCCTAAACCGGCAGTTGGACATCCCTCTCGCAATCTGGGACCGCTGGCTCCTAACTGTTCACCTGCCTGCCTGCCTGATCACCCCTAAATGCCTCTACCTGCCAGCCTGATCACCCCTAACTGCCCTCCCCTGCCAGCCTGGTTGTCCCTAACTGCCTCTGCCTGCCTGCCTGATCGCCCCTAACTGCCCTCCCCTGCCAGCTTGGTTGCCCTCAACAGCCCTCCCCTGCCAGCCTGATCTTGTCCCCAACAGCCCTCCCCTGCCAGCCTGATCTTGTCCCCAACTGCCCTCCCCTGCAGGCCTGATCTCACCCCCAACTTCCCTCCTCTGCTGGCCAATTTGGTTCTGATTGGTCAGTTTCTATGCCAGTCAGCGTCAAAAGCTCTGCTTCATAGGCAGCCATTGGCTCCCCACAGCACCCAGATTTGGTTCTGATTGATTGGTTTCTATGCCAGTCAGCAAAAGAAGCTCCGCCTCCTAGGCAGCAATTGGTTCTTCACAGCACCCACATTTGGTTCTGATTGGTCGGTTCCTATGCCAGTCAACGTCTCTGGGCCTATCAACGGGGCCTGATCAGAAAGGCAGGGCTGATCAGCAGTCCCGGTGGAGGCCTGTAGGGAAATGGAGGCACGGCTGCTGGCCAGACTGGGAGAGAAAGAGAGAGGCAAGTGCTGATCAAAAGCTGCCACAGAGGCAACGGATCAGTCCCTGTTTCTCTCTTCAGGCTTCTCTCTGGCCCTGATTCGCAGTCCCCTCAGCAGGGCTGACTTCTGGTTGGTCAAGTCTCAGTCATTACTGGTTGTTATGACCCAGGGTTTTTATATGTTAGGATACTAAAGCAAAAAAGACTAACTTTATTTTAAGTTGTTTTTTCCATACAATTCTCAAGTTTGATAGCAAATAGTAAATCAACATAAAACATCCACCATAGTCACTATAATGATTATACATAGTAAGCAAGATTCCTTGCAAATTAAAAGTACTGAGTGATTTTTATATTGTTTTAAAGAATTTTTATTCTACAGGATAAAGTGACTTGCCCGGAGGACCATTCAGTAAGTATTTTTTAAAAAAGGCTTTGATCAAGAAAGCCTTTCTGGGTTTTATTAGAAGGTGCTTTCACAATCTAATGTCACTCCCATGGATTTCCTCATTATCTTCAGTTAACACAAATGTTTATTTTTTTAGGTGGGGAAGGGTTTAGACATGTTCAGACAAATTACTGACACTAAGGGGGGCTCAGAGCAATCACTAAAGGGAAACGGTTTAAGGAGAGTTACTAGGAAGTACAAACCAATGCTCTGTGTCATTGACATATTTTGATAGCCTACATTCATATCCTAGCTTTGCCTAGTTCTGTGTGTGGGGAAAAAGTCAGAGTCAATAAATGTTTTTTTTTTTTTTTTCACAAGTTAATCTTTTGAGGCCAAGATTAAATGGCCATTTATTGGAAGACAACATAGGTAGCTCATATTAAATTCCCCCTTTCCTGAATAAATGAAAACAAAATTTGGCATTATTATGGAATTCCTCAATTTTTAAAATAATTCCTTCATGGCTGATTGCCTTGTTGTCTGCAGGACTTTAATCTCTGAATCGCTCAAAGTGCACATATTACCTCATTAGATATACTTTACTGACACCACCACCACCACGTGTTAATTACCTAGAGGCATTTCTTAACAACCAGACATTTCTGTGCACATTAAATAACCCTACTGGACAAGTATTATTATCACAAGGTTTGCAGATGAAGGATTAGAGGTACAGAGAGGTTACGACATCTGTTCCAATCAACTGGTAAGCCGCTGAGCCCGGATTCTATCCTTTGCCTGTCTGCCTCCAACGTGTTTTTAGTTTTGTTGTTTTGTTTTGTTTTTCACGTTCGAGCTTCTCATATGAACTGCCCTGTTCAAGCAAGATGCCTGCAAGCCTCTGAGACAGCAGAGTAAGGAAGATATTGATAGATGTTATTTTACTCCTATTCTTGTCGCAAAGTGTGATTGGTGAATGACGCCCCTTTGTGTCTCTGGAATCTGACCATGTTGCACAACGTGGGACCCTCGTTAGGGCCAGGTTATGCGTAGGTGGGCTTTGTGCCTGCACCTGGCGGGAATCGGGCACTCCAGGTGTCCAGTGAGCTGGCACCAAAAGTTCTCAGCTCATCCAGCATGAATTCTGTGAAGCCAGCCAAGTTGGCACTTTTATGTCAGGGAGCACTTTGTTCGGCCCAGCCCCCCAGAAACTCAGGGTTATAAAAGTAACCTAGATTCTAACGAATACAATAAGCCATCTCGAAAGGAAATGACAGTCAGGAAAAGGGAATCTCTTTGAAAGCGGCACCTGAAATGAAAAGCATGACTGACACAGCTGGCTCCCAGGCACAGTGCTGCTGATGAAGCAATGACCAAAGAACAGGCGTTCCGTTCTCTCTCCACCATCGGAGGGTTTCTGTGTTTCCACTGCTCTTCGCTGGGAAACGGGAAAGTGATTGTTCTCCCCATTGGGATACGTGAATCTTATTCAAGCAAATGTGCGCAAAGCACTATAAATTTAGAATCAATCATTTGACGATGCAAAATCAGCAGAGATCTAATTTAACCAAAGAAAAATTTCTATCTAAATGCCAGTCATCTGGGTACCTTGAAAGCAGGAATAACATTCAAACTTGTCCTACTTAGCACATGGTAAGAATGTATGCATGCATGTATAGGTGGATAAAGGAATGGTTCTCCATTTTTTAAAAATATCGTTTTATTGATTTTTTAGAGAGAGAGGAAAGGAGAGGGAGAGAGAGAGATAGAAACATTGATGAGAGAGAAACATTGATAGGCTGCCTCCTGCATGCCCCCCCACAGGGGAGAGAGCCTGCAACCTTGGCATGTGTGCTGACGGGGAAGTGAACTGGTGACCTCTTGGTGCATGGGTCAATGCTCAACCACTGAGCCACACCGGCTGGGCAGTACTCCATTTTTAATGGAAAAATCAGGGCATGGTTATTAGAATGAATTGGTTATATATCTACTCTGTTTTTAAGAATACCAAAGTTTTTTTTTTGATGAGAAATACCTTTTAGAAATTCAGATATTGCTCTAAGAGAGATTGCACAAATAAGGAAGAAAATCTGTGAGAAATAATAAACATGTTTTCTAATTTATTAATCTTTCAAATTCCTGATTAGGAATCCCTTGATATCAATAGTCCATATTAACTTCTCCATTCTTTGACTTTCTTTGGCTCACAATTTAGCATTTTAGTAAACTATTTCAAATTGTAAACATGAGAGATATTTTCTGTATATGATTTTAAAAACACATTAAAATGTTATAACTGAATTCAAACACATGGGGTTATTGTAAAGACAAAATGAGATAATCCCCATGAAAAGATCAGCATGAGCCCTGGCACATATTAAGAACTCTTTGTTAGCTATTATTGTTTTTGTTGTTGAAAATGCAAATAAAATGTTAAAAACAACCAATCGCCTATTTTGAGCTTACTAAAATATGAAGCAGCATTTCGTTTTCTCTCCAAAAGCAGTGACTAGGAATTAATTTCTTCTTTCAATCTTTCCCAATTCTCACATTGCAATTTCTAGGTTATTTGTTGTATTTAATTCAACTCCCTCACATTTCATACCGACAGCACAATTCATTTATACATATGCATTGATTATAGTTTGTGTCTTCTTTAGCTGCATTATTTAAAGCCCAATTTTTCATTATCTTTAAAACATCCAAGAAATGTCACGTTGAGTGTCAGAGAATGTTACAGCACATTGCAAAGTTGGTGGGAATCACATATATGCCCAGAGACCAACTTTAGCTTCAAAACATTAAAACCAGTAAACAGTTAGCAGGATTTCACAGCATGAAGTGTCTCCTCTGTAAGAAGGCATTTTAATGGGACATTTTCAAGATTCATCTGGAATAAAGCGCCATAGTCCATCTGTGGTCGGGCAGTTCAGCAGAGGGACAGTTCACTCACTGCAGACAGCATTCCTGATGAAGAAACTCCAAATCTATTGTCTAACATGCATGGGCAAGTCTAAGCCCTCCCCAAATATGCTTTCCTTTTGTGACCTCATTTCACACAAATATCTTGTTTAATCTATGGTACAGTTCTCACATGCACACCCCTCTGCCTCCTTCACACACATTTCCATCTCCTAAAAATATTTAAAAGGCATAGTACAGAGAAAAAACATTTAGAAAAATGCAGAGCTCTATCAACTAAAGACAAACATTTCCAAAAGTACTAATAATTTGCTGGAATTAATTGCTGAAAGAGCAATTATAGTGACAATGAATGGTCAACTATAGGCCACTGATTTGATTGGAGACCTCTGTGTCGCTGCGTTGAGTGCTATTGGTTAGGACAGTGGTCGGCAAACTCTTCAGTCAACAGAGCCAAATATCAACAGCACAACGATTGAAATTTCTTTTGAGAGCCGAAAACCGACTTCTGCGCATAGACCACGAAGTTTCAATCGTACTGTACGTGCGCGCCCGCACGTGGTATTTTGTGGAAGAGCCACACTCAAGGGGTCAAAGAGCCGCATGTGGCTCGCGAGCCGCAGTTTGCCGACCACTGGGTTAGGGGATGGAATGATGAATGCAGTAAATGTCTATAGTGTCCATAGAGCCTGCCTTTACAGACCCGGTGAAGTAAAATTTTTCCTATGCTAGGATTTGGGAAACAGATGTATTGCTTCAGATTCAACTCTGATCAAACCTGTGAATACCCCTTCCTCATAATACAAAAAGATGATACTTGTCCCAACTCAAAAGGCTCCTTGCAAATATTAAGTGAGAAAAACACATGGGAAATAGAAAAACATAGATATCACAATTCCTTGCACGCAGAAATAAAATGAGTTGCTTTTAAATGAATACATTGCCGGACTACAGAGAAAGCAGTTAGCTCATAATCTCCCAAACCCTTTTCATTACTGAGATTTCTGCTAATGAAACTGTTTTTATTTCTCAAAATTAGCAATACTTTTCTAACTCTACTGGTTTTCCTACTCATCTTAAACTTAGCAAATTGTCAATTCAGTTTCTCTTGCCTACACTAGCAGAGGCACTGACTGTGCCCAGAAGTTAATTCCCAATCCCGTATCAGAGCCCAGGTCTGAAAGCCAACCCACCAGCAGTACTGACCAAGGCACCTGTCTGTGGGAAAGCCCTGGATGGATTCTCAACCTCTTATCAGACAAATCCCAAATAATTTTAAAATCAAAACTGGACAATTAGGTCTTGAGTACTGGGACAAAAATTCTGGTTTGACATTGTAGGTCATGGAAACTGCTTTAAATTCTTCAGCAGCAAGATATGATGCAAGGGCCAGTTTTGGAAAGATTTACCTAGCAATGTTTGAGAGATGACAACCGAAGACAGAAACACCGAAATGCAGGGAGCTGTGGGTCAGAAGCTGCCAAACATGGACCTACAGGTCTGGCTTGGCCTACAGACATTACTTATTGCTAACACTTAACATTTTGGAGTTTTCTAACTTCTCTTGAAAAATAAAAACAACTATACGGCAATGGTGTTCTGGATTTGAGTAGAGGCTGCCTGCTTTAGAAGCTGCATCCTCTCCCCACGGGGTCTAATTGCTTTATTATACATTCCACCTCATTTATTTATTTATTTATTTATTTATTTATTTATTTATTTTGGGGGGGGGGGCTCATTTCATTTTTCAGTGTCTAAGAAGCTATAGTGGTCCTAACAAGATATGGTAAAGGCTTAGACTAGAGGAGTATCTCTGGGGTTGGACAAGCGAGGGAGTTCTGAGACACTCGGAGGGAGGACTTACAAGTCCGTTAGGAATTAGGTATAATTTTAGTTACTTATCTTCCAAATGTCTGGAACGACAGACTGCTGTTTCTTTCATCTCAGCTTGAGGCAAAGTTTTCACATTTAGAAAAGCATCTGAAAGTATAATATAGGGTCCTGGATAGCAACTGTTTTTAAAAAATATATTTTTATTGATTTCAGAGAGAAAGGGTGAGGGAGAGAGATAGAAACATCAATGATGAGAGAGAATCACCCATCGGCTGCATCCTGCACGCCCCCTACTGGGGATCGAGCCCATAACCCAGGCATATGCCCTTGTCTGGAATCAAACCCACAACGCTTTAGTCTGCAAGTCAACGCTCTATCCACGGAGCCAAGCTGGCTAGGGCTGTATAGCAACTTTTATTTTTATGATGAAATAGGTGTCCTTAGATCTTGTTGCTTAGCAGTTAGAAAGCGACCCAATTATATAATGGCAACTAAGTAATATCTATGGGTCTCACTGGACCTGATGGTCTACATTTGGCAACGTCTAACCTTGGGGATGTCTGCCTTCCTGTTTCTTTAGGTTTTATTACTAGGGTCACTTGCCATAGAAATTCTGATAAAGTTCCCAGTTTCTCTTTATGGCTGTGAATAGATTAGCATGCCCAAATCTATGCTGAGAAATAGATTTCCAGCCGGGAAGCTGGTAGCTCCTGCCAAGAGACCATTGACTTGTTCTCAATTAAGGAGTTTTCAAAGCAACATCTCCCCCTAAAATAATATTTTAAATAGCAGTTCCATTTTTAGACCACATAGATCAGAATATGCATTAAAGTATGCACGTGGAATGCAGACTGCATGCACACATGAGTGAACACCTCCATTTCCTTCCTAAAGATAAAATTTATATAAGAAAGAAATGAACATTTCCTTTAACCTAGAGAGAACAAATTATATGGTCTGATCATTTCAATAACCTGAAAAAGAAACATCATTTATGACGGGGGAACGTGAGACTTCTCAGGGGTGAAGGGAAGGACAGAAGAGGAAACTGGGTAATTAAATTTATCAAGATGCCATTAGAAATTAAAAAGCTAAAAAAATAAATATGTGGGACTATATCAGACTAAAAACCTTCTGCACAGCAAAGGATACCATCAACAAAATGAAAAGGCAACCTATGGAATGGAAGCAAACATTTGTAAATCATATAACCAATAAGGGGTTCATATCCAGAATATATAAAGAACTCATGCTACTCAATAGCAAAAACCAAACAATCTGATTAAAAAATGCAGAGAGAAACTGAATAGACATTTATCCAAATAAAATATATAAATTGCCAACAGGTACATGCAAAGGTGCTCAACATCACTAATAATCAGGGAAGTACAAATCAAAACCACAAGTTACCTCACACCAGTTAGAATGCTACCATCAAGTTAACAAGTGTTGGTGAGGATGTAGAGAAAATGAAACCCTTGTGCACTATTGGTAGGTATGTAAATTGGCACAGCCACTATGAAAAACAGTATGGAGACTCCTCAAAAAATTAAAAATAGAATGACCGTATGATCTAGCAATTCTACTTCTGGATATATTTCCAAAGGAAATAAAATCACTACCTTGAAGAGATCTCTGAACCCCTATGTTCATTGTGGACCTTAAGGGCATTATGCTAAGTGAAATAAGTCAGACAGAGAAAGATAAACACTGTAGGATTCCATTTATATGAGGAATTAAAAAAAATGAATTCATAGAAACAGAGAACAGATTGTTGACTGCTAGAGGTGGGTGGTAGGTGGTGGGGGAAATGAGTAAGATAGCCCAAAGTTATACATTTCCAGTTATAAGATGAAAAAGTTCTAGGGATGTAATGTACAGTTTGCTGACTATAGTTAATAACACTGAATTGTTTATTGGAAAGTTTCTAAGAGAGTAGATCTTAAAAGTTCTCATCACAAGAAAAACATTGACTATGAGAGGTGATGAGTGTTAAAGAAACTTATATGGTAATCATTTTGCAATATATACATATAGCAAATCATTATGTTTTATACCTTAAACTAATACAATGTTTTATGTCAATTTTATTTCAATAAAACAAAACAAAACAAAAAAAAGACAGCTGATATACTTGGGAATGGATTTGCCAAGCTATATAAAGACTTCTTATTACAAGTTTGCTGTCTTCTCCAATAACTAGAATTCAACCATGTTAACACTGATCTGAAACGTTTAAAATATTCTTAAGTACACATGTTTGTGTTCTTATTGGTTTTCCTTCAGAGTTAAATATTAAATGGTGGCTTTCTTATAGTGCCCCTAACTTGAGAAAGTAATTAGTGGTGTCAAGGAGTTTCTCTGACTGGTCTCTTCAAATCTTGTATTTTGTAATGATTTAAACAGTTTCTGCTCGCCCGTCTCCTCCCTCCAATCTGTTGATGACCACATGGTGTGTAGAACCTTCCAGTAAGTTTCTATCTATCATCTCAGTAATAGGTGAAGCTCAGTATAATGAAGTCTGTGGCAGGGCTAACTTAGGTGAAAGTTCAGTAGGACATGGCATTTGGAATATATTCTTTTCAAGAAGCTAGTTTTCAAAAATGAAGAGGAAAAATATACCAGATTGCATACAGGAAAGCCACTGAGTAATTTACTATAAAGGAGAAATAGAGTGAGTTAGAGAAGTGTCACTTGTCCTTTGTTAAACAGTAGTAGGCTTAGCTCAGGCTATCAATCACAACGCTGGTAAATCTGAATTTAGCTCCAGCTTTGAGAGATCTGGCTTGTGTGGAAGCAGAGTTAAAAATAAGCTTAGGAGCCTACATGACTTGGGATGGTCTATCTAGAAAGAGGAATGTGAACAGATATACTATCTCCAAAATGTGCCAGGGACTTTGCAGCCAAACTCTGTAAATCTGTAATTTTGCCTAGAGGAACTGGTTCTAAACTTCCCATTGGCTGTGGATCAGAATTCAGTTTGGTGTTTTGGTAAGATAAGGTACTCAGAGTCTTTCAGGCAGGGAATTAAATCATCTGCTACTTGTAAGAAAAGAAAAGATTTAGTCATCCACAAACTTCAAGAATCTTCCTTCCAAGTAGGTGGCAATAAAAACTGAGGTCGGTAGGCAACAGCCTCCTTTATTACTCACTGGGAAATCTGACTTGGAAGAGTAGCCCTGTCGTTGGGTATTAAAGATGTCCCTTTGATGACCAGTTTGGTGGAAGAGCCACTGACATGAACAAGATAGACCAAACTTTAGCCTCCAGGGAAGTCAGCATCTATTTTCCTATGAATTTTCTAGAGTGCACAAAATAATGTTCCTAACCTTCTTTTAGAAATATCATGTAACACTATGTTGTTATTACTTAAGAGTTCTGAGATTGGTATTCCTACACTTTTTCTCACCTCTGCCTCCTTTTAGCTCTGACAGCTGGTCAGACTGAGTATCAAGGGTGTGTTAAGCCTTATTCTTGTCTCCATCCCCCACTCTGATACAAATCAATTTCCAGAAAATGAAAGAGTGGTTATGATCTAGGCAGAAACTTTCTTGGAAGTACACTTTTAGAATGACCTCAAAGTTTGGGGACAAGGTAAAAATAATGGCCATTCATTTGAACATACATTTGAATCACACGCAAAGAATTATCTTGTAATAACAGTATCGACATAACTCTATCTATCTATCTATCATCTATATTGGGACATTTCTAAATTTCTAAAATATGTACCTAAAGATAAAACAAGGTCCAGTCTTATATCTCATAATAGTCTTTAATGCATCCTGTGGATTAGAAATTTTAAAAGTGCACTGTTTTGAATTTCCTGGAAAAGAAGTCACGAATGGAATGGTGAGAAATAGAACCACAATCCAATTATGCAGCAGAGCCTTATTCCAGAGCTGGCTGTCAGGGACAACAGCTGTTTCATGCAATAATGAAGGAGAGAAACTTTAGATATCAGTGCTAAGAATCTAAGAATGGGAAGAGGTCCCAAAAGTCCTGTTGACTGACCCAAAGGAGAATCATAAAAATGGTTTACAATGACATGAATTTAACTATTAGTTAATTATTTAAACTCTTTCTTGTCTGTTGAATTTTTCTTATTGTCATTTCCCCCAGAAGTGACAAATAGATCAAATCAGACCTACAGATATGTTGTTCTGGACCACCCCCAGTGTTGGATTTTTTTTTTTTTTAACTACCCACCAAACCTTTCATGTCTTAATTTCACATCACTGAATTTGCAAGTTCTAGAAAAAAACCTGAGAATGTGGCCTCGCTGGGACTGCGTTCCCAAACAGGATGGACCTGCATGGCCACCACCATGTGCAGCTGACGCTGCTGCCCTCTTTGGGAGTTAGGGGAATGCACTTGTCTAGCCCTCCATAGTCCCCTCACCCGCTTTTTTATGCATGGCCAGTTCCACTTACTGTTTCTCCCTGACTCCCACAAGTATTTGAGATTGTTGCCTCTATTCTGGGCCATTTCTAAAATATATTCTTAAGTCTTAGAAACATATTAATTTATATGTGACCTACAAATCAGGATAACTTAAAACCCACTAAGGTACAACACTCTTCATGGCTCATTCTTTTCATGTGCTTCTTTTAAAAAAAATTAAAATTTTTTTAATTGATTTCAGAGAGGAAGGGAGAAGGAGAGAGAAATAGAAACATCAATGATGAGAGAGAATCATTGATGGGCTGCCTCCTGCACACCCCCTACTGGGGAATGAGCCTGCAACTCAGGCATGTGCCTTGACTGGGAATTGAACCATGACCTCCTGGTACTCAACCACTGAGCCAGTCCAGCTGGGCTTTGTGTGCTACTTAAGGAAAGCATCCATGCACCTGCCTTCCTCTTATCAACATCACTTAGATAATATTCATAATAATAAAAATACTTCATATTTATTGAATACTCATTCAGTTCCAGACATTGTTCTAATCTTTTGCATGCTTCATACATTCATTTAAAATTCATGCCAATGATAATTGGGTATTGGAATTGGGTTTTTACAGATGAGACAATTAAAGGATGAGTTATGAAAGCAGTGGTGAGTTGGGATCTGAGCCGGGTAGTGTGGACCCAGAACCTACCCTCCACCCTGCCATGCTGAGTGCACTAAGCTCTGCTGAATTAAAATCATTGCAACGGGGTTCCCACTCAAAATGGGCAGCTCCTGGTTCATTTAGGAAGGAAGCACTAACACAGAATACTTATTTACAGGAGATTCAAAACTGTGACGTGCTGGGGGCATCAATGTTCTAAACTTATAGCACTCGCTATTTTCAAGGTGGATGCCTATATTCTTTCACCTTCTTGGAAATTCCAATGCCAATTGGAATTCCATGAGCAAATGTGTGATGCATAAAAATGTTGCTTGCATTCTGGCTGGGTGTGCAGTGGTTAGAGCATCGGCCCTCTGATTGAAGGGTCAGTGGGCTCAATTTCCGTTCAAGGGCATGTATCAGGTTTCCCAGCTCCAGTAGGGGTGAGTGTGGGAGGCAATCAATAGAGGTGTCTCTCTGATGTCAATGTTTCTCACTCTTTCTCTCCCTCTCCTCCCTCCCTTCTACTTTTTCTAGAAATCAATGGAAAAAAATCTTCTTGGGTGAGGATTAAAAAAAAAAAAAATCACTTGCACAACCAACGACAATATCTATGGGGAAATAATCATTAAAAAAGTAAGACCTAAGTAAGGGCCCCTTCTCAACTCACACACAAAGGAGATGTCAGTCACATACACAAATATTCTGCCTTTCTGGGCTAAGTGTCCCCCCAGATTCCCACTGATTCTGTGACTTACAGAAGCATTTCAGATAGATAACACACTTCTGTTTTTTGTGTGTGTTTTTTTAATGGTTTTATAAGAAACTAATTGAAAAATTCACCTCTCACCCATTATTCCATTGGTAGAATACATTTTATCAGCCTTTGTATATTGAAATATTCAGGATTCTCTTGAACGATGGGAGAAGAAGACGGAAGACTCAAGTCTTTTGATTCTCAGCTATTTACTCTCACCTCTAGCCTCTGTGCCTCTTTCAATGTCAGGGCTTTGCTGCCTCCAACTACCCAGTTCTTCCTCCCCCAGAGTCCATCTTCTCACTGAGCAGTTTCTAGATTTTTCAGGTCACAGCAATGCCTTCCTTCCCCGACTGTTCACAGTACTTCCACTCGGCTCCACTCACTTGTGTTCCTTCTTTTCTCTCCCTTTTCATGTTGCCATCTCTAGCTTAGTCTTTTCTTTTGATTCCAAGTGCCCCCTTGGCATTTCATCTAGACTTGAATGTTTAGAGCACCTCGAACTTCTTCAGAATGAAAATCTTGGTGTCTAAAATAAAACTGTTCTTCACATAGAGGTCCCCATATCAGTAAGTAAAACCTCCATTCTTTCTAAGTCATCCTTGACTCCTCATTTCTCTCAGGCTACCCACTGAACCATTAGCATAAACTACTAGTATTTCCTACACCCAAGACTCAGGTATTTCACACCAACTCTACCCTGTCCAAGCTATCAAATCTCTCCTCTGGGCTATCAGCAAGAACCTTCAAACTGGTTTCCCCAGGGCCTTTGCACCTATTCTACTTTCTTCCTAGAGATGATCTTTCCTGAATATACCCATGGTTCAATTCCTCACTTCCTTCAGGTCTCTGTTTAAATTTCCCCTTTTTGGTATGGCCTTCCTTGATCACCGTAATACTCTCTATTTCCCTGCCTTGCATTATAATCTTTATAGCATATATTGCTACTTCCTATGTAATATTATATATTGGTTCCTTTATGCTTCAACCAGTAGAATTTAATCTTCTCAAGGGCAAAATATATTTTTTAACTGCTTATCTCTAGTGCTAAGGGTAGTGCTGGACACATAATAGATGGTTAAGAGATTTGTTAAACAGGTAAATGCATGAATATTCCTAGTAAACAAAAAATCATATTTTATACATTTTATTATTCCTTACAGTATGTAGCTCAGTCTGAAACACAACAAGGAGATTTAGAAAATGATTATTTGCTTCTCACATCATTCATTATTCAGGAAACTCCTAGAGGGCATGAGCTGAGCTAGTTCTCAGACACTAGCAAAGATCATAATCCACAGTAAGTATTCTATCAGTACTTATCAAACAAATTACTTCAAAACACCAAGCGGGAAGAGATCAAGTTTAAATCTTTAGGACATAAGTCACAAATTATTGACCAGTGGACTAAATATTATAATTGACAACTTTTAAAAAAATAATTTTATATAAAAATGTAGGTATCTAGCCTCCCTTGAGAAAACAGAAGACCTAGCTCAGTGGCTTGGAAAGACATATTTGGATTGAAGTCACATGATTTTTTTTTTTTTTTTTTTTACAGTTCTGGGGCTGAACGCATGTTTCAGCAACTGGTACCATTTTTGGCTTTAAGCTAATAGCAATAATGGGGGCTGATTCATGGTGATGCACAAGTGAAAAACACTTATGAGAATTTCTGTGACTGAATAAAATGCATTTCCCTAAATTAGTCCTATTTTGCTAAAAACACAACTTGATAAAAATATATTATAATTATTCTGGTTTGAAGGGGACAGCCATCAGCGGTAAAATACCACAGATCCATAAGTATGAATAACACAATATGTAGTACATTTGAAAAGCAAGTATTTCAATTTTGAAGCAAAATTGAGAGCTATTAAAAGGAAATCAGTTATAGTTTAAGTCAAAAGTGCCTGGTGAAATTTTGAACATTGGGGTCCACCCACACAAGTAACAGGCGAGCTAGTCAAAGCGGCTCATTTTAAAGGTAAGACGATCTAGAGAAGGGTCTTTGTAAAGTCATCCAACTGGACTAGAAATTTGATCTCCTCAGACTCATCCCTCTTCGCTAAATCACCACCTCTTACTTCCTGGTTTAAAGAACCTTACAAATGACATTAGGAATTATTTTAAATGAACCATATAAACACACTTTGAGTCTTTCAGGAACATGGACCTGGTCTGTCTATGCACCTGCCCAGGTTCGATGGGAGGCTGACGGAGAATGACTAAAACAGAAAGGCAATGTCTCCAGGAGCTGGTGCCCAGTGAAAGAGAGTTATTTCAAACATCAGCTCATTGCAGTTGTCCAAGCAGCCAAGACACATGTCACAACCAAACACCACAAACACAAAAGCAAAAACAAAATGGCGGACAATGCAGGCCTTGATAGGCAATTCTGCTCTGTGTAACTTATAAGAAGTTTCAAACACAACTCCTTAATACAGTGGTTGGCAAACTCATTAGTCAACAGAGCGGCAAACCGCGGCTCGCGAGCCGCAGTTTGCCGACCACTGCCTTAATACTCAGGCATAATCACTACTACAGTTTGTGTGGTATTTACATTTCCTGGGTTTTAAGGATTTTGCCCTTTTTGGGGGGTTCTGAGATATATGCTTATATTTGTAAACATTTCAAAAATTTAAGCAAAAAAACAAACAAAAATAATCACACAATAAACACAGAGCAATATACCTACATGAAGATCTCTATTATAATATTTTAAACGATGCATTTCCAAATTTCATTTTATTTCTGTTACACTGGTTCTCCCCTTCCAGCTGCGAATGTATTCTGTATGCTGAGTTAATACTCTCTGGACATAGAGAGAGAAGATTTTCATACATAAATTTTGGTATCCATTAAAATAAGACTTCACTGTCCACCACTTCCAATTATCTCCCCTCCCTGACTCAGCTCAAATTGCACCATTAGCACTTGACTCCTTTGGTTGAAATGAAGCTTAGGGTTTAACATGTGCTAAATTGTAAATGCTGCTCCTGGGAGGGAGGTAACACTTGGAATCATGGCCCTATTTGTGCTACAGGGTGAAAGTGCTGAACGCGTTCTTCCCAGAGGGCAAATATGAAAAAATACTGAAAAAAGCCTGAAGGAGGACATGGGCAAGGTGCAAAGAGAGAGGCAAAAATACTGAGAACTCAATACTTGCTAACTTGATAGAGTTTATGGCATTTAAATACCTTACAAATGACTTTCCTATCTGTTGTTGTGGTTGTTATTATTATTATTACTTGCTTAGGGCCCTATCTCTAGAGAATCTGATTCATTAAGTTTGAGTCCAGATGTCTACATTTTAAGTAAATTTCCCAGGTCAGTTTGATGCAAATGGTCTGAAGACCACACATTATCAAACACACCCTCTGAAATACAGTCTATATTTATTAGAGTCACGTCTGTCTTACTCCAGATCTCTACAATGAAAAATGAAATTATCTCTACAAAATTTTAGCTCTTCAGGAACTTAATTTACCTTTGAGAGTATGAACTGTCACTTAGGCAAAGAAAATCAACTTTACTATTTTATGGAAAGCCAGATCACCTTCACTGTATAAATTCCTTTCTCTTTCTTTTCCTTAATGACATGCTCAAATATTCTATACATCTCTATTTAGAATGCAAATGCTTTTTACCAATTGCATTTGCAAGTAATAACTTCGGGAGTTGAGGACTGAATTGCAATGCGGCTGGTGGTGGAGGTGGGGGGAGGGGGGATTAGCTTCCTGTGCAAAGTTTCAGGAGCAATGCTGAGTCAGTACGCCTTTCCAGTCAGGACAGGCAATGCTCTCAAAGAAATCTGACCTTGGAAAATTAGAAAACATAGAGTGTCAAGAGGTGAGCTCAATCAAGCTTTAAGTAATGCAGACATCTCTGACAACACAGTGCTATAAACGTGAGGCTGCACACATATTTATCACAGGGAGCCAGAATGAGAGACTCTAGAATGAGGTGGAATAAAATGGCTGTGTATTGGTGTCACCCAATGTGATAAAACCAATTGTACTCAAGATTTTACAAGGGGAAAGGAAATGGGATTTATTGGATGTGAGAGAGAGTAAGGGGGTGGGGTTAAAGGAAAGATATAAAACTGTCATGGGCTCTAAAATACACAGATCTTTACCTGACTTCAAAGACCCCACTGTAAAGCCTCAGAACAAGAGAAGATGCTGAAACACAGATGCACGTACCCAAATGGCAGATTTGGAAGGCCCCTCCTAGTCTTATTCCCCTCTTCATCCTTTCCAGTAGAAGAAACGTGAGCTTTGGAAACAGGCAGAGCTGGGTTCAAATCCCAGCATTTTCATTTACCAGTTTGCGTGACTTAAACTTTCACAGCTTCAGTTTCCATAGCTGTAAATGGAGATCACAATATCTGTTGGGGCTATTGTCAAAGTGTCAGGCCCTGAGTATAGCTCTGAATATAGAAGGCATTCAATAATGGAAGCCATGATCACCAGCTGTGCCGCCACAATAGTATTATCATCCTAAAGATTCAGGATGAAGAAAAGGATGTGAAGTGAACTTGTGCCCTCCTTTGCAGATAAGGCAAGAAAGGTACCCAGGGCAGGAGAATAGGGGTGAATTCAAAATCACTGTTCCACACTCACCCAGATAGGCTTATTCTTCACTTTGACAAACCAAGATTCCATTTTCTATTCAGGCAACGCTTGGGTACCCAGAGTCCTCCAGTCCTGCCATGCATCCCCTGTGCTGGCCTCTAGGTAACCTCTTATGAAGAAAGGCTGCTAAAGATCCAACAAATTTCTGCTCACCCCCCAACACAGAATAGTTGAGGCAAATATCATGTCATCTATACATAACACCAATAAATCAGCAGCATGTTATAATATTATTATATAATATATATTATAAATATGTGTGATAACAACAATAATAACATCAAATATGCCATCAGTGTTAAAATTTCCCCATTATAATGAGGTTCCTCAACCTGGCGTTAATTCCATGGAGCCTTCAAGGCTCAGAGAAAGCTTTTAGGTTGTATGCAAAAATTTGTTAAAGGATATACATGCATTTTCCTGGGGTGATGATTTAGGGTGGGTCTAAAATTTTGATAAAGGTCCATTTCTCCAAATTCAAGAAATACTCCCTTAGGAAAATATGTGGTCAGCTAGATTATTCAAGAGATGAAAGAGTTTAGTTGCAAAAACAACTGTAAAACTAACCTTATAACTGTGGATGAAGAATTTATTCTTAGAGATATCCTTTTTCTCCACGTCTTATTATCCTTAACTTGTTAAAATAGAGACGGGCATCTGGAGCTTTCATCTGTTACATGGCGGTGTATAACTGATGGAGGGGACCAAGTGGAGTGGAACACGCTGCTCAGTTTGTCTTTGGTATAATTAACTTAAGACTTAGAGAAGTGGAGAATTTGCCCGAGGCTTCTCTTGTGGTACCATAAGTGTTCACCTTCACTCATTATCCAGCCATTCATTTACGCAGCCAGCATCTATTTACTAATAGCACCAGCCAGGAATACATGTTGTGCCAGGGATACACGTTGGTTTTGTGATGGAGACGAGATGATCTCAGCTCTTAGTGAAGCCTTAGCTGAAATGCAACTTTGGCTCTTGGGATAGTTAACTTTACCGAGGATAACTGTGCCAAAGCCCAGGCACAGGTGAAAGTTTTCTCAATTCAAAACAATTATGTCTCCATAATTAATATAAGACAGACAGACTCTGTACTCGGTGAGCCACACAGATGCAGACTTCGCCTCACAGAGATTATCTTCTCCAGATGCATCTCACCCAACATCCCCATCCTGAGAGATGGGCAGAGGAGGACTGTCTCCCGATGAGTAGTGTTTGGAGTGGTAAGAAAGAGATGGTGGGATTATATAGTTTTACATTTGCTGGGACTCCTCTTCATTCATCCTCTGAGTTGTGCTCCTGATTCCTACCCTCAAAATGATAACTTATTGCTCCTTTACATAGTCTTCCCCAGGACCACAGGCTAGATACCCAGGAAATCAACTAGAAAATGAATCCCCAATGCAGCTGGAGTCTCCCTGTGGAGCATCCTTGATCTTTTCCAGAAAATTCCAGGTCTCTGATTTCCTCTGGTCTTTCTTAAGAGCCCCCATGGGAAAGGGATGAGTATTCTCTTCTACTCCTGGCTACTGTGTCTGTATCTCTACACACACTGCACATACAACTGAATTCTAGCACATCAATCATTTTTGAAGTCTTTACTGCAAAATATTTCATAACATGTCCTTGTAAATATGTTTTCCAGCAAACTTTTTCTCATTTCTTTCCTAGTAGTGGTGAGGTGCAGAGGCCCTTTCAATCTGAAAAATTCTTTATGAAACAAATACAGTCTTGATGCTTGAAATAGTCACTTTACATTTTCCTTAGTGTTTTAGGTCGTTTTTCCTTTTAGGGATGTACAGAGGTTCTGGCTGGCACAATGGGAGAGAGGGACATTGATCTTAGCTTGTTAACAATCAGTACTTTACCGGTAAGAATCCTTAAACTCACAGAATCTGAAAGCAAAATTCTTTTACTATATTGACAAATGTGAATGGCGTGTTTCCTCTGTGCCATGCTCTGGGGAGGGGAACCTGTTTGTCCCAAGGGCCATTTGGATATTTACAATATCATTCATTTAATATAATTCATTTATTATAAATTTATGTTGCTATGAAAAAAGCTCCTAGATTTATTGAACTTTGAGTCCCGCCTGCAGTTATTTTGGCAGGGACAGACCAAATGATTTCTTGGGCCTTATACAACCCGCGGGCTGGACGTTCCCCACTCCTGCTCTAGACATTGAACATTGAGTGACATAAACCTGGTTCCTGTTCTAGTGGAGAACACACCTTAATGGGAAAACAGACATTAAAAAATAAATACCAGAGTAAATACATACTTTTTACATCGCAAGAACTGCTATGGAGCACTAAAAGCCTTAATAGTAAAGGGGCTCAGCCAATTTGATTGTTTTCCCTACCAAAGTAATTTTTAAAAGCCAGGAGAAGCTGGGAGAGTTGGCTATGAAACTATACCCCAGAAAATGGGAAAAAATATTTGCTAATACAATAAGGAGGAAGGGAGTTAGTCAGTTTCAGGAGCATCACAGAGAGAATGTAAGAATATGTGGCAATTAGATGGGCTTCTGTTTTTTATTTGAAGTGTCCCTTCTATCAAATATGGAATAAGCCTGAAACACATTTTTTTAAAAAATATATATTTTTATTGATTTCAGAGAGGAAGGGAGAGGGAGAGAGAGATAGAAACACCAATGATGAGAGAGAATCATTGATCGGCTGCCTCTTGCATGCCTCACACTGGAGACTAAGCCTCCTATCAGGGCCCTGACCAGGAATCGAACCTTGACCTCCTGGTTCATAGGTCGACACTCAACCACTGAGCCATGTCAGCCAGGTTGCACTTCTGTTTTATGTACATTTTTCCCTCAAAGAAAACGAGTTTTGTCTCTTGTGTATACTTATTCCCTCAATATCATTTTCCCATACAAGGCAACAGAATTTATAACAGCAGGTATGTCTAAAGACATTGGGTGAAACCCCCATTTTAAATGATAAATACACTGCTACATTAATACCTATGTTGGTCCAGTTAAAAATGTCAGTACATTCTCTGTGTCTGTGAGTCTGTTTCTGTTTTGTTTGTTCATTGATGTTGTTCTTTAGGTTCCACACATAAATGAAATCATATGGTTGCCACAGGGTTTTGGGCGACTGGATGAAAAAGGTAAAGGGCTTGAGAAGTACAGATTGGGAGTTAAAAAAATAGCCACAGGGATGCAAAGTACAGCACAGGGGCATGGTGCCAGGTGTGTGCTGGGAATTATCGGGGGAACACTTTGTAAAGCACATGATTGTTTAACCACTGAGCAGTACACCTGAAACTAATTCAAAATAATATTGAATGTAAATGGTAATTTAAAAATAAAAAAATAAAATGTTGGTATGATTAACCTAGTATGCCAATGTGGCCCTTGCTGCTGTTATGGGGAGAAAGTGTGAAATGATCACTCTAGAAAGATCCAAACATCTGCATTCTGTCCTGGGGTCTGGCACTAACTTCTTATGTGGCCTTTGACAACTTAAAAAATGCTGTGCCTCAGTTGCCCCATCTATGAAACCAGGATGAGAAAGCTTTGGGGAGTTCAACAGATGGCTGGGATACATAAATGTGTTAAGACTGTGAAATTATCTTGAGAAACATGAAGTACTACAAAAATATTCCCTGGGCCACTTTTTCAGAGTGGAGTTGTCAGGAGGTGAATGCAATCTGTGCAGTGGCCACGCACTTAGGCTCTTGAATAAAAATTCCAGAGTCTAGCCTGGCTGGTGTGGCTCAGTGGTTGAGCATCAATCTATGAACCAGGAGGTCATGGTTCAATTCCTGGTCAGGGCACATGCCCAGGTTGCAGGCTCGATCCCTAGTGGGGGACATGCAGGAGGCGGGAGATCCATGATTCTCTCTCATCATTGATGTTCCTATCTCTCTTTTCCTCCCTGAAATCAATAAAAATATATATTTTTAAAACATTCCAGGGTCCAAATTGCCTCCCTCACTTCTTTCAACCTATGTCAGTTTAGGTCAGTGATGACCTTGTCTTCACCTGTTTCCATAGCCACAAAATAAGAAAAAATAACAGTCTCTAGTTCACACACTTATTATGAGGATCAAGTTAGATAAGTCCAGAAAAGCTTATAGAACAGTGCCTGTCACATAGCCAGTTTTTAATAACTGCTACCTATTGTAACTGTGTATGTATGGTGGGGTACATCTGTAGAAATACATTTTCAGAAGCTGAGTGGAACCCTAGATGTCACTGGATATTTCCTGACTACTCCCAACTTAAACTGTTTCTTTTCTGCTATTCCCCTTTCCTGTCCAAATTATTCTGCCAAAATGACCATGAGAGAACCGCCACCAATCTGTGGTTTGAGAAAATGGACCTACCAATCATTCTCACCCATCTGAGGTTTGCACTTCAGCTAAGTAGCTCTCATAGATTTATTTAAGCTTTCAATCTTTGCCAATGTTTTATGTAGTGACACAATTTGCCCCACAAAATCTCCCAGCCTAAAGGACCTTATTGTTAGTTAATGCCACAGGAACAGCTTACATAATTTTTAATATGTTTCTAATGTCTCTACGGTAAAGACAGTCCAGAGATTAAAACAGACATGAGTTTCGTACCCCAATACACTACACATTTGCTAAATGTGGGCTGCCAACTCCATCCATTCCTCTGATTGAGAGTATACAGGCTTATTTCTTATACAGCCTGGGAGTCTGACTGGCATTTAGAATTCTGCCAAAGAATTTATGGAAGTAACGGGCTATATCAATATATTAGAAGAGTATATATGATTATCTAAGAAAATCTTTTCATTATCTTCCAGTACCAAAATATCATAAGAAAAGCATAATATCTTTCACAGTGGTTCTCAACCTTTCTAATGCTGTGACCCTTTAATACAGTTCCTCGTGTTGTGGTGACCCCCAACCATAAAATTATTTTCGTTGCTACTTCATAACTGTAATTTTGCTACTGTTATGAATCGTAATGTAAATATCTGTGTTTTCCGATGGTCTTAGGCTCTACAGCAGCGCTTCTCAACCTGTGGGCTGCGACTCACAGGTTGAGAACTGCTAGCAGGGTCGCCAAAGACCATCAGAAAACACAGATATTTACATTACGATTCATTAACAGTAGCAAAATTACAGTTATGAAGTAGCAACGAAAATAATTTTATGGTTGGGGGTCACCACAACACGAGGAACTGTGTTAAAGGGTCGCGGCATTAGAAAGGTTGAGAACCACTGTTCTAATAGGTTAGAAAGTAGAACATCTGCTAATGAAATCACATAAAAAGTTCAACTCCTCTATGACAAAATTCATCACAAACCAAATGAAAAGACAAATGATGACCTGAAAGTCTTTGTAAATGTAGGACAAAGAATTTCCCTTCTTCAAATAAAAAGAAAAAAAGAGAAAGAAATGGAATAAAATTGATAAAAAAAAATATCAATATCTGACAGATAATGGAAGAAAATTCAGGTTAATTAGATGAAACAATCTCTATTGATTGGACTAGTAAAAATAAATTTAAATGGATAAAACACACCATTTGAATGTTTGAAATTTATACAATTCTTTAGGGAACAACATGATGTATACATAAATATTTTAAATGGAAATATTGACCTGAGCTCATTGTCCATTCATTCATGCATTAGATCATTCAAGAATTTACTCATTCATTAAATATTTATTGAGCTCTAGGTATTTACAAGGCATTGTAATAAGCTCTAAACATATAATAGTGAACAAATGTAGACAATGTTCCTGCCTTTATTATGCTGAGGGAGACAGGTTTTATTTAAATAAATATACGGAACAATGTAAAATCCCATTAGTGAAAGTGCTGCCAAGATGAGAATTTAGTTTAGTAAGATCTTGAAGAAAGACTAGAGTAAATCTTGAAATAAAGTGCTGATGATTCTAGCAAGGCAGTGAACTGTGCTTACTTCTAAACTTTTCTTAGATTTAGAGGAATGTTCAAGAAGTTTTATAGAGTCAATGGGATTTTGCTGAACTAAATGGGCCCTGATAATATTTATCACTAGAGGCCCAGTGCACAAAAATTGGTGCACTCGGGGGGCGGGGCGGGGGGGGGGCTCTCAGCAGAGCCTGCATGCTCTTATAATCTGGGACCCCTCGGGTAGGGTCCAGTCCCATCACAGCATGTGGGCCGGGGGGAGGGACCAAGAGGCCAGTCTGATGGCAGCATAGCTCCGGTTCCCCAGAGCCTGTGGTCGGGGGAAGGACCCAGAGGCCAGTCCGATGGGAGCATGGCTCCATTCCTACAGCTCCCTCCCCGCCGCCGCACCTTGGGTGGCCGGGACCCAGGACTGACTTCCGCAGCACCGGCCAGGACTCTAGCCTGGTGTTCAGTCATCCATCCGGATGTTTAGGTTGTGACAAACCCTGGCTCTTTATATATTAGGATTATGTAAGGAAATGAAATTTATATACTCCACCCATGTACACCGAGTGGCCAGATTATTATGATCTCTGAACACATAATAATCTGGCCACTCAGTGTAGACTGACCACAGAGTTGGGATTTTAACATAAGGTTTTCTCATGTATAAGAACTGCATTGTGGGTAGTTAGAAAGAAGCAGAGGACTTACTTGCCAGAGGCTGGGGGCCACTATCTCCTGGTCCCTTGACATATCGAGATTTGCAAGCTTTCCCTTATACATAAGTACACCGAGTGGCCAGATTATTTTGCGTTCAGAGATCATAATAACCTGGCCACTCAGTGTATATATCTTATCTATATCTTTTTCTGAGTCTTTCAGGCAGATTGGAAAAGGAATATTGGCATACTCTCCTATATTTCTAGGGAAATATCAACTTCAAAGTACCAAAGACAACAAAGTTATGTGCTAGGGTTCTTCAGAATGTTCTTGCTTTTAATCTAATTTGCTACAGAAGATACGAGTGCAAAGAGGTGGACAGCACTTTTCATTGCTTCCACTGTGTATGACCGTGAAAACTCAGAGAAGCCTTAAAGGTTCGTCAATAGGATAATGACTATTTATGGTACATTTACACAATGTAATAGTACGTAAGTGTTGAAAAAGTGGGTGATAACTATTAGTATTGACACTGAAGGAAGCCCATGACATATATAGTACTGAGGAGGTGATTATAAAACAGTATGCATAGGAAGATTCTAAAAGGGCTAAGTAATATATCAACACTGATCATCTCTGAGGTGAAGTGATGATAGGAAGAAGTGATGATAAAAATAATTATACTTTACTTTGCATATTTATATATCACTAGAGGCCCAGTGCACGGGTAGCGTCCCTAGGCCTGGCCGGCGATGAGGGCCGATCGGGGCCTTCCAGCTGCCAGCCAGGGCCTTCCTTCGTTCCGCACACCTCCCTGGTGGTCAGCGCACGTCATAGCGAGCAATAGAACTCCCGATCGAACTCCCAAGGGGACACTTTGCATATTAGCCTTTTATAAATATAGAGGATCAAGTACAAATGTGGCAATTTGTATATAAAATAAATGTCTGTTTTCTAATCCTGTGGCAGAGCAGGCATTCTTCGTCCCCATGTGAGCTTCCTGTGTTCTGACAGTCTCTCACCTGACAGGTGAAGTGCTAATACCACCAAGTCTCCCGTGGGGAACCAAGGGGCTGTACTCACTCAAGCATTCTGCAGCCTTAGGTCTCCTGTTTGCTCTGCTGAGAGCATATCTTTTTATGTTATCAGTGTAACCTGAAACTATTCTAAGATTTATGTGTCAAAATATTATTTTTTTTGGTCAAAACCAGTCCTCTGAAGGATTTCACAGAATCAAAGAGCATGTGTATTAAAATCATTGGTACGAGTTAGCTGTGAAAAGTGTAGAATATCCATACCACACAGAATCCATCTACTACCTAATGCCAATACCTGCTCATATTTTTCATACTGAAATGGGCAATAAGCCCCATGAAAAAGATATGAGCAACCCAGTCTTTCATGTCAACCATTTTTCTTCAGGAAGGAATTATATAGTCAAAATTTTATACTTAAACTTAGGAAGTCTAAAATCAAATATAATATTACCTAAGAAACTGTTAGTTTAAAAAGCTCAACTATGAAAGATAAACACATCTAGAGATTTTTAAATGCTGTGCTTTTTAAAAATGAACCAGATACAAATCCCAACAGCTTTAAGGATTTACTTTCAACTAAATTTTATAAAACTGGCACAGAAAGTCAACAGCAGATTTTGAAAGAGAAAGTGCAAAATGCCACTTGGTCAGAACACAGACAATGGGACTGCGATTTGGGACTACGAGCTAAGTACATATAGCTTTCCATTTAAAGTTACTCCAGGAGGTGCAAAAGTGCTGGCCATAATTATAAGACTTTGTGGAACAACTTGAAATAGTGGGAAATTGTGTTTCAATACATACTCCTCTACAATGACTTTATTAGGTGCATGCCACGTAGATGCGTTGCCTGTCCTTTGCTTCCAAATTGTGAAACACATTTCAGAAAGATCCAGTAGAAAAGGTTTTCAAAACACCATTCATCAAAGATGCCATTAGAAGAAGGTTTTAAAAATTAGTATGTTAATGTTAAAAATAATCATTTAAAGATGCATTAGTCTACAAATTTATAGCCTATTCACATTTTTCAAACTGAGAGGTATAATTTGCTTGTGATGCTGGCTTAGTATTACACAAACCACAATTTTGTTGGCACAAACATTGTCTTATGGAAATAAGTAACATTTTTTATTAATTTTAACTTTAGAAGATAGATAACATGAGATATATTGGCCACTATGCATTTAATCATTCTTCTGCCATAAAACAATCTCTGTAAAATCAGATAAAGCTTTAACTTTTTAAAAATTATTCTTTTATTGCCTATTATATAGAATAAAGTTTAATGTATTGCCAAATCTTTATTCATCCTTAAATTCCAAGTTGTTTTCAATGGCTATATATTGATGAATTACCCTAGTAAAAATAGATGATTTTGCTGAAAATGGAAATAAAATCACATATAATACCCACATGTCATACTGTATTTCTCAGATATTATGAGCTGTGCTACACTAGGAACTTCACTAAATACTTCCTGAGCTTACATTTCCTAAAATCCAAGATAAAGATAATAAGAATAATACTCATGATAATGAAAATAATAACACCCAATTCATAGGGTTGTTTTGACAATAAAATTAGGCAACATACATAAAACACAGTGCCTGACACATATTACTTGATATTATTTTTCTTTTTGAAATAAAATTTCCATGATAAACTTATAACCAATGTTTAAAACTAATAAGACAATTATTCCATTTTCATCATATTGGCCTTCATATGATCAAATGCAAATATCTCAATGTAGCCCAGCTCTCCTCCTCCTTGGAGTCAGCTCTGCTGAATTTTGTGTACATTCTGAAGAAAGTAAATTAAAGATTTGGGTGGATCAGTCTAATCGTGAAAAATATCAGACAAACTCAAGTTGAGGGACATCCTAAAAACACTTGACCAGTACTCTTCCAAAGTGCCAAGGTTATGAAACAAAAATGAAGTCTGAGAAACTGTCACATTTAAAAGAGACTAACAAGGGCCCTAACTGGTTTGGCTCAATGGATAGAGCGTTGGCCTGAGGACTGAAGGGTCCCAGGTTTGATTCCGGTCAAGGGCATGTACCTTGGTTGTGGGCACATCCCCAGTAGGGGGTGAGCAGGAGGCAGCTGCTCGATGTTTCTAACTCTCTATGCCTCTCACTTCCACTCTGTAAAAAAATTAATAAAATATATATATTTTTAAAAAGTGACTAACAAGGCATAATGGTTAAGTGCAACATCTTGACTGATTCTTGAACAGAAATAAAGCCCATAGTGGAAAAAAATGCTTAAATCTTAATAAAGAGTGGTTTAGTAAATAGAATTTTACCGATGTTAATTTCTTAGTTTTGATAAATGCATCATATTAGAGGAAGATGGGTGAAAACACTGAGGGAACCCTGTTCTATCTTTGAAATGTTTGTATAAATCTAAAGTGGTTTCAAAAATTTAAAAAAGGCTAAAGAAATTTGTGTGCCCCAGCCAGCGTGGCTCAGTGGTTGAGCATCGACCTATGAACCAGGAGGTCACAATTCGATTCCCAGTCAGGGCACATGCCTCGGTTGTGGTCTCAATCCCCACTATGAGACATGCAGGAGGCAGCCGATCAATGATTCTCTCTCATCATTGATGTTTCTATCTCCCTCACCCTTTCCATTCCTCTCTAAAATCAATAAAAATGTATATTTTAAAAAATCACTGAAATTTGGGTGGAATTTAAGGGATAATATTTTCCATAAATGATCAGGTCTTTACATTAGTCTCTATTTCCTGTCTCCCAATGCTTTACACCTAGGTTTCTCCTGAAACAGAAGGCTCTCAGCACTGTCCCGGACTTAACTATGTTCTTTGCATCCACACTGGTGCTCCAAAGAAAATGAGTAGAACAGTATACCTACATTCAACCAGCTGCATCTTCTCAGGTTGCAAATAAGTGTCAAAAAATAGAAAAGTTATGGTTCAGGGGCCATCAGTGTGGTTGGACAGAATTCATTACAGCTAAGTTTTAAGAGCACAACATCTTTTTATGACTCTAATAAATTAACCAGCAATGACAGTTTTGTGGCAATTAGGTTACATAAACTTCTTACCATAAAGATACATCATTAGGTTATATTTTTAAACTCCCATATGTCACTCAAAGTTAGGCAGAACGAAACATGCAATGCAATCTTTATGACAGATTTTCTTAAATCCACCAGTTTTCCCATTTCTCCTGACATTTTGTTGAAAGTTTAATACTCAACACTTTGGCATTTGACAGGTTTGCTTCTACTAACTTTGTCAAGCAGGAGCATATGTCATAAAATGGCAAACCATGCCCCCCCCCCCCCTTTTTTTGGTGAGAACGGTGGGTCAATTTGACAAGACAGATTTTTTAAAAATCTGTGATATCATAGAAACATTAATAGGCTATATGCTTTGAAAAACAACTTTCATTTAATTTCTTTGATCACTGACATATTCTCCTGAGGTGGAGTGATGGGAAGAAGGGGAAGTCAAATGTGAAATAGTTTCACAGAGTAGAAAAAGGCCTTGTTCTATTTAAAATATGAAATTCTGAATTCTCATATGGCATAGAAAACTTCTCATCAGAGCCAACAGTGAATATATAGGGTGTCCCAATACTTTGAATAGCTATAAAGGCCATGCTTATTATAATACATTTCATTTTCAAAATCGAGGTATCAGCTGTTACAGTGTGCATACATTTTTGGAGGGACACCCTGAATAATATTAGCCTTAGGAACCATGCCCAGAGAGATAACCAGGATCACATATTAATAAGTATCTATTTAAGAAATCATGGACATAGACAACAGTGTGGTGATTGTGGGAATGTGGGGAATGGTTGGAGGTGGAAGAAGGTTTAGGGGAGATAAATGGTGATAAAAACTAAAGAAAAAAAAAGGAAATGCCTCTTTCTCTTTGTATATGCAAGATCTAAGTAAACATGTTCAATTATTTCTCCAATTGTAAATAATTGACCTACAGAACTTGTCTGAAGATATCAGTAAGATGTAATGGAAAATTCTGCTCTTCCAGAGCCTACAGGCAAGAAACAACAGAGAAGAGACCACGAAACCAAGAGACTCAGCACTAACTGATGGTTTATCAGTTGCCGCTAAGGACTGAATCATGTCCCTGTATTAGGGACCCTCCCCAGCACCGAGCCAGGCCCACTGCGGTGGGACTGAGCGGGACTGGCGATGTAATTTGTGGTGTGCAGAATTAAAATGAGGTGTGCCTTGCTCACACATGATTAAGAATTCCAAGACAGCGACAGCAGAACATGCCACCAAGCCTGGGGCCCTCTAATCTTGGGGCCCTATTTGCCTGCCAGGATCTCATGTCCAGGAGACCAAACCTGAAAGTCAAATTCTGGATGCAGAGATTGCTGTGCTCAAACACCAGCTCTGTCTATTACTTAGACACAGAAATATTCATCTGGGACCTTAACCAAAGTTCCATGTGGCAGTATTTATGATTCTCTTTGCCTCTTCTTCACATGGAAATGATCAGACATCTAAATCAAGAAGAATAACCATAATTTGTGTGACTGGTGACTACCTGGTCTACCTCCTCCAGTCTCTGAAGAATGTAACCGATGGGTGACACCAATCAATGGCTCTGACTTAGGTTTCCTGACCCCCAAATACAATGCTCTTTCAGTAACATTGCAGTGCAAGAGTGCTTGCTAATGGCTCAGGCGGAGGAACCAAACAGCCTGGGTCTAAATTCTGATTCCACTGCTCTGTGAAACCTTGGCAAAGTTGCTTAACTTCTCTGTGCTCCAGTTTCCTCACCTGACGATAGGTATATTCACAGTACTTCACAGGATTAAATTAAACATTTCATATAACTAATTCGTAACACTGTTGGACACAGAGTGTTTAATAAATGTTAGCTATTCATATTTTATGCTTTACCTCTAAATCTCCCCCCCCCCTTTTTGAAATTCTATGGATAATCATATTGATGGGGAGGTGAAATAAAAACTAAATTAGAGGGTTAACTGGATCTATAGCTAGCTGAAGAAATAGAAAACAAATTTGTAGTAAGAAGCCAATGTGTATGTGATAGGGCTCTTGTATATTATTCAAATTTTTACTAATAGTTTAGATAAAAATATATGTGATACGGTTATAAAATTTGTTAATGAAATAATTCTAGGAGGAATTTTTTTTAAGAATCAGGATGTAGAAATGACTGACAGAAGGAAGAACTAAAGTAAATAAGATGAGGCAGAGATACATTGCAAATAAATGGATAGAAAATGATTAATGATGAAAAAAAAAGCATGATATTGCTAGATGGATCTCTTAATATAAAATAAAATACACTTTGAGGTAAATAAATATTACGAGAGATAAAAAGAGACATTTCATAATAATAAAAGGGAAAAGGCACCAGAAAGGCATAACCATTATCGATATGTATGCCACAAATAATAGTTGTAAGATGCATGCAGCAAACATTCACAGAATTAAACAAAGAAAAAAATTCACAAATATATCACACTTCAGAAATTGTCATATTTTTTGTTTTATTTTTGAGTTATAGATGCACATAATGATTTACCAAAAAAAACTTAAACTATCAGAAATTAAGTCTGGGAAAGTACAATGCAGACTAGCCCTGTGAGGAGGCAGAGCCACAGAGTCTAAGTAAATTCCATCCACTTCTCCCAGGGAAGGAGCTGGATGGTGGCCCACTGGGATGTTAATGTGTTAGGGCAGAGTAATTAGAGGGACTGAAGATTGCTCACTGCTCCAGGACTGTCGTTCATCTCCTGCTTGGCAGTGGAGAATCAGGCAGATTATCTGTATTTTTCTTTCTGGAAAACCTGATAAAGCATCCTCATTGTCTCAGATTGTCCAGAAGAGAGAGATGGTTAAAATGAGGATCACAAACCCCTTGTGCTTATAGTAACTCCTCTCATTGGCTCTTGAACAAGTCTTTTTTTTATATAATGTTCTCTCAACTGGTTTCATGGTTTCCCACGCCCAGTAAGGTATCAGGTAAGTATGTATTTAATTGAATATGAGCTACAGTGTGAAGTTCTGTTCTCAAGCCTGTTTGGTTTTCATTAACTAAATGAATGAGCACCAGCAGCATGGTTAAGTTACCAGACTTTGTAGCTAGAGTTTCTGGAATAGATGAATCCCAATCTCATCATTTTCAAAGGTGTGTTTTAGCCCTCAGTTTCCCTATGTATAGGGATGACATTGTACCTACCTATCCAAGGAGCTGTGGTGAAGACTAAATAAGATTATAATTAAAATGCTCAGCACAAACTGGTTAGGATTACATTGAAAATACTTGTTCAAATCTGAAAAGGGTATTATTGCTAAACTTTAAGGAACATTCCACTAATAATCTTTGCAAACAGAAAATTGTAGCCAGTTAGTCTGACCTTTCTTTTCTTTTCTTTGTTCCTTAAAGCCCTAGAAAGATAAAGTTGGAAAGATATATTCAAATAAAAACTTTTTTTGCCTGTGTAAGAATTTATAATGTTCTTCTGCTCATACATTAAGTGGTTCTGATACAATTATAATTCAGAACAGCCACAATTACTCAACTCAAGGCCAGCTCATCCTTAATGTATTTTTCCCATTTTTGTCCACAACCCTTACCACATGGCAGCAAATTTAATTAAGTTTAGACTAAAGAAGTACTTTAGGTCAGAGGTTTAAGTACAAACAAAATGCTCCTGAATATATATCCATGATAAATATTTATTTCTAAAAGGAACAAAAAGGGGCATTTGAAATCAATTAATCTAATAATAAGAGTGACTTTTTTTTAGTGAGAAATAAATTTTAAAAAATCCAGCTTAGCAGAAAAAAATTTTCTGATAAGCAAAGTGACTAGCAATGGTTTAAGAGCTTCTATTTTTTTTAAATCCTTACCCAAGGATATGCTTTTATTGATTTTCAAGAGAGAGGAAAGAATAGAGTGAGAGAACTATCAATGTGAGAGAGAAACATCGATTAATTGCCTCCCCATATGCACCCTGACCAGGGATCAAACCTGCAACCCAGGTATGTGCCCTGACTGGGAGTTGAACCCACAACCCTTTGGTGTATGGGATGATGCTCCAACCAACTAAGCCACCCGGTGGACAGTTTAAGAGATTCTTGATGCACTTATGGGTATTATGATATTAAGATGCACATACCAACAGAGTATAAACACTCCCTTACTTACAGGGACCAAAAGGGACTAGAAGAACTTCCTACTTTAAAACAGCTTAACAACGCAATGCCCAATTCCACCATTAATGTTCATTTGACTGTAGCATCAATTCTCCTGATGCAGTAATTATCCTTATCCACAGGGGATATGTTCCAAGACCCCTTGTGGATGTCTGAATATAATATTATTTTCCTACACAGACATCCCTGTGATAAAGTTTAACTTATAAATTAGGCACTGTAAAATAACTAATAATCAGATAAAACAATTATAACACTACTAGAGGCCTGGTGCATGAAAATTCATGCACTGGAGGGGGGTCCCTCAGCCCGGCCTGACCCCTCTCACAGTCTGGGAGCCATCAGGGGTGGGAGGTGACCCAGCGATCAGGGGAAGGCGACGTCCCCATCACACCTCTGCTGCTGCCACTGCCAGCAGCGCAAGCCTCAGCTGATCCTGGTTACCTGAGCCTTGGGCAGCCCTGGGCAGCCACCATCCCAGGATTACCTGTGCCTCAGGCCGGCCCTGGGTGGCTGGGCAGCCACCATCCAAGGCTTGCCTGCGCCTCGGGCTGCCCCTGGGAGGCTGGGGGGCTGAGAGGACTGGGGGACTCCAGAGGCAGGCCTAGGGGAGGGCCTGGACTTGCCGTGCACCTGCCACTCTGGCAGGGCTGAGGGGACTGGGTGCTACCATCTTGTGGCTGTGGGTGCTGCCATCTTTGAGGGCGGGGCAGTCAATTAGCATATTCCCTCTTTATTGGCTGTGGGTGTCACCATCTTTGCGATGGAGTGAGGGTCAGTTAGCATATTCCCTCTTTATTATATAGGATACTATAATAAAAGTTATGTGAATATGGTCTCTCATTTCCTCTTTATTAGATAGGATACTATAATAAAAGTTATGTGAATGTGGTCATTCATGTAGCATGAATTTCTTTTGCCTTCTTCACAATGTTATGGATAGATCTGTTCTTACCCTATCTTAGCAATTTCAGCATACACATTTTTATATTCCTTATTAAGTCAAGAACTTTCACTATTTTCCTTAAAGGAAACATGCTATGGATTATCTTTGGCATATCTGAATTGCCAGCATCAGCAGATAAGGATTTAATAAATGTAGATCACTAGAAATATACTGTTTATAATACAAAGAAGAATTATTAATTTTATGTTAGGGTTATAAACAAGGAAATAATATGTATTAATGGTTAGAGACTTGGGTTCTAAAATCAGACTGATCTAGGTTCCAATCTCACCTTGGCCACTCTGTTCTATACTGGGCCCTGACTTACTGCCTTCCCCAGACTCACTTTCGTCTCTGGTTCTGAATGTGATCCAGGCTCTGCCAGTCAGATGCACTTGCTGGAGACTTTAAATCAGAACTGAATTGAGTAGAGAGAGAGGTAAGGCACAAAACATCATTTTATTGGTACTGACTACCTGAGAAGCAGGGTGGTTTTGCTGTAGCAGCTACAGCAGTGGCCCCTCGATTCAGTAGGCAGTCACCATAGCTAGGCAGGAGCAGAGAGTACCTTGCCAATACAAGCCTAGGCTGTGACTGTAAGAGTCACATCTAAAAACTCAACCTAGCCCTAACCGGTTTGGCTCAGTGGATAGAGCGTCGGCCTGCGGACTGAAGGGTCCCAGGTTCGATTTTGGTCAAGGGCATGTACCTTGGTTGCGGGCACATCCCCAATAGGAGGTATGCAGGAGGCAGCTGATCGATGTTTCTCTCCCATCGATGTTTCTAACTCTCTATCCTGCTCCCTTCCTCTCTGTAAAAAATCAATAAAAATAAAGAAACTTTAAAAATAAATAAATAAATAAAAATAAGAAAAACTCAGCCTAGAGACCATTTCTACAGTCTTCCCAAGAATTCTGTAAGCCAAATAAGTCTCCTTCTGCTTAAACTAGCTACATTGGATTCTGTTTTGTTCAACTAGACGTTCACTTGCTAACCTGTGTGGCCTTTTGTAAGTTACACAACTTCTCTAGGGCATCACGTCCTCACTTGTAGCAGAAATGATATTAGTAGCTGCCATAGAGGAGATTTAGGTGAGAACATGTCTCTAAATACAGAGCACAATGCCTGGCACAAAGGAAGTATTTAATCCACGGTAGTTACTATTATTACATGACAATAAATATAAAAATCATGATACTGGCCACAATGGAGGGTTGAGCAGGGGTCGATGGTAGGCCCTGGAGGCCACCACAAAGAAGGAGGTATTTGATTAGCAAAAAGGAATCAGCAGTATTGAAAGCATCCCGAAAGGAAGTATTTTCAAGTGGCAACAACATAGGGAGCGAGGTTCACAGTCTGAGAAAAATCAGTCTGAGCTGCAACTCATTGGGCTGCAACTGTCAGACCAAAACAACGTCCGGCTCCTGGAAAGGCTTCAGGGAAGGTCTGTGGGTGTATTTACACCTCGGGCTTAGGATGTTCACACCAGGTTCACAGAATGCTCCCCAGCCATCAGTAAAAATGCTAAAAAAGCCACAATGTGGCATTTCCACTTAATTAGGATAGAGAATAAAAGGAAGCCCAGCCAGGAAGAGACAGTTTTTGCAGCTTCAGCCCATTATTGGCACGCTTCCTGAGCCCAAAGGAAAACCAAGTGAACAAGTTTGTATCCCTACCCCCACCCCCCAGGAGGTTTGCCATAGACAAATGTATAATAATACAGTAGGCACTTAAACTGCATTTTGAACTCGCCTGGACAACTTCAAAGCAAGGGGAAAAATGAGCATTAGCAACATAAAAGAAGGTAGGCATCATCCTCGGAAAGGCAAACAGACCCAATGTGAGGTTTTGAGCAGAGCCTCACTCAACACCCAGAGTCCTCGGGGACTTAAGACCTCATTTAGTCTGTAAAAAAGTGCTTTACCTTAAAGAAGCCATATGGGAACCAGTTTCCTTGTAACCGCTCCTTGCTGCTCATTGAGTCGCAAGCCGAGCCTGTGCCAGCACATCTCTGAGCTTCACAGCTGTGCTCACCACATGGTCAGAGGGGTGAGCAGTTCTTGGGCGCTGGGCTCATAAATTTGCCAGGTCAGCTTAATACCAGTGAGGGATGGAAGCCAGTGCATTCAATGTACCCGGGGGTTTGCATAGTCGTTATACCGATGTCTTTTCAATGATACAGGGCAGAAATCCAATAAAGGATTGCGTCTACTGCTAAAAGATTTCTCTCCAAATTCTCTGTATCAAAAACTCTAGATTCCAAAGGTATCTGTTGATTCAAGTGGAAGTCTTGATCACTGCCAGGATAACACAGTCTACCCCCATTCTACCCTTTGGGCCAGTGCTTACTATGGTACACGCTCGCTTCATAATTGGCTCCACTCTGTATGCCATAAGAAACAGCGTAACGGTGCCATTTGGGACAATAAACCAAGCAGGCAGATGTTCACCTGTGAAACTGGGAGATACTAATTTGATACTATAAATTGTGCTTCTTTTTGGTTTGCCCACTTAGGAATAATAAAATAATGGTTCCCTTTGCAATTAAGAAAATAACTATACTTCTTCAAGACTAATGCACGTTAGGTTCCTTTTACGTTTTTGTATTTTGTAATCAGGATATATCTAACCAAGAGAAGAGTAGGCTCAGTTTTATCTTATTATGAATCTTACAATGAATGGTATTTAAGAGAAGAAAACAGTCATGTGTCAGATATTGACATATTATAAAATAGATAATCCTGTATTGCGATCTTATTAGTTCAAAGGCTGATCCATGGGGAATACAATACTTCTGTAGCTCCTTAAGTATTAAATTCTTTTTGCTTTTAGATCACTTCTCTTCCTTCTACACTTTACTCAAGATAATGCTGAAAGAAGGCTCCTTGAGCAAAGTGGGTGTTGCCTGGGTTCCTAGATTTGGTATTGGGTTGGAGAGGGAGAGTCAGAAGAGAACCCCAGATAGTGTTGGGCACCTCTACAAAGGAAGGGGGAAAGGTAAGTTGTAGTTCCATCTGTTCCTTCCAGGACTGAAAGAGTGAAATAATCTGAAGGACCTAAACCTCAGAGGAGCCAGGGGGGCCTGGCCTGCTCTTCTAAAGAGGGAGGCTGTCTGATCGGCATGCCCACCTCTCCTCCTGCCGCGCCCCATTCAAAGAAGACAGTGACTATGGAAACAGTCATGATGGTAGAAAAGTGCTGAGGAAACCCATGTCCGGTCAGAGAACCTACATCAGTAACATGTTCAGGTCCAACTAGCTCTTTATTTATAAACTAGAGGCCCGATGCATGAAAATTCATGCAAGAGTAGGCCTTCCTTCCCTGGGCTGCCAGCACCAGCTTCCCTCTGGCACTGGCTTCCCTCCAGAGGCACCCAGGACCCGGGCTGTCTTCCCTGGGGCCGCACACAGGCACCCGGGACCCAGCCTGGCTTTTCTGGGGCTGCCCACAGGCACCTGGGACCCAGGCTTCTTCCCTCCAGCCCCAGCTTCCTCAGGAAGGACGATCGGAATGATGTCCGGTCTAATTAGCATATTACCCTTTTATTTTTATAGATATAACTTGACTACCAAGGTCAGTAGACACATAAAGAAAATCATTAGCATGAAAAAGGAAGGCCACAATAAACATATAAAAGGAAGTAGAAAGACAAAGAGAGTAGAAGAATACTTATACAAAAACTTAAATTGATAACTTTTAAATAAAAATAAATTGGTATCTTTTATGACTATGAACAAATGACTATGGAAAATAAGCAATCAAAGAGTAAGAAATTTAAACCATGACTGCCAAAATATAACACTAGTAATAATTTTTAGAGTAAATAAATATTACTAATCTGGAAGATACAAATCTACAAATTTCAATTCAGAGCCATGGTAGGTAGATGTGGAAGATCTGTCTAGTGGGGGATTGCAGAAAGAGAAAATAAAGACTATAGAAGAGAAACTTTAGAAAATGTGAATTAAAAAAAAAGATTGCTTTTTACTGAGGGATCTGTAGAGTTCATTATTTTCATTTTTCACGTTCAGTATCAAGATGAATCCTTTATAACTAAGTTGCTTTCTAATGATGGAGGAGTTAAAAGGACAGAAGTCTTAAAAGTCCAGAGATACATGAAGGTCACAAATAATATCTGCACGAGGTGCCAGAGATTCTAAATCCACATTCTGGAACTTATCTATGGTTATGAGGAACTAATAATAGCTAAATGAAGTCATGTTCCAACAAGGTATCTACACACAGCAAGGACGGGGAGAAAACCACCTCACTTCCACACTAGATGCAATTTATGAAAATATCAAAACAGGCCAACTATGCAAATTAAATTTGTATGCAATGACACAAAAAAGCATTTGCAATGTTCTCTGCTTTTCCTTCCATAAATAATTATGACTAAGCTCCACGGCAATGTCACGGGAATATTTCTCTAACTTGAAAGAATTCAAGGATCACCTGAAGCACTGGTGACTTCACTGTTTGCACTGGTGACTTCACTGCACAGGCTCGGGCACCTTCTCTTCTGATGTGAGGATTCTGAAAGCCTGAAGGGGATCAAAGGCCTCAATGGGGTTCTAGATTTTTGGAAACACAGGAATTATGTGGGGGCTTCAGCCTTATTTTTCACAGACATAACTGTACAATGGTATCCTGTCAGGAAAATCTGAGAAAAGAAAGATTGCTAGGTAAGTAGCAATAGACCACCAGTAACACACAGTGTTCTATTTAAAATCTCAGCAGGGATGTGATTTTTCCTCGTACATAGCATTGCTCCCAGAGGCATATGCATATGGGATCTGCATCCTCATCTAAACCAGTGCTTGGCTAATCATCTTTTAACTGAAGTCCTACACATTTTTGCATGAAGCCAGAGCTCCTTAGACTTCATATAATCTCATCCTGTGCCCAGTGCAAGAATTCCTTTGTTCCCAGAAAGTGCCTTTACAGTATACAGCCACCCACAGGATTTTTCACCCGCTGTAATTGCCAAGACTTTAAAAAAAAAATAGTTCAGCCCTAAATTGTCTTTTGGCATCTTCTGCCATTAGTCTAGTTTTGCCCTCAGGGCAGACACAGTCTGCTCCCTTAAGAGGAAATTCTGTAGTTATTTGAAAATAGCTATCCATTAAATATTACCAGCCTGCCTCCCTAAGTCTCCCTTCCTCAAGGTAAATGCACCCCTTTGCCCACTCATTTCTTCTACTGGTTCTTCATACTCCATGGTTTATGTATTGTTTACATTTTCGTTTTCTGATTGCTAAATATCCCTCTTAAAATGTTGTGACTCTAACTGAGCACACTGTTCCAGGCCGGACCGGATAATGATAATAATATGCTATAATGATAACAGCTGCTACTTATGGAAATATTGGTACCAAGCATTCCACAAACATCTCTGTCTTGATTATCAATTACCTATCAGGTATCACAACACTGCAGAGAGAAGAAACGATAGCTTGAAAAGCTAAGTGACCTCTTTGGTTAGCGTGAACAACATATTAAACAGCTATTCCAAGTCAACGAATGTCCTCCCATCCACTAGATCACACTAGCTCAAACCCGAGCTGATTACTACTTCCTTTGGGGTAAGTATTTTGAATCTATGCCCATACTCTAAGGTGCCTTCAATTTTTCCTTTGGGAGTAAAGGAGCACAATACACTCTTGTTTCCTCTAGGTTTTTAAAAAATACTGTGTGTCTATCTACTAGCATATTGACTAATCCACATCACAAACTGTATTTGAAATATATTAACCAGGTGCCTTAGTAAATTTTGTCGATACCTCCAAGTTGCTTAAATATATCAATCCATATTGACCTCTTTAATAAGAATTGTTTGGGATGAAATTGTGGAAAAGAAAATAGAGCCTTTATTCTATCAATAATTTAAGTTGTTTTTATATGATATCAAAATATCAAAATATGAATTATGTAAGACAACAAGCACATGCCCATTTTCTGCTTTCTAAAGCATGGTGAATCTCTCTAGAAGAAGAGATGCCAGTGCCAACTCACGCTTACCTCCCCCCTCCCTTGCCCCCCCCACCCCCGCCAGGGACCTTTGCTACACTGACCATAGAAGCTTTAGATCATCAGCAGGTGATCAGTTTAAATGCTAACAAAACCCCAAATGGACTGTCCTTTCACTTCACCCAAGAACAGATGTCAAAGAGCTTGCTTTTAAATACTCCTCTTTGAATTTTGAAGCTAGCTATTAATTATTTTCCCTTTGGCTAAAGTAAAAAAATTTAATAGCAACTAATACTGTAGGCACCACAAGTAGATAGCCCTACAGATAATGAGGCCTAATTGGAATGTAAATGCAAGATCTGAAATAAGATCTGCAAAGGTTGAGAAGGGCAATGCTGTGCTTTGGGACGCTTCTTGGCTGGATATACTAGATCTCATCATTAGAGCAAATCTGTGGCAGTATAATAATAAAAATTAATGTTATAGTAATAATTATTAATTACTAAAGTTACTGTTTATTAGATATCTGCCATGTTACAACCAATTCTTAATCTATATTAGATCATATTAGTTCATTTAATCTTCCTAACAACTCTGTGTGATAGGTATAATTATCCCATTTGAGGAAACTGAGGCTCAGTTACACATGGTGACTTTCCCAATGTCAGGCATATAATCAGTGACTGTAAGAGGCCAGCCAGGCTGGTTTTGGATGCTGCCACAAAGGGCAGAGGAAGGGTGGTTTTTAAAGGATCTAGACAGCAGTGGGCAAACTATGGCCCGCGGGCCAGATCCGGCTGTTCTATCCGGTTCTCTTGCTCTCCCCTCTGCTCCTTTGCTTTGAATTTATATTAGTTCACACAAACACTCCATCCATGCTTTTGTTCCGGCCCTCCGGTCCAGTTTAAGAACCCATTGTGGCCCTCGAGTCAAAAAGTTTGCCCACCCCTGAAGGAATGCTAAAAGGAGATGGTTGACTTTCTGCCTCAGTGACACTTGGCATAGCCCTGAGAAGTTGCCTATGAAAGAGTTCCGGAGAAAGTTCTACCCCTCTGATTCAGTGCAGATTGCACTAAGGCTGAGATTGATTGGGAAAACCAACAACGTTGAGAATGAGAGCTCTGATCTTATTCTCTGACACACCAAGGCTCTCCAGTCCAACGCATCCAGCCATAGGCTGAGATAAAGCACACAAACAAATGAGAATCAGGAACCTTTGGAGTTTTAGTAACATGAAAAGCCGGTTAATGGATCCAGTTAAGACAATTTTATATTCCACATCCCAAGAGGAGTTCAATACCATACAAGACAGCCTGTCTCTTCTGAGGAGGGAGAGGAGTCCCTCACAATCAATAGCTGATATTGATATTAGATGGCTGATCTGGCTCAGGATATCACAGAGCAGCCCCCTAACTATTCCCATTTCAAAGATCTGTAATACTCCCTGCACCCCTCTCTTCACTTCTGGATGGAGCCTGCTAAGTAACCTTACCATATGATGGAATGTTGTTTCCTCGACATGGTTTGAACTTTATATATTTTTAAAAAGAGACAAATATTTGATTTGACCTAACAGTATTAGGGCCTTCTTAATACTCCTAAGTACTAGTACTCAAAGGCACACCGGAGACAACTAATTGTTTCTTTATAAGACTTAATCTTATCCCTAAATAGCAAGAACATTCTAAACCTTTTATAGGCTAGCACATAACTTGGTTGTCATTGGTACTTTGAGGGTGATATTTCCCTGGAAATATAGGTGAGTATGCCAGTATCCCTTTTCCAATCTGACTGAAAGATTCAGAGAAAGATATAGACAAGATATATACATGGGTGTAGTATATGTTTCATTTCCTACATAGTGATACATATTATCAGGGCCCATTTAATTCAGCAAAATCCTACTGATTCTAAAAAACTTCTCCATTCCTCTAAATCTAAGAAAAGGTTTGGTGTTTTTCTAAAAAAAAACACACATGTTTTTATTGATTTCAGAGAGGAAGGGAGCGGAAGAGAGAGATAGAAACATCAGTGATGAAAAAATCATTGATCGGCTGTTTTCTGCATACTCCACACTGGAGATTGAGCCCGAAACCCAGGCATGTGCCCTGACCTGAAATCGAAACGTGACCTTTTGGTTTATAGGTCGAAGCTCAACCACTGAGCCATGCCAGCTGGGCCTAAGAAGTTTTGAAATAAGCACAGTTCACTGCCTTTCTAGAATCATCAGCACTTTATTTCAAGATTTACTCTAGTCTTTCTTTAAGATCTTACTAAACTAAATTCTCATCTTGGCAGCACTTTCACTAAAGGGATTTTACATTCTTATGTGTATCTATTTAAATAAAACCCATCTCCCTCAGCATAATAAAGGCAGGGCCATTGTCTACATTTGTTCACTATTATATTTTTAGAGTGTATTACAATGCCTTGTAAATAACTAGAGTTCAATAAATATTTAATAAATGAGTAAATTCTTGAATGGTCTAATGCATGAATAAATGAACAATGAGCTCAGGTCAATATTTCCCCACTCCAAGCTGCTCTGTATCAAGTTATATTATCCTCTCTAAAATAAAACCAATACACTAATTGTTGATAAGGAGACAAGGTGATAAAGATTTAGTAATGCCACTTTTAGGGTCAAATGTATTTGAGAGGAGAAAGAAAGGGAGGGAAAGGGGGAGAGAAGAGAAATAAGTAGACATGAGGAGAAAAAGGGAGAGGAGATGAGGTGGAGGAAGAAAGAGAATGAATGAATTCCTTAACAGAAAAGAATGAATAAGGTAGAATATCAGGGATCAACCTCAGAGCTGGTTGTTTAAAGGATCAGATCCTAATTTCAATATGCTTAGTTAGTTTACTACCTGCTTACAATAACAGGGCCTGGATATCACATATATTATTAATATAGTATTAATAATAATGATTATTATTAATATAATACCATATTTCATTATCCATAACAATGATTTGCTGTTTAAATAAATATGAATAAGCCCCATTTTTTTTGTAAGAACAGTCTATTTTCCTGATTTTTAGAACAGCGATCTTCCTGTTAATCTGATCTCTCTGAAGTCAGTGGCTTTACTAAGATAAATCAGCTATCAATCCCCGCATTAGCTCAGAGCACTGCGCTACTCAGTGGTTGCATGTTCTTAGACATATCACTTTCCCCCTTTGTGTCTGTTTCCCTATAAAGACAGGAATATTAATATCTACCATATAGACTTTAAGCTATAAATGCTTACAGGAGACAAAAGAGGTCATTATATAGTAATAGAGGGGTAAATTCATCAAGAAGCTATAACTATCATAAATATTTATGCACCCATACTGGAACACCTAAATATATAAAGCAAATACTAACAGAACTAAAAGGAGAAATAAACAGCAATACAATAATAGTTAAGAACTTTAATACCCCACTACCAACAATGGATAAATCATCTGGACAGAGAATCAATAGGAAATAGCAGATTTGAACAACACTATAGACCAGAGATTTTCAACCTTTTTCATCTCCTGGCACACACAAGCTAATTACTAAAATTCTGTGGTACACCAAAAAATATATTTTTTGCTGATCTGACAAAAAAAAAAAAGGTATAATTTTGACCCATTCACACCGAATTGCTATTGTTGTGTTGGCTGTTGTCATTCTTTTATTTGATAATCTAAGGGAAAGAAGTTAGTACCCCTGACTAAATAGTGCCCAGCCATGGCACACTGGTTAAAAATCACTGCTATAGAGCACACAGATCTAACAGACATATACAGAATATTCTATCCAACAGCAATAGAATAAACATTCTTCTCAAGCACACATGGAACATTTTCTAGAGTCAGCCATATGTTAAGCCACAAAAGGAAAATTCTCAAAAATTCAGACATATAGACCAATGAAACAGAACTGAGAGCTCAGAAATAAGCCCTCGCATACATGGCCAAATAACATTTGAAAAGGGAGCCAAGAATACTCAATGGAGAAAAGTTAGTCTTCTCAATAAATGGTACTGGGAAGACTGGATATCCACATGCAAAATGATTACATTAGAAACCTATCTTAAGCCACTCACAAAAATTGAGTTGAAAGAAATTAAAGATTCCAATGTAAAACCTGAAACTGTAAAACTCCTGAAGAAAACATAGGGAAAACATCGGTCTTGGCAATGATATTCTGGATGTAACACCAAAAGCACAAGTAAGCAAAATAAACAAGCAGGGCTATATCAAACTAAAAAGTTTCCATGCAGCAAGGGAAGCCATTAACAGAATGAAGAGGCAACATATGGAATGGCAGAAAAATATTTGCAAAAAATGTACCTGATAAGCAGCAAATATTCAAAATATATAATGAACTCATATAACCCAATAGCAAAAAAACAAAACAAAACAAAACAAAATAAAAAACAACAACCCACAAATAACCCAATTTAAAAATAGGCAGAGAAACTGACGAGATGTTTTTCCAAGGGAAACATAAAAAAGGCCAACAGGTACAGGAAAAGGTGCTCAACATCACTAATCATCACGGAAATGCAAATATAAACCATGACGAGATATCACCTCACACTTGTAGGAATGGCTATCATAAAAAGACAGGAGATAACAAATATTGGTAAGAGTGTGGAGAAAAAGGAATCTTGTGCAATGTTGGTGGGAATGTAAATTGGTACAGTTATTATGAAGGATTCTCAAAATTAAAAATAGAACTACATTAAGGGACCTAGAGAGTATTATGCTAAGCGAAATAAGCCAGTCAGAGAAAGATAAGTATCACATGATCTCACTAATATGTGGAATCTAATGAACAAAATAAACTGATTAACAAAATACATCCAGAGACATAGAAGCATGGAACAGACTGACAAGTCTCAGAGGGAAGGTGAGGGTGGGTGGGTAGGTGGGAGGGGAGAGTAACCAAAGAACTTATATGCATATATGCATAAGCCATGGACACAGACAATAGTGTGGTGAAAACCTGGAGGGGTTGAGTGTGTGTGTGTGTGGGGTGTCAATGAGGGAAAAAAGGGGACATCTGTAATACTTTCAACAATAAAGATAAACTAAAAAAAAAATAAGATGAGACTTTAAAAAATAAATGGGAATATTATTGAAGGAAAAAAAATAGAATTACTATATGACCCAGCAATCTTACTTTTGGGTACATATGTGAAGGAAATAAAATTATTCTCAAAGAGATCTGCACCCCGTGTTCACCACAGCATTATTTACAACTCGAGGCCTGGTGCATAAAATTTGTGCATGGGTAGGGTCCCTAGGCCTGGCCAGTGATCAGGGCCGATCTGTGGGGCAACCAGCAGGGCAATCGGGGCGCCCCTGCTGGCACCCACCTTGGCTGGCCTGGGGCCTGCAGGCTGGTGGCAGCTCCTGTGTTGAGTATCTGTCCCCTGGTGGTCAGTGCACATCATAGCGACCAGTTGTTCCACTGGTTGGTCAATTTGCATATTAGGCTTTTATTATATAGGATAGTCAAGGCATGGAAACAACCTAATTGTCTATTGATGAATGAATGGATAAAGATATATATATATATATATACACACACATACACACACACATATATATATATACACACATATATATGTGTGTGTGTGTATACACACACACACACACACAACACACACACACACACACATTAGAGGCCTGTTGCACAAAATTGGTGCAAGGGGCTCGGCCCTCACAGCTGCGGCTTCATCTGGAAGGTCATTTGGCTGTCCGGTCTAATGAGCATATTGAGCTTTTATTTTTATAGATATATGAAATAGAATATTATTCTGCCATAAAACAAAGGAAATCCTGCCATTTGTGATAACATGGATAACTTGAGGGTATTATGCTAAGTGAAATAAGTCAGGCAGAGAAAGTCTAATACCATTTATCATGAAATCTAAAAAAGAAAACTGACCTGATAGAAACAGTGTAAACTGATGGCTGCCAAGTGTGGGGGCTGGGCCAGATGGGTGAAGGAGGTTAAAGGGCACAAACTTTCAGTTATAAAATTAATAATATGTGGCTATCTAATCTACAGTATGGTGACTATAGTTCACAATACTGTACTGTATACTTGAAAGTTGCTAAGAGTAAATTTTAAAAGTTTCCAACAGACACACACACATACATCAAAACAAGGTAGCCATGTAAGGTAATAGACGTGTTAACTAACCTTACTGTGATAATCATTTCACAAAACTTATATATAACAAATCATCACATGGTACATACTCACACAATGTAATTTTTCAATTATATCTCAATAAAGCTGGAAAAAATCTATTCTACCTCATTTAAAAAGGTAACTGTAAACTGCAATGAGATATGTAAAAGCCACTTTATAAAATTTAAACTTTCTAAAAGTCTAAGGAATTATTAATTTTTCAATATTCAGGTCACAATTATAATTTAATTCCATGCAACACTGGGTGTTGCCTGTGTCTTTCAGGCATTAGTTCTTTCAAGTAAGAAGGCTGTGGAAGGCTCAGATGACATGTACAATAACGATTATTAAAATTCCAGATAAATTCTACCACGAACAATTCTCTTACTGTAAAAATTCATGAATGGTACAAAGCCACATATTTTTTTGCAAAATATCCTAACAACAATTTGAAACAACTAGGTTTTGGACTTTGAAATACAATATTCTGCACTCTAAACTGTGCTATTAGTCATGAAAATGCAAAGTTAATCCCAAAGATATTTACATAAAAATAATCATAAAAATCCTACAGAGCAATTTTATTAAGCAGTTCTACATGGCAAAGATCTAATGTGAAAAGCATAATGATATTGAAATATGAGTATGAAATTGGGTTCTTAAAAAAATGTGTGTAAATGGAATTATCCCTGGAAGTTATTTTTTGAAATGGGCAAAAATGCCCACAATATGTCATAAATACTGGATTTCTGCTCAGAGCAGTGATGGAGAGTCACGCTGCCTGTCACAGCAAGAGCTCCTGATGAAGGAAGGCTGAGAGTACCTGCACAGCAGGCTGCTTGCTCACTATCTAGAACGCTAGATTGTCAGCTTCCAATAGTTTGGTGGGATGACGTATGAATACTGAACAAAGAACTGACAGAGAAAAGGGATTCAAAATCCTATTCCACTGCAAACGACCTCCCTGAGTGACCTCTGAATTGGAGCTGGGCTGTGACATCAACATTCCACTCAACAGGGCAGGTGACTGAATCCTCAAGGACACACACTATGGCCTAGAAATGCAACAATACTGCAAAACAGGTCGGCGCAGGAAAGAAGAACCACACATATACACTCATCTTGCTCATCAGATGGCCTTCAGCAAGAATGTAAAATAAGTTTCGACACTGAAAATAGTCCCTGGAGAAAAGCAACAACATCTCACTAATCCACATTCCATGAAGGTTTCAGCTGTTCCAGAAGGCCACATTTATTTTGCAATTGAAAAGTGATAATGCTTATGAGGGACAAAAATTATTCGGATACTTTGTGTCCCCCTGCCCACTTCACCTACTGTCCCAAGCCTGGTGTAGCTATTTGTTCCAAATACTGTGCTTTAAATGACTAGAAAAGCCCTTGGTTTTCTTCCAGGCTCTCAGCATCTTCCTTTTATTGCTAGATTATTTCTCCCCTTCACACCTCTCCCAGGGATTTGGGGACAAGACTAAGAGGATTCCAGCAGCAGGAGGGCAGGTGCTAGGAGTGCCTCCCTCCATCACAGTTAGTGTGCTGGCAGAACCTCTGCAGGCCTGTGGTCTGGAGAACCCGTAAGCAGAGTTCAGTCTAGCTGGATTCTCAGAAAAACTTACAGCTTTCAATTTCCAAGGTGCAGTTCTGTTCATCCAGTGGGTACCGCCTTAGGTCCATCATGCAGGCAGCCGTGGTTGTGATTCTAGAAGAGAAAGAGCAAGGATACATGCTGTTAGCTGGTCCGTGGCTAGAATTGGAAAAATTAAATGCAAGTATCAAAGAGGACAGAACTGGGCCTGTAGGAGACCGATTTAGCTAAAACTCTAATGAAAAGAGAGTACAGCAAACTTTGGATAACCATTTACCCTTAGAACCTCGTGCTGATTTGTAAAATAAAGAGACTGGACCAAATCAGTATTTTCCCAAAGTGTGGTCCATGACCTACATGTACAAAATCACCTGGCAGTGTTTGATAGACAGGCAGTTCCCAGGCTCCAGAATGTTGTGTTTTGGGGGGGATGGGGAAGTCCCAGGACTCTTATTTTAGCATCACAGGTGTTTAAGGGTATTAACATCGACATTTTTCTTCCATTCACCTGGTTTCTCCTCCCTTTCTGTAGACCTGGAAATCTAATCTTCAATCAATTTTGGCTTTGACCCATCATTTTTGAGATTTCTGTGCATAGAATAGTACTTTGCAAGTGCTTTAATGCAAGTCACAATCAGCCTTCCATTTATCACCTGAATTGCTCTGTCCTGCCTGAGTGATCTTATATTCTTATGACCTGTTAGAGAGCTTTCTCCTATGGGATGGTAGAGTTATTTATTTAGAACAGTTGGTTCTTTTATTATTTTATCAGAGAGAAAAGAATATGTCCCTTTAATGTCTTTATGTTTCTCTGCCATCATTCTTCCATAATCTCTCTGCAGAAGGAGCCAAACAGCATACAGTCCTAAACGATTTATCAACATATGTTTTCTGAACAATGAGGCAGCATAAGGTCATGAAAAAAAACCACAAAAACACAAGTCTTAGAACACAACAGACACAAGTCTGAATTCTAATTCGGCCTCACTGACTGATTCACATCAAGATGGTTAATATCTCCTAAGCAACCTTAGTTTTTTTTGTCTATAAAAAGGGGGGATATTATTAATAACAATAATAATTACCTAACAGGGTTTATGTAAGAACTGATGTAATAATTTATATAAAGAATATAAAAGAGTAATGGCATATAATAGGCCCTTTAAAAATTTATATCTGCTGCCCTGGCTGCTGTGGATCAGTGGTTAAAGCATCGGCCTATATACTGAAGGGTTGCGGGTTTGATTCCCAGTCAAGGGCACATATCTGGGTTGCAGGTTTGGGCCCCAGCCCCCAGTTGGGATGCGTGTGGGAGTCAACCAATAGATTTATCTCTCTCACATCAATGTTTCTTCCTCTCTCTCTCTCCCTCCCTCCTTCTCTCCTTCCCTCCCTCCCACTCTAAAAATAAATGGAAAAAATATCCTTGGGTGAGGATTAACAAAAGACATTTTTTTTAAAAATTACATCTGCTAAAGAAAACTAAGAGTAGAAATTGATGTTGAATGTGACCAACTTTGCCAGACTACTCTGAGAGGCACTCTACTATGTTTTGGGAACAGAGAAATAAGGTGCAGGCAGACACAGTCCATAGCTAGACCTTTTCCATTAAAAGGTCTTGGACAGGACTTAGACAAGTAAACCAAGTAGACTGAGTCTGTGGAATTCCTGTTAGGTGTGAGGGTCCAACTCCTCCGCGGTAGGATGAAAATACCGTAGTGACCACTCATCTATGGCTTCATTTTCTGTCGTTTTGGTTTTCTGCATCCAACTGTGCCCTGAAAATTAAGTGCAAAGTTCCAGAAATAAACGATCCATAAGTTTTAAATTGCGTGACGTTCTCAGCAGAAGGCAATCTCATGCTGTTCTGCTCCGCCCTGCCCAGGATGTGAATTCCCCCTTTGTTTGGTATCTCCACCCTGGAGATGCTTCCCACCTGTGAGTCACTTAGTTGCCATCTTGGTTAGCAGATGGGCTGTCAAGGTATTGTGGTGCTTGTTTTGTGTTCAGGTACCCTTCCTTTACTTCAGAATGGCCCCAAAGTAGTCACGCTAGTAATTCAGACATGCCAAAGAGAAGCCGGAAGTGCTTCCTTTAAGTGAAAAGGTATATACGTACAGGGGAAAAAACCCAGAATCTATAGGGTTCAGTACTGTTTGTGGTTTCAGGCATCCGCTGGGGGTCTTGGAACACATCCCCACAGATAGGGGGGACTACTGTGACAAAAAGGGAGGGAGCCATAAACAGATGCCTGACTGTGTAACTCAGTGAAGTTTGCAATCACTACTATAGGTTGTGGTTCACACTTTCTGCTGTACATATTCATGGCAGTTAACATCTGTGAACCAGTGTTGTGAACAAGAAAAAGAAATCGACTAATGATGTCACAGAAGCAGTGAGTTTCCACTCATGCTTGAAGAATAAAGTAGAAGAAAGTGTTTTTCTCACATCAACAACACCCATATTTACTCCAGTGTTTTGCATCTGTAATGTGGTAATATACTTCATAAAGCTGGAAAATATATAAATGTTTACTAGTCAATGCTTATGGGGCATTTGTGTCTCCTATTGGATTAAAGCAGAAACTCTGTAGCCAAAGTAATCCATTTGGAATCTTGATCATACAAGAGTGACCTGGGAAGTGACTTGTATCTCCAACACTTGGTTACCCTGAAAAATCTGAATGAGATACTTGCCATCATAATGTGTTGTGAAATGCTAAATGTAGAAAGAATCTGCAATTCACAACATGTTCTGTAACTTTTGTTATTACTACCTGCTAATGAGTAGATACAGTGATAACTCATTTGACCAGTGGTTCTCTGGTAGAATACATATGTGCCTGTATACATGGAAAAAAATGTAGAATAATCACAGACTTATAAGCAAACCAGAGCTATACAATATGATGTAAATAGCTTCTGAACACATAAACATGCAAAAATATGCCATATGTGTATATGGAGCTCTAGTTAATAGATTTTAAGACAAAATACAGACATACATCTGCTTGTTACATGTATAAGAAACCTGCATCTTTTCCAGGTGTTTTGTGAGACTAAGAACCAGAACTGTGTCTTATTTGTATCTTAAGTACTTTGCCAGATGCCTAGCATGTGTCACTAGCCCAAGATTAAAATAGCAATAATAATAATTAATAATGACACAAAGAAAAGTCATGGTTATAAGCATTCTCAAATGGAGGAAACGAAGCAACTCTCTATATTAATTGCCTAATTAAATTTAAAAAATTCTCAAATAAGTTTGAAAGTCAAATCACCCTTATACAAGAAGCTACCTGGGATGAATCTTATTCGGAAAATCCCAGTGAGGAGCACATGAATCTATTCTTCGGGACTTTCTGATTTATAACGGGTGAGTTTCTCCGGGAATAAGTCAAAGCAACAATACTTAATGGGCTTTTCATGAACATGCCTTCCTGAATCCTGATAAACACCCCTAATGGGCCTTAAATTACACAACACCGCTACTAGAGTCTTTGAAGGGAGGCTACTAACTCTGCAGGATCCTGATTAGTGTGAGGACCACTGTGAAACACATGGAGATGATTCTGTCTTCAGGCAAAGGAAAGAGTCCATGATGCCTCCAGAAAGTACCTCATTCACCGGTGGCAGGTCCTCCATTGTTAAAAGTAGAAATGGGTCTTCCCTGGGGCTAAATACTGTTGCATGATAAAACACAATTTGAAAAAGGCCAATATTCTGACTGGGCTGAGGAATCTTTGAATAAACTCTTTATTCCTTAGCCACTGGGCACTGCTGTCCAAAACTGACTTGTGCTATAAAATCCTCACACAGTCCCCTAAAGGCATCTATAAAATCAAAACATACAACAGCTATGCCAGAATTCTGTACCAAAGACATGCCCCATATTTAATGGTGTCATAATGTGAGATTTGATGATGCTACCATGTCATCCAAAGTTCGAATATGGCCAAAGAGAGTTAATAAATAACAATAGATGCCTTCACCCCTCAGCCAACAGGAAAAAAACTCAGAATCATAACCAACAGACATGTTTCAGGCATTTCAGCAGACTCTTCAGGAGGTGCTTCAGGTTAAACATGAGTCTTCACATGTGAGGAACTTGATAGAATGTCAACCAGAGATTATAAGAAAGTAACTTTGAACTTCAACTTTGCTCGAATTCTTTATCTAGATAACCCTCCACATTCCCCAAAAAGTTGTTTTTTCAACAACTTCCTATGTTTTCTAAGAACATCAGGTGCCTCATCTCCAACTATATTCAAAATACATTGCTGTAATTCTCAGCATGCTTTTACTTTGTTCAAAATGTGCTTTTACTTAAAAGCCCAACTTATTCCAGCCCTGGTCAGCGTGGCTCAGTTGGTTATCATCCCATGCACCCCATAGGGGGACGTACAGGAGGCCGCTGATCGAAGTTTCTCTCTCACACTGATGTTTCTTTCTCTCCCTCTCCCTTCCTCTCTCTAAAGAACCAATAGAAACATATTTTAAAGACAAATAAAATCACAACCTATTCTAATTACAAAGGATAAAAGAATCCTGTAGCCTTAGTGGGCACCATTACTAGAGAAAAAATAGTTTGTTAAAAAGGTCATTTATCAAAAAAATATATTGATATATATTTTTGCTAGCTGCAAAACAAACTAATTAAAAATGTCAGCTAGAGGGGAAAAGATGCAAATACTGAATTTTAGCATTAGAAATTTTGAAAACTTTTAAGGGGCACATCTGAGTCACTTCTCCCAAAGGTACTTACATTTTTTTTTTTTTTTTTTTGCTTTTACAACTCAAGAAGACTAACATTTTTCAGTGTCTCACAATCATTTTTAGCCAGGAAGCTAATTTCTCACCTATATCCCTCTTGTAATATGCACTTGCTTGCTCTAGAGTAGGTAGAATATTGCTGTAGGAGTTAGGTAACGGTCATTCTTGCCAATAATAACATACCTCATGTTAATTAATCACTTACTAAGTTCCAGACACCATCTAGGGTTACTGAAATGTGTCATCTTATTTAATACGAGAAATGTCCTATTATTATTCCCATTTTAGGTCCTATTACTGTTTCCATTTTTTAGATGAGAAGATTGTGGCACCGAAAGGTAGAGTGGTTTTCTCAATGGTCACAGAGTGAGCGCTAGAGTTGGGATTTGAATCTAGGGTGTCTGACTGGCGTCCACATACTTAACAAGTGAGCTAGAACTAACTAGCTAGTTGACCTTGATAAAGTCATTTAGCTTCTCGACTGGCCCATTTCCTATATCCCAAATGAGCTCGAAAATTCTATAATCCTATGAAAACACATTACACGTTCTATGACCCTGCATATTTTGTAATTTTGTTTTATCCACACATTCAAATGCTGTACTTCACAGCTGTTCATCCTGTTTTAGTCAATTATGTAGATGAGCTTACCCCAGACAAGCAAACACAGGCCTCTCCCCAAGGAGTCCCACTTCATATTCTCCCCTGACTGAAGGTCTCCCTCAGCTTTCTCCTTCCAGCCTACGCTCTTGATTGACCTCCACAGAGGCCTTCTGCTTAAATTAATTCTCCGACACTCACGCATAATTATTTGTAAAAGCTCTCAACAAGTCCTCCTGCGGAGTCACATGCGCTACTAGGCTCAACCTTGTAATCACCAAAAAAAGTAAGATTGCTAGCAATCATGGTCCCCTTTGATAAATCGTGGGTTTCAGATGAGAGCTATTTGTACTCTTCTGCAGCTGTTTGGCCTTCTGTGACTCTGCTTTTCTGGAATCTTATCCTCTGGGAAGATACCGTGACTATTAAAGGGCTAGACAGGCTTCTGCTACAGATTCAGGTAGGATTCTGAAAGACATTTTCTTATATAACATGCTGTGTATCCAAACAGCAGCATCTAACAAAGTCTCACTTTATGAGCATATAAATTCTTTTCAATCAGAAATATTAATAGACATGGCCATATCAACCTAAGCCTTTATTATTCTCCTCCTGTCAGCCAGCCCCTTATTCACCAATGTTTCCCAAATTACATTCCCAATGGTATCATCCACAAATCCTGCCCTTATCTCGATGACAGTATCCTCTCTTCTCTCTAAGTATGTCTTGAAGGAAGTCTGAGTCCCTGAGAAAATAGTAATCATTCTATTTTTTGACTCATAGCCAAACAACAGAAATCTGACTTCAGGTCATTGTAAGAGATTTTATTGAACCAAAGTAACTTACCAACTAGAAAGACACAGAGCTGGGACTCTGGTTATTTCAACAATGATTTTTTGTGTGTGTTCACAATTTAAAACAATATTGTGCCGGATATTTTTTGTTGCATTCATTAAAATATATTTAAAATACTTTATTTGATTTGTGAATATCAGAGTCACACTATTTCAGAATAAATGCATCAGTTTTATTCTAGCCATGTAATTATTTTTAACAAGTAAAAAAAAAAGTGGCTTAGAGATGTTGATTTATAGCTAGTCAGTGACAGACAAAGGTTACAACTTCTGATGGGTCTGGTGTCATTTCTTTTAAATATCATCCAGTATTATTTAAAAATATAAACTATATATTGGATGTCTCATTTCGCCTCTCCAGCTCCCCATCCTTAACCATCAAGGTCTATAGCTCTAGAGACTAGAGCCAGGGGTGGGCAAACTTTTTGACTCGAGGGCCACAATGGGTTCTTAAACTGGACCGGAGGGCCGGAACAAAAGCATGGATGGAGTGTTTGTGTGAACTAATATAAATTCAAAGTAAAGGAGCGGAGGGGAGAGCAAGAGAACTGGATAGAACAGCCGGATCTGGCCCGCGGGCCGTAGTTTGCCCAAGGCTGGACTAGACTGTAGGGTCTTCCAAAATTGCCTCTCTGGTTCTCTGGCTTTAGCCAATGGGGAGCAGGTCAGGAGTCTGGGGGAGGAAGGAGAATAAGATGAGGGATCTTCCCCCAGGTTCCCTTTCTATAGAACTTGTGTCCAGGTTCCCCTGACCCTTCGCTCCTCTGCCCCTTTAAGTCTGGGATACTAGGAAGCCAATGGCAACTTTCTAATCCTATCTCTGGGAGGGGAAAAGGGAGTGCTGTTCTGTCTCTTTGTAAATTGCCTTTTTATTATATTCTTCTCAAATTATCCCCTTTTCAATATGCCATCTGTTTCCTGTTGGGCCCCTGACTGGTGGAATATATTATAGAAATGTATTTAAAATCCGAGATTTTTCTGGTTAGGCTGTCAAAGAAATTATTTCATTCCTGGGATTTTAGGGATGAGGGCTGAAGGTCTCCTCCACCTTAAATAAGCTGCCTCCTTCCTATGAGTTTAGTCTCAGGACATCACTGACCACTTAAGAAGCCTTTTCCCTCTCTGTAGCTCCTCCACTGCTGGCCACTGTCTCATCGGTTGTATTTCCTTCATAATACTTGTCACTGTCTGAAATCATCCTGTGCATACATTTGTTTATTTGCTACTTTTTGAATCCCTAGTAGACTCAGGGTCTATCATAAATTAGATTTTCCAGAAGTAGGCCCTAAAGGATGCTCATTAGGGATCATCAGTTGTGAATAAAGGGAGAAGAAGCCAAAATGGTCAAAGGGAGAAACTGACACAGGATGTCAGCCCAATGACATAACACTTCTAGTGGGAGTATGGCTCTCAAAATGACCTACATGGACTGTGATGGCCTTTAAACCACCACCACCACCACCACACACACACACACACACACACACACACACACACACACACACACACACACACACACACAAACACAGAGGCACGCACTGTCCCTGAGCAGCTGGCATCAGATTTCTCAGGAAAAGATATGCCCAATTAACTGTTTTTTTCTCTCTTGAGATAGAACATTTGCTAAAAGTACAGTGGTAAACACTGACCCAGCTTCTAACATGACCTCACGCATACTTTCCCTGTGTCCATAGTTGCAAGTGTGATAACCTCAACCAGAGAAGGAAAATAGGTTTTATTGTTGTTACTGTGGCTGTTATTTTTTAAACACGAAAAATAAATTACACAGAGCTGCCTCCTGTCACAGGCTGGCAACTCAACTTGTACTTCTAACACCAACAAAATCCACAAACAATGCTGTCTCAGTCCTTTCTGCTACTCCGAAGACTGATAGCAAAAGATTTCCATCTCAATAGTACGAAGATTAATAAGCAGAAACAATTTATAAATTGGGGTTGAGAGAGCCTGTAGGGGGCGCTCTCACACCCTCAACTTATCATCATCAAGTACTCCAAATAGGAAGAGATGTGATTTCCATCTCCAACAGCAAGCTGTTTTTCAACTGTATTATTCCAGAAGGAAGAGGGAGGATCTTCTCCTTGCCCTGTAACCACACAGCCAATGAAAGATTTTTATAACTCAGCCAATGAAAAACCATTACACTGTAAACTCCAAGTTTCCTCCAATGGACTTTTTGTTTACAACAGCCCCTCAGAACTTCTTTCCACTATAAAACTACCTTTCTCTCTGTAGTTCTTTGGACTTGTGAGTGATTCACCACTAGACTGCAGGTTCCAAGTTGCAATTCTTTGCTGTTCCCAAATAAACCCATTTTGGTGGAGAACTACCTGGCTTTCTATTTAAGTTCACCAATGGCATTTTTAGTATTTACAAGTTATTTTTTTTTTTACATAAAATAGGCACCAAATATGTGGGAAACTGCTCACCACAATTAGAAACTATAAATTTTCATTAGAAATACATAATAAGCCATGATGGTTACTGCTTATCTAATCAGCAAAAATTTAAAGAAATTATAATATTTTAGTACTAGAGATTCTACAGAGAAATAGATCCTCTCACACATGCTGCTGGTAGTATTTGAAATTAGTACAAACTTCCTAGACAGTCATTTGGCAACATTAATCAAACCCACCAAATGTACCAATCTTTGTTTCTAAAATTTCACTTTAAGAAGTCAATGTGAGCCTTGGCTGGGTGGCTCAGTTGGTTAGAGCATCATCCAAGGTTGCGGGGTTTGATCCCTAGTCAGGGCATATACAAGAATCAATCAATGAATGCACAAATAAGTGGAACAACAAATTGATCTCTCTCTCTCTCTCTCTCTCTCTCTCTCTCTCTCTCTCTCATGCAAATCAATCAATAAAAAATTCAAGAAGTTAATGTGAAAACAAAATAATACAAAACTATATAGAAGTATACTTAGTAAAACTTTAAACTGGGAAAATGAAAGGATTCTATATATCACATACAGGGATATTTAAATGCATTTTGATTTAGTCATATGATGTAATAAGAAAACACTTTGAGAGGAGGGGGGCATAGAAAGTATTCTGGATTTTTTTTTGTAGATAAAATAACATATTAGAAAGCAGTGCAGTATAATCAACATTTATAAAAGGTATATTAAATACACAGATAAATGATTAAAATATAAAGTAAGAAGTGGGAATATTGTTGGTTTTATTTTATTATATTTATTCTTCCTCTGATGACTGTGTATTGCTTTTTCTTTCTGAAAACAGTTACGATAATTCTCCCTAACTGCTTAGTCTCCTCCAAGACTATTTATTGCTACTTGTTTATTCTTTGCCGTAGCATTTGTTCATACATGAGAACATTTGATAATGCAGAGGATTACATTTCATGGTTGAAAATGTGGTCAGCATGCTGGAGCAAATTAGGTGCTTCAATAAATTTCCTGTGCCATTAAAATATTGGTGGACATGTCATCATTTGATTATGTATTCTGAAGGTGGAAAAGATGAATAAATGATATGCACATATATCATTTATACACAAATATCTTTCAGATAACTGAATTCCTTCCATAAGATCACAACAATTACTGTTCTAACTTGACTCTCCAGTGACTTGGAACTCTTTCTGAAAGGAATGGATTCCATTTTTCGAAAACTATGATCACAAGAAAGTTTTTCTAGATTTAACCAAAGTTTCAATTTCTTTCATTGTAAATTGTTATTTCATGTATTTTGCAGTTTGTTGTCTAATGAGTGTTTCTCTTCTCCTTAGTGATTCATTAGAGTTTTTTTGTTATTTTGTTGTCATCAAAACTATCAATTATTTACATTTTTATTTCTTAAACTGCTTTATGTCTAGACAATCTTCTCCATCCTGAGATGAGATCAAGATTTCACACTTTGAAATTTCATAGTAATTCTTAAACTCATCTGGAATGGTGTGACACTGTGTATGCTGAGGACATACCCTACGTTTTTCATGGAAACAATGGGCTACCACTTCTTTTTTTTTTTTTTTTTGCCTAGCAAATTTTTCTTTTTTCACAAATGCAATAATGGAAGAGAATATTAATGAACTGGGTTTGCATAATTGCTGGTAAGAATATTAAATTGGTTCAACCGTTATAAAGGGTAATTTGGATATCAGAACTTTTCACTTATTGGCCAGTTACTTTTAGGGTTTATCGGGGGACATAGTCACAGAAGAGGACAAAGAAGCATGTATGAGAATGTTCATCCTTACGAGACATGTAACACCAGCAGTGGTGAGCATGGTGTTTGATAAATGAATGTACGCCTCTCATGTACACGGACACAGCGATTGAGATCAGAGGCCTTGGAGACCAGCTGTCCGAGGCCCTGGTCTCCATTCTGCCTCTTGCTGGGTGACCTTGAGCCAACAGGTAAAGAAGAGCCGTTATAATGCCAAGGTCCTCTTGCTCTCTGGACAATTATTTATTCAGAATTGCATGGAAGCATAACCTTAAGAATCTCAGCAAACAGCAATTAAGACTAACTTTGTTTTGATTCCTGGAAACTATTTCCATTTCTTCAGAAGTGTTAAGCTGTTTAGGATGGAGTTCTGAAATCAGTTGGTGGCCACATGTGGGTCAGAGCAACTAAAAACTGAATTCAGAGAGTTCTTTAAAACTGAAGTCTGATTCAAACAAAAAATTACAAGCGAGGTTAGAAAATTATATTTGAAAAGTTCCCCCAAGAGCATTCTCTGTAATACAGGGTTGTTTGAAACCACAAGAGTAAAAAAAAAAAAATCACTTTGTACCCAAATGATGATACACTGAGAAAAAAAAGCTTGGTTGACTAAATAAAGAATTAAAGCAGAATAAAATGAATCATCGTAATAAAAACACCTGGGGCTCACTTTAAACAAAGTTTACAAAGAAACAGAAAAGGCTCACAAAAAGATCATAAATACATGTCGAAAACAACGGACATTTCTTCTTCTTCTTCTTTTTTTTTGCTTAATCCCTTCACCTTTTTCACTCAGTCCCTCAATAGCACATCACAAAAGACAAGTATGAAAAAAATGCATACCTGAACCAGGATGAAGAGTGAGAACTGACAACAGAAAATATCAGAAGGGAAAAGTTACCTAAGATTTCTTATATGAAAAATTGTATTTTACCCAAGCTGGGAGGAGGGAGCAGGATTGGGAGGTGGCTGTGGGGTTGGGAGAATGAGATGATGGACAACAAATTTAAAGAACGGCTGCACCGTGAATATTTTCCCCAGCTTGCCATCCTGGTCTCTCTTTCTCTATCTCTTTCTGGCCCCCTCCCCTTCCACCCCCACTCTCTCTCTCTTTCTGGCCCCCTCCCCCGCCGCCCCCACTCTCTCTCTCTTTCTGTTTCTCTCTTTAGAAGACAAAACATGGCAAAGTAGCTTCATAATTCAGTAAAATGTTATTGAGTATAAAACCCAATTAAATGCTTACAAATGGCTGGCTGAGCGCTGCTGCCCCAGCTGAGGAGAGAGAGCAAACGGATAGATTTAATAACAGCTCTGTGTATAGATGGAGGGCTCAGGGGAGTGATGATCGCTGTTCACATTTTCGGCGATGGACCAAACAGAGAGCTCCGGTCATCAATTCTCACATGAAGGACAAGGAGGCTTTACGCTAAATAGAAAGATGACTTGGCTGATAGTGAAGGCTATAAAATAATGAAATGGCTCCCCAGGGTCGATGGTAGATTTCCCTTTCTGGAGAGGATGTGTAAAGAACCGGCTCATCTGTCAGGGAGGAGGAAGGCAGGGGCGTAGGCGGCACAAGGCTAGTGTCAAGAGGCAGCCTGAACTTTCTGGTTCACTAAAGCGGCCTCTTTCTATAATACACAGCAACTGAACCAAATGCCTAAATCCTTCGCAGTCTCAGCCCATCTTTGCTAATTTGACTGGTGATGGATTTTAGCTCAATCAAACACACAATAACTCGAGGAGTTGCTAAATGTAATTAAATAGCTAAAGAGTTGTAATACAACCTATAAACATTAAAGCATTTCAAGGCATGCTTAATGACAACAAGCTCTCGGTAAAGATATATTTCTGTCAGGTAATTATTAACGAAACCATTAATAAAGACTGTCCTCAGAGCACTGGGGTGCAGCATTCCCTGTTGGTTATAATGTTCACGCTCGCAGTTTGCATTAGTTAAGGCATTTGTGGTGGCGTAACATTATGTATAATGTCACTAATGAGTAATTATTTCCAGAGCAGCTATTTTTAAGTGATTGGGATGTGTTGTATCACTGGGACACATCTGATTCTGTATTTGCTTTCTCAATAGCCTTCTGTCCTCCTCAATTCCTTACCCCCACGTGAAAGCATATTAGACTGTCTTTTCCTGACAGGAAAAGCAATAGATTCAGAATTACCAAATGTACACTATCCGGGAGAGAAATACAGTGCAATAAGCTAATGTCTGCTAATTCTCATTAGCCTACTCTTAGTATGTTAAAGAAAATATAAGATTTTTGAGTTGGATAGTATATAAATGTACAAACTTAAAATTTGCAAGTTTATCATAACTTGGTCAATGACTTTATAATTATACCTGAATGACAATAAAGGAGTTGACCAATATTAATCAATCCATAGAGTGCCTATATCCTGCACGGCGCTTGCTAAGCCCCGGATAATATATTTCATAAAATTATTAAGATGTGTTTATGGGCCTTGAGAACCTTAAAATCAAAGCTTAGATACAAGACAAACTGATCTGAGAAGCAATTAGCATTGTAACCTTCGATACATTTTTTAACCTCTTTGAGCCTCAATAATAACAGCATGACAATAGTAAGGGCAGTTACCTCTTAGTATGAATGTAAGAACTGAAACAATACATAAATATTGTTTAGCATGGAATAGGCATTCTGACAAACTTTAGCTATGAATATAAAAAAGTATGCTGATTTATGCTTATTATTAGGCATACGTGTGAGATAGAAATAATTTGTGTTACAAGAACTCCAAGTAGGAATAGGATTGGAAGCTGAGCAGTCACTGCACAGAAAAAGAGATCTCAGCAGGTGCTGGAGGATGGGCAAGATTTTGCCAAGTGGAATGTAGCTGGGAGGGTTTTCCAGCCAGCATGGAGCATGTGCCAGAGCCAGAACATGTGACCACTGCCAGGGCTCACAGCTAAAATGGACAGAGGGCTGTGAGTGGGAAGCAAGTTTGTTAAGATTTATACCTGCTGAAAAGCTGAAGGAAAGCAAGCAGCAATTGACCTTCAGTTCCAAGCAAACCAACTTATACTTTAATCCACTGAAAATTGCAGAGGGTGATATGACATAGTAAGGGCTGATATCAGATACGTAAGTCTGATTGAGAGCTCCAAACTCAGATGCCTAGAGCATCAAGTTTATGGCTTCTATAGTATATGGAGTAGCCTCAACATAGGATAGTAGAGAGTGGTGGAGATGGTGGTGAAATTAGGGGAAGCATATCCTTTCTGAATAAAGTGTCAATTTCCAGCTTAGCCAGGTGGAAAATAACAGCGTGTGCTTCTGATCTTTGGATTAAAAAAAAAAAGGTAATTAGAAAGTGTACATTTTACAATGAAATGTCCTAATTTTTTATTGTTTTCTGAAATTCATTGGGGTGATACTGGTTAACAAGATCATATAGGTTTCCAGTGTACACCTCTATGATACACGATCTGTATATTGCACTGTGCGCCCACCACCCCAAGTCAAATCGTCTTCTGTCACCATATATTGTGCCCTCTTTACCCTTTACTATCCCTCCGAAACTCTTCCCTTTGGTAACCACCATACTGTTGTTGTCTGTGTCTATGAGTTCCAGTTTTATATCCCACATATGAATGAAATAAAATGTCCTGATTTTTTCAAGTGCTGGGTTGGTCAAACACAATAAATACTTCCATGAATTGCATCCAGCCCCAGCCACAGCCCCAGTGGATGTGTGAGTCTGTGGCCCTGGCTGAGAGATACGAGTCATAGATGAGCAAAATGATAACAACCTTTCATGGATATTGGTCTGTTTCTCGCTCTTCTTTACATGAATGTAAGAGTATGCTGGAATCAGACAAACACAATTTACCCTGACGAGCTTGTTCCGTTTTTGGAGTGAAATACCTCTTTTCAAGTCAAATGGACACATGTATGAGGTGCAAGGGACACTCAGCTAAGGGAGAACGCGGCCTTCCAGAGATGTCACAGAGAGTGCACAGGCCCTCTGCCACTCACACGCGTAAATCAGAGGCACACTCTATAGAGGCCCATTTGAATATGGTCACCAAGTCTACAGAAGGGCGCATGCTTTTTAACTCTTTATTGAAATACTTTGCTTCTAAAACTTTTTATTGAGACATAAGTCCAGAAAAGTGCTCAATTTCTAAGTGTGTAGCTTAATCAATGTGGGGGGATGATCCCTGAGTAACCGAAGCGGGTAAAGAGGTGGATTGTCCCCCCCGTCCCCCGCTCTTCCTCCTCCTCCCCGTTCTCCTCCCCCCTCCTCCTCCCCCTCCTCCTCTCCCCCTTCCTCCTCCTATTCCTTCTTCTCCTCTTCCTCTCCCCCTTCCTCCTCCTATTCCTTCTTCTCCTCCTCCTCCCCCCCCCCCCTCCTCCTCCTCCTCCTTCTCCTCCTCCTTCTCCTCCTATGTGTTGAGAAGGTCTTCCTGGAAAATCTAGCCAATGTTTCTCCATCCATTTCAGTATATATTAACAAAGGGGAGATATAAGACCCAAGGTGTTGAAGAAAAATCACTTTTACTAATTTATACAGAGTTTCCAGCAATTCTTTGACAGATAGCACCTTTGGCCACAAGAAAACCATATGAATTATGCTTATTATTATTTCTGCTAATTACCCATTCCCCACTAATTTCTGATTATCAACCACTAAACCTTTCTTGACTTTATTAAAATAGTTCTTAAAAATATTTTCTTGATATATTAACAGATTATTTCCAATCAGAAGAACTTTGCAGGATGTTTCTCTGCCAATGTTTAAATATTGAAAAAATATTTATAAGTTAATAATTTACAAGGTGGGGACAGAGAAGGTTTATAGTGGAAAATAATACAATAATTTATATATAATAATACAAGAATAAACTTTCGTGTACTTACAACTGTAAACCTACTTTTGCCCCATACTTTATTTATTTTCCTACATGATTAAATAAAAGTGTTATTCATCTACTTGTCAGCATTCATGAAAAAAAGGGTTACATTTCCCAGAAAAGGTTATTGATTTCCGAAGAATGTATGCCAAGTCTCTAAATGCTTCATATTTATTTATTATGATTTATTACTGAAGTGTCTCAACCATCCTTTCCTGTCTGTTAAAGTGTAACATGATATTTTAAAATAAAGATTCCCAATGCAAAAATTTACCAAATATTAGGGAAATGTATTGTGAATTTAGGCCAGGAAGTACACCCGGATTTCCTTTGGAAATGAGAAAAATTTAATATTATACCATAAAAATGCTTATATATTATTTTATCAACTGATTATTTGTAATCAGCATATCAGAAGATTTTCAGTATAATGATAAATGCTATTAGTCTAAAAACTCAAAAATTTAAAACTGTACTCTACGTCATAAAATGGATGAGTAAGTGCAATGCACATTTGATCATACACTCCCCTGAAGTGACTCCCTTGCCCTGAAGCCCAAACTTCCAGATCTTACCCTAAAGTACCCTTCTTCCCTCCCTCACATACTCACTTCTCATAGCTCCCAAGCACAGTCCATACTGCAGTCCCCTGAAATTCTTTTACCCACTTTTTTTCTCCACTTTCACTGTTCACACATGCTGTTCCCTTGACCTGGAATTCCCTTCTCTCTGTTCTTCTGCACTCTGTTTCACCAGGTTAACCCTACATCTTCACTCAGGTCTCAGTTTACATGTTACTGTCACACACACACACACACACACACACACACACACACACACACCACAAGCTTATTACTTGGATAACTTTTTTTTTTCACTTCTTCATCTAATAGAAACTAGGTGCTTCCTGTGCTCCCTGAAGGCAGCTGAGATATTTCAGCCAATTTACAAAGGAGGCAAGAGCGGTCCAGTGAAATTGAATGACGTCGGAATTCATGATTTTTTCCTATACCAGAGGATCTACAGTTAAGAAAGCAAATCACTCACCCCTGGTCTACCTTAAAACATGAAGACTAATTTTTGCCAGTTATAATAAGTCATGTTTTTGATAGAAAGATAAAAGTGGTAATGCAGAGTAACTGTGATTAATTTCAGGAGTCACATAGACTTCAATATTCAATTCTGCCATTACCAGCTGTGTGACTGTAGGCACATTACTTAACCTTTCTGAGGTTCACTTTTTTCTTGTATAAAAATACCTACTTCTCGGAGTTAAAGCATAAAAGCATTTAGTACTGTAGGCCTGGCACAAAAATAACTACTCAATAAATGTGAATTTAAATGAATGCTTGAAAGAGCAAATGAATTAGGGAAAAAAAAAGTGAAGGAACATGGCAATAAAATATCACGAGCATAAGTATATGCTTTGTATCCATCTGACAAAGTACGTACAGTGATGCATCTAGCCTTGTGTAGAATCTTCTACAACCAGAACACTGTGTAGAATCTTCTACAACCAGAACACTGTGTAGAATCTTCTACAACCAGAACATGGAGGCAGCCGTTCAGCTGGCCGGTGGCCACATGGAAAGCTTACTGGGAAGGAAACCTTGCTGCCGCTGTGGGGGAACTTTAACTAACAGTACTGGAGATCTCCCATCAGCAGACAGACAAAGGAGTGTGTGCCCATTCGCAGTGCTGTGCAATCTGCCTGCCCCACAGGCAGGCACCACTGTTCTGGGACCCTGGGAATCCATGGGTGGGAGCCACTCAGTGACCATTATCTGGGTCAGAGGGCAAAGAATTCCCAGCCACTGGCACTCATTGCTCGTCCCTGCCATCACATTTCTTTATCGTTCCTCTCTTCTTATTTTTTTAAAGATTTTTTTTAAAAAATGTATCTCTATTGTTGACAGTATTACAGATGCCCCCTTTTTGATCTTGGAGTCCCCCTCCAGCCCTGTGACTTGTTTCCCATCTGTTCGTGCAGATGGTGTTCTCCAGAGAAGTCAAGAAGTCTGGTGTCCCCAACCCCCTCTTGATTCCGTTGGTTCTCTTCACCAGAGCGTCGAGGAAAATAAATGCGGGATTGGAAGCCATAGTTTGAAGCACAGAAGGGCATGGCTCATGTAAGGAGCACATTCATGTGCAGTGACTGCTTAGAAGAGAGTGCTGTGGACATAGGTAAGCCCTTACCCTGCTGTTCTCCTGAACAAAACCCTGCCTGCCCAGCTGAAGGCAGCTGGCACACAGAATTTAAACCCTCCCCTGCCCTTCCCCCACCTGCTACTGGGTCACAGCAGGCAGCAACTAAGGCTATGGCCTCTTGTAAACTTGGCTCCCTGTATATATTTTTTTTAAACATATTTTTATTGATTTCTTACAGAGAGGAAGGGAAAGGGATAGAGAGTTAGAAACATCGATGAGAGAGAAACATCGATCAGCTGCCTCCTGCACACCCCCTACTGGGGATGTGCCTGCAACCAAGGTACATGCCCTTGACTGGAATCCAACCCGGGACCCTTCAGTCCGCAGGCCGACGCTCTATCCACTGACCCAAACTAGTTAGGGCACTCCCTGTATATTTTACAGTCTTTTCTATCCATCCTATGGAAATGGAAAACTTAAAGGGCTTATTGAAATTAAAGAAGGTTGTTACTGAATGACAGTAACTTGCTTTTACACCATTTAAAAATACTGCGAGAGAGAAAACTGAGCCAAGCACCCCACTTACGATGGAAAAACAAAAGCCTGAGCATCCATTGAAAAGAGCAAAATCACAAAGCAAAAGTAACCCAGAAATACGGCCTCTGGGTCTAAGATGCCTGAGAGCTTTGCAACAAAATAAACGTGAAAATTAAAGCCTATCAGGTAACAGACTAAACTCAGCCATTCAGGTGATTTCAGAATCTTCAGTTTTCTCAAATTGAAATGACTGAGGATCTATATTATTTAGAACTTCTCCTCTCACAGCAAAACACTGTTTTTCTTTTTTTAAAAAAATATATTTTATTGATTTTTTACAGAGAGGAAGGGAGAGGGATAGAGAGTTAGAAACACCGATGGGAGAGAAATATCGATCAGCTGCCTCCTGCACACCCCCGACTGGGGATGTGCCTGCAACCAAGGTACATGCCCCTGACCGGAATTGAACCTGGGACCCTTCAGTCCGTAGGCCGATGCTCTATCCACTGAGCCAAACCGGTTAGGGCAACACTGTTTTTCTTATGCACAGAATTTAGAAGTTCATTTTCATTACTGTGTTCATTTTCCCCTCTGTTCTTTCAAAGCATATCCCTGCCCAGCCCTTGGCCACCCATGCAGGGGACATGAATTTTTCCTCCTCATAAGTAACTCCACCTATGATCAAATAAAAACCAGACCTATGGTTGGCTCACCCCCTCATCAGAGGATGACTAAGTACATAGAGACTGAGTAACTTAATAACATTTGTGTAGCAGCAAAATATACAATTCAGTCACATACTAAATTAGCTAAGAAATTACCAGTTGGGTGGGGGCAGTGTTTCTCATTATCACACTATCAGCCTCTTTTCCATGGATATTAAGACTATTTTGTAGCTTAAATCTAACTTCCCAAGTGAAAAATCAACCCATTCCAGCCAAATGGGCTAAATACTCATGATTTTGGAAAATACTGTGTGAGCAAAGTAAGTGTGTCTTTTCCCCATACAGTAGTCAACCTCTATTCTTCCACTGCCTGCCTTGTTTCCTATTAGATAACACAGAAATCACATGTGTGCATGCATGTGAACACACACACAAACACACACACACACTCAAGTACAGACAGAAAAGAACAACATAAGAGACACGCTTAATGCTAAGCAAAGAATATGATACCTCTGACCTGCAATTCATGGACATGAGAAGCCATACACATTTTTAGTCATAAAACATTGGATTATCATGAATAAAAAAAGAACCTTTCCCCCCTCCCCCGCCCCCCGAACTCCCTGGTAGTAAGTTTTCTGTGGCGTGTGTCTGAAAAGCACTCGCTCTTATTAGGAAGTGTTTTCTCCTTGACTCATTCTGGGGCAGACGGCTAAAATGGGTCACCTGCATTCCACCTTGATTCGGTTCTCTGCACCCCCACGCCTCTGACTTTTAAAATACCACACTGACTGCGAACGATAAGGCAGCATACGAAAACACCACACCAACGGGAATTTCTACACAGTCCACTCATATTCGTATGTAAGGTGCAATTTGCAAAGCTGGATTCCTGACAACAGCTGGTCTTTGTTTTCAGAATGCCTCCCTATCGCCTGCTGAAATTGATATCACCTCAAGCAAGGTCTCACGGTTGGTACAGCTCTTCCCGTGTAGAAAGAGAAATGCACTAGTGGGTAGGACGATCCATTTTTCCCATCTCATCAAAACACAGTAACCTTTGATACCTGAATTCTAAATGATATCAATGTCATTCTATGCTTCTCTTTCTACTCCTCGAATTTACTTCAGGATGCAGATCCACGGTTTAAAAATGTTAGACGTGATTTCGCATGAGATGCCCGCATGGACACAGAATGTTATATCAATCTGAGATAAACCCTAGGGCCACAGGTCCCATTCACCCGATAAACAGAGACAGGTAGTTGGATTGATGAAATAAGAAGTGCTCTGGATACATCACAATTACACCTTCATTTATCTATATATTCATTTCACAAATACCTTTTTTATTAATTTTCATTGATTCACTGGGACAGGTTCTGCTCAAGAGGTCTCTGCTCTCAGGGAGCTTATATTCTAGTGGAGAGAGGCCAGTAAGAGCAGTAAAGCAGGGAATAATGTAGTTCGTTATAAAGAACAAAAAAATGCAATAATGTGAGAGAAGAGACAGAGCTCTGGGGGAAGCAAGTGATACTTATCTTCCTTCCTGGTTCATATGAGTTTGTGCTGCTCTGAGGACCACTGCCCTTCTGTCCTTTCTCACCAGACCCTCGCTTCCCAGATTGCTGCTGTCAATCTTCAGAAATAACGTCTTGGGTCAGATGTCACCTGCTGAAGTAGGACACCACCTTCCTCTCCTAGGCGCTCCTTATCAGATCATTTGTTTGTTTAATTTCCTTCATAGAATTCATCATAATTTTGGGGCCTCATATTTACTATTAAATGTCCTTTTGGCTGGTGGTTTATATTTTTCCTTCCTTAAGTACAAGCTTCTGGGGGTAGGGACAACGTCTGGCTTAGTCACTCCTGCACCCCTTCCCGCCTATGCAGAGCAAGAAGAGCTGCTCAGTCAGAACTGGACTGGATGGGTCAATGCATAAAGGAATGAAAGGTTCAGCAATTCACTTTACTACAATGGCCCTCTGTCATTAAAAGTAAATTAGACCTACTAGTGTGTTCTCAGGCTTCCTTTTGGAACACGACACAGACATACCCAATATTAGGTCGTCAAAATGAGTAACTGCAGGAAGCGATTAGTCTCATAAAAAGTCCGAGTATGTCTATGTCTACTCTGCCACCTCCCAGTCCATGCACTCGGTCATGTCTCTGCATTAAACTGGGTGAAACGCAAAGGGCATGGGCTTTGGAGTCAAACAGATTTGGATTCGATTCCCCGCTTTGACACGTGTGGTTATGCTGCTTTGAGTAAGTTAGTGAATCTGTTTAAGCCTCAGTTTCCTTTCTCTTTTTGAAAAAGGAAGATACAGTGGATGCACAGGACATGCTGCACAGCACGCACCCAATTGGTTCTATTATAATTATCTTAGTGACTGCAGTAATGACCATAACCACAACCAAAGTTACTATTTACTGCGTACCTACTGTGTGCCAGCTACTTTACATGGTCACATTATTTAATTCTGACCACATTCTTATTAGTTAAGTGATATCAGTATTTTCAATCTAGAGTTATTAGGTTAACTTTTTCAAAATGCACAAAGCTTATAAGAACAATTTACAGAACTTGACTCTTGTCTACTATCCTATCCAACTTCTCATCTCTCTATTACCTATATCCTTCCCCCATTAACCTCCAAGCTTTGACTGTCAAGTTTTGAATATCACAACTGCCTCTGTGCCAACCTAGTACCGTGCTGATACACAATAAGGATTTACCACCACCCAATATTATCCATGCTAATCCTGATGGGAAACAGAAGAGGTCAAAGTTAGATACACATAGCAATCTTAATGATAGCAATTAATCGTTACAAACAACATGCTCTGTGCCACGCACTTTACTAAATGCTTTACAAGTATTCCTTCATTTACCTCCCCCTGCCTCTGTCCCCAACTCCAGTCCCGGAATCCTACAAGGTAGGTACTATGAAGCCCCGTATCACTGAGGAGGGCAGCTGAAGCTCAGAAGAGTGGAGCAAAGCTAGTTAGTGATGGAGGGAGGCCCTGAACCAAGTCAGTCAGATTCCACACCCATGCTCGTAACACTGTTCCACTGCTCCTCCACTGGTTTTCTGTTCTGTGGCCTCACTGTGCAGTGATCTACATGCACAGATGCCTCCTCGTATTCTGATGCCTAAAGGAGCTTTAGCTTTTATCCTGGTATTTTCAGTGGTTTCCCTCAGTTGTCGGCTTGTTACAGTGGCTAAAATATAAAGTCCTAATTACTGTCTCTTTTATGGCTAATGGGAACAATCCAACACAGAATTAGTATTTTCCTCCAAGGACTTACAGCCATTGAGCTTTTTGTTGCCTTTTATTCTGCCCAAAAGAGTGCAGAGAATGGGCTGCTTCTGATAAGCAAAATAGCTTGAGAATTTTATCATATGGCGAATGTGATTGGAGTCATTAGCCTATTATATTGGTCTGGTTTCCAAAGGAAGACGCTTTACTTGTTACTTCCAGAATAAAGAAGTAAGGGTGGGCTAGAAAGCCCCCCTTATCACCCATTTAGCAAATCAGGTAATTACAACTTTTACCAAAAGCTAACAAAAAATTTGGGGAGGTGATTTCCACAGGTCAGCTAACTTTTAATCTCCTTTTCTTTTCTCCCCCTGGGGAATATACCCCAGGAAAAGAAATCTATATTCTTGTTCTAGAAAATAAAGCGATTTCTTCAGTGTATTCTGGAATCTTCCCCAATAGTCTGGTGGACGAAGGAACTTGTTCAGTTGTGTGAAAGTTAGAGGCATGGCTAACGGCAGACAAGGCCCAGTTTAGGGTGGACACCGCTGTACTCATTCTTTGGGCCTGCAGTGTAAGATCCGTATCTTTATCGGGAATGCAGCTGGTTTCCTCCCTGGAGTCTCCAACCGTTCACTTTTTCTGCATCGGTCCTTTCACACCTTGGATATCAGAGCTGCCACAAACGCTGTCATTTGAAACAAATCAATGCACATGAGGACAACTGGAGACCCACCTAGCTGGTAGGTCTACTGACTACTGAAAGGAAATGAGTCAGCAATATTGAAGAAAAGAGAAGATGGGCAGACTTTCTTTTCCTCTTTAAATGTTTTCATCTAAAAATCAAGCAGAATTAGGCAACGGAAAGAGTCCTGGATTATTTCCCAGGCTGCTAAATACATGCCACCATTTCTGAGGTCTGGGAGTTTGAGATTCTACTCTGTCCTTTGTCATTAATTGTGATGTTAGGCACAATCTTTCCCCTCTGTGAACCCCCCCCCCCCAATCTCTTCTATAAGAAGGAGGAGATGAGCCCTGGCTGGTGTGGCTCAGTTGGCTGGAGCACTGTCCTATGCAGGTTTGATTCCCCGTCAGGGCACATACACAGGTTGTGAGCCCTGTCCTCGGTTGGGTGCGTTTAGGAGGCAATCGATTGATGTTTCTCTCTGACATCAATATTTCTCTCTCTCTTCCTCTCTAAAAACATTTTTTTTTTAAAAGATGAACTTGAAGATGTTAAAAGTTACTTCTAAATGCATTTTTAAAAATCTAAATTTTATCTCTTAGGGAAAAATGATGGGCAAAAAAATGTTCTTTGAAAAACTGCTGACAGCTCTTTAAAGAGGATGTATTTTATGAAAATATATTATATGCATCTTCTCCCCCAGAGGTGGAGGTACGTGAAGGTGATTTTTCCTGCTTAGAAGAACTGAGAAAATCTGGAGAACAGGGTCACATGCTCTGGCCAGGGGGACTGATAGTCTAGAAAAATATCTGTTTTCTGCTTGAAAAAATACATTCACTGAACATCTCTGAGAAAAGGAATTAAACCAATGAGGAAATCTGAGTTAAAAAATGATATGTTAATATTTGATAGGCTACATTTCCACGGGGAATGGCTGCTCAGGTATTCACTTGCCTAACATCTTGTGGTAAACCTTCAGGAGTAGCAGAGGAAGATAAAATTAATAATCCTGCTTGTCTAAATTCATTACAGGCTAACGTTATCCTTTGCCATTTTCCCAATGACAGAACATGCATAGCAGGAGGCGGCTGAATTGCCTTCTGCTTCCTGCTGAATCTTTCTTCAAGAATGTGAACCTTTAATCAGAAGTGACATGTTTCTGATCTAATGTTACATATGGGAGGTATACAGACATAGGAAGTCAAGGGCTCCCCCCTCACACCAAATGACAAAGAGCTATTTTTAGATAGGTCAGTGACTACTGAAAGAGTAAGGAAGTCATTCCGTCCATAAGAAATGTCCTAGTAAATTTCACATCGGTACATCTCCTGGGCCATTTATTGAACCAATGAGACTACAAATTACAATAGCACAACTGTAGGAGTATAAATTGTGCCACGGACAACTTCGTCGCTAAAATATTAAGTAACCTTTAAATAGTAGTCCTGCATTTTATTGCAACAACCACATATTGTGCCTTATCTCAAAACCATAAGCCATATCCTATATTAAATAAAAAGTTATATCCCAAATATGTGTTATATTAGTTAAAGACTGATAGTGAAAAGGGATGTATTCACATGGCAAGCATATTTATCATACACTAGAGGCCCAGTGCGTGAGATTCATGCACTTGGGGAGGGGGTCCCTCAGCCTGGCCTGTGTACTCTGGAAGTCGGGGAGCCCTCGGGGGATGTCCAGCTGATGGCTAAGGTCCGCTCCCCATGGGGAGGGGGCCTAAGCCGGCAGTCGGACATCCTTAGTGCTGCCGCCACCGCAGCTGCATTCGCCAGCTGTGAACTGGCTTCTGGGCTTCTGGCTGAGCTGAGTGGCCACGGATCACCAGGGGGCAGCTCTTGCGTTGAGCGTCTGCCCCCTGGTGGTCAGTGCACGTCATAGTGACCAGTCATTCTGCCGATTGGTCGATTTGCATATTACCCTTTTATTATATAGGATTCATTATGAAAGAAAATAATTAAAGAAAAATAATGTGAATTCTTTTTATGAAAAGCTACCTATATGCTTTTTTTCACTGGGAAAAATATCTGGAGGAGTATATAGTAAGGTACAGGTTAATGATTAATTCTGGGTGGTAGAATGAAGGCTAATTTTATTCAAAACCTATCCGAATTTTCTAAATTTTTAATATTAAATGTGCATCATCTCATCATAGAAAAGGAGTTTTGTTTTAATTATGTTTGTTGAAGATTTTTTTAAATGTGATAGCATGCTTATGATATAATGTTAATCACTTGCCATAAATAATATGCAGTCCATTTGGGTTCAGATTCTAAGTTTTAATAAAAATATACATTGTTATGCTCATTAAGAGATGTCAAAGTTGACAATTCAGGCTTTCTTGCTTACCTGAATGCTATGATTTTATTTTCACTTTCCTAATTAATAAGATTTTTTTTCAAGGAGATAAATGCAATTTCTGAAGCACCAAAATATTATGTAAAGCTTTGCCAGCTATATGCATAATGAAGTAAAGTCCTAAAAATATTTACGCCACACATTAGCAAAATCACATGAATATGGGATTTTGGGAGCTAGAATAAAATTTAGAACTGATTTATGTAAGAACCACTAATTTTAAGACTAGAATAGGATGCAGGTCTCCTGATTCTCTGTCCAATGCAATTATTCATTATCTTTTTGAAATCTAACAAATATCCTCCTTTTTCAAAGTCAATAATGGTCTGCTTTATCTCTATGTAACATCCTTTATGATGTCATGTAAATAACAGATTAAACCTGATTTTTCACCTGCTAGTACTTTTGCTGGGTTCATTAACAAAAACAAAACAAAACAAAGAACACAAAAGAAACAAACAATAACAACCACCTATATTTTTATGTGTCATTTTCCCTCAAAGTGTTCTGAAAATAATTTGACTGGACCAATTATATTTTAAAATAAAAGACAGTTGACCTGTTTGAAATACTTGCTTTATAAATGGCTAGGAATTCTTCAGTCTAGTGAACTGAAAAGTCCTTTGTCACCAACTACAGCTAGGTTATTTCCAAGAAAATATTCTTCCCATTTCAGCCATATCTCTTGAAAGAAATCTCTAAGTAGGATCATAAAAGACAGGAGGTATTTGATTTTAAGATCAAATTGGTACAACTGAACTATCAACCAGCCAAGAGTGAAGGGAGAATCTATATTCAAGAGTTTCATGATTATTTAGCCACAAGCTATAAATTTAAGTTTCAAAAAGGCATTATTCATAACTTTTACAAAATTGTTTCTGTATCCTGTAGCTCTTCAAATCAGTTAAGAAAGTAGAAGAGTGATAAGACATGATGAGAACAAAAGAAAAGGCTTGGTTTAAGAGAAACCATACAAAGTTTTTGAAATGGAAATGACAGAGTTGATGCCACAAATATAAGATATGTTTCTTACTAGACTATCAATAATAGAGAATGACTGGGGTGGGAGGTGAGTAAACCGAATCAACCATGGCAGTGGTAATTTTAATTGAATTTCTTTTATTTATTTATCACAAATGAACCTCCTGGAGCTGAGAAAGGAATGTACGATCTGCATTCAATTTCTAGCCATGAAACAAATTGTTCTATTAGTAGAAACTGGAATGGGACTTTTATAAATTCCATGAAAAACCTTATCAACTTCAAATTCAGAATTAATAATACAACTAATAAGACCATCACATTCAGAGCCTTCTCTGTGCAGAAGTCCTGATGCTATGCATGCCCGGAGTCTTCAGGAACCTGCCTACTTTGCCAGCAGCCCTTGTTGGGAGTGGGGAGGGGAGAGTGGTGATTCCCTCCTGCTGTGAGTCTGAGCTACAGCTCTTACGTTCAGCGCCTCTTAATGATAAGAATGAACAATCATCAGTTTTCTTTGTCTGATTATTGGCTCAGCAATGTAAAGAACACATATTTATCATCTCTATATTGGTCATCTCTTTTCCCTCTCAATTCCCAAGACATGGTGATTGATTTCCTATCCATTCAGCGTTGCATTGGTGCATTTAGAATGTATTGACAACCTTGCCCGGGTTTATCTAGCATGCAGGTAAAGACTGAAATGAGACATATATAAATTTCCAATTCATCTCTTTACCTTCAGAGGCTAACATAGGATACAAACATGCTCTCTCCCTGCCTCATACTCTCCCTCTCTCCACAGTCAAAGGTCATTTTCTCTACAGACATGCTAATGAAGCCAGTTTAGAAGGATCTAAACAATGTATTCATCTGGCATGCTGAATGGAGTAGGTGATGGAAATGAGATATTCCAGGTAGAAAAATCAATCGGAGTCATCCCAGTGTATTGGTTAAGAGCTCTGGCTCTGAACTGGGAAGTGTTTGAATCCCATCCTCCCCGTTTACGCTCTTCGTGATCTTAGCAAGTTCCATCAGCCTCAGTCTCTTTATTTGAAAATGAAGATTATAACAGTTTCTAACTTACGAGGTTGTTGCGAACATTGATTATATTAATGTATGGGAAGTACTTAGCTGACTTCTAACAAGTGTTCACTAAATAATACTATTGTTACCATCATCATTACTATAGTAAAGTGACTACATATTTATGGAAAATGGAATAGATCAAAGACAACTGAACATTTTCCAATTCAGAGTTTCTTGCACTATAATGCGGAGGAATTCTTTATACTGTAATGTTTTTTTTTCTTTATTTTTAAAGAAACTATTTGTTTTACTACAAAACAAACTTTAAAAGAAGAAACTGTCTTATTTTACAATTTATCCTCATCCAAACAGCAGAACCTCACCATTCTTTTCTGACGAAAGGCACATTTAATAGTGTAAGTTCATTAGTAATAAATCTAAGCTCATGACTTTATCTCCAAGTCTGACTCCTCGTTGGAGGGTGAGAGGACGCAAAAAGCCTTCCTGTCACCAGAGGACCAGACCCAGGTGGTGCAGCTTAGGACCCATCGACAAGGGCGCCTCTGCCACATTCAAACAAGGGCTCGGCATCCACGTTGTTTTTCTCCACTTTAAGGAAACTCTAGGTCTCAGCTATTTTGGCATTGTTTATCCCCACTCCTTAAAGAAAGCAGCTTTAGGATCAGCAGCTGATATAATTCAGAAAAACGCTTAGTCTTAGCTGTGGCTAAGTCCCTCTGTAAGCAAGCTCCCCCGAGCTATCAGATGTCGGGCGGGATAGGAGGTTTAACTGCTTCTCGGGAGGCTTGAAGGAGGAGAAGGGAAAACAGCACGACATGTTCCCCTCCAATAGACAGCAGTAGCTGCTTGGTCCAGGAGGAGTCCCTTTCTGCAAGGCACACTACACACCTGAGGCCGTAGAGGACCGTGCCGTCGGGATGCAGGCGGATCATGCGGTTCTTGACGGTCACCCCGTGCACAAACGACTTCTTGTCATTCAGGAAGTAGGTGTCGGGCACCCAGAGCTGGTCTGCTACTCGGTTGTCCAGCGTTAAGTTTAAAGGTATGACGTTATACGACAGCCTCTTATCTCTCCAGGCTTGTTGAAAATACATTGTCAACGTATAATCCTGTAAAAGTGAGCAGAAAATATGCTTATTTTGTACCCAAGTGGACTTGGGAGAAAGGCAAACATTTCTATATTCATAAGAAAAGAAAACATATACAGCCATGCAGCAGCCATATACTATACACATACACTAGTCACATATATAGGCAGATATTAGTGTACTAAACCCATTCTCACTGAGCACCTACTATGTGTCAGGGACCATGGTAGGAACTATAAATACAGAAGTGAAGAGAGCATATCCTTATAAAATTTATTACACATTACCCAGGGAGAGAAGTGGTAAGGAATAATTACTTTATAATCAATTTGTCTTTCCCAAGGTGGGGTACGCAGGATTGTTTTCGGTGAGACAAAACACTTCTAAAAAGTGGTTAATTTATTGTAGTGGGAATAGTAAGTTTGTCGATGAAAATCCTAACTGGTCTCATGAAGGTGAGTTTCCCAGGAGAGGTGACATTTACACTGAAACTCATGGGGCTTCCCAGATAATAAACAATATCCTCTCAAACACTATTTCGTGAGAACTTTAATCCCAGGATTATGAATCAGCAGGCTGGGCTCTTTGCTGCTGAGGAAGTTTGTTGTCACAAAGGGAACAGTGGCCTTAGAGTCTCAGAGCCAGCATTTCTCTGCTGTGTCTAGAATGGAAATTTATACCATTTCTTTTCACTTCAGTTCCATTAGCTCTAAATGGGGCTTTTAATACATGCCTGACCTAACCAGAAGATTATGATGGCAATGAAATGTGTAACGCAAATGGAATGTGTAAACTACAAAGACTATAGATTATGAATAAAGCATTTACATATATATTGTGACATGTTTCGTCCATTAGAAGCCTATGGGTCCAATGTAATTGTGCTCTCACCCTTATTTGGATGACTAAATGAAGGGCCAAATAGTCATTTGAAAGGATAATTATCATTCTATTTTAAAATCAGTTCATAATGCCCTTGCTGAGGGCTTAAAAAAGCACCCTCATATCATGTTTCTGCATAGTTTTGTGGACAAAATATACACTTAATCTCCATGAAGTCCCTGAGTTTTTCCAACTCTTGTTGATATTTATACATCTTAATTTGGTTATATAATTTTTAAGTATGACTTGTAACACATTATCTGCTTAAAAGCATTGAACAATTTCCATAGGAAAAGCATAACCCCTCTGCCGCAAAAAAACAAAAACAAAAACAAAAACTTAAGTATTTTCCCTGGTTTCACAAATATACAAATTTTGATATCATTCAGAATTCAGCCCTACCCTACTTCTGAATGAGTAGCTGTAGAATCTAACTTCTATTCTAACAAAAGGTATATGAATATTCTCAGGGTATATCAAATAACTGTAGGCAAGATTTCCTTTGGTGGATCACTGTAGTTTGTGCCCTGGAAGGTTCTGCAACACTCTGCTTTAGTAAAAAAAATCAGTCTGAGGCTCTCTAGAATAGCATCTTGATTTGTAAAAAAGTAACCTAGAAGACTTATGAATTACAAAACTAGAAAACAGAAAAGAAATCAGATACATTGTTTGCATGTGTCTATGTTACAAATAGCCTAAAATCCTATCTAATAAAAGAGTAATATGAAATTAACCATCACTCTGCTACACCCACAAGCCATGCCCACCAGCCAATCAGGAGCAAGTATGCAAATTAACCCAACCAAGATGTCTGCGGCCATGGAGTGAGCAGAAGGCTTAGGTTTCCCTGGTAATGGAGGAAGCCAAGCTTTCCGCACACCCTGGCCGGCCCAGGCCTCCACTCAAGGCTACAAAGTTTCAATTATAGAAGATACATAAACCCCAACAAAAATGGCTGCAGCCACAGAGCGAGCAGGAGGCTTGGCTCTGCTCAAGGCTACAAAGTTTCAATTATAGAAGATAAATAAATCCCAGATACCAGGGCCTCCGCTTTGGTTGCCGGGGGCGTGGCTGGCCTGCAAACCACCACAGGCCCCTCGCCCAGGCCACCCCATGCCCCAAGGGAACCCCCACCCTGATCCGGGACACCATTCAGGGCAAACCAGCTGGCCCCCACCCGTGCACCAGGCCTCTATCCTATCTAATAAAAGAGTAATATACAGATTGACCATCACTCCAACACACAAGATGGCTGCCCCCATGTGGACACAAGATGGCCACCACAAGATGGCCAGCAGGGGAGGGCAGTTGGGAGAGATCAGGCCTGCAGGGGAGGGCAGTTGGAAGGGACCAAGCTTGCAAGGGAGGGCAGTTGGGGACGATCAAGCCTGCAGGGGAGGGCAGTTAGGGGTGACCAGGCCAGCAGAGGAGGGAAGTTGGGGGGAACCCAGGCCTGCAGGGGAGAGCATTTGGGGGGGTGGTGCTGGCCACAGGGGAGGGCAGTTAGGGGTGACCAGGCCAGCAGAGGAGGGAAGTTGGGGGGAACCCAGGCCTGCAGGGGAGAGCAGTTGGGGGGGGGGCCTGGCCGCAGGGGAGGGCAGTTAGGGGTGACCAGGTCTGCAGGGGAGGGCAGTTAGGGGCAAACAGGTTGTCAAGGGAGCAGTTAGGTATCAATCAGGCTGGCAGGGGAGTGGTTAGGGGGTGATCAGGCTGGCAGGCAGAAGTGGTTAGGGGCAATCAGGAAGGCAGGCAGGCGAGCAGTTGGGAGCCAGCAGTCCTGGATTGTGAGAGGGATGTCCGACTGCCCGTTTAGGCCCTAAACGGGCAGTCGGACATCCCTTGAGGGGTCCCAGATTGGAGAGGGTGCAGGCTGGGCTGAGAGACACACCACCCGTGCACGAATTTCATGCTCCAGGCCTCTAGTGTAGGTTATAAATAAAACAAGCCATTTATATTGTGCTTGAGAGAACACATTTAGTGATATCAAATTCTTGAAGATAAAATGGAAAATGTGCTTATTATCTCTATTAGAAGATAATGCTACTTAAGCTTTGATAATAAGCCCTCTTAAGATGTGGGGGAGATAATAGTGTTTGGATGCTACTGGAGTTTATCATTCAGCTCAGCTGTGTTTGGACATAGGACACTGTGTTCTCTTTTGGGCCAAATAAACGGTAATATTGTGAGATCCTGTGTCATATGCGAATCTCTGTTATTTGTCAGCAAGGCAATGCCTGCTAAGAAATGCTCCTAGACAGACCCTGGTGATTCTGCGGTCACATCAACCTGCATTTTATTTATTTTTAAGTGACACATCATGGCAATGTCAAGAATGGAAGAAACTCCTGACTCTAAATAACTGTTACTGGGCTTAAAAAGTGTGGTTCTGTGTTCCACCCTTTTTCCTAGGCCTCCACCCACCTAAGACAAATCCTTTGAACTTTCATAGTGAAAGCATACCCTTCACATTGAACAATCCCACATTATGAAACTCGTCTGGCATTTGGTTTATTCAAAGTGAAAAAGAAGAAAAAATAAATAAAACAACACAAATAAAGCACTTCTGGCTGCTCCACCATCCATGGCATCACAAAACAAGAAGGACTATGATAATGACAATTAAAACCAATTCACTTTCAACTGCGAATAGGAGGGAAACCCACTAATTACAACTAAACATCCTGGAGGGAATTTTAAAAAACCACATAAGGACTATGCAAAGTAAAAAATAGTAGTCAGATTTGGGAGCCAATTGAAATGTGAAGAAAGGCCATTTCAATGGTGAGTTTATTGTTTTATTTTTCTCTCCCTCATATATCTCCTGAAAGTAGTTAAAGTAACTGTAGGTAAGATTTCCTTTGGTGGATCACTGTAGTTCATGCTCTGGACGGTTCTGCAACACTCTGCTTTAGTAAAAAAATCAGTCTGAGGCTCTCTAGAATGGCATCTTGATTTGTAAAAGTGCAACCTTGAAGGCTTATGAATTACAAAACTAGAAAACAGAAAAGAAACCAGATACGTTGTTTGCATGTGTCTATGTTACAAATAGCCTAAAATGTAGGATGTAAATAAAATAAGACACACACACACACACACACACACCAAAATCATAAATAAATACAGACATATACTATGTTCCTGGTTTAAAAAGTGAGTCTTGTTAAGATGTCAATTCTCCCCAATTAGTCTATAAGTAAAATTCCATCAACATCCAAGCAGAATATTTTGTATATATGCTGATTCTAAAAATCCATGCAAATGAAAGGAATGAGAAATCAAAACAATTTTAAAAGGGAAAAACAAAGTTGGAGGATCCACACTATTGGGTTTTGAGACATTATTAAGCTACACTAAGACAGTGTGGTAGTATGGTATTGATAGAAAAGTATGTCAATAGAATTGAAGAATAAAATAAACCCACACAAATAAGCTCAATATTTTCTGACAAAGACACAAAAGCTATATTGGAGAAAGCACAATCTTCTTAACAAATCGTCTGCCTCAGCTGGAACACTTATATCTACATAAATGAACAAATAAATAAATATACAAACAAATAAGAACCTCAATCCATATTTTATACCATATGCAAAAATATATTCAAAATCAGTCAGAGACGTAAATGTAAACTGTAAAACTATAAAACTTTTAGAAGAAAATATGAGAGAAATCCTCTGTGACCTTGGGTTAGGCAAACATTTCTTAGACATAAACTCAAAAGCACAATAATAAGACAAAATATATAATTTGGATATCGACAACATTTTAAAGTTTTGCTACATGAAAGACATTATGAAGCCAGTGAAAAGACAAACCACAGATTGGGAGAAAATATGCACAAATCACATATCTGCCAAAGGACAACTTTCCGAATATCTAAATGTATAAAGAATTCTCAAAACTCAACAAACAATCCCATAAAAACAGGGAAAAGATGTGAGCAGACACTTAACCATTCAAGATATACAAACGGCAAATAAGCACTTGAAATGATGGAACACATCCTAGGTCAATAGGGAAAATCGAATTAAAAACTAAAATGAGGTATTACTCTACCCCTATTAGAAAAGCTAAAATAAAAGCATTAAAAACCACTGACAATTACACGAGCTGGTGAAGATGCAGAACAACGGAGACTGACACAGAGCAGGTGGGCGTACACGGTATCAGCCACTCGGAAAACAGTGACAGTTTCTTATAAAGTTAGCATACATTGGCATATGAGGCAGGAATACTACTCGGTGGGGAATGCTTACAGCAGCTCTACAGGAACTGCCAAGCCTGGAAGTCATCTGGATGAACTTCTTCAGCAGATGAAGAGATAAACAAACTGTGGTATGTCTCTGAGTCAGACTACTACTCACTAATAACAAAGAACAAACTATGGGTATATGCATCATCAATGGTTTCCAAATATAGAGAGTTAAGCAAGGGAAGCCAGATTCAAAAGGCTACATAGTATATGATTCCATGTATCAGACATTCTGTAAAAGGTAAAACTCCATGGTCAAAGAGCAGATGAGTGATTCCCTGGAAATCGAGGTGTGGGAGAGGTTGACAACTTAGGCGCCAGCATGAGGGAACCCTTTGGGGTACTAGAACCGCTCTGCATCTTAACTGCAGTGGTGCCTCATCACTTCAGGCATCTGTCAAAACTCACAGAACTGTATCCAAGAGTGAGTGCATTTTTCTGTGTGTAAATAAAAAAGCAAACATTTAAAACTGCTTTTTTAAAATACATGGTCTCCAAGGTCAGACACACCAGGCTCATATCCTAGTACTTTCATGTCCCTCTGTTGTGACCTTGGGTGAACCCTCTCAAGTCTCTGCATCTGTTTCCAACTCAAAAGAACTAAAGCTAATTAACTTAGGAACTAGGGTTAACGGCAATTGCTTTGTTATCTAAGAAGAAAAAAGTCGAGTGATGCTACAAAATCAGTCTCCCCCATTCATACTGGGGACATATGGCCCCATCAGGATGGGCTGAGAAGACACCCACTATGTGGTTAGAGGCTCCCAATTCCTCATTTATACAATGAGGCAACTGGATTAAGTGTTTTAAAGGCCATTTCTAGGGATAAAATAATTATATCCCAGTAAATTATATCCCAGCTAACTTTGTGTTTAAATGTATCTCTTCATTTTAGAATTTTCTAAATGTGCAATATATTTGTTTCTTGCTGTCTTTGTAAATTGTTTTCTAATACCAAAGCTCAAATGTTTCTGGTTTCTTTGACTTAGTGTTATTTAAAAAACAGTACAAATTAAATCCTGTTTGTTTCTTATCTTTTTTAACTTTACTATTTTGTGAATTGCCTGTTACTACTCTTTGAATATTTTTCTGCTTGGTATATTTACATTCTAGTGGATATTTTTGGATGTAGACAATGATATTTTATTTTGCTATTTTCTTTTAATATTTCATTTTATAGTTTGAAACAAGTAATAAAAAATAGATTAGGATGCTAAGGTATTTCTGTTTTTACTCCCTCCCCCTGCCCTTGGGAGAAAAGGCATTACATCTGATGTAGAAATTACCACCTAAATAAATATCATAGTAAGACAGTAAGTAGTAAGTACATTCTCAACATATTAAGTTGTCACCTCCTTGAGCACAAAGATGTTCCTTATTCCTGTGAATGCATACTTTCTGATAAATTGTAGAAACTATAATTGTCTGCTAAATGGTACAAATTCCCTTGTGAACATTGGGGACTATGTACAGGGGTCTCTAAACTGTGCATACCCTTTGCTCTGACATTTACATTCCTAGGGATATTTGTAGAAAATAATTAAGCAGTACATTTTGAGAGCTCTACCTTCAAATATTAGCACAAATCTCCTGCTTCTCTCTGTTTGCGATACTAACAATCTAGTTTAAGACACCATTATTCGTGAGTGATTCTACTGCCACTGTTGCTTGTCTCTCTGATTCTAACCCTTACCTTCCACATGGTAGCAGATACGTTAAGCAGATCATGTTTCCTTTGGTTGATATCACCCAAAGGCTATTCATCACTCTTAGAATAAAGCACAAACGTATTACATTCACCTTTCGAATCCTACATGACCTGGACTCTACGTACCTCTTTGATCTCACCTCCCACCATCTCTTCTCTTCCCTCACCTCAGCTCACTAAGCCCAACCACACTAGCCTTTTCCTATTTTACCCATACTCCAAGCTCTTTAGCCTTACCAATCTTATCTGAACGCCTGACATACTGGAAAAGCTATGCCCCTAAGGATGGTCGGCTCTTCCTTGGGACTCAGAGCTCAACTCAAAGGTCAAACCAACTCAATGGGCCTTTCCTGACCATCTTCCTCCCATCCCCAGCAGGCCCTATCACCCCCCATTTCTATTATGTTTATGGTACTATTTTTCACACCTACTTGTATTCATTTATTGGCTTACTTTTTTACTTTTTCTCTCTCCCAACCAGAAGGTAAATTCCGTGAAAATATGAAGCTTTCTCAAACTTGTTCATTACTGTATCCTCATGCCCAAAAGAGAGCTTAGCACATAATAGCAATATAAATCTACCTATTGAACCATGTGAAAGAATGAATGAAAGACATCTCACCCAAATACTTATTACTGCATTAGCAATAAAATAAAAATTAGTAAAGAGAATCAGCATGAAACTGAGTAAATAAAACACTACAAATACAGAAATTAAGATATCATTCTAAAAATATATGTTGACATGAATAGATGTTCTCGGCACACTATTAATATTTTATATTATTATATATTATCTGTTTAAAGAGAATACTGTAAAACAATATGCACAATATGATCCCATTTTGGAAATACATATCTTTATATACTGGAAATATGTCTAAACTATAAATATTAAGTGGTGGATCTCTGTGTAGTGATAGGACAAGTGATCTTCAATTATTTTTGTTAATCTCTGTATCTTTTGTTTCATAAAAATAAATTATTTCTGCAATAAAAACAATATACACAAATAATTCCTTGTTGAGTTAAATTCTAAAAATAGCATCTAATATTACAAATGTCTTACTCTCTGCATATTTGAGAGCTCAGCATGAAGGCAAAGGAAACACAGTCACAAATAAATGAGAAACCCTCAGCCTTTTGCCTTAGTGTTAACAAAGCACACACATATCTCCTTTGTATTGATCGAGGGGTTTTATTTAGAAAAATACACAAAAAGTAAGAGCTTGAAGTGGTCAACTGTGTTTTCTTTTCCAGGGATGTTCACATTTAATTCATCAATGAGAAGTAAAAATCCATCCCTATTTTCCCTCCTAAGTACCAATAAAAAGAGTTCCCAGAATCTTCCTCTGGCACTAACTTCAGTCTTCAGCCTCACTATTAGGAAATATCATTTTCCTCTAACATAAAGCCTTTATATCTGCTTCTTTTTTAATACTCAGAGGAGATGAGTGTGTGTGTGTGCGCACGTACACACACATACACACACCTGTCACTCTAGTTTTAGCTCTAATAGCGCCCTCTCTATTGCAATAGAAGTTCCTCTCAGTGGATTGATCTACAAAAGCTTTCAAAGAGAGTCCATTGTTTGTAAAGTCCAAACTCCTTACAAGGCTCCTCTCAACCTCTTCTACACACTTCAACCCTCTGCATCTCTTAGTTCCTCACCCCAAATTAATAAACTACAATAGACTGGATGACCCCTGTGTAAGTCTCTGCTATCCCAGGATTCTGTCACTCCATTTATCTTCAATGAGTCTCACCCAAACACTTATTACTGCATTAGCAATAAAATAAAAATTAGTAAAGAGAATCAGCATGAAACTGAGTAAATAAAACACTACAAATACAGAATAGGATATATGCAGAAATTAAGATATCATTCTAAAATATATATATTGACATGAACCTTTTGTTGGAACAAACCTTTTTTCATATCCTCCAACACACCTTTTACTTTCCATTTTTCTTATTTTTTCCCCCACCCTTCCTTCTCTGCCTACCCAAGTCCTACCATCCTCAAGCATTCATAAGGGTCTCTCCCATTTCTCCCTCAGACCCAGGCCATGTTCATCCCGAGTCCTTAAAGCAGTGCTCTATAGCATCCTGGCCTCATGGACTTGAATTGTTACCTCTTAATGTACAAAATGACCCAAGCATCTTATCGTTAACACAGCTGGTCTTTTATGAACGTTTGTTCATGGACACACTAAAACTTGTTCTCACTTTTTTACTCTTCCTGCATGGGTTTCAAATTTTGATTTTTTAGATTCCTTTATTAATCATCTGCCCGGTGTGGCAGCTCAGGAAGCACAAAGGGTCACAGGTTTGATTCCTTGTCAAGGGCACATACCTGGTTGCAGGTTTGATACCCAGATCCAGTCGGAGTAAGTGAGGGAGACAACCAATAGATGTCTCTTTCTCATATTGATGTTTCTCTCTCTCTCCCTCCCTCCCTCCCTCCTTCCCTCTCTCCCTCCTTCCTCCCTCCCTCCCTCCTTTCTACTTTCTCTAAAAAAATCAATGGAAAAATGTCTTCCAATGAGGATTAACAACAACAATAACAACAAATCCCTTCCTTCATCATTATTCTTGAACATCCCCAGGGAATTTTTCTCCTTACTGGCTAGCTTTTGAAAGTGAGTTTTCATTCTATCCCTGTCCCATGTTTCAAACACCCTCAAAGCCACTAATGTTCTTTCTGTTTTTCATAGCTTCTCAAATTCTACTAGCAAAGTCCCCAGGGCTGTGGACAAGGATTTCTGAAGGACAGAGAGAAGTGCAAATATTCCCAAAAAGGCAATTCCACATTCTTAACTCTTTACAGTGCTCTGTCTTATACATCTGAGCCTACAAAGTGCTGATCAAATTACAGGTCATAGTCAGATTTCCACATTTTCAACCTCCTAAACTAGAATGCAAGGGAACAAAACTCAGTCCCCCTTAATAGGAGCCATCACACCAAAGGTCCAATGGCAGCATTTTGTACGAAGCACACGGTAGCAGCTCTAATAGCTGGAGCCACATTGGGACATAAGAGCTACATTTAAGACCACCCAAAAGGTAAATCCAACCTGAAGCTAATACAAAATAAAACTGAATGTAAACTGCAATTGAAAATAAATGTTTTTAAAGAAGTAACTTGAATATTTTTTTATTTGAAACTAAAATGGACATGGTCAAGGCAATAAGCTTTTCCACTAGTTTTTCTTAGTTCATTTTACATTTTATTAGAGACAACTTCTCAGTGATAATGGGATTTATTCTAAGGATGACAAAAAAATCAAGCCATTAAAACTGTTATCTCTGTCCCTTATCTTAATACAGGGGGCTCCATTCAGGCTGAGATAATCAATATTAAAAATACACTTTGTCTGCATGATTTGTTCCCCATCATTTTGTGCTTTTTTTATTACTCTATAAGTTGGGGTATTTTTTATCTAATTAGTCTGTCCCCTATTTTAATACCTAACGTTGGCCTCAGGCTAATACTTTTCACATGCATTATCTCATTAATCATTACAAAAACCCTATAAGTTATATGCTGGCTTTTCCATTTATTAGCTGCTGAGAGATCTTGGGCATGCTACCTACCCTCCCTGAGCCGCCATGCTCTGTAAAATACAGGAAATAATAGTTCCTTTTAGTAAATAAGTTCACCGAGGAAAGTGATGAGTAGAATGCCTGGCTCAGATGAAGTGTTGGCTGTTATTGTTATCATTATTCTCATATTTCCATTTTCCTGGTGACACATATGAAACATAGAGAGGTGAGTGACTTTACTGATGTCATTCAGACAATAATCTTCTAATTTGGCTAGGGGGCTCTCTGACCATGGAGACCATGTTTTTAGTACTATATTGAGCTACCTCTGAACACTCACTTCACTGCCAGTTTTGATTTTGAATGGTAATTTCCTATCATAGCTTCTAAAAAGTGAGGGGGGAAACTATCTATCTATCTATATATCTATCAACCATCTATCTATCATCTATCTATCTATCTATCTATCTATCTATCTATCTATCTATCTATCTGTCATCCATCCATACACAGCAACAACAACAAAAACTAGAACAACTTAGGGCACACATAAAATAAATTATTTTTTGGAGGTGAAAACAGGTGAATGTTGATCCCTGAGAATTCTCTGGGATTTGAATACTGAGTTATGCATACATGTGCATGTTCCTGAATACACATACAGAAACCTAATGTCATGCAAAAGGCCATTGCATCAACTCACTTTGATCCTGCAGAATAATTAAAACACCTGTGGTCTTGGCAGAGTGTATGCTTTGCAACTCAGAAACCCAGAGTAACCAGAGGGACTGCAGGGCGCTCTCTGTAGCAATGCACTCATTCAGAAGTAATTCAGAAGGGAAACTATTTCTAGGGAACGAAAACATGCTCAGCTTAGAGTCACACCACTTCAGGAAGTTTTGTTGTTGTTTTTATTAGTAGAATGGTGGCAATGATTATTTAACTCTTAGATGGAACTACAAGAAATAGACATTTTTTTGTTAATTAAAAATGTTTGATTTCTTTTAGCAGTTTTATATGGTTCCACCTACATATATGTTAGTATAAGAGCAAAGTTATTAAGTTTATTTAACTACAATTAATGATTTTAGATTCTAAATAATTACGGTAGTAGCAGACTCCTACACATGCTAATTTTGAAAAATAAAAAGCCGATTATTTTTATAATCTGGTTTTTAAATGGCTTTGAAATTTGTGTTCAGAGTAAGAGCAAAACTCAGACCACACTCTAACACTTCGGGATTTGTGAAATGCTGTTGCACGTTTTGCCTTGAAAAAACAACATCAAAGCTATACAGATTGTATTTACTTTGAATACAACCATCCCAAAGAGAAACTCAGCAGATTTTTCTAAATAATATTATGATGGCCATGCATATAACTACTCATTACAAAATACCAGAAATTGGGCACTACGCCATGATCTAAGCTGAAGAAAAGTGTAGATAAAGGGAGAAAGCTTCATAGATATTTTTTAATTAAAAAGAAATAAAACAAATATCTTTTCTTTAAGAGCACAGGTTTTGGTTGAGCTAATCAGGAAAAAATGAATTTGGGATAGCTCTAGTCTTCAAGAGAATTGCATTTACGGCTAACGTGACGCCATGAAGTTATTTTTAAAAACTCACATTGAAAACAGAAGTTACATACATATCACCATTCTATTTTCAAACCAAAGAAATTCATTGAGTGATCCCTGATGTAAATTGCGCTTTCACCAGCCATGGTGTATCTGATAATGGTCTTGAAACTAATCTTAGAAATTTGTGCTGTTAAGTTTTAAGAACCCATTTTCTTCCTACAGTACACAGGCCATTGATGTGCATTATTAAGTACACCAAAATGCAACTATTTATAGGATGATCCTTGTGGTTGTGATCCCCCTTGGAGTTTCCTGCAATGGTTCATTAATTTGCCGGTTACAAAACAATAACTTTGCGAGAGCTACTGCGGAGAAGGGAATAGGCAGACAAAGCGCACGTAGCTTTCCACAAGCATTTGTCTTGGCTGATCACAATGCATGCTACCTCCTGGATGAGTCAGTCCTTTTTCCAATGAACTGGTCTTACCTGACTTATGTATATTTGCAATAGGTGGAGACTATCCTCTCTTATTTGACTATTTTATTTTTTCCCTTCAATTCTAAGCAACGATTTTATAGAAAAAGTGAAAGGTACAGAGACCCTGGCAGAGAGAGACAGGTAGTGTTATGCAGACCCTTTCCAGTATTTTAGGTGCTTATTCTTGTTCTGCTCAGTGTGGGAGAGGCTCATTCTCTCTGAAGCAGCACCTCTGAAGAGAACTGACAATCATAAAAAGAAAGGACGTTTGAAGATAAGTACACATCCTGGCTTTCAGATGTTCGACAAGCTTGCATAAGCTGAGAAGGAGGCCAGTTTGCAGGCCAGGCTGGAGCAAACAGAATATGCTTAGTCAGTGCATCCAAGAGAATGCCTGATGTGCTGAGATGAACCAGAAATGCATCTGATCGCTTTCGGAGGCAAAGCCGGTCTTTTAAGAAAAATGTTGAGATGAAAGTGACATTGGGCACCGAGCTTTACCACTGACTGTCAGATATTCTTAATGTCCACTGACGGCACCAACAGGCCGGGAGTTCTGGGGTTGAAGTGGCACTTCCTTGGTTAGTAGGGCCACCCACACATAGCTCCCTTCTGCAAGTGCAGCATTACCACTTGACAACCCTTAACTTCTGTGCCCTCCCTGCCTTCTGGAGTCATGGCCCTGCACAATGTACAGGCATGCTTCTCAGGAGACTTTAAACATTGTGCTTAGTGGTTTTTATTATCGTAGCACTGACTCTAGAAAATGTGAACACTATGTAAAGATACGATGAAGAATATTTAAATAGCTCAAAATTTGAGTCTCCAGATAACCCTGAACACATGGGACCTTTCCTTTAGGTAACGTTTCCAATGAAGTGTTCTCATTACTAAAAATTGAGGATCTTGCCCAGCTGGTATGGCTCAGTCGTTGAGCATCGACCCAGGAACAAGAGGTCACTGGTTTGATTCCCAGTCAGGGCACATGCTTGGGTTGCAGGCTCGATCCCCGGGTGTGTGTGTGTGTGTGTGTGTGTGTGTGTGTGTGTGCTGGAGATAGCTGATTGACGTTGATGTTTCTCTCTCATCAATGTTTCTATCTATCCTTCTTCCTTCCTCTGTCTCTAAATATCAATAAAAACATATTTAAAAAATTGAGGATCTTATCCCAAGTGAGTACACACATGCATACATACAACTTCATAAGCCTTGTACTTTACAAAGCCTCGCCTAGGACTATCGCCCCCCAGTCCTCCCCACCTGCTCTCTTCTCATTATTTGAGACCACCAAATGCAAGCCAGTACAATGCGTCACATTCAGAACACAGAGCCCTTCCATGACCCTGGGGAATGACAGAGACCCCAAAATGGAAAGAACCCGACCCTCTGTATCACAGCATAAGGGAAGCTGCCTGCTAAAAAGAAAACTGATGTGAGCTTAACGCAGCAGAGAATAAACTCACCAGATGTCTGTCTATTAAATTCAGGGATCGTGATGGAACTGGAGTCCCACTGACTAGATTACTAACTTCCTGTGCTGCTTCCAAGGAGTCCCCCAGTCTCGACAAACTGGAAAGAATGATGCCCATCTTGCAAGCTTCTTGTAAGTATAAAAAAACACATGGACGTGCTGTGTGTGCCCAACACAAGTGTTCTGTATGGGCAGTTGTTATTTAAGCAAGCAAATAAAACAAACACAAACTATTCTTAATGTATAGCTATTGTTTTCCTTTAACCAAAATAAAACAAACATTAACTATTCTTAATGTATAGCTATTGTTTTCCTTTTACCAAAGTAAAAGAAACATTAACTATTCTTAATGTATAGCTATTGTTTTCCTTTTACCAAAATAAAACAAACACAAACTATTCTTAATGTATAGCTATTATTTTCCTTTTACCAAAATAAAACAAACACAAACTATTCTTAATGTATAGCTATTGTTTTCCTTTTACCAAAATAAAACAAACACAAACTATTCTTAATGTATAGCTATTGTTTTCCTTTTACCAACTGGAAATATATATATTCATTTATTTATGACTGTGTATATGGTATGGCACCTGCTTCTCAAGAGGAACTGAGTTGATTGATTAAAAAAGACGTTTGCCAGAAGTCAGTTGAAGCAAATTAGATACGCTAGAAGTGTAAACTTGGTTAACTAAAAGGCCATTTGTATACTTACTAAAGTTTAAAAAGCAATACTTTCATCCATTAAGAAAAGCATTAAAGTTTATAGTTTGGTTGTGAATGTAATAATGCTTCTCATTTTAGCTATCAATTTGGGCTGTTAAGTCAACAGTAAGTTTACACTTTCACTCTTGCCTAAGAGGAGATATAGGACTGATGAAAAACAAATATAGAATAGCATATACAAATTTAGTAACATAAATATACATCTATTAGAGCAACAAATACATTTCACCAAATATTTGGTTATCTATCTTGTATTAAGTGCTATGCCAAGTATAATACAGGGAAGGGGCTAACAGAGGTTTAGGCCCAGTTTTAAAGGACAATATTTGAAATAGCAAATGTAGTTTTCCCTGAGAATGCGGATTAAAGGCAACTAGGTGAATAGAACGACATAGTAAGCACAGCTATACAGGAGAAGGAACCCACTGGCAGGCTCATAGTGAGGAGCAGAACTAATACATGTAAAGGCTTGGGCACAGAATAGGAACTCAATATATAGTCATTACTGTCATTTTTAGCACATTACCTTCAATAAGTCTTCTTCTAATAACTACGCTTCCTTATTTATAAAAAGAAGAGAAATCGCCATAGATGTACCAGGGTCCTATGGTAAACTGAGTTGATCTACATGAAAATAAATTTCTGACTTTCCCAAAGTGAAATATAAATGGCAATTTAAAAATAGGTTATGCACGTCGTACATGGCACAGATATCACTTAGAATAGGCCTGTTTTCTGAATCCTTTTTCTGTGAAGAGGAGTATCTTACCCCAAAACAGAAGCAAGGTGATAATGAATAATTCATTCCATCATTCCATCCCAAAACCTGGTATTAACCAGGTTTAATTCATTCAAGGGACTTTAATAATCCTATCTAATAAAGATGGAATATGCTAACTGACCCTCGTGCCATCGCAAAGATGGCGGCACCCACAGCCAATAAGGAGGGAATATGCTAATTGACTGCCACACCCTCAAAGATGGAAGCGCCCACATCCACAAGATGGTGACAGGGGTGCAGCAAGGCCAGGCCCACCTCCAGGCGGGCCTGCCCTTGTCACGCACCTGCCTCTGGAGTCCCCCAGTCCCCTTGGCCCCCCAGCTGCCCAGGGCCAGCCTGAGGCACAGGCAAGCCTTGGATGGTGGCTGCCCAGCCGCCCAGGGCCAGCCTGAGGTGCAGGCAAGCCTCAGATGGCAGCTTCCCAGCCACCCAGGGCTGTCCAAGGCTCAGGTAACCAGGGCCGGCTGAGGCTTGCACTGCCGGCAGTGGCAGCAGCAGAGGTGTGATGGGGCATCACCTTCCCCTGATTGCCGGGTCACCTCCTGCCCCTGAGGGCAACCAGACTGTGAGAGGGGGCAGGCCGGGCTGAGGGAACCCCCCTCTTCCAGTGCATGAATTTTCATGCACCAGGCCTCTAGTAAATATATAAGAGTTTTATAAAAAGTCTGTGTGTATTCTGACCCCATGCATTTGAGGGTAGAGTTGTCTATATGCTTTATATACCTAACACCAAACTGAAAATTCAGAGTGACTCAGCCATTCATTCTTCCCAGGCTCTCTGGGTACATGATCCAGAAGGCATCCAATGGTCCTGAACCCCCAAATCATCACCAACAGTCCAATTCTTAGAACTAGGAAACCCTTTGCTTGGAGTCCAATCCTCTACATTTAAAGAAGAGGAAACTAAAATTCTGACATTTGTAATTCTGCCCAGGACCATCCACCCACTTAAGGGCTGGATGGAGGCAGACTGCAGGGGGTCGGACCATGCCATTGTGTGCTCTCTCCCCAATCTCAGCTTCATCAGGAACAGAAAGCTTTGCTGCTTTCAAACCTTCTCATTCAACATTAAACTACCTTCCAAGGATGTGGCTGGGAAGGTGGAAAGAGCATGCCTTGGTTTCAGAGATCTGGAAAATAAAACTATATGCATTCTACACAAGGGGACCTGCCCAAAGTATTCTCCCAAGTCTATCGAGCTAGTGTTTCTGCCTTCTCTTGGTTCCCTATAGCAGATTGGTTCCTGATTGAAAGAGAATTTAGAGGATTTTGTAGCAAGACAGTTACTGTGACAGTTTTCATCCTAGCCATTGTGGCTCAGTGGTTGAGCATCGGTTTGATCCCTGGTCAGGGCACATGCCCTGGTTACTGGCTTGATCCCCAGTAAGGGGCATGCAGAAGGCAGCTGATCAATGATTCTCTCATCACTGATGTTTCTATCATTCTCTCCCTCTCCCTTCCTCTCTGAAATATGAGACAGTTACTGTGACAGTTTTCAAAGTCCAACATCATTCCTTCTCACTTTAATGCTTCTTTCTTTAAAGGGTCTCAGAGGTAGTCTCAGGGGGGAAAGGCCATCTTTAATGTATGTTAATATGGAAGTTGCCTTCTTTGTACAAGTTAAGTGATCTTTGGGCCACTGGCCAATCTATCTAGGGAAGTAACTTTCTCCCACATAGTGTTGAACCCACAATCTTATTTAAAAAGGTGGTACTCCAGAGGCAATGGTGTGATCACATTACTTCTTTTAAAACACATACTTTAAAGATATGATTGAAATAAATATCCAAAGATATATTCCCTCCCTTTGGCATTCAAATCCATTGATGAAATCTGCCCTACTTAACATTGTCCAAGTTTGAGAAGATTATTTATTTTGAGGTGGGTATTTTGTTCCATGTTTAAGTGACACTTATGAACAGTTTTGAAAAGTAGACAGCAAATATTCTATTTATTCCAGAATCTCTAGACTTTCATAGAATATTTCCTACTTGATTGAGCTAAAAATTTTCACATATACCATCAGCCTAGCCAAAATGTGTTGCACACAATAATAGTCCCACTAAGATGTTTCTCAAGAAACATGATCAAATGTGTTAGAAAAATACTACATATATTCTATGTTGTTTTTTTCTCAGAGAACTACCAGGCACATTCATTTATTAGTATCTCTGAGAAGTCCTACAGTAAAGAATTATTAACTTTGTTTAATCCATAATGTCTCCAACTCATTGACCATGTAATGAATAGGAATTAGTAGAATTAGATTTTTGTAACCTCATTTTTTGAGAAATGATCGCACAGTATAGCAAACACCATCCCCAATCTTTCCCCGTTATTTCCTGTGTTATTTAAGACGTACCTCCTGATTTTTATTTTTTTCTTAGCCTGAAAGCTATACCAACAGAAGGCTTCTCTGTGTCTTACTGCTGTATTCCCAGGGATGAACAGAGGCCCTGACACATGCTTATGGCTCAGAAATAATTCTGAATAATGAATGGATGGTAGAATTCTTTTATTTGAAAAATAAGATACAAACAAGAAAAAAAGCAAAAACAAAAATGTTAGGCTAAATGTTCTACAAGACTACTGTCCTCATCTCTGTATTTAGTAAGTATTTTTAAAACGGGTATTAAAGTGGTTAAAATAGATTTAAGATGATTAACTCTCAGATGTAAGTTATAATCCTAGATTCAGAATTCTGCTTCAGAAAAGCCCACTTAAGGAAAACTTGGTAAAAATTGTAATATGATATGTTATGGGAGCAAACATATAAAAAAGAAAGGTAAAAATTATTGCTAGCTTAAAATACAGCATAAAATACATTCACTTACGTTTTAGACTAAAAAAAAATTGATTGAAAATACAGTCAGTCATAAAGTCTTAAAAGTAGTTGGAATATTATAATTCTATTTTCTTTATAACAACCTTCCTCTTTAGTGAAAGAATCCTTTCTCCCAAATTCCTGACAGATGGTAACCCAAATTCTATTTGGATACATTCAGTACAGAAGTCTCTACCTGGCAAGGCTGGTGTTGCACTTTTGGATGAGACAATTACCAGAAACATGCTTCCCTGTGACTTTCACCCACAGATACACTAAAAAGGATTCTATACTAAAAAAATGAAACTGGCCTGCGGTTTGAGAAATCTGTCATAAGGCCCAAGACAAAGAGGATGATTAAAAAAATCACAGTTTTTATTTCATCCTCCATGCCCACGTGGTTATCACTATCCCCACCTTATCTGAGTCAATCTCAATGTTTTGCATGGATTGCTGATTTCCAACTATTACTATTCCTGGATTTAAAACCTCAGCCTGAAATATGTCTAGAGAATAATGTACATTTATTTTTTGATGACATTCACATGTATTTACTTTCCTCTCTAGAGTTTAAAAGAAGTCATAAATTACGTAAGTCATGGGGATATAATGTACAACACAGGGAACATTGTCAATAATGTTGTAACAACTCTTCACAGTGACAGATGGGTACTAGACTTATTGTGGTGTTCATATCACTAGGTATATAAATGTCACACATCTATGTTGTACAACTGAAACTGATATAATAGTGTATTTTTTTTAAAATAAAAACGCCATCAACCTGTGTTCATTACCTCTCTTTCGGGACCTCTCTTACTAAATCTTCCTTCTCTGATGTGCTCTAGATCAAGTGTCCTGTGGCTAACTGTGACTGGACACTTCTCCACTGAGTGATGGCCCCTCACCAGTGCAACGGAGAGGACGGAGGAGGCAGTCATGGGGGAACGAAGTGTCCGCCTGGAAAGGCAGGCCTCCAATGGAATCAGCTGCCAGTGCACGATGCCTCCCCACCTCCTTTCTACCCAAAGAAACCAAAACGATGTTCATTGTTTTTATTGTTCATTTCACAGAAACACTAGGCTATGTATAAAACAATATATAGAAAAGAACATCCACATTTCATAGCAAGGACTTTATTCTGTGCAAATGCAGTATCAATGGCACTCACTTATCTCCATCCCACAATTCCCAACTGTGTTTAGGCCACCTTGTGTCTCACATAGATGATTAAAACGAGTCTCTCTGCCTCCAATCTTGTTTCCTCTGACTTATTCTCCACATTTCCCAGGGGCAGCTTCTCAACATGCAGTTCTGATCATGCCATTACCCTGATCCTCATTCTTTAATTTTTTTTTTCATATTTTTTGAGAGAGGGGGAGAGACAGAGACAGAGAGAGAGACAGAGACAGAGATCGATTTGTTGTTCCACTTATTTATGTATTCATTGGTTATTTCTTGTATGTGCTCTGACCAGAGATTGAACCTGCAACCTTGGTGTATTGGGACGATGCTCTAACCAACTGAGCTACTCAGCCAGGGCTGAGTCTTTTAATAGTGATCCACAGTCCTCAGTAGAGAGTCTAAACTTCTATATTGTGGTATATGAGGACCTGTGTACTTTTCCAGCCTCATATCCAGAAATGTCCTAGTTCAGAGGTTATTCTGCAGAACATTTAACTTATTTTATTTCTTCGATCGGCTAGGTACTCAGCAGCTAAACCTTGGCACAATCTGTTTCTTCCGCTGTATTACTCTGCTCTTCACTTCCTACCCAGCCCTCTGCTATTAATTCTTTAGGTCCTAGAGTATACAACATGCCCTATATGAAGCCTTTTCTGATTATTAGATTCTCCATCTCTTTTACAATCCTCTACTGCTGCTTACATGGTACCCTGAATGTGTCACCGTTCTGGTCAGCGTGCTCACTATTATACCCTTGGCAGCACCAATGACGAGCACAGAGTAGTAACTCAAAAATGTTTGTTGAACACATGGATGGATGAATAAAGCACTTCTGAGTACAATGAAAAGAGGACAATATAATCCAAAACCCTGCAACATGAGTAGTAGTTAAAGGAGACCGTCTGAAGATATCTGAGGGAAAGAGAGTAATATTGATGCAGGCTAGCTCAGTCATAGATGAATAAAGCCACAACCTAGAAGGGAAAGAGACCATTTGTGAATAACTCTGAAGCTAGAATAACTCTGAAGCTAGAAACCCTGGCTAATAGGTAGAAGCTTAAACAGAGACATAATTATGTGAAAACTAGAGGCCCGGTGCACCAATTCATGCACCGGTGGGGTCCCTCAGCCTGGCCTGTGCCCTCTCATAATCTGGGACCCCTTGGGGGATGTTGGACTGCCAGTTTTGGCCCAATCCCCACAGGCCAGGCCAGGGGATCCCAGTGCACAAATCCGTGCACTGGGCCTCTAGCATGCATATAAGATCTTTGGTTAATCTCTTCCCGTCCTCCCCTCTCCCCTCTTCCCTCTGAGATTCATCAGTCTGTTCCATGTTTCCATACCTGTGTGTTGAGCGTCTGCCCCCTGGTGGTCAGTGTGCATTACCAGTCGAATGGTGGAATGGTCGAACGGTGGAACGGTCACTTAAGCTTTTATATATATAGATTATAGCTATCAAAATATAGGTGTCTGTCTAAAACCAGCACAATCCCTGGTCATGGTAACTACTGAGATAATACATTCCTTCTTCAAGTAAGCCTGTTTGTGTTTTGTCTCTATCACTGGCCATTTAAGTAAACCATGCTTGATATATGGCACACCTTCCTATGGTCAGAGTAATCACAGGCAAATGGGTCCACAATGAGCTTGGGAGATTAGGTAGGATTTGCAGAGGAAAGAAAAGGGGAATGGTCTTCCTCTTTAGCTACATAAATATTCATGAAACGCGTACTCTGTACCAGACTGCCTGCCTAAAAATAGTCATCATAAAATTAATAAGCCACCATCCTTGCCCTCAGGTTCTGAGAGTTTGGTCTGTACATTTCATCTGCCACAACTGAATGAACTCCAGAATGTATTTGCCATTGAATTTAAATTCCTGGAAAATGCACACATGAGGGCACTTTGTCAACAATAATACATTACATTGTACTCTCCTGCACATGTAACCCTAAGAGATTCGGATTCCCCTACAATATGCCCAGCCTGGCTCATGGACACACATTACAGCATCTTAACAGGTGAGAGCATACAACAGGTTATAGGCTGGAAGGATGGAGCATCAATTTTAAGTGTGTTGGTTTGTGGCATGTGAAGTCAGCCATGAAGTGCATAAATTTATATATCAATTTAGTAACTTGCTTTATGGCACCCTGAACAAAACTGATTGCTTTTTCCTCCCATACAGTCCTTTTTAAGTCCCCTCCTCTGCAGCTGGTGACAATCAATATTCATTTCAGAGAGGCATCACCTCAACACTAGCAGTCCACTGTGTTCCAAATGCTGGAGAAATCACGGTGATGAACAACCTCAGTCAAGTAATTTTGGACGTCACTGAACATGACTCATGTGCCACTAGGTTTTCTATAGGCTCTGGATTCCAGTAGACAAGGAAGCTTTACCAAATTTACCAAGACAAAAGAAGAAATTGGGTGTTCAACTCAGCAATAAGGGTGGGTAGTCCCAAAGCAAAATTCCACAAAGATGACTACAAGGACCTCATTCCATAGCTTGTCATCGTGCTGTCTAAAAGCCAGGAAATTGGTATTTTTTTCCTAGATCTGCCTGCATCAGTGGTACCACATTGGTGATTATGAAAATGTTCCTCCCCAATTTTCCTAGGTGAAAACTATTCATCCTTTGCCCCATACTCTTCTTTTGAGTGACAGGCTAATTGGAAAAATTAACTCAAGATGTGATGCTTTTAATCTTATTATAGAAATAAAAAACTGTTGCTTTCCTAGATAATTTATCACAGAGATCTCTATTTTTTCTCAAAGAGGCAGAAAATGATAAAAATTAGACTTAGGGAATAAGAGAGATTTAGGGGAAGAGTCACTGTAGTCTTCTTTACCCACATTTTTATTGACTGCGCTGGTGAAACATGCTGTGAATATTAAATTGTCAGTACATATTTATTGGGGTTTAAAACTACTGAAGTTGAATTTTTGAAAGGAAAATAAGATACATTTTTGGCTTATGGAAACGAAGAGGAAGGTTCTAGAAAAGCTCTGTCCTGTAACTCTGGGTTCGGAGCATAACCCTGGGTTTGGAGCTGAATCTGGCTGGTCATGTGTCCTTTCTGTCTGTTTCCTTATCTATAAGCCAGCAACATTAAGGACCAGTTGAGAGAGTAGCCAAGAATATTAAACAAAATAGTGTGTGCAAACATTTATCCTAGTGCCTGTTATATAGTAAGCACTGCATGTATGGTAGCACGAGTGATGGGAATCAATGGGTGAAGAGAATTCACCCACGTCTACACTCCTAATTCCTATGTTCTTATCATTTTACTTCCCAAGATTTGAAAAGGGAGTTGACTGCTTAAGACTGAAACCAACGACTGAAACCAGATGATCCAGTAGCACGGATGACAAAGTTGCTAGGAACCAGAAGAGGACAGTATAGCCACCTCCACTAAATCTATGACCACTTTCCATTTACCTTTAAGAAAAACTGCCCCGTTGAGTAAGATGGACAAATTAATCACTGTTCCTTGTCCATGGCTTCTTCTAGGAATACAAACAGTGCTTCAAGGGTCATAAGAGTTTGCATGGAAAGTGGGGATCCCCAGAGAGAGGACAGAAGAACCTGGCCAGGCACAAGTGGCTGGGATTTTTCTCAGTTTTGTTTTTTCACTTTGTTCTTAGGTCTTTAAGATTCCAACAGCTTCAAGAGACCCTTCCAGTCCCATGCTGATGTGGACACTCAGATTTCACACCGGACGCGATTCCAGACCCAGGGAATGGGTCCTCAGCTGCCCAGCAAGGATGTACTATTTCTCTTTGTGGTTTTTATTCTTCTTTACCTGTGGCTCACTATCTCACTTCAACTACACATTTTTGTGTGTGAGAAATGACTTTATAAATATGGGTTTATGGCTGTAGAGATACTTATTAAATCCTAAGTGTAGGAAAGTTATTGCCTCTTACTATTTTATGATTATTGGCTTTTGATTACAGAATGCTTTAAGGAAATCTTTCAGTAGTTAAAATGGTTGATTTTTTTCACATTACAGTTATCTTTTTATTACCCTCAAGTGATAACATCTTTTCTAAATTCTTATCTAATCCATTCAGTATGCATGGCACCAGAAAACCTGTTTTCCAGCCTAAAGTAAAAAAGTTGCACTGTTACTAATTTTGTGTGTTATCTCCTCAAAACCAAATATTTACAAAGGTATAGACAGACATCAGGCTGGTAAGCAGCAGATACTATTCCCAGATGGGAAAAAGCACTTAGCCAACTCATGAATCAGAATTCTGTTCATGATTGTATTGCAAGGATAATTACTATTTTTTACTATTATGTTAAGTGTCTCTACTTCGATTATGTGTCAAAGATTAACATATTATTAGAGACCATAAATGCCTTCTAAGGGAATGCAAGATGTACTGAAATTCAAGCTGATCATCTGATGGTCAGAACCGTGGACTGTAATGAAATGGCTGTTCTTCAAATTAACAGCCAATTAGTGGTGGAGATGGATGGCTGTTGAGGAACAAAGCTGTGAAGTAACAGGCTTTCTAATCACAGTCTCTCCCCTGCAGAGATGATCAGCCAAGTTTTGCAGAAAACTCTATATTTTGTAACAATATTAATACAACAGAAAATAGAATGATCTTCAAAATTATATATACACTAGTGGCCCGGTGCATGGATTCGTGCACATTGAAGGGAAATTAGAACGTGGCCGGCGGGGCGGGACTGGGCTAGACAGGCTGAACAGTCCTGAAGCCAACCTCCCGCAGTCTCTCCCCAGCCAGCCGCACCTGGGGTGGCGCTGCAGCTCGGCAGTAAACCATATTTGGGGCTGATAGTGCCCCAGCAATAACATAACCCATGACCGAAGGTGGAATTGCACGGCCCCGCAAGGAATCGGGCTCCCTCCTCTCTGGTTCTGGGGTGCCTCCACTGCCAAGTCACCACAGCTCGGCAGCTCCTGCGTTGAGCATCTGCCCCCTGGTGGTCAGTGTGTGTCATAGCTACTGGCTGGTCGGCTGGTTGGCTGGTTGCTTAGCCATATATATATATATATATTAGTAACTCATGAAAAAGACAACGTAATCGAGGCCGATAATAATAGGTAACATTTATGAAGCACATATTCTGGGCCAGGCAATTTCCATAGTTATCACAATTTATTCTTCAGAGCTACCCTAGAAGGGGGATATGATCAATCACCCTCTTCTTTTCTTACATAGGAGGAAACCAAAGTACAGACAGGGTAAATAAATGTGTCAAAGTCGCACATGTAGGAAATGAGAGAAGCTGAGTTCGATTCCGGGCAGTTTGACAAAAGAACTGAAGTTTTCACTGGTACAGCATCCAAGTGAAATCACTAACATGAGTTACATTGAGAAAAACGTATCAGATCATATGCTTGGGCAATATTGAAGCTACCATACAGGTCTTTTCCCTCCACGTGACGTTGAACAAACTGCCTTAAAGGACTTATGTAGTCAAGGAGCTGTTTTTTGAGAAGGAAAAAAAATGCTCTCCTAAATGTTTAGCCTGAGGCTTATTAAAAGCTCTCCACTTATTGGTTATAACACTACAGCTCCTTCTCGGTATGAGACTGAACTGTTCTTATAGATTTAAGCTCTAAACTCAATCAAACATGGATTATAGGGCAGCAGCTAGGAAAATGCGTTTTGTAGTAGGTGAGAAAAATCCAATGTTTGTGCTTTACGCAGGGAAGGTGATTGCTAGATTTCAGGGGAAAAAAGAAACCTGTCTCCAAAATAAATGTTTTCAGTGGTTTGGGGGTGGGTGGGATCTGTTCATGTCAGCTGTAGTGTGTTCAGTTGTGTGACCATTGCAGTGCCTATGACTACTGATTTCAGAAATACATGATCTGAGATTGTCTTAGGTTCTCCATGCTATGTCTAAAAGCAATTTTAAAAAAATTTACTTCACTGTATTTAAATTTTATTTTTCAATTACAGTTCATATTCAATATTTTTGTATTAGTTTCAGGTGTACAGCATAGTGGTTAGACAATCATATACTTTACAAAGTGGTCCCCCTGATATTTTCAGTACCCACTTAGCATAATACGTAGTTATTACAATATTATTGACTATATTCCCTGTGCCCTACTTTACATCCCCATGACTATTCTGTAACTGCCAGTTTGTACTTCATAATCCCTTCACCTAAAAGCAATTTTTCTTCAAGCTACCATTTCATTGCACTTCTGAGAGGGTTCTTAATTGTGTCATCAGCCATATGCCCCTCCTCCATTTGGATATCTTTCTTCAGAAACTGCCCTGCCCATTTTTGAAGGATATTTGCCCAATGGTGTAGTGGGCAGCATCCCTTTCAGAATCTTCAAAACAAAGAAGTGTGATTAGCCTCCCAAGAGTTCTTCATTGTAAAAGTAAGAGAGGTTTGCCTAGAAAATTCTCAATTGAGAAAGTTATTCCCTTTAGTCCTGGAGATTGTCTTAGAGCAAATTGAGTAAAATGGAATTCTGTTTGCACATGCACTGCATTCTATAAAAGAGCAGCTGTTTTACTTTCCAACATCAACAGGACAGAATGAGTATCATGAGGCAGTGACATATCAAGTCTTGATCACCTAATATCATTGTGTGAAGCGGTCAATAAATAAAGTGGTGTGCCAGGGAGGGGGACTCCCTCTAACTCAGATACAAAAATAGATTAATAACTAAGTCAATGTTCCAAATAGGGAAAAAGTATAGCATGTTTGTGAACTCTGATTACACACCCATATTTCAATCATGTTTAAGTAACAACCTAATGCCTTCAGTCCAAGATCTCAGAAAATAAGTCATTCATGTTTCAGAACTTAAAAATAAAACTTGATTATTCTTAATTTTAACACATGGTAGCCAAATTCTCCAAATACTTCCATCATATCTACAATCCAAGAAGAGGGTCTTAATTTACTAATTAAAAAATTAGTCTCAAGGTGTTAGTCCTTTCTCTGTCTCTCCCTCTCTATCCAATCATGGTGATCCTACATTCTAATTATACACAGAATCAATCCCTTCCCCTTATTCAGATCCCTAGTCCATAAATGTTCATCTACTCCTTGTATTAAGGCAGACAGCTTCTAAAAGGTCTTCCTGTTATTCATCCTACTTTGTTGCAATCCATTTATGTTCCATATGGATAGGACTTTGCATTCCTTTCCTTTCCTTTTTCTTTTTTAAGTGCATAATGTAAAAAGGAAATGTGATTTCTTCATCAATTTTATACCCACATCCCACACCAGCCACTGCACACAACTTGGTCTGGGTCTAATGGGATCCCACTAGACATGTTTGTCTCCAACAGGCCTTTTCACTTCATGATACACCAAGATATCTTTCAAATGAGTACATGTAGATTTACCTTATTCTTTTATTTCTACATACTGTTTTATTGTACTGGCTTACAAAAATTTATATATTCATTCCCTCACTTTTATGTTGCTTTCAATGTTTTTTTTTTCCTATTACAAATAATTCTGAAACAAATATCATTGCAAACAAATATCATTGCAGTAAAAATGCTGTCCTTTTTATTTTGATAGATACCATCAAATAGCCAGCACCAAATACTTTGAATTGTTTAGAATACTAATGATATTTTAATGTCTTTCAAAAATAAGGTGGTATCTCTTTATTACTTTAATTTATCATCCCCTTAATTACTACTGAGGCTGGGGAACATTTCACATATTAATTTGACATTAATGTCTCTTCTCATTTTTCTATTTTTTCCTTATTGGTAAAAATTAAATGCTTACACAGTATAGATAATAACACTTAGTTCTAAGTGGTTTTCCCTGCCCAGATTCTGAAAAAAAGAGAAAAAATCTTCTTTTTTATTAATTCCACATTTTATAATATAACCATTAATCATTTTAGGTATTTTATCCTTTTCCCCACTGATTTGAAATGCCATTTTTCATATACTAAGTTTCATTAATCTACTTAATTCAGAAATTTATTCTCTGAGATGAAAGACTCATTCTCACTTTTAAGAAATCCCATTGAGATTTTTATGGCAATTCTGTATTTTCACATCAATTGGGGAGAACTGAGGTGTTTATAACATGGCTCCAAGAAAATGTGTTTTTGTAAAATTATTCACATTCAGCTTTGTTCTTCTTTTCATAAATAACTGTGCATATTTCAATGTATATTTCTATCTCATTTTAATGGATGACTGCTAAGACAGTGGAAAGTTACCAATTTTTATATATTTATGTAATATCTGACCAACTTAATGAACTACTAGTACCTTTTTAGTATCTATGGAGATGATAATATATTTTGCCTTACTCTGTTAGTATACTGAACTGCACTAATATATTTTCTAATGTTGAAGGATTCTTGGGTCATAAAACATTACATAATATGGTATATATTTCTCTAAATACACTGTGAAATATACGTCTATAGTCACAATAAGAAATTATCTATATATATATAAAAGGCTAATATGCTAAATGTCCCTCCGCTCATCTAACTGGTTGCTATGATGCGCACTGACCACGAGGGGGCAGACACTCAACGCAGGCACTGCTGTGACGTGCACTGGCCGTTTACAGAGAAACGGCACCATGGACCTGGTGCCCACAAAGCAACACTCGGTTTCTTCCAAGTGGGACATTGGCCCTGCCACCACCCCAGAGCAACAGTCCACCAAATTGCAGCCGACGTTGCCAAGACCCCATGGTGCAAAATTTGTGGCCCACAGCCCAGCCCAGGCCGGAAATGGTCACTGTGGGCACCAGGTAATGATGTCACATAGCAACGCCCAGCTTCCTCTCCCTAGCGACTAGCCTCCTTGCAGTTTCTTCAGCCCAGGAACATGACTTACTTTATAGCCAGGTGGAAACATTTCACACTTTAACCAAATGTCTGTGAAGCATTTTCCCGTGCCTCGTCTCATTTGATCCTCACAGAAGTCCTGAAGTAGGTAGATAGGAGACTCAATGGAATCCTATTTTCTTTTCATTAGCCGGAAAATGGAGATTTAGAAAGCTTAGAAACTTGACCCAATTGAAAAGAAGAAATGGTGGACCTTGAAAATGACTTCAGGTTTTCTCACTGCACAGAATATAGTCAAATACTGCTGCAGTTAAATATTTTACCCTTTGTTCTCCCTGCATGATCAACAATAATAATCTGCTTCATGTTGATATTTACTGCTGTGTTGCTGATAATTACCTGAAAGGGAAGTTGGGATGCTTCACTGGGCTGGAAAAAGTTTAGCTAAATCAGAAAGCAGGTCTAATGAAGCAAGTTTATTCTATATATATATAAAAGGCTAAGTTGACTAACACATGTGTGATACATACAAAGCTCTTGCTGGCACCAATTGCACGTGTCTGTTTCGATTTGTCATTGTTGATCATGAATTTGGTTGACACTTCTATTTATAGAGAAAGGGCAAATAGTAATATTAAAATATTTCTTCTAATTAATTTCCCTTCAATGTGCACAAATTTGTGCACCAGGTCACTAGTCTCTAATAAGATCTCAAACTCAAATGCCTATAAAAGCCAAGAAGGTAATATAAACTAATAAAGAGTTAGACTTTGGAAGTAATAAAGGCTGTTATGAACTAAAAAAAAAAAATGATGTTTGGTGCTTTAAAACTGATGTTCATTATGTACCTTTCAAATAAAAAAAGTAAATTAACAAATAAATGACAGCAATATCTTTTGCTATGTGGCTCTTTTATACAATAGATATCTATTTTCTGTTTTCCATTCATCCAGTGATCACATATTTAGCACTGGCTTAATTGTGTTAATAAAACAATTTTAGGAAAACATCTGTTTCAATGAGTCTATAATGTAATCAGAAGTATATAAGAAAAATATCAACGACCAGATTGTTACATGCTCTTCTATGACTGTCTGACAAAAAAAGAAGCATGTGGGAATTACCTACTCGATTATGCATTAATATATAAGGAGAGATTCTGAGAATTGACTTAATTTCTCTGCTACGGCCCTGGTTCCAATATGAAAAGTGAATCATGAGTATAATGTAAAACAGTATATTATCTAAATGAGTTGACCCATGGTTAGACACACAAATTTGCCTTAACAATTCAAAAACAGTGGGGATATATTTGCTGATATGTATGCTTGTGTGGGTGTGCATGCATGGGTGTGTATGTATGAGATGACTGAGGATTGAAAACATTTTCCTATATCTCCTGAATTGCAAAGAGTAAATGTACTTGTGGAGAAGCATTAAATATGAAGTCAAATTTTGCACCATATAGTCCACTCAAGATTTCTCCGGATGGTATATAATGTTATTAAAAGTTACTGGGAAATTGTACATTTGCAAACCTGAAATGCTACTTGATGGATGCCTTTGTTTCTTTCAAAACTCTACTTAAAGAAAAATTCAAGTCAATAAACAAACATCCCATAGCCATTTCTCATGATTCCTCCGAGAGAGAGAGAGAGAGAGAGAATAATCCATTACCCAGAACCTCTATAAGTATATGAGTAATAAAAACTTAGAAAACTATTGTATAAAAAGGCCTTTCATTGGTTCTAGTTTCTTAACCCTCTCTTCCCCATTAGTTTGACATTTAACATTTTAACTGACTACAAAGTTTTCCATGTTTAAAGTGGTTGCTGTTATTGCTGTCACAAATTAACATCCAGCCACTCCTAAAATTTTAATCTAAATACTTTAAAATCTAAGTCACAAGTATTACTCTGTTTTGTGTGATTTAATGTTAGATTAATTGAACACTATTATGGGATATGTTCTTGATTAAGTTCTACCACATGTGCTCATGAGAATTATCTATTATCTATAGTATTCATAGTAGCTTGAATCCTACACATCTGATCAAAAATAAAAATAATTCAGAAAGAAATATCAATTATTATTCCATAACAAAAAACTATTAAAAGGGGAAAAGGGATTTTTATAGAAAAAAAATTGAAGACCAATGAATGATTTAATGCCATTAGAACTTTTTTTAAAGTTTTTGTTTTAAAACTCATTTTGAAGGATTTTTTTACAGGTTATTATTCTGGATAAAAATCTGGAGACAGTTGCCCAGAATCACCCTGAATTTCTGCTATATTAAGGTACCCTTGAGAAAGTTAATGTCATCTCAAAATAGTGGATTCTATACTCCAGAGGCTGAATGGTATTCAAGCTCAATGATTAAAATTGTAACCAGAAAAGGAAGATTTCTGTAGGTTTTAGTGGAGTTTCAGCCGTGTTATTAGCTGAACCAGAAATACAGTCTGAGACACACCTCACAAGGAAATGAGCCACTCAACAAGAGACACAGAGTGAGGCATCCTCAGGAGTTGGCGCTCACAAGAAAGGCCTGTCATGGTTTCACCCCCATGTCATGGTTTCACCCCCTCTGTTTTCTGTGATGAGTTGGAAAATGAAAATAAATTGAAGCAGATAAGCTCCGTATGCTCCCTCTGATCCACTGCACTGAATCTTCACAGGACACTGCCTATAATCAAGGAGGACATCACATTTCCCCCCCTAACTGGACGGCGTGGATGATGCCACATCTCACACTGGGAAGCAGGGGTGAAAAGAGGGCTGTTAGCCAGGGAGAGGAGCACTGCCCAAGCTCCCTGTTCCAAGCCTGACAGGCCATTGAGAACTGGCCACCAAACTGCCTCAAAATTCCCAGAGTGTAAGGTCCACAGTAGCTCCGTACACTTTAATTTTTCAATTTATTTTGTCTCCAGATAAGATTAATTTTCTCAAAGTGAAAACAGATTTGTTTTTCTTGTTAAAATAAGACATAACAATTCTAGAAAAACTAGAAACCACAGAAAAATATAAAGGGGAAAATAATAAAACATAACCCACCACCTAGAGACAGCCACTGTTAAATGACTGTTACATAATCCTCCAGAAAAGAAATATAAAATTTTATATAACTATGTTATGCATGCTTTTTTTGTAACATTTTAAATTTAAAATATATCATTTTATTTTATTTTTTAATTCTTTATTGTTGAAAGTATTACATATGTCTCCTTTTTCCCCACTGACCTCTCCCCACCCACTCCCACCCCCCAGCAGAGGCCCTCTGCCCGCTACTGTCTGTGTCTATTGGTTATGCTTATATGCAGGCATACAGTCCTTTGGTAATGTCTACAAAGGAGTCTCCTCAATTTTAGAGAAAAACCAATACTCTCTTACTGATTAATGCAGTTTTTTTCTTCTGTACAGTTTTTTCTACTAACCTGATTACTTTGCAAGGAGCATTCTTAAATATTACATTTTTATACATGGGGCAAAATATTTCTTGAGGGAATAGTTTATGTGTATTATTATATTGGATATAGCTATTACACAATAATAGCTGTTGTTTTTCCCCCCATAAGACTCAGGTTCCTCTCAGCTGCCTTTAGTTTTTTTCAATTAAAAAAGCGAATAACCCAATAATATCCAAAATGTGAGGGGAGACACTCCTCAAGGTGGAATTTTTGAATCGTATGTATGAAATCCTTAGAAACTGAGTTCAAAGTTATTGACCCTCCCCCAAGGTGAACTCTCACTCCATGAGTCCCTCTGTTAGGCTTTAGATTTAAAAAAAAAATGTTTCAAGCTCAAGGAAGATTTTTAATATGATTATCTTCCTTTTTTAAGTGCATAAGGCAGCAGGGAATCTTAGCAATCATTCACTCAGCATCTGGCCAACTTCTCCCAAGCCCTGATCGCTGAGGCTTGGAGAGGGCTAAAGCTGAAGGGCAAGCCCCAGGGGCAGTGATGGCCATGAGCAAGCACGGCCCTGGTAGAGAGCAGCCCTGAGTCCAGGCATTAAGATTGCTGAAGTGTAGTATCTCATAGGCAGAATCTAATCTGAAATCAGCAGGTCATAATCATGCAGTTCCACAGGAACTCAAGTTTAGATGTGCTGCCTTTTTCTTGGTTAAACAATGACTACAGTTTCCCAGCGAGCCGGGGCAGAAGGCAGCCAGTCTGGGGTGCTGATGACCTTTAAAGCCTAGAATATGAGATAGTATAATCAAGACAATAATACCAACACAGCATTCTTGTCACCAAAGCCCGTTGTCCCCGGCAGCTCTACTTCTCTCTATACAGCACACAAGCTGAGTTTTGTTACGTTCCAAGTTACCTGATAGAAGAGGCAGGGGCCTCATGGAAGGTCACTTACTTTACTCCCTTGCCAGCTCCCTGGCCTGCCCTCAAACTGGTCTTGACTGAGGAAGCCTCCAGTAATTCTGCCTTTGTTTTTGGAGGGCATCGATCCCTTGACTGTATCACTCTTGGTGAAGATTTCCTTTACTTGGATCTCTTGGTCTAATTCAAGAATATTTATTTAAGGATTTCTTGACTGTCTTCGGTATGAGATATTGGGATGTTTCTTAGAGAAACATTTGGAAATAATAAACTGTTTTAAGTCAAGAGGTAGGTAAACAATGTTTCACCGCTACTTTTCTTTGACAAGCTATGCAAAGTAGTGCAGTCATGAAAATGCTACTTCATTGCCTGTGGGAAATATTGATTTGACCTGACCGTGAAATTTAGGAGGCTTTGCATGAATCTTCGAGCATTTTTTGTTATGTGACAGATGTAAAGAATATGTATATAGGAAAAGGATGACTGAAATGGATGCCTTAAAATACATCATAATTGATCCTTTTACGTCTTCAAATAGCAAAGAGTGTGTGTCACATAAATGTATTAAGTTAACTCTCGGTGTCTTTGAGGACTCACTGCTCTTCCTTTAAAGAAGAGTTAAGACAGATTTAAATTATTTTGTTTTATTTAATTTCTTCTAGCCATACTTAAAATAGCACCAATGTCATTGCTTGCTTTAAAATAAGTTAAGAACCAAAAATATCATATCCCTGTATTTCTATTGGCTTTGATACTCTGGAGCTGCAATAACCTTAAGTTTTGTTTGAAAAACTAATAAATCCCACTCAGCAAATCAAGGTCAGTAATCCATCAGGTTCTTCTGAAAGGCACCCTTTTTCAAAGACTACACAGTAATCCCTTTCTCCAATACTAGCTTATCAATCACTATATTTCAAACGTAATTCTAAATAGAAGACTAAGAGGTCAGCTCTCTTATTTGAGAGACAAAACATGCACCACTTCCCAAGGCCCAAATTACTACCAATAATAGGTGCTACACACAAGGCAAAGAGAACCTCATTTTGAAAACAGGGAACAAATTAGCAAGGTTTTTAAAAAATTGAATTACATTAAGAGCCCGCCCACTAGGTATGCATTAAACCAGCAGTCAGAATGACCCTGAGCTAATCATTCCAATTGAGGCTCATTTCTTCATCTGTAGAATAAGGGAAAAAAACAAGGCTACTTAATCCTCTATGAGACACTGTAACTCTGAAAGTTCATGGCCTTTCTCCTAATTATTCAAGAGTTTAAGATTCCAATGGAGAGTTGAAATTAATGAAATATATGGAATGTGACTATCTCTAAATAATAGAATTACCAGTACCTCTGCAAATACTACCAACACCATGCCTTTTAATGACTATGTAGCATTTTGAAAACAATCAACTAAACAAATGTTAACATATAATAAAAATAATTTTTCTAGTACTACAAGAAGCATTGAAGGAACATTTTCAAGCCATTTATTACAATGACCACTGGATATTTTGGATAAAAGAGAAGCATGAAAAAGTCAAGTAGTTTGTCTTCTTTCTAGAGTGGAGAAGGAGGGAGACAAATCATGGTGAATATGAAAACACACTAATTGCCTTGCTTAACTATATTAATATATTTTTAAAGTACTATCTCTTCAGCTCTTTACACTCAGAGGGAAATTGATTTGATGGTTCAAATCCTAAGCTAAGGGCTAGGAGAGTGATTAAAAAAAAAAGTCATTCATAACAATAAAACAAGGCAAGTGGTAGAAAGTCTCCAGGGTTTTGCGAGTGCAGATTTGCAGATTAAAAAAAAAAAATTAAATATGTAAGTTCTCCCCAAGTTCATTTCCTAAGATGAGGGCTATCAATCTGCAGATAACATTGCTGTGTCTGTTACAGAGGAAAGCACTGGGGAGGCTTGGAATTGAATATTCAACCAGCCACTTACGTAAACTAAATATTCCTATCTTTTTTTTTAATTCTTTATTGTTTAAAGTATTACATATAGTATTATATATAGTATTACATGTCTCCTTTTTCCCCCATTGACCTCTCCCCCGGCCACCGCCCCCCTGCACATGCCCTCACCCACCTAGTGTCTGTGTCTATGGGTTATGCTTATTTGCACGCATACAAGTCCTTACATCCCTATCTTTCTGGGACTCTGTTTCTGTTTTTGTGTGTTTTTACTCCTTCCTTCCTTCCCTCCCTCCCTTCCTTCCTTCCTTCCTTCCTTCCTTCCTTCCTTCCTTCCTTCCTTCCTTCCTCTTCCCTCCCTCCCCTCCCCTCCCCTTCTCTTCTTTTTTTCTTTCTTTTTCATAGTATAAAACTAGGGGCTGGAGTGAATGACCTTGAAGTCAATGTGGAATAATGGAAAGAACATTGACTTAGGGATCTGGTAAATGGGGCTCCCTTTGTAAAATGAACATCATAGGATTGTTGTGGGGATTAACTAGTAAATGTATATAAAGTGACATTATTTTGGGTAATATTTAATGAGGAGTTGGTGAATGGACATTTTTATTTGCTTGTGTTTTGTTGCTGATATTGTTATTGATTTCTTTTCTTCTACCTTCTCTTACTTTATAACCCCCTTTGAATGACATCAAGCTACCAGCATGGGTCTCCTTTAAGTTTTCAATAATCATAGAATCATGTGTACAATATTCTTTTCAATGTAAAGTAAAAATCCATTTAATTCAAAGGAGCTTACTGATCAATGCTTTCCTAGTTCAGGTTTTATATAATTGAAAGATGTTTCTAAACTTACTAAGAAAGATCACAAATTTTCCCCAAATCTTTTAAACTCACACTATTATTTTTTCCTGATATATTTATTTTAAAATGAACATGTATCATCTAGTACATGGAATGTTTTAAATAACAAATTTTCAGTATTTAGTGAAATCCCTTAAAGTTCTTGAATAAGTGTTGTTTTTTAAATAAACATTAAAACCCATTGGCAGCCCTGGTCAGTTTGGCTCAGTGGATAGAGCATCGGCCTGAGGACAGAAGTATCCTGGGTTCGATTCTGGTCAAGGGCACATGCCCAGGTTGGGGGCTTGATCTCCAGAAGGGGGTGTGGAGGAGGCAGACAATCCATGATTCTCATCATTGATGTTTCAATCGCTCTCTCCCTCTCCCTTACTCTCTGAAATCAATAAAAATATATTTAAAAAGAAACACCATTGGCTAAATTATACAACTATCCTCAAGTCAAGGAGAAAATACAAAGAGCTATGCACATGTATGAGATTTACCTTTCAAAAGAAGCCTGAACTGCCTTACAAAAACCTTCTTTATGCCAAGTCTTTGTTGCAAAAAAAAAGAAGAAAGAAAGAAAAGAAAAAGACTAAAAAAATTGCTCTGAGTGGAATTCAAAGGAGGAGAAAATAATTTGCCTTTAGCAAGGTAGAATTAATTACCTTTCAACCACAAATCTTTAAATAGACAGTTGTAATTCCATTATCCATTTTAAACTGCAATAGCCTTTTGAGTACTTTATTTCCAAAATGTTAAAATGTGCTACTTTTCCTTTTGACAACTTAAAAGATAGTGATCTAATTATGCTTTTATATTTTAATGTTAATGACAGAGTTTTAGAGACCTATGAGCTTAAGTGTTTAGTCTTAAGTTACTGCTACACATATTCAATATTACACAGATATCTAGTCTATTTTCCAAGAATAACCTAGTAAAATTTATTTGACATTGACATTTCCTTTTAGGAGTTGTGTGCATGGATCTATATGTAAATCTATGTATTTATCTATTTTTTCTCTCTATAACTAAAAGAAAGTTGGAGTGATAGGTCAACTACCTTAACAATAAAATCTTATTTCATTGTTAAATGACTTTATATTCACATATAAAATGTATAAATATAAAAAAGAATTTGTAAAATAAATTATTTTATATATTTTAAAGAATTGTAATTGTTTTATATTTGTATTTTATATAATTTTATTCTTATATATAGATATGCTTGTAAGTTAACATAAATATTATTATACTAGAGGCCCGGTGCACAAATTCCTGCACAAGTGTGGTCCCAAAGCGGGGGGTTGGGGGGGGAGTGTCGGGACATGATCAGCCCTCTGGACAGGCAGTGGGACACCCTCACCAGCCTGGGATCCAGATTCGTCCCTCTGACATTCACACTGGTTGTCAGGAGCCACCTGGCATCCGCTTTTATATTGTTTCTTCCTTCCGGAGCATCTATGGAGGGGAAGCAGCTATGGTGCCGAGGCCGACTTCCAGGAGGCTGGCAGCGCTGTCAGGATCATGCCAGCGGCGCTGGTCTGTCGGTGCCTGGCCCATTTCCAGAGAGTGAGTGGCTGCCGCCGGGCTGGTGGGCCAGGACAGGTTGGTCAGCTGAGCGGCGCTCCCCCTGTGCGAGTGCACTGACCACCAGGGGGAAGCTTGAGCGTCTGCCCCCTGGTGGTCAGTGTGCATCATAGTGACCGGTTGTTCAGTCACTTAGGCTTTTATATGTATAGATATAAACTATTATATATAATCTAAAAGTATTTATATTTCCATCATGTTATGAAAACCTAAGTGTAACTTCTATATATTGATGGAAAAAATATTATCTAAATCAGAATATAAAATAGGGTGAACAAATTAATTTTTCTTTTTGGCCCAATAAACATCCAACAAGCCAGAAAATAGAGACTTTAGGGATCCCTCATCATGCAGGGGAGACTCAAAGAGGCCATCGCTTAGGATTCAGGTTACCCCAGCCTCCAAAACAAACAAACAAAAAATCTGGAGTGACTGCATTTAAAACTGACAAATTAAAAATCTAGACAAGGAATCTGACTAAACATAACCAGGAAATGTTACACTAATCACAGCACCAATTTATCAAAAAGACAACATGAAATGTGTAGGCATCTAATTGCATAGCTTTGAAATATATGAAGTAAACACTGATAGATCTAAAGGGAGAATCACACTAAATCCACAACTACGGTTGTAAATTTTAACAACCTTCTCTAGGTGGTTAATAGATAAGGTAGACCAAAAAATCAAAGAAAGTGTGAGTTACTCTAAAGCCAAAAGACCTAATTAATATTTATAGATAGAGGAACACATAATTCTCTAGTGCACATGGAATGTTTACTAAGATAAACCCAGAATATTCAGTGTTTCTAAATTTTATAAGGAATGATGTCATATATAATGTTCTCTGATAGCAACAGAATTAAATTAGATTTTAATCACAACAACAATAAAGAAAGCCTTAGAAAATCCTAAAGAACTTACAAACAAAAGTACTAAGGTTGATCAGGGAATTTAGAAAGCTCACAGAAAGCAAGGTTAACAATGATACAGCAGGAAAATAAATTAAAAACATTAAGAACATTTATAAAAACATGAAAAACATAAAATACTTAGGGAACATTTTAACAAATCTTGTGCAGTACCTGGACACAAACATTCATGAGATAAATTATAGAAGATCTAAATAAATGAAGAAATACATCATGCACATGGATTGGAAGACACAATATTGTTAAGGTGTCAATTCTCCCCAAATTGATCTATAAGTTCAATGCAATCAAACTAAGTCTTCCAGAGTTGTGTGTTTTTGGTTTTTGTTTTTTTCAGGAATTGATATGCTTTTTCCACAATTTATATGAATCTACAAAAGGCCTAGAATAACCAAAACAATTAAGAAAAAGGAGAACCAAATTGGAGGACTTACACTACCTGATTTGAAGTCTTAACTCTAAAGCAGGAATCAGCAAAAAATTGCCCACGGGCTGTATGCTTGTTTGTATGTAAAGTTTTAGTGGAACATAGCCACGGACATTCACTTACATGTTACCTGTGGCTGCTGCCATTCTACAACAGAGCTGAGAAATTTAAGAGACCTGATAGCCTGCAAACCTAAAATACATACTATTTTCCCCTTTAACAAAGTTTACGGGCCTATCCTGTAAGGCTACAGTAATCAAGGTAACATTTTCCTAAGAGACAAACAATGGAACAGACTAGAATGCAGCAAGAGGCCCACGGTTACATATTTTAACTTTTAACAAAGGAGTCAAAGCAATACAATAGGAGAGGGTTGATTGTTCAAACAAATACCAAATAATGTTGGAAAACTAGTTACCCATTTAAAAAAAACAACAACACCTTGACTCCCTATCTCAGTGGTCGGCAAACTGCGGCTCGCGAGCCACATGCGGTTCTTTGGCCCCTTGAGTGTGGCTCTTCCACAAAATACCACGGCCTGGGCGAGTCTATTTTGAAGAAGTGGCGTTAGAAGAAGTTTAAAAAATTTGGCTCTCAAACGAAATTGCAATCGTTGTACTGTTGATATTTGGCTCTGTTGACTAATGAGTTTGCTGACCACTGCCCTACCTCAATCCACAGGACAATATATATACTTTTTTAATATATATTTTATTGATTTTTTACAGAGAGGAAGGGAGAGGGATAGAGAGTAAGAAACATCGATGAGAGAGAAACATCGATCAGCTGCCTCCTGCACACTCCCTACTGGGTATGTGCCCGCAACCAAGGTACATGCTCTTGACCGGAATCGAACCTGGGACCCTTGAGTCCGCAGGCCGACGCTCTATCCACTGAGCCAAACCAGTTAGGGCCACAGGACAATATTAATTCAAGTTGGATCACAGACCTAAACATAAAAGCTGCAGCCATAAAGCTCCCTGGTGAAAACACAAGGGAATTTAATACTATTGTACCAATGTGAATTTCTTAGTTTTGAAAATGTTATGTAACATGTTAATAATAGAGGATGCAAGGAAAAGGGTATTTGGGAACTTTGTACCATCTTTGCAACTCCTTTGTAAATCTAAAATTATTTTGAAAGAAAACTACTGAGGGGGGGAAATGTTTGTTATGAAAATGAATAGGCAAGCCACAGATAGGCAAATCACACACACAGACACACACACACACACACACACACACATCATAAGGTACTGTGCCCAGAATGTGTACATAACTGCTACAACTCAATAATAAAATGACAAACAACCCAATTAAAAATGAGCAAAAGACTAAAACAGACACGTCTTAAAAGAATATATGCCAACTGGTCATATGAAAAATTGCACAACAGCATTAGTCAGCAAAGAAAATGCATATTAAAACCACAGTGAGTTAACACCACACCCCCACGAGCATGGCTAAATTTATAAAGAACACCAACGGTTGGCAAGAATGCAGAGCAAACCACATTTCCATACACTGCGGGTAGGAGTGTAAAATGAAACGACCACTTTGAAGAAGACTTGGGCAGTTTCTTACCAAGTTAAACATATGTGTCTCCACCAACACACACTAACCCCATTTCATATTGGATATTCATCCAAGAGAAACGGAAACATATGTACACAAAAAGACTTGGACAAAAGTGATTAAATATTGTTTTCCTTTAAGAATAGTTTATTGATTTTTATAGAGAGAGGAAGGAAGAAGGGGGGAAAGAGAGAGAAATATTGATATGAGACAAACATTAGTTGGCTGCTTCCCAAAGGCCCTCACCACCCCCATTCCCTACCAGGGATTGAGCTGAAATCCAGGCAAGTGCCCTGACCAGGAATTGAACCTGCAACCCTTTGTTGCACAGGACAAGACAATGTCCAACCAATTGAGCCACACAGGCCAGGGCTAAAAACTGTTGTAAGATAAAAACTGCTTTAATATTAGCTATCATATAAAATGACTTTTTTGAAATTAATTGCCTACTCTGTCACAGGCACCAGGCTAACAGCTTTAAAGACATACACCTGTTTAACCCTTCCAAAAACCCTACGCGGCTGCCTATGCTGCCTCTAATTCATTTACCCCACAGACACTTAAGAATGTGTAGTTTGCCATGCAGTGCCCTAAGCACCTGTCCAGCTCCCTGTTCTCATGAAGCTTGCACTCTAGATGGGAAGACAAGTGATTAAGTAAAGCAAGACAACATGAACATGGGTAGCAAACTGCCCCCATTATATAGATGAGGCTCCAGGGATGGAGGCTAGGATTTGAATCAAATGTCTCTGACCCAAAATGCAGGACCCTTGACCACTGCACACTACAGAGCCAGACAGAATACCACACTCCTTGCCTCTCAAGACGATGTCCCTCCTTTCAAGGAGTTGCCACTTTTGCAAGCAGATGGACCCTAAGACAAACTAAGGTAAGTAATTTTTAATTAAGTTTATAATAAAGAAAATAAACTGCCCAGGTTTCTAAAGAGCAAATAAGACTGGGCCTATGCTTTACACAGAGACCCGAAGGGTGCAGCTAGTAATAAAAGAATAGTAAGTGCACAGTATGTTGCCCTAACACTGATGCGACATAGTGTAGGCCAAATTATTCTCCCTCTCTACTCTTAACTCATTCTACTATTGATGGTCATCTTTGTGCATGACCCAGAATCATCGCATTTCTGCTAATGCTATAAAAATAAGGCATGCAAATCTGTAGACCATCATTGTGTAAGTAAGACAGGATTAATTTTCTAGAACACCAATTTCTTCTAGGCTATTCTCTCTCTGAAGAGGCTTTGCGGCTCCTTTTTATACCAGCTATGGTTACCGTTACAGATGCTATGGAAATAAATGAGGCAACACCACATAAATGAAGTACTAGATCTCTTATTTCATTCACTTTGCATTCGTCTCGAAATAAGACACAAAACATGGCATGGGCAATTCACTCTTCAATTAAAGGACTGTAACAACCGATGTAATGTCAGATAGATAGACAGCATATATTAAATATGATTATCTATGTGAACGTCAATGATGTGTCATCCCTCCCAATGTCTTGGAAGATAAAATAGCTTTCCAGCAACATTTCTACCAGGTTTTCTCATTTTATACAGTATAGTTTAGCAATATCCATCCATGTATACATCCCTGAACATCAGGTTTATTACTTTGCAAATTGGACACATGCTGTTCCTTTTACCTAGAAAGCCTCTATCCCATTTTTTCACCCAAGGAAAACCAGCTCAGGCATCACATTTTCTGACCTCCTCTGAGAGAGTTAATCACTCTTCTTTCTTTTAAATCAGCTTTATCTTACACAGAAGAGTTCTCCCACTAAACTTTTTAAAAACTGGTATTTTACTACAGAGTTATTTGTGAATTTCAATTCTGTAAGCCCTGATTTCCACTACAGCCTTGAGGACAATGGTTGGGTTCTTTAAGTTGTATTATCTACCAGTATATCCAAATGACCTAATATTGTATCTCACACTTAGACTTCACACACACACACACACACACACACACACACACACACACAATTATTATGGAAAGAAGGCAAGAAGGAGAAAATTCTTATTTTTCATGGTGATTTGAATATCCCCAAGTTTTTGCATCTTCTAATGTACTTCTTTGCTCTTTTTAAGGGTATATTAATAATTGTTAGACCACAACAGTTAAGATAATGATAATCAGATTTTGGTGACAATCCTGAGGTTACCAGCGTACACATACAGATATCTTACTGCACTGTGGTTAGTTTCATAGTAAAACAGAAGGGTTTGTCTATGGTGATTGAAGAGTAGCAACCTCATGTATGTATCACATACATCATTATAGGGGTACCGCTCATGAATAGATTTATTCTGATGGCAGAGGTGACCATACTATTCTACATTAAAACCACAGCGATAGGGAGGTTAAAGACCAATCATCACACCTAGAAAAATCTTTCTTTTTTCTAACATAAATTATACAAGACTATTTCATTTTATATCTAAAACAACGTCCTTTTCAGGCTGTAGAATACTAAGTCTTTGGAAAAAAACTTTAAAAATATGGGTAAGTATGAATAGCCTGGCTGGTGTGGCTCAGTGGTTGAACATCGACCTATGAACTGGGAAGTCATGGTTCAATTCCCAGTCAGGGCACATGCCCAGGTTGTGTGCTCAATCCCCATTAGGGGATGTGTAAGAGGCAGCCAATCAATGATTCTCTCTCATCACTAATGTTTCTAAACCACTCTACCTCTCCCTTCCTCTTTCTGAAATCAATAAAAACATGTTTGAAAAAAGTATGAAAAAGAATCCCTTTGAAAGAAAAAGTTCCTAATCTAGTAAAATAAGAAAAACAAATGTAAAGTTTTAATCCATGTCTAGAAAGAGAGCCTCATACAGACATCTGCAATTGTGAACATTACCATCCCGTTGCCATAACTTAAGTGATAAATCCATAGTCAGAATTGAATTCTAATGCTTTTAATTGTCAATTAAAATCCCATGGTTTCCCTGACTTTTGCAATAGTTCCTGGTAGAAAGTCCATTTGATTGTGAAAACTGGAAACATACCTATTACTATCATGACTCCACCATGAAACAGTCTTTTATAGGTGATGCTACACAACTGTAAAATTATTCATGATTTTTTGAGAGCATAACATTTATAAACACTGCACACCACAGAAGCCAAAGATTTCTGAAAGTTGCTCTAAATGTGACCCACATAACAGAGAGATGTCCTGATTCATGAAGGGTAACAAAAGAGAGGCACGGATAAAGTACTGGGCATTTGGAGAAGACATTTTAAAGCACACACAATATTTTCAGATCTAAGGAAAGGCATATGACAAACTACAATATATAAATTGAACCAGAATTCTCTGTGTCGTACCTATAACACAAGTTATTGACCAAAACTCCAATATCAAATTGAAGTTCCAAGTGAAATTTATTAATTCTTGAAACAAATCGCTGTGGCATGTAGTAGAGGCAGTTTCTTAGGCACCAACCTAACAACTACCTCTGAGTTTTATAAGGTTAACAACGAACAGTAAGTAGCTTCAGGGCAGAATTTACAAGTGGTGATGCACACAAGCAGACTGCCATTTCAGAGTCAGTAAAGAAAGCTTAAGTTTGGATGCCACTATTTTGAAAACTGCTCTGCCCTTAGGGACGTTCTAGAAGAGGAATGAATAGGTGGGTTAGAGGTCCCTTCAGGAGACTGCCAGCTACTGCTGAACTAATAACAATTGGAAAAGAGGCTGGAAAATCGATCCAAGGAGACGTGAAGACTCACCGAGCGCACTCACTCACCGGATGTTTACTTCCATTATCCTGCCACTCAACATTGCTTTGCTTGGGAGTACATTGATTATATCTGGCCTTTGCTAAGACATCACCCCTTGTTTGAATAGAAACAGATTTGCCAGAAACTCAGGCATGAATTTATGCAGGAAGCTGTATGGAGCTCTCCTCACTGAGAATTATCTACCAAAAAAAAGCGGCCATCCTGTTTCTGCTGAAGAGGGGAAATCAATGAAACCTCACATTGAAATCTTTAGTTTTTATCATTTCTACATAAAAATGTTTTGATATTAGAGAAGTTCACTATTTTTAAAGAATCTCTTTACATGTGAGTCTCATCAAAGATTGAGGCATTCATTAAATGAAACATACAGACTCTCAATAAATGGGTCATAATTTCTAAAGGGAATGCAGATTAAAAGAACGGGACTTAATTCAGAAAAAAAATCCCAGTGACATTTCTTATAGGAAACTAAAATACAAAATAATATCCCAATTTGATAAAACAAACAAACAAAATGATTTCAAGTGCACAGAGGTAAGGAAAGACAAAATGTGCAAGTCAATCTCAGGTTGTTTTTTTAATCTATATATTTTGTGATATAAAAAAGTTTAAGAGGTCTTTCCAACAAGTAAAGCAAAGTCAAGTTGGAACAGAAAATACAGTTGATTTTTTAGGTGGTGTGGTCATTTTTTATAGTTCCCTTTTCCAGTGTTGGTTTTCCCCCTTTAGCCAATGTTGAAATTAGATTTTGCATTGAGTGACCATATAATGGCCATAGCTACTAGTCTTTAGAATAATTTACTGCCAAGTGAAATATAAGGACATTAAAGTTAAGGGGGGAAAATTCCTAGCAACTTTCAAACATATAACCATGCCTCCACCTGGCCATGAGATGATGAGTTGTATAATTAGGGAGTATTCTGTGCTGCCTCTAGTGGTAGGCAGGGAGGAATGGCTTATAAGTGCTGGATGTCAGAGTTCTGCCTTGTGTTACCCGTAACTCTGAACACTCAGCTCTTTTACAAAAAAAAAATAAAATAAATAAAGAGACTCAAGACTTAGTGAACTGTAAGATGCCTTTTTGCTTTGCTAATTTTTATTTGTGTGCTTTATCAATGAATAAATCTTTCTGAAACTATATAGTTCCAAAATCAAAGGATTATTTCACATATATCGATCTATTTAAATCCTTAATATTCAGTTACCAGCTGCTCACTGTTTCATCTCTTTTTTCCATGGCTTCTTTTATTAAAAATATTTGTATTATTTTCAGAGAGAGGAAGGGATAGGGAGAGAGGGATAGAAATATCAGTGATGAGAGAGAATCATTGATTGGCTGCTTCCTGCATGCCCCCTACTGAGGATTGAGCCTGCAACTGAGGCATGTGCCCTGACTGGGAATTGAACCTTGACCTCCTGGTTCATGGACTGATGCTCAACCACTGAGCCACACTGGCCAGGCTCCACAGCTTCTTTGATAATACAGTATCTTTTGACATAACGTGACAGTAACATTCAAATGTATCAAACCTGATTTTTCATGAATGCTTTCTCTGCAAAGGAAGTATCCTAAAAAATTAAGTAAATGATCATATTTAATTTTCAACCAAATCCAGGGAGAGATTTACTTCATTGTACAGGTGAGAAAATAGAGGCTTAGAAATTAAGTAACTTGCCTACGTTCACTTGTGCTTGAGATGCTAATGTAGTTGCCTGTGTCCGGACCATGGACTTGGAAACCAGTTCACAAGAATGCACTCATCCTACAAGAGTGTGTCCCTTGTTCAATGCCACGGAGAAGTTCCGTTGTTTTGCTATGGACTCTAGGACCATGGACAAGGCATATTTGCTTTTGTGAAATGAACCAAAAAGGGCCTCATCGCAGCTTGCCACATTAGACCTCAATAATCGATCAAATCTGCCAAACAGTCAATAGCTGCTACAATGCACCGCCGCAGAAAACAGATATAACAAATCTTATTTACTGATTTGGGGGAACTGTCTGCAGGAGGTGTCCTTTTGTTGGCTGTGACTAGGTACATCTATGATTTGCGATGCTTGATTTAATGTGCCAATCCTTCAAACCTAGACAAAACTCAGGGGAAAGAAAAGCTGGAGGACCATTGGTTTTAGTGGTTTTCCTGAGATTACCCAAGATATTAAAAGGAAACTATGCTTAGCAAATCTGAGCTGCTCCTTTTGGGTTAACTATTGGGTTTATCAACTCTTTAAAGGAATGTACGGAGTGCCTACTGCAACTCTCTTATTCATGGTGACCAAATCCTCCGTCACTTCCTCATTATCTTTTTTTTTAAATATATTTTATTAATTTTTTACAGAGAGGAAGAGAGAGGAGAGGGATAGAGAGCTAGAAACATCGATGAGAGAGAAACGTCGATCAGCTGCCTCCTGCACACCTCCTACTGGGGATGTGCCCACAACCAAGGTACGTGCCCTTGACCGGAATCGAACCTGGGACCTTTCAGTCCGCAGGCCGACGCTCTATCCACTGAGCCAAACCAGTTTCGGCACTTCCTTATTATCTTAAAAAATCTTTTCCTTGATTACAGGTCCACTAACCTGCTTCCTGAATTGGAAAGTAGAACACTAAAATCTCAGTCTATAAAATCAAAATGTTGGTTCAAATACTACCATTTAGTTAATCATATGACTAAGTATTAATAAGTCACTTAACTTCTCTGGATTTTATTTTTTAAAAAGAGAAAGAGAGGGAGGGAAGGAAGGAAATACAAACACTTGTTATGTTCACCCCACCCATTATTTTTTAACCTTATTATAGTTATAGTCTGCTACCCAGACTATTTCCTGGTTGAGTATAAATACTTCAAACAATGATAATTCCAATAGTATGATTTTTTTTACCACATTTCAGGGTTTTCAAAATATTTTAATATACAGTTTATCTCATTTAAATGGTGGGGGATCAAATGAGATAAACTATATATTAAAATATTTTGAAAACCCTGAAATGTGGTAAAAAAAAAAATCATACTATTGGCATTATCATTGTTTGAAGTATTTATACTCAACCAGGAAATAGTCTGGGTAGCAGACTATAACTATAATAAGGTTAAAAAATAATGGGTCATAATGCATGCTGAAAGACCACTTCTAAACCAGACCCTGGAGGCTGAGAGGGAAGGAACTTGTGATGTCACATAGATTCTGTCTTGGCAAAGCAGGCCCATCACACTTTGAAGGTAGGAAGGGCCATGTGCTCTGACATCTGTATTTCACTTTACTGTTATTGATACTCTGAGAATGACCTTGGCTACTACTTCTTCTTTTTTTTAAAAATATATTTTATTGCTTTTTACAGAGAGGAAGGAAGAGGGATAGATAGTCAGAAACATCAATGAGAGAGAAACATCGATCACTGCCTCTTGCACACCTCCTACTGGGGATGTGCCCGCAACCAAGTTACATGCCCTTGACCGGAATCGAACCTGGGACCTTTCAGTCCGCAGGCTGACGCTCTCTCCACTGAGCCAAACCGGTTTTGGCTACCTTGGCTACTACTTCTAAACGCATCCGAGAAGACCAAGCTGTCTTCTAGCATTACAAAGCAAAAAGAAGTTATTTTCTTTTCTTCCATCATGCAAGGTAACCAGAAGCTGTAAAGCCATGTTTCATGGCATCTGCTTTCCCCGAGATGAGACTCGTGCTAGTTCCAATCAGAAGAAGGCCGTTTTCCGCATAGGAACCTTGGATCTTTGTCTGTGAAAACAAAGCTCTGTTCGAATCATGTACATTTCAGAGCCCCAAATGTTATCAGACACATTTGAGTCAGAAAGAAATCTACCTCTGTAGAGAGCTGCAAGTAGTCAGTGTTTTGTTTTGCATTTTAGCTTCTCACGAACATTCTCAGAAATATGAACAGATATTAACGTCATCGACTTCATGGCCTACGCCTGCAGGCAGACACCTTGGGAGGATAATACCCCTGAAGCTCTACAGAATGAGCAAAATGCTTGCTCTACAAAAACAACTGCAAAATATCCAGTTGGAAAAAAGAAGCACACTTTCTGATAAACAACGCAACTGCTGTTTGTCAGCTCTTTTTTTCTGGCCTAATAAGCTATGCTGTCTCCCCCTCCCCGCCCCCACTCCCCTCCGGTTCACCGGTTCATTCCAAATTTGTTTCAAATTTAACAAATTTTAAGACTCAAAGATTTTCAGGATTTCAGAACGGAAAGGCTATATAAACCCAATCTTTCCCCCACTTCCACACACACAGAAATGTAACCATGGCCTGAAAAGAAAGAAAAAAAAAATCACTTTAGATCACATACTAGTGAGTAGGTCTCCTGAATCCTAGCCTACCTCCCTAGGAATTCTTTCTACCACACAGCTCTGTGACCATCCTCTTCAGGATATCGTTACCCTTGACTTGCTGTCCATTCCGTATAAACTGAAGTACTGAACGTCTCAGAGGCCTGCGGCATCGTACAAAATTAAATCTCTGTGTGTGTAGTGTTAATAGGTATGATTTACTGAGATTTATTATGTCCAAAAAACTTTACTAAGCCTTCTATGTATATTAAATCACTTAATTTTTTGAATAATCTTTGGAGCCTGATACTATTGTTATTCCTATTCAGTAAGGTGAGAGAAGTGATGATTTAATGAATTAAGTAATTTGGGCCGTATTCCACAGCTACTAAGTGGAAGAGCCGAGGGGCCTCGTTTCAGATCTTCAGCTACTCTGTAACACTACCCATGCTTATAAAAACATCAAAGAGGAAACACGCCCCACACATTTTCATAACTAAACTTGCCTTTATCAGTTTTAACAAAGAAACCGGCATTACAACCAGTTGGATAATTAACAACCAAATGTATTTAGTTCTAATGAAGCAAAAAAAAAAACAACACACCAAAAAACAGATTGTGTTTCATTCTGTTCTTTAAATACTTTTCAACCAAGTTCAGAAACATTTGGTATTTATAAAGATGTTCCAGGATTGAGGTTAAAACCTGGCTTTATGTGTCCAATGGACTAAGTTAGTTCATTATTAATTTTCCAACTGATGTTTCATCTGATATAGTATGGTGCATGTATGAGCTGCGAAGTGACAACGATTCTACCTCATTTTATGTACAATCTGGTATTCCTGTTTAGCTCTGCTCTTTGGTTTCGTTTCTAATCGGAGCCGTAATTCCACTGTACAAACTTGAGAGGGAAGAACTGCCTAACTATGTCAAGGTGGGGGCATTGGAAAGGCCTGTGCTCTCCACTGTCACTGCTATGGGTATGTGGTCCTCACATAACTGCAGGACCCTGCGGCTGCTATGGGTATGTGGTCCTTACATAACTGCAGGACCCTGTGGTGATGCAGGGCAAGGACGCACAGGGCAAACTCTGAAAACCGACGGAAACACCCTTGAATTGCAGGTTGAATGTAAACGAGGATAAAAACTTTTGGACCAAACTGTAATTTTGTAGTGCTACAACTTCTTGAGAACAAGAAACACAAATAAGAGGAATTATAAGCTATTCTATCATCAGCTTAGTCCATTTATTATGTAACTTCCATGAGTCACACCATTTGTGAGCTAGACCTGGTTATGGTCGGAATAGTCAAGAAAACAGACATGGTCATGACCTCATGAAGCATAGTCTAACGGACTATGCAATTATTTCTTCAATACAGCAAAACTTTTAAGGACCAAGAGGAGAAAATATCTTTTTGATTCTAATTATTATGTTAGTCAAAATATTAACCTTCTCAAAAGTATCCATATGATATTGTCATAAAACTTTATAATTTACTACGAAGCAAACTTACCATAAGTTTCTATCAGTCTCTCTTTTTTTACTCCTCACCCAAGGATATTTCTCCATTGATTTTTAAAGAGAGTGGAAGAGAGAGGGAAAAACAGAGAGAAATATCAATGTGAGAGAAACACAGCGATTGGTTGCCTCCTGCATGCACCCTGACCAGGGCCCACGCAGGGTAGGAGCCTGCACCTGAGGTAGTTGCCTTTGACTGAATCAAACCCAGGACCCTTTGGTCCACAGGCCAACACTCTATCCACTGAGCCAAACTGGCTAAGGCTATCAGTCTCTCTTTATTGCTACTAGAGGCCCAGTGCCTGACATTTGTACCCTCGGAGGGTGGGGCGGGGAGGGTTCCTCAGCCCGGCCTGCACCCTTTCACAGTCTGGGAGCACTGGGGGGATGTCCGACTGATGGCTTAGCGCTGAGAGGCTCCTGCCACCACTGCTACGCTTGCCAGCCATCAGCCCGGTTTGTGGCTGAGCAGCGCTCCCCCTGTGGGAACGCAATGACCACCAAGGGGCAGATCCTGCATTGAGTGTCTGCCCCCTGGTGGTCAGTGTGCATCATAGCGACCGGTTGTTCCGCCGTGCATATTACCCTTTTATTATATAGGATTATTTTTTATTTTTTTATTACAGCTTACAGTTAATATTATTTTGTATTAATTTCAGGTGTAGAACATAGTACTTACACAATCTTATACTTTACAAAGTGTTCCCCTTGATATATCTACACTGTCAGTTTTTTAAAAATCTATCTGCGATAGCTAAAGAGCAAATCTAGGAATTAATATGAGACAAAGAGCCTCACAGTGTTTTCTATAACGCCTCCAATTTTAATTCTAAAGATGTGTTCCTTTTTATGATTTTTATAGCCTTAATTGATAAAAATGTATTTCTCCATGAAATCACACCATCAACACATTTAATTTGAACCATCTCTCATCCACATAAAGCCCTAATAGATACAGAAGAAAACCAGGTAATGATTTCAATTTCATATACTGTATCTTACATTGGTTTATATACAGAGTTGGACTTTATATTTCATGCCACAGTTATTATCCTAAAACAAAGGTCAGAAAACATTTTTTCTGTCATTACTCTCTAGTAAATATTTTGGACTTGGCAGGCCATGTGGTCTCTATTGTCACTGCTCAACTCTGCCTTTACAGTGCAAAAGAAGGTAGGGGTAATATATAACCAAATGGGCATGGGTATAGTCCAATAAAAGTTTATTAATAAAAAAACAAGCGCCGGACATATTTGCTTTAATCCTGCTCTAAAATATCAATAATCTTTGGCCAACTCTAGCTGAACAGAGATGAGAACACTCATCAAAAGCATGTCTCATTAAAATTCAGCTTAAAAAATAAAATATTTAAAGGGTATTTTTGGAGATAAAATTTTATGATATCCTTAAAATTATGATAGGGGGAAATAAACCTATAGATAATTAATAATCAAATTCCCTTTGAATTGTGTTGTAGTCAGTATTCTGTTTATGATAGTACTATATCTACATTTTTAAAAATAAAAACATATAGGTCCTACACATAGTTGTCAAAAGACCTCTCTTGATACATCCATCAGAAGTCTAAATTCATTGCAGTGCAGCATATCTATACTTCAATATAAAAGTCACCCAATATAGAGACTTCATTTTGCATGTAAAAATATATATTCAGTAACCCATGCAAAATAGCATGGCGTCCCAGCCTTGTTATGGTCTGCGGATGCTGTATTACAGGAAGTACCTTTTCCTCTTCAGAATGTACATACAGTCTTTTTAAGCTGATGTATGTGGCATTGCTATTTCATGTGAGATCCCAGTGTGCTATGCATCTAATTTTAGTTTATCAGTACTAAATAATTCAACTGGAGGATGCTAAGTTCCTACTTAAACAGGAAGAAATAACTATTTTATATTCAATTTTGTGTAATGTGTGTGTGTGTGTGTGTGTGTGTATGTGTGTGTCTATGCCTGTGACGACCAAATACCTCTCAAAAGTGTCCATCTGTCCATCTGTTATCAGGTCACATATACTGTATGACAGCCAAATACTATATGCAATTGACAATGCTGAGCTAGTTTGTAGAAATGCTTTTTTCTTACAACGTTTGAGCTTTTGATTTTCTCTCAAAGGCACACCTGACTTAACCAATATAGAAGTTACAATTCAACTAAGGAGCCACTAAATCCCCTAAAATGTATACAGCATATTTTCTTTGAACTTTAGTAACATACATTGAGATATTTTCCAGAAATCTCAACTTCATGCATAACTAAGCCATTCTTAGCTGATGGGATCAAAATGACAGTTCAAACTGTCTAGTACAGCAGATGGACAAGTCAATGTATTTGAAACAGCCAAACCAATTCTTAATTTAGACGACCATAATGGGAGAGCTTTATAGTTCTAGATCTTCTGGTGATCAAGACCCTGGACAAAACTTAGGATCAGATTTAGTGTTGAATCCAGGCAAGTCTTCACGCTGAAACGGGTATTTGCAGCGACAGTCACACACAGTGTGTCTGCTACACTGTTTCATCGTCTGGTTGTAAATTTATCAACATGAAACAGCCTTCTTCAACTATTTGTACTGAAACTATTGTTTAAATATATTTTTATTGATTTCAGAAAGGAAGGGAGAGGGAAAGAAAGATAGAAACATCAATGATGACAGAGAATCACTGATCGACTGCCTACTGCACACTCCACATTGGGGATTGAGCCCCCAACCTGGGCATATGCCCTGACCAAGAATTTAACCATGACCTCCGGGTTCATGGGTCTATGCTCAACCACTGAACCAGGCCAGCCGGGCTGTGCTGAAACCATTCATACCTCAAATAATGGACAGCAGAGTTTATATGGAGCACATGATGATGATTTGACTTAATATATCCAAAATTAGTTTTCTTATTTTCATAAGGTTTATAATGTGCAACGTAAAAATAGGATATAGTAATCAGAGACTATTGCTTTAAATCTAAGTTTTTAAAAAATACAAGGAATCTTTAAGGCTATGCCCTCAGTGATAATTCATGCTGGTTCTACAGGCCCAAGTAAATGAATCCTATAGAGTAGAAGACTGAAACTGAAATAAAACAATCATCTAAAATGTTTAAATGGATTAGGATCATAATAAGCTGCAAAAAGATGCATGATGTTTCTACATATATATTTCAAATATGTTAGTGATACCCAAGGCACCCTCATGCATAAATGGAAATGGAAATGGAATCCTGAGTTTTAAGTTAAAAGATACCCCCTTTGATATGGATATATGGCATTTGTTCTTTTGGAAAGAATTGAAAATAATAATTGGATATAAAAAATCTCATTTACAATAACCATAAAAACTGCAAAGTACTGGAGAATAAATTTAACTAGAATTATGTAAGGCCTATGGGAATAAATTTAACAAGACACATGCAAGACTTACGTAGAGAAAATGGTAAATTTTTACTGAAAGACATAAAAGAATATGCATAAATGGACAAAATTATTATGTTCTTTAGTAGGAAAAACCAATATTGTTGAGAAGTAAATTTCCTTTTTAATTCCTCAATAAATTTTAAAGGATTAACAAAATACTAGTAGTGTTTAACTTGCCAAAATTTAATTATTATTTAAACACATAATTATTTCATAATAGTTAAGTATAATTAAGTAGAAACATAATGAGGGGAGATTTGTGTTGCTATTTAAAGCTAAAACAATTAAAAGCACATGGGCCTAGCACAAAAATATGAAAAAATATTCATGCAGCAAATTACAGCATACAAATTAAGGACATAAGATTTCTTATATGATAGACAACATTTCAAATCATGAGGGAAAAGAGAGTATTTCATTAAATGTTACTATGACATCTTTCTATCTATGTGTCTCTATTTCTCCTATTTATGTTTAGTCCTGCTTTAGAACTTACTCCAAAACATCTCAAATGGATTCAGCATTTATGTGAAAAATTACATAAACTACTGAAAGATTATTTGAACATCTTTTAAAAATCTTGGGGTGGAGAAGACTTTTTAAAGTCTGAAAACCAAGGTCAAAAATCCTAACGTATTTTAGTACATACAAATATAAATCTTCTGGACTCTGAAAGATAGTTCTCACACAGTTACTACACAAGAAACTATTTTTGCAATACATAACAAAAGGTTTATTGTCTTCATGTATAAGATGCTACAACAAATTGTTAAGAAAAAAATGAATCCTCTTATAGGAAAGAAACTAATAAAGGACTTGAAAAGGCAAATCAGAGAGAAGAAACACAATGGATTATAAAACACAAAGAAGTATCTGAAATAGTTACCTGGATATAAAATTTTTAATTAATCAAAAAAATTACCAGTTTTACCTAACAGATTAGCAAAGGTAGAGAGAATGAACATACTAAGGAAGACACCCAAGACTGGTCTGTGTGTGCAATGAAACTCTCAGACACTGGTGGTGTGAATACACACTAGCACTGTTTATAATATGTTTCAATACCTAAGATTATATACTGTGGGTTCCAGCAATCTCACTTCTAAGAATTTACCAGGGGGAAATAATTTTACAATTGCATCAAAAGCACACATGGGACTCTCTAATATAGTTTAGCTCACAATGGTAAAAAACTATGAATAATGATAATGTTCTTCAACAGAGAGTTGATATGGTACAGCCATACAGTGAAATTCTAAGCAACCACTGGATTTTATGTTGTAGAAAAACTGTAGGTGCATCCAAAGATGTTCACAAAATGTTAAGTGCAGAAATCATATTATAAAATGCGGTAATTCTATCTCGCGTGCCTTCATGTGAATTCCCTAAAAGTCTGGAGGTTTGGTGGTCATTTTGCCAACAGTACTCATTTCTGAGTAATGGCATTAATAAAGATCTTCACGTTTCATTACAGTTTATTATATTACTGATTTTTCTATAAGGGGCAGAAATAGGTAATAAGTATTCAGAATTAAAAATCACAGAATTTTAAGAAAAGTATAGGACAGGCAAAATTACCTGCTTTAGAAAGCAAACGTAACAGCTAAACGTTACCTTATATCTTTCACTTAATTTCCAGTAGAGAAACTGTGGAGCAGAATCTAAGAAATTTGTACAAGGTTTTATCATCAGTGACAAATTGAGGGAAAATCCTGAACATCCTAGTTCCTGCTTTTGAAATAAATATTTGCCCTACTGACTATTTCACATTAATTATAGAAATAATCTCTTAAAATGCACAGTCTATTTTAGGACAAGAATAGCTTGCTTTAAAAAGAAATACAGAACATAGTATTTTAAAATTTTATATATATAAATAAAATTAGGCTGCATATGGCCTAATTTTATCCTTAATTTTTACCAAACTGGTTGTTTATTTGATAAAGTAAAAAAAGGAGTTTAGAAATATTTTGTTTAAGCCACATATTTTTCCAGCCTTCAGGAACACAAATGCATTCAACTAAAATCTCTCAGACTGACCCTGAAATACATCACAATTATCATTTCACACAATTGCCAATCATCATTTTACTGAGTATTCTGAGCAAGATACCACCTCATTAAAATAATAAGATATGTAGGGCTGACATTTTCTTGGTTCTAGAAGTCTCTCATAAAATTTAATAAAAAATGAATTTTGTTATTAATTCTCAGGATCACCATACACTTATTTTCAGAGCAGATTTTTGGTTTTTTTTTTGAGCAAGAACTGAGTTCATTTCTCAGTGATGAAAGATGATTTATAACAACCAAGAAAAAAACAGATCATAATCGTCAACGTACCATAAACCCTAATGATGAAGAAACAGTGATAACTACTATTTTAATTGATCTGTATACTACTTTTGCATATTATAGATATTATTCTTTATGTTCTACTTGTTTGATTTTTGTAGGTTTCCCAAAGTCATCTGGAAAGCTGGATCAATTATTAACAATCACCTTGGGAGATTATAATTGAGGCAGGTCCATTCAACTCTTTCAATTGAACTTGAGAAAAAACACACACAAAATAAATGCTATAGTGGACAAATTGAGCTCAAACTCCAGTTCCACCACTTTCTAGCAGTGAAGTAATGAGGGCGGTGTTTTCTTGGTTCTAATAGGTTCTAACTCATAGAAATCTTCCATCCCGTTCACTCACCTATAAAAGGTGATAATACTTCTTATTACACAGTTTTTGAGATTCTCTGTGAAATCACTGAAAAATTACATGTCATTTTACAGAAGCTTCCTAATAAATGGTAGTAATTTTTAGTAACATTGACAATCATAGTGAAATGTAACTCAGTTTTATGTCAAAGGTATAATGTACTTCTTCAAATCCTTTTTTTTTTTTTCATTGACCCTGGTTATTCAAATTGTTTGTTTATAAACTACCAATGCTTAGAAGAACAGAGATAATCTACGTGTACTTTCATACTGTTGATTCCCTGTCATATCCATTCAAAAGGACAGTCCCTGAATATATCCACATTCTTACATGGCCATCCTTGTGGCATATTTTATAAAATACTCATTTATACTAAGCAAATCTTTGCTAACCACGTGAAAGGGGCTTCAGCTATTTCTCACCTATTGGAAGAATCTTACAAACTCCTCAATGACAGAAACCACATATGTCTCTCTCCATCTTCCTTTCTCTCTCTTTAAAGCCCAACAGCATAAGCAGTATCGGATTTAGTCCAGTTTATTCCTTCTATGACTGCACTAAGCATTAAAACAACAATAAAACTGGAAACCCAGAGCTCCCGGAATGTGGCTATTTTTTAAAATGACAGCATAAATAAGTAAGAGGGTTTTTTTGTGTTTTTCCCCAAATCTGGGAATTTTACCACTGGACATATTTAGAACATTTGTCCTTGACTAAAGCATCCTAAGTAAAGAAAATTCTGTTACAACACATTTCCCCCCATGTGGTCTAGATGGTGGTGATAAGCACAGTCAGTTTTGTAAAATAACCAGATAAAGTCATTTTAAAATGTGGTTTCCAAAGGTGACTCAGTAAATAGAAAGTGTTTTATGGTCTCTAAGAAAATGTGCAATTAAGATATTAAAATGATAGTTGATCTCTCCAAATAACCAAGTAATAGTATAATTGCCAGAAAATATTAACTTCATGGTGTTAAAAAAAAGACATTGGCAAAATCGTTTCATTCAAATTTCTTATAGAACAGAATTTGGCCTCCAAACCCCTAAAATAACATAATGCATCCCAAAATAAAGTCTAAAATAAAACATTCCAAAAAATGTGAAAGAAATAAGAAAAACTGTTTTTCTTGGGGTCTATAATTTTGCAGGTCTTTCACCTGTAAATTTGGCAAGCACCTAAGATTATGATTTTTAAAATAATAAGGGCATCATGCTCTATTGACTCCCGTTTAAAAAAAAACCAAACACGTTGGTTTGCCACACAGGCATAGTCATGTGATTCCAGTAAACACCTATGAGCATTCTTCCAACACATAAACCAGATGCAAATTGACACAGCCTTGCAGATCAGCCCCAGCAGAGCAGAAAGCAAGGGCTGGAGAAGCCAAGCTTGAAAAAGGAGTAATTTATGCAACTGGTCAATCAGAAAGCACTATAAGAGATCTTCAGTCTATTAACTCAAATACTTATTTGGCCAAAGAAACAGTGGTACGTATTTACAAAATAAGTCTTGACGTTTCTCTGTCTGTATGTAGGTCAAGGAAAACTAACAGAAAAAGTAATTAAGTTTCTTTTTTTGATCATAGTGGCTTCAATAACAGTAAGGACACAGAATGGTGATTAGATTTTACAACCTAATAACTGGCAACTGCTCACTTACATTTAAAAATCTTTCACATCTCTGCTTCTTATGTTATGATATTCTTTAAAATGGCCTACAGACCATTTCACCTAAGATTATGGTTAAAAAATATTTCTTATAAAATCTGTAGTCAGTGAAATGTCCACAACCTCACAAAAACTGACAATTTAAAAAAGATGATCTTTGTATATTTGTTTAGAAGCCAGCTGTCTGTTTAGATAGTCCTTTGACAATCCAGTTAACTTGCAGTCGGAGAGGCAGGAAGAGTTGAGAGTTATGTTAGAACATATGCTCCCTCCCAGAAGGGGGGAACAGCACATTGGAAAGCATTGTTTTTTCTGTTGGTGCTTTAGAAGTTGCAAGGTCAGAACAAATGGGACAATATGGATAGAAAACAGCAATCACCTTAGACTTATCTAAATTAGCAGCCCTACTACTTGACATGTCCCATTAGCAGAATAAAACAGCCTTTCATTTTCCATTATTATTCATTATATTCTTATTTTCACGGAAATGCAAAATTCTAAGCCAGTGTCAGGGCTTTTGAACATGCAGGTTCCTGACCCCCCTGCTAGACCCACTGAGTCAGACGCTGGGCACAGGCCCTGAAAACAAGAATATTCACACGAGACTCGAGGATTCCATTGCACAGCAAAGTCTGAGAATCACAGTGAAAACTTTGTTCTCAATCTTTTATTTCGATTCTTCTACCTGAGGGATAACACCGCTTCTCCCACCATCTGAAATGCACTTCTCTCCATCAACGCTCACCTCCCTCTCTACAGCCAATGAACATGAATCCTTCTGGACTTTAGAGAGAGCCTTAGTCCCCACGCAAGAACCATTGCCTATCCATCCACAATACAGCCTCATTGGCACATGCTGTTGACGTAAGCACTTGATAAATATTTGCTGTTAGCCTGATATATTGCAGTCCTTCAACAACTCCTCCAACAAACCCACACAATCCACATTTGTTGAGCATCTACTAATGGTCAGGCTTTGCAGCAGGCGCTGGGGATGCATACAGACACTGACCATGCCTTTGTATTCATACACCTCAAAATCTCAAATCTTCCTTCATGGCTTACTCATGTTTCCCCTTTCTAAGGTACACATAGATTTACCTCCCAAACCTCACTAATTTAATTGTTGGTACTGTGTTAGGAGAGAAGTTATTTCATCTTCAATGGCCAAACAATTACTTGTAAGTTAACACCTGTTGGAGGGTAGGTTGGCAGTAGGTGCCAAGTTATAGAGCAAGGCAATGAGACCTGGCAGTACAAATGCAGAAAGAATGTTAACCAAAAGAGCATCAGCAAGAGCCAGTGGGCTAAAGACACGCCCATATTTCCCCATATAAATAAGAAGGATAATTTAACCCCAGTTCTCCTTGTTTAATAAAATATATTTTAAAATAAAATGCCCAACAGGAAGCAGTATACAGACCTGATGTTTGTACCTTTTAAAACTCAAAACCATCTACTTTCTTATTTCAAAGTATTTTTATGGCATCCAAAAATGTAAATTGTGATTTCAGAAAAACTGGTAATATCAGGATAGAAACAGAGCCAAGAGTAGCTGTGTGAATGTGAGTCAAATTGATACATAAAACGTTTTTTTAAAATTCCATTTACATGCTTTTTAAATACAGCTCTCTACTCTGTATATGATTTGTATATTGTAGTAAATGGTGCAGAAGTAAAAGTAAATATGTTGATTTTCAAATAATCTGTAGCTAGACATGACTAATAATCTACTAAATGTATTTTTAAAATCCTTTTTGAAAACAATACACAAGGAGTAAAAAAGAAAATACCAATGTACTCATATGTTTGTAAGCTCATGGAAAGGGCACAAAAAAATACACATATACACCAGTTTTCATTGGTGTGTAGGTTTATATTTTTTTTAAAAAAGCATAAAACTGAAAATATTCATAGTCTGCTAAGTGAAAATGTAGACTATAAAATTTTCTCTACAAAATAAAATAATAAGTTAAATGTGAAAATAGACAAGAACCAGAAGGTAACATAGGCAAATTAAAACACCATTTCAATGAAGTGATTGAATGTGGACCATTTTTGCCTTTGATGTTTGTTGGTGTTTTATCACAGTGTACTTCCAAACATAACTGGGCATGGCAATTAAGCACAAAACTTATTACTCAATGAGAAAATCATTTTTTCTGTTTTTTTGGAGACAAAAAGCACAAGACCATTCTTTATACCTGTAGTTCTCAATTGGGGACAATACCCCCCCCCCCAGGCACATTTGGCAATTTCTGGAGACATTTTTGGTTTTTGCAACTATTAGGTACCTCTGGCATCTTAGTGGAGGCCAGATACGCTGTTAAATATCTTATAATGAACAAGACAGGCCCCCCAACAGAGAATAATCTATCCCCAAATGCCCATAGTACCAGGTTAAGAAACCCTGCCATAGAAGGATCACAAAACTAGTGAGTGCCCACCCCTAAAATTAAGCCCCCCCACCCCAAGTTAAGAAAATCATGTTCTATGATTTACATTCTTATGGGAATTTCCATGACCACTTAATCACGGGTGGGGATGGGACAGCACACTAAAGCATACATGCTGTACTTCTAAAATATAACACTTGAAATACTGCTCTCCCCTGCCTTCTTGTGCAGGGTAAATCCACAGTCAGATCTTTACTTCACGCCACATTTGAGCAAGAGCATTGTTCGGGGTTTCCACAAAGCAACAGTCAAAAATGTGCCCTAAGAGTTAACCAAGAGAAATCGACTTATAAACTATCAAAATCAAGTGGCATTGTTGTTTTCAAATAGATGTGTACATCTTCTATAGATACTGTATAACCTGTATAAGGAGTCTCATATATATTAAGTGGGATGGAGGACAGAAAGATCTGGGAAGAGAAGAAAAAACACAACGACCTTTAAGAGAATTATCTGCAGGAACAATTCTTCAGAAATCACAAAAATGTATTCTCAATGCAAAAAAAAAAGTTCAATTGAAAATGAGTTTTTGATAATAAAGAAAAAAAGGGGAAAGGGCGTGGTCTTTCGCATAGCACCCGCCCACAGCCTAAATCCACTGAAATAGTTGACAGTTCTCAAACATATACCATCCAACATTTAGTGACAATTATTGGCCTTCATGGTTATCTGACAAACTCTGCTGAAGCAAAACATAATTATTAAAAAAGTTAAACAGCACCCATTCATAATGAAAGAATTGACATAAGCAATATCCTTGACTCTACAACATCTTACATAAATCTTTCTTTATTGCTTGGTGTACATTATGGTCCACATATAAAATATAAAATGTAAGTTTCTCAAGAACAGGGGGCCACATCTTATATGTAATAGACACCGAATAAAGTATCTACCTGAAAAAATTATTTTAATGATATTAGATTTTTTTTTCAAGGGGAAGAAGGTAAGGCGTAATAGTAACATCTTATGCTTAGATACGTCTGATCCAGAAAACAAAACAAGACAAAAAACAAACAACTACAACAAAACTGTGTGACCTTGAACAAGTCACTTAACCTCTCTGGGCCTCAAGTTCCTCTTTTGTAAATAGGTTCTTAGTAACCATCTCCCTTTCTTTACAGGAGAATTAGATGAGATATGCATATCAACAGGATGCCTGCACAAGTTATGACTCCATAAGCAGTAGCTTTTTAATTATCTTATTATATTAGTATTACAGTGATGGCAAAAAAAGGTTGAGCACTGTACCAGGGGAGAAGAAGGGGCAGAGAAGGGGAAGGAAAAGCAGAAAAAGAAGGTGAGAACATTAATAGCTTGCTAATATTGGGTAGGAGGCTTCTAAGCATAATTTAGAGCCTGCCTGTTGTCAGTGAGTGTTCCCATCCACCTTCAGCACGCTTCATGGTTCTCAGATAACCTTCTCCATAGGTCCTGAGTAACCTCACCCATCTCCATGGCAGCCCTCCTCTAACCTCAACAGAAAGGGTCTCCCATATCACAGAGAATACAGAGGTCTTCAATCAAGCAATCCTTTCCATTGCTGGCTATCACCCCACCCCAATTCCCGCTTTGTATTTGCAATCTCTGCCCTTCTGTCTCCGCCAAATTACCTGAGTCCTTTCCGCAAGTGCCCTCTCCCCACTTCAGTTTAGAACCGAACTTTTCAGAAGTGTGGTTTCAACCACTAGAACTCCCCTCCCTACACTTACCTGTGAGCTCCTGCTACCATTTCTGAGAGACAAGTCTCAGAACTTACTTCATTTTATCACTGTGGCATCTGACTGACATGAAAAACAAGTCTGAGATGTTCTAAATTAAATTACAGTGAGACAGAACAGTTAAGCTGGGGGCCAGCTGACAAGCCTGCCCCCCAATCCTGAATGAATGCTGGATCAGAGTCAACATTCAAGTGGCCACTAGCCAACCACAAATAGGACCACAGTACCTGCATGGGCAGGAACTTCCAGTCCTGGTACCTGTAAGCAACCGAAAGTAGAAACTCTTTCTTCCTTATGGACGATGCTCCTGTCATAAAACTACCCAGGCTTCCCCTTATCCCAACCCCTTACACCTTACTTGTGCAAATTCTTTCAAAACAACTTTCTTGTCCAAAACACAACGGACGAAAAGCGCTCCTCAACTCCAGGACAGCGGACCCGTCGTCTTTCGCACTTAACGCTGTTGCTGACGGTTTAGCCTTCCCGCCCCAGGCCCTGCTCCTTTTTGGCCTAATGTAAAAGGGCTTTCAGCTGTGGAAGTTGTGTTTCTTTTGTGTGTTTGCTCAACAAGACACTGCTGACCGATTCTTCCTTTTGTAAACTCTCCTGTGCCTCAGCTTTGAAGACATTATCTGCAGGTTCTCCTACTAACTCTCTCAGCTGTGGGCAAACTACGGCCCGCGGGCCGGATCCAGCCCGTTCGGCTGTTCTATCCGGCCCGCGGAGCCAAAAGAGCAGAGGGTTCTCTTGCTCTCCCCTCCGCTCCTTTACTTTGAATTTATATTAGTTCACACAAACACTCCATCCATGCTTTTGTTCCGGCCCTCCGGTCCAGTTTAAGAACCCATTGTGGCCCTCGAGTCAAAAAGTTTGCCCACCCCTGCAACTGCTGCTTAGCTGCTTAGTAAGCGCCCCAGGGGCCTCCCTTTCAGGTTCCACCACGTGAACTACGGTGCTCACCAGAACTCCATTTTCAGCTGACTCTCATTTTCCCTTTTTAATTGTATCCATTCACACAGCTATTACTGCCACTTACATGCTGACATGTCCAAGTTCATCTCTCTAGTCATGGCTCCTTAGCTTTAGACCTGTATTTTCCAATCACCTACTGGCTGTCTCTACTCAGAGATTCCATGTGTGTAGAAAAGTCAGCATTTCCCAGACTGCCCACCCCTACCTTCTCAATTCGGTTGCTCTTCCTGTTCTATGTGTCAATAAATGATACCATGAGAAACCTGGGATTCACCAAGTCCTATTACTTCTACCTTGTAAATGCCACGATTTTATATCTCCTTTGCATCCCTGTTTATTCATCAATCCTTCCTGGATTTTTGCATTGGGTTTCCATCTCATGTCCCAACCTTAGGTCTTGTTCCACTTCAATCCACCCTGAAGTGTGAATCTGTTCCTGCGATTCTCCTATGGACATCCTTTCCTGGGTCCCTACAGCCTTGGGAATAAAAATTAAACTCCTCAGCAAGCCACAGAAATGGTATTCATAATCTCATCACCACCTCTGATTTCAATACCAACATTACCACCTCCTCACAGCTACTCCCAACTCCAGCCATTTGAAGTAACATGAAAATCCATATTTTTCCTGTGTCTTATTCTCCTATATGCCACCTTTATGCATGGAACATATATCCAGAGACCTGTAACTCCTGTCTTCACTTACCTAATTCCTGTGTAATACCTCAGTACTCCATATTCTCAATATTCCATCTTTCAAAGCACCGATGATCCTACATTGTGATTCTTTCTACATTTGTTGGTTTAAACAGTAAAATGCCTTGACATTTAGAACTATGATTCTATGTTTGGTTATCTCCACATATATGGTCTAGTAGTATCTAGTGAATAATAACAAATCACTGCCTTAAAAACAAATACTTCACCCAATATTTGTGGCATTCACCAGGAGTCAAACATCCAACCAACCATTATATAGTCAAAACCACAGGGAGAGACAGAAAACCTTGTCTTTGTGTATTTTATAAATACGAATTAGGACAGAATAAATATGTAAATATAAAGCAACTTGAACTATCAAACAACAAATGAATGATGTAGGAGTCAACAAGTCACAAAGAAACCCATGGGAGACACAGACCTTGAGGTACTCACTGGATGCTCAGAGAAAGTTCTAGGGAGAAGATAAGACTTACAGTGAGTATAAGTACTGTGGCAGCCTGCAGGATTATCAATAGTGAACACCTATATATTAAGTTTCATGAGGGCAGGGGACAAGTTGGCCTTGTTCACTGCTCTGCTCCTTAGCCAAACACACGGCAGGATCACAGTAGCCACTAAGCAAGTATTTGTGCTGCAGTAAATTTTAAACTTTGCAGCTGGCAAAGAAAACATCTGGGTTTTTTGTTTTGTTGTGTCTTTAAGGCAGTGCTTTTCACCACTTGCCATCCCATAAGAAGGTAATTTGTGTTTGTGTTTACTAGAACTCTTTCCTCAAAAGTGAAATATTGCTTCACTCTCTGGATGGCAAATGTGTTGTTTCAAGACGGAGAAGGATCTGCTTTAAATGAAGAGAAAGCTATTTCAGTCCCTAATCCTCAGAGCCAATTTTGGATCTTAAAATGCACTTTTCATCAAGAATCTTAACAAAAAGATTCTTGCCAGTTTAACCAAGACATCTAAAAATATGTCACTCGAAAGCCAAACGCTCTGCTCAGGAACATTCTAATTGATACCACGTTCCTCCAGAGATGTTCCATTGAGCCAACCTGAGTCACGTGGCTGTGTAAGATGCCACTGTCACCCTCCTGAGTAAGAACTCGGGACTGCATGTCATTTAGGTTTTCTGCATTTTCCTTAGCCTGTGCTGATTTTCCTAGAACTTCTTTGGCCCAACCCAACATAGCTATTATAATAAACCAGACCAGAGTCACGTGTTACTTTGAGTTGGGAATCAAGTTAATATGTCCTCTGTCATTTCAAACATGAGGAAACTGAAACACAGTGATGGACATTCCTGACCCAACCTCACGGAGGGTAAGCAGCTGAAGTGGACACTGGGTCTCTTGAGTGATAGCCGGGTACGTTAAGTCTTCTATATAGGCTCCCCTCACAGAACACCAATGCTTTTCACATACATCACTTCATGAATTCTGTTGTCACCCAAGATAAGTAAAACGGGACTGCTAGTCCCCTTTAACAGGCGAGTCACTCTCTCAGAGTGATGGGACCGCAGAAGCAGAGCTAGCATCCAAGACTCCTGGCTGAGGTCAGGGTGTTTCTAGCATTGTCATCTGCCAGGATCACCACAAGGACACGGACCTTTTTCTTTTGGTACAAATGAGTCAATAGCAATGTCAATGGACTCAAGTGCCTACCATTCTTCAAAGGGAGATTTGCTAAAATGAAAGCAAGTTACAATCACCAGAGGTTACAGGCCACAAAGGATGATAAGGCAGAAACATGGGTGTTAATCAATTTTGAGGTTTCATTTAATCAATCAACTGTTCTTCCAGAACTGAATCTAATAAAAAAAAAAAGTCCTAATCCTTATAGACCTGTACACAGGAGGCAAAATGCATCTTATTTTATTGAGACACCAGCGATGGGCTTTCCCATCCACTGCTTCGAATCAAATAACCATGTTTACATAAACTAGCATACATCACAAAATGTTTCTCTGAAGGAGTAATGTAAGGTCACTATGATTGCTAGCTGAAAGAAGTTTATTTTACAAGTCAGAATGTGTCTGGACAAGTCCACGTGTAAGCACTGGGCTAGGAAAGGGTCTGACAGGGGTTTTAACACTGGGTTCTAGTCATTAATGCTGCGCCACTGTCCTATTTACAACCTGACATTTGTCTTTACACTTTCAGCACCCCATGATTTTTCAGCAACAGTAAATAACTTTCAAAGATGACACCTCGCCTTAGCTGGGTCTATATTTTGACTAGCAGGTCTTGGCATTGTGTCCAATTCAGATACCTCTCCAAAATGTTGCATACAGGTAAAAAAAAAAAAATGAACAAAACTTAACAAGAGAAAAAGGAAAAAAAAACCCTATACCAAACAATTTGGGATATAATATATCTAAATTCTTAATCTATTGTTGCAACATCTAGTTATGCCACTGCTGTTTCTGGATTTTAAATATTTCTTATTTTTTCCATAAATTCCTGCGCTTGTGACCCTATAAAGGGGAAGGTGGTAAAATAAAATTTGGGGGATAAAAGAGCATAAATAAATCAAAATGCGAAAGAGAGGACTCTAATTCAGTCACAGTGAACCACACTTAATTTCTATATTACTTTGTTTTAGCAACACAATTTAGATTCAAGTACCTGGGATTAAGGAAGTACCCACATTAGGGCATTTTTAATTTTTTATGGCAAAACTCAAAATATACACTGACGAAAGACCTCTAAAGTCCCACAAAAGTGGACATTTGTATATCTGGAAAATTAGTTTCTTAAGAAACAAGCATTCTCTACCCAGGAGACTTACAAAATGTGTGGGAAATCTGAGTTTCTGAATCATTCAAGATTGCCTTTAGTCTGTGTTTATGTCCTACAGGGTCAAAGCTTGCCAAATAATTATAAAATAAGAAGATGCATGTCCTTAAGACATTTCTGAAATGCAAGGTGTCAGTTTTGAAAAGGAAATGTATTTTCATAAACACTGCCTTTATAATTATTCAGTGTGTGTATACACTCTTGGGGACACACTGGAGGTGAATATTCCCTCCAGCAGTCATAAGATGTTTCAGAACCTTTTAATACCTCAGGATTGTCACCTATCTTTGGACAGTGTACATGGGAATGAGGATGGCTAGTTGAGCTTCCTCTTTATTTGAATTCCGGGGCTATGAAAATTAGTGTAATGTGGAAAACATGGCCACTACAGAGTACTTTGGATCTAGTTGATGTGTATTCTAAATTTCAAATCCTGCAGGCTGGCTTAGAAGTGTCTGCATTAAACCCTAGGTGCAACACTCTCTTCAACAGTGCCTTCCATTTCTAGGCAGAACCGTGCCACCACACAATCTTCTGAGAAATGTGCTTTGTGCTATCAGAATTGAAAGTAACACTGCGATCTGACACTCAAACGTGCCCTTCTTGGAGAAACTTTTGAAGGTGAAAACTTCAAAACACAGAGTAGAAAACTCCAAAGGAAGTGGGGGTATCTGGGACACTTGTCGGTGTTGTGTATCTGCAGTGCCCCAACATGAGCAGCAGGGGGCGGACCTGCGTGAGGCTAACCCCCCACAAGTGTTTGCTAGTCTGGAACACCCAGCCTTCTTCTGTTAACACTTGCTCCAAGTCCAAGGAGGTCGCCACAAAAGAGTGCCGCTATCAATAAATTGTACAAGCTTAGGACATACGGTGAATAACACTGCAGAAATGACTGGAGATGACACGTGGGTCTGACTTTGCCTTTTGAAAACAACGCTGACCAATTTTTATTTTGTTTATTTTGGTGATTGGGAGGCTTAAAGGAGCTGGAGGGGGGGCTTGCCCTCAGTAGTAAAGAGGCCATCTCTGAAAGCAACAAGTGGACGTGAATATTGCCTGGGGAATTTATCCAGCCTCTTTGCAATAGTTTAATTTGTAGGTAATATTCTCTTTTACATGTTAAATCAAAACCTTCCCCCCTTCCGCTAACCCCACTCCAAACCCAGAAATTGATTTGATGAACCTCGTTTCCAATAGGACCTTAGGAAATGTGGCTTCTGCGGGGGTCTCCTGCATGTGGCTGCATTTTGCATGTGAATGGGTGATGCATTTTACTTGCTTTATGCCAAGTCCCAAGTAGATGAACCAAGTTGGAAAAATCTGTAGGGACCAGAAAGAGCTGGCTCTGAAACTACAAACACATGGGGTTGCAAAGCAAAATCCTGTCCTTGCCCCGACTGCATACACATAGCCACATACACCCCGGCTCCTTTCTCCTCCCTATCCCCAATGAATGTCTGAGGAGACACAGTCATAAACCTCAGTACTCACCATATTGACTTCAGAAACCATATCGATGCTGGCAATGTCAATATTCATTCCCACGGCCACGGGGGGACCTGCAAACCAAAAGGGCCAGCCACGTGATTTCTCAGAACTTCATTCATTCTTAGCAAGAGTTGTCCCTGGGCCTGGGACACTCTGCCCCCCAAGTCCCTCCCCACGGCTCACCCTCAAACTCTTCAAGTCCTGCTTCTTTTCTAAAAGCGTTACAGGAGCTCCTCTAGGAAATGCTCTGTTGAACAGGCACACACGTGTCCTGAGGGATGAGGGATTCCAGCTCTGTCTACACATGTAGATGCCTCAGCAGGAGCGTACACACAACTCACAAAAACACAGGAACATTCTAGCCCAAGGGAATTTTATATATTGCCTTGAAACCCTCCTCCTCATTCCCCCCCACAGCTTTTGTGTGCAGGTTTTAACTCTCTGAGCTTCATAAGACTCTGAAGCAAAATTAAACAGGCATATCGGGGTTTCTAAGGCTGCAGCCAAAGAGGTCTCTGGCCTTCCTCCCTGCTTCCCCTCCAAGCTCCTCAAGTCCTCTTCCCTCCCACCCCCCACCCCCATTCCACTGCCCCTGCAGTGAGGCTTCCAGGACTGGATAATATCCAGACACCAGGCACTTGAAACCGTGGTCAGAACTCTTCCAAAGTAGGCGGGCACAGGGGGTTAATGCCACTTCTCATCCAATTGTCTGCACTTCTTGTCCTCCAAAATGTTCACCGCAGCCTTCACTAAGCCAGGTTCTCTGGGCACACCATTAACTAAACTTGAGATTTGTAACTGAACGAGGCAATGACAGTGAAGCAAAGGATTTATAACAGTGACGCCCAAGGACAGCAAGCACCCATACATGCTAGGAGGGTCTCTCTCACTGGAAGACCATCTAAGTGCTGGCTAGTAACCAACCGGTTTAAGTTTGGGTCAGTGTTTCAATATGGTAACACCGAGACACATTTCATTCACCACGATGAGGGAGAGGGAAGAGACAGCCAGCACAAAGCTCAAAAGACAGCTTAGGAGGCAATAGCTGGGTTGTTTCTTATTTCCACGGCAACCCCATTACCTCCAAAATCTGGTCTCAGACGAATGTCATAGCCTTTCAGGAGTCTATCCACCGTCTCTTTAACCAGTGACATGTTACTAGGATCATTGACACTGAAGAAAGAAAAGACAATAAGTAGGCATCAGTCAGGCAGCAGGCACAGCGTCCTCAGCGTCTATCTGATCCTCCCCACCGATCCCGGTTCACCGAGGTATGCAGAGCCCTTCAAAGTGAGAAAGGAAAAAACGGAAGCCTTAGGCACACTTACCTCTGCGCACAGACAGCGGCGATTATTAAGGGGAATGGCCAGATCCCAAAGTAGCCTTTTTTCCGAACTCTCCACATCCCTTTAGTTTTTGATGGGATTGAGGGCTTCACTGAAGAGAGGAGATCCAACTTAGTCTGCCCAGTGCAGTAATTCTAATGTGAGGCGCATGCGCACGGCGTACCAAAACATCAAAGGGGCAGCGGCGGCTGCCTGGGACCTAGCAGATTTTCTTGCTAAGAAAAAAAATAAAAATAAATTAAAGGGGAAAAAGGAAAAACATATAAATGCATACTATATACGTATTTGAATACTATAAAAAAATCACCCCGCAAGAGGACCCAGAGTAAAAATCTTTGTTGTCCTTCCGTTAAGACAAAAACAACTAGAGCGGCTGGTAAGTTTCGGTAGTTGCAGGAGGCAGTTTTGCACCTCGCGGGTTGTAGGTTGTGTGTGTGTGTGTGTGTGTGTGTGTGTGTGTGTGTGTCCTCTTAAATATGCAAAACCAGATTAGACATTTAGGGGAGAGCAGGTGTGGAGTGCGAGCGGAAAACGGGTTCCTGGGAGACCACTTCTGGTCTCAGCAAGCAGATGGGGAGAGGAGTTTGAACTTTATTTCCTTGGCGAATAGCATCCCCTGCCTGGGGCGAGAGGAGTGTGGAGGTGGGGGTTGTGCGGTGGGGGGAGGGGAGGGTGGGGGGTGCAGGAGTGGAAGGGGAGGGAGAAAATAAACCAATGGGAGGAGAGTTGAGCAATCCTTTGGATTTAGGGCGGGTGGGGGGGGGGAGTAGAGAATAAAAAAGACACGGAACAATAAAAAAGGAAGCCAGAGAAAGAGAAGAATAAAATGCTGCCTATTTTTTCCTAGGAGTCCAGGAGCAAGCTTTTCTTCACTACTCACGAGCGATTTCTTTATCCAGCTCCTTACCCTTTGCCCCCTATTCCCTGAGAAGAAACCCTCGGGGTCCCGGTTCCTCGCGGTGTGACGTGGCTGACCCGCTAGTCCGGATTATTTATAGCAGAAGGGCGAGGGGGGGCGAGGGGAGAGAGGGCAGCGCTGCCTCTCCAGGTTTCAGTCTGACTCTGCAGTGGGGGATTATTAGCAGGGAGAGTGGGGTTTGAAGGGGGGTGGGGGTGACAGGACCTGGAAAGAGGCAGCACCCGAACGTGGGGGCGAGGGGCGAGAGGGCTGGGGCGGCGACGCGGTACCAGGAGGGCAGGTGGCGGAGTGGGAAGCGCCCGCTGGTCCCACGCCCCCTCGGGGCACGCGCACACGCGCGCACGTGCAGGCTCACTCCCCGGGCGCGCCCGCCCCTCCTTACCTCGCGGGGCTGCGCTGCCGCCCACTCCCGCCGCGTGCGCCCTAGCCGGGAGGGCAGGGGAAGGGGAGGGGGGGGGCGGGCGGGGACACTGGCTGTTCCGGGGCTGTTCCCAAAGCCAGAGTGGTCCCTAGAAGGCAGGCACAATGGAGAAGGAGCTGGGGGCCGCCCGGGGCACCGCGATCTCCAGCGCTCTGCACCACATCTCGTCTTCTCTCCCTTTCCAGGGGTCCGGGGGGACTTGCACACCCCGAAGCTGCCTCGTGGTTTCCGCCTGAGACTGGATCGGGCTAGCTAGCCACTGCCGCGGAGACCCCGAGGAGACCGGGAGCGCGCTCAGGGGCTGGCGAGGGAGGGAGACACTCAATTCATGGGAGAAGTCTTTCCGCAGCCCCAGGTGGAGAGACGTGCCACTGACGCCCCGAGGTGCCCCCAGGCTCGGGGCATCCTGACCTTCTGAAGGAGCCTGGAGGAATGGCACTCCGGGGGTTATCCTGGAAGCAGGGTGGAGGGCAGGTGCTCCCGCTACCCCCTCCCCCACCCCTGGGTGAATACCTTTAGAAGTCTTAGGTCTAACCTACATTCTGGACACCAAAGCTTAACTTCTAACTCCCCCTCCTACCAACCATCTTTACCATTAGCTGAGCGCCTACTATGTGCCAGGAGTGCTTCATTAATTAATCCCTGCAATTATCCTAGTTTAGCTATCACCTTCGTTTCCCCATGTTATGGATTTAGAAAGTGGCTCGTTGGAGCTAAGTAACTTGCCCAAGATCACCCGGTGGCTAGAAGTGAAACCAGGATTGGACTCCAAAACCTGCTTCCCTAACCAGGCAGCCTTGACTCCCAGGTCCCCACCTTGCCCACTGCTGGCTGGTCGCTGTGGCGGAACTCCCTAGGCTCGGGAGCTCTCGGTGCCCGCAGGAGGAACGCGGGGCGGGGAGGGGGTGGGGGTGGGGGTGGGGGGTGGGGAGGCGCTCCCCGCACCAGGCTGGCCCGCTGGTGCCTGGGGAGAGAAGGGGACGCCCACCGCTGGAATAGGCGGCAGTGGGCCCGGGTTGCTCTGCTGGCTCGCAGTCTTCACAGCACCCAGGACTCTGAGGAGTCCTGGTCGGAGCTGTACTTGACCCATTTACTACTTGACATCCTTATCGTTGCCTGGATCAGAGGCTCCACTCTGGGCAGCTGAGGGGATGACTGGGAGGGAAGGGTGGAGGCTGGGAGGCAGGAAGCCTACAGCTCCCCAAGGCTGGAAGGCGAGCAGGAAGGGAGAGCCCTGTGCCTTCACAGATTGAGGGAGTTTCTGCCTTAGAGGCAGGTAAGACAGTACCATGAACGGTGCAGATCTCCAGCCCAGGGTTCTTACAGGGCTGCGAAGTTCATAGTAGTTCATCCAAAGATGCACACACCACCACCACCACCACCACCACCACCACCACCACCACCACCACCACCACCCTCCACCCACCCCCCACCCTCCGCAGGCCCAGGGAAGAGAATTGAAATTGGTAGCTCTCCTATCTGTAATTCTGTAATTACTTGGGTTGAGACTTACAGAAATCAAAATGTATACCAATGGCGGAGAAAAACGACCAATTTTCCATTTTTTTTTTCTTCTTGTACACAATGGGAATCTTTTACACAAACTTCTGTATAGGAGGGAAAACCAAGTTCAGATTGTTAACATTATACCCAGAGGGTTCCTAAACCCCAGGAAAACCAAGGTGAAGCCCTAAAAATCTCTTCCTGTAGACAAAACAGGGTTTTCCTTCTGACCCCTACTTATCCACAGGGCACCTTCCACACTGCCTGCCCCGCCCGCTTAGGCTCACTTCAGTTTAGGCTAAAGACTAAAATTCAGTGACCAGAACAAAACCACAAATACTGCCATCCACTGAAAATAATGATGATGGCCCAGGAACCAGAGGCCTACTTTGGGTTCAAATTTCAGTTCAAATACTTAGTAACCTTTGTGACTTGGGCAGATCACCTACCCTCTTCAAACCTTCGTTTCCTCTTCTATAAAAAATGAAAATAATAATAGTACCTTCTCCATTTGATTGTTGTAGTAGTTTAATTCTATCAAATATTTTTCCCTTATGCTGGTCAAAAATACCTTTTGCTGCAATCATTGCCTTCACAAACAACTGGAAAATAAAATTGTTCCTAAATGACCATAAATTCCAAAATATGGGCTTATTGCTCCATGAAGTTTTACTCTACAGAATTAGAAATGCCCACCAAGTCCTGGATGTTTCTCCTTCAGCAAGTAGCACTAACATCAAAACTTCCATAAAATGCTTGGCCATAATATCTGATGACATATAAATCAATTTTGATCTTTAACTAAAAATATAACATGTAATAATAAAATAATATCAAAATGTCAGATGCTGTTGCAGATTCTTTTTATACATTAAATTTACATATCTAATCCTCACCATATGCCTGTAAAATGTTAACTACTATTACCTCCATTTTATCTATGAGGACACAGAAGCAGAGGTTAAATTGCCATAAAATTACACAGTTTATAAGAAAATATTACAGGACTCACGCCCTTCCTGATAACTGTGTGGCTTTATAAATAAAACTCTTCTAATTTTATCTCCTCTACTAGACTCAACTTATCTCAGCCTGAGTTAACATAACAGAAATACACTCTTAGGCTCGACAAAGGAGCTCTGAACCTAACAGAGATTGGCTTTAACAATCACATGACCAACAGGAAATGCTGAGAGCTGGAGTTAACAGGACATTTTTTAAAGGAGTATACCTTTTAGCACTACCTCAGATTAATCCGTCTTCAAGAGTACAGAAAAGTGCTCCTCAAATACAGAATAAAATCACGGATGCTCTAAATCTAGGTGAAATGGTTAGGTAAGGACATTACCTAAGCACCAACACCATGGGATGCTAATTCTACTCATGTCCAGTCTCAGCAGCACATCCCTTATGCTATGAAAGGATACAATGGGAGAAAAGTCCTTTTTACCAATTGCTTCTCAAAATCTAAAGGGGAGAAGAGGTGTGCCTTATCAATATAAGTCATGGAACAAAATTGATGTATAAGCAGTGACACGAAAGGAATATTCCCGCCATTGGTATCCTAAGGAATTGATGTATAAGCAGTGACACGGAAGGAATATTCTCCGCCATTGGTATCCTAAGGAATATTTCTTTAAAATCTCTTGCCAGTTGGTTTCTTAGGGATGGCCATTGAGAGCTGCCCAAAGATAGGTAAGCCAATGTGTAAAAAGGAGTTTTCCAAATGTGAGTCACACCACTGAGTCCTTTCCTGATACCCCCGTGCGTGTCAGGGCTCTTTACCACTAGATGAGTTAGAGAGTCTAGGGTCTACAAGCATTTTGAGAACCTATAAAAATGTTGGAATTATCAAAAATGTACATATTGGCTCCATATTTAAAAAGCAAACTGCAATGTTGAAAGTAGTTAATGTTTAATTAAATGTCTATAAAATGTAATACCATGTCTGTAATTGCACACATTTAAATTTTACATGGAGAAGTTACATTTTAATTTGCTTTATATTGTGTCAAGGATCTTCAAAGTTTTTAGAGAGAGGACTTGAGCTTATGAAGGTATTAAAAAGCACCATCTGTCTCCATCCTCAGTCAGAGTCAGTCTCTCCCCACTTCTATGCATCTAAAACCAGTTGTAGCATCTTCCTTTTTTGTTTTTGGTTTTGTTAAAACCCTCTTTGCAAGTATCTCCATTTGCTAATTCTACAAGGGACTTCCATTCTTATTTTTATTATTCTATAGGCTCAGTGCATTTACCTAACTTGTTTGAGGCACTCTGATTGATAAATTATAATTATTATTCATAGGCAATACTTCTTGAGTGCTTGCTTACTAGCTTGCTCACTCTATGATAAACACCAACAATTACTATTTAATACTTTGAAGTGTATTACTCAGTAGTGTATTATTTAGTGCTCTTGGGGTTGCAAGTGACAGAAAACAAACTGAAACTAGCAAAAGAGACTATTAGGTCATGTAACTAAAAAAGTCCAGGGTGTTCAGCTCTGAGCATAGGTGGATTTAGAGGCTTAACCTATTTCATCTCACAATTTGATTTTATGAAGGTTGACTTCATTCTCAGACATGCTCTTTTCCAAAGATGACCATCAGCTACTATCTCCTATGATTTCAATTACCAACCCTGAGAAGATGAGCATTTTAGTAACTCCACCAAAACTACAAGATAGGCCAGTCTATGGTGCCTTAGATCATAGTTCCATCATCAACCTATCACTTGTTCTTATCGGTGAGCTGGCTCTCACTTCTGGTCCTGAAGTTGGGGTAAACCGTATCCAATCCATTGAACAAGGAATGGTTGAGGAATGATTATCCAAAGGAAGATTGTTAATGTGCTATTACAAGAAAGAGAAGGAATGGAGGTTGTACAGATAAAAACCACATATTTCTACCATAGGTAGAAGAGGTATTATTAACTAACCATAAATTTTTGATAAAGATTTTGTGACATAGGAACTTGACTATGACTAGAAGAGGTTCTAGAACATTCACTTAAGGCAGTGTCCTTCCAAGTAGCCAATAAGAATGAATGAATGAACACATCAGTCTAGAATATGTGGTCTCTCAGATTTATGTCAAGGGTAGATGATTACTACTTAATATTTTAGCAACTCACATAGTCATATGTGACACAATCACCCTGAAAACTTTAAAAATAATCATGGTGTAAATGAATAAACATGTAAATACATGCAAAGATCAATAAAAAAATTTAATAAAATTATGAACAAGAATGACTAGGCATAGAAGACCCTTAATACTTGAATATTTGGGTAACTGAGACCTATAGTAAAAATATTATGTTTATATCAAATAATTTCATTAGTTCCACTTATACTTTGTTGAATAAATGAATTTCACAACAACCTTTTTGCTGTCTAAGCAATTAAATACAATATTTCCCATATTAATAATCAATTAGATGTTAACATATAATTTTCCTTAATAATAGAAATAGACCTTGGTTTGGTATAGAACTATAACACATAAGTCATTGCTGATACTAAATGGCCTTTCCTGACCTTCAATTCTAACCTCACTACTACACCTAATTAATTTTCACAAAATACTGTGAGGTAAGTTCTAATATTATCCCCATTTCACAATATTCTGAAAGTGTCAAAGGGTTTGTGATTAAGAAAAGCTTTTCTGCAGAAAAGGAGCAATGGAGAACCTGGCGAAGTCTGTTAGAGTGAATATTTTCTCTAATTGGAAACCTGAAGAATAGGTAGTAATCAACACTCTTTCCTTCCATTTGTTTTAACGTAATTCTCTCATCACAGAAATTGCATGAAGATCATTTAGGTCCAAGCTCCCAGGAAGATAAATTTGGTTTTGGGGTCAATGATTAAGGGCCCTGAGTAGAAATGTTCCTACAGAGGGCTGTCTCATGGGGTGGCAGAGAGCACAGCCATTGCTTCTTAAGATAAAGTCAATCCCTTTCAGGCGAGAAAGCCCATCAACCAATGTCTACCAGGGTTTACTGTTTTAAATGTAACTTGTCTTTTTAATTTTTCCAGTTGTATGGAGCTACAAGGGACATATAGCATTGTGTATGTTTCATTGTACAGCATAATGATTTGATGTACATATATTGTGAAATGACCACTCTAATAAATTTAGCTAAAATCCATCATCTAATATAGATACACCAAAAAAGGTTCTCTTTGTGATGAGAACTCAAAGAATTTACTCTCTTCACAGCTTTCAAATATATTATGCAGCGTGTCAACTATAGTCATCAAGTTGTACATTATATCCGCAGTGCTTATTTATAACTGGAAGTGTGTACCTTTGACGATCTTCATCCAGTTTCTCCACACTCGCCTCTGATAACCAAAAATCTAATCTCCTCTTCTATGAGTCTGTTGTTGTTGGGATTCCACGTGTGACTGAGCCCATCATTTGTCTGTCTTTGTCATATATATCACAACTTCTTTACCCATTAATTTGTTGATGGACACTTAGGTTGTTTCCATGTCCTGGCTACTATAAATAATAGTGCTATGAACATGGGGGTGCAGATGTCTATTTCAGATATGTGTTTTGTTTCCTTAGGATATATTCCCCAGGAGTGGAAGTGATGGATCATATGGTGGTGCTATTATGATGTTATTGAGGAACCTCCATACTGTTTTCTAAAGTGGCTATATCGCTTTACCATCCCACCAACAGTTCACAAGTGTTCCTTTTTCTCCACATCCTCAACAGCACTTGTTATCTCTTGTCTTTTTGACAGTAGTCACTATAACAGGGAATGAGCTGATATCTCACTTAGGTTTTTGATACACTTTTCCCTAATGAGGAGTGATGTTCAGCACTTTTTCATGTGCTTGTTAGCCATTCATGTATCTGCTTTGGAGAAATGTCTATTCAGGGCCTTTGCCCATTTTTAATTGGAATATTTGTGGGATTTTTTGCTAAGTATAATTTATCTTTTTGGAAATTTAGAAGTAAGGGATATAGCTATTAGAGTCAATGATGCATCAACAAAAAGCAATGGGAACTTTGGGAATTTGGCATGCTCTAAACATGCACTTTATCCAGAAGTTGGCATGAAGACCTTTGATGGTTCAAGAGATGATTCTGGATATTACATGGACAGAGGTCTAAATAGGAATATCACCAGGTGTCTCAGCTCTCTTTCATCCTGAGTTAGTCACAAAGAAAGTCACAGTTTGCTGTCAATATGCCATCAATATTCCTCTATGACTTACTTGTTCCTTGTCCATTTGAACTGAAGGATAAAAGTCTTCAGATGCAAATCATTGTTCTTTTTCATTATGTATATACTCCATTTGTGATCAATAATAGAGTTCCATGAAAGGTAGTGATAGCATAGTTCATTTGAATACATTTATTTAAGTTAAAACTGTGTAAGTTTAAGAACATATTGATAAAAAAAAAAAAAGCCACCTGGCTGGTGTGACTCAGTGGTTGAGTATCAACCCATGAAACAGGAGGTCACCTTTCGGTTCGATTCCCAGTCAGGGCACATGCCCAGGTTGTGGGCTTGATCCCCATTAGGGGGCATGTAGGAGGCAGCTGATCAATGTGATCAATGATTCTCTCTCATCATTGATGTTTCTATCTCTCCCTCTCCCTTCTGATCTCTGAAATTAATAATAAAAAAAAGAAAATGTTTTAAGAAAAAGCAGAGCAGGTGGTGCGTGGATTTGAAAAAAAATGTAGGCGGTATGCAAACATTTGGGAATCTGACACTAAACAATTTGGGTAGGAACAACCTGCCAAAATCTTATAAGATTCAGTCTTAGAGTTTAGGCTGAAGTGAGGGCTTCCTAACTCTTACGTATCTCTGATGATCAGAAATCACTAGCGTGAGCCCTGCCAGAGTGGCTCAGTTGGTTGGAGTGTCACCCCATATGCCAAAAGACTGCAGGTTTGATTCCAGATCAGGGCACCTACCTAGTCTGCTGGTTCCATCCCTGATCAAGGTGGTTCCATCCCTGATAATTGTGCATAAGGGAGGCAGCTGATCATTGTTTCTCTCTCATATAGATGTTTTCCTCTCACATAGATGTTTCTCTCTCTCTCTCTCTCTCTCTCTCTCTCTCTCTCTCTCTCTCTCCTCTTCCCCTTCCTCTTTTTCAAAACAACCAATAAACACATATCCTGAGGTGAGGATGTAAAAAGGGAAAAAATCACTAGTGTGAGTGATTAGCATTCAAATGTGAAGTTAACCTGAACATCATTAGATGACAAGGTTACCTTTATGACACAGGCTGCCAAAATCTAATTCGGCAATTCAGTGAATATACTGCACATCTATGTACATAGAAATGTGCTTGGTTCTGCAGAGAACAAAAAGATGGATTAGACAATATTCCTTCCCTTAAGGAGCTAAATTGTAGCAGGGTGAGGAAGATAGAAAAAAAAATTGATTAAGCAATAGAATATTAATGTTATAAGAAAGGCATAAACTAAGAAGAGCATAATCCAAGGAGGGTGCAGGAAAAAGAGGTCACAAATGGTTGGAATTAAATGGGAAAGCCTTTACTGAAAAAAAAAAAAAAAAAAAAAGATCCACTAGTGCCATGGTCAGCAAACTGAGGCTCGCGAGCCACATGCGGCTCTTTGGCCCCTTGAGTGTGGCTCTTCCACATAATACCGTGGCCTGGGCAAGTCTATTTTGAAGAAGTGGCATTAGAAGAAGTTTAAGTTTAAAAAATTTGGCTCTCAAAAGAAATTTCAATCGTTGTACTGTTGATATTTGGCTCTGTTGACTAATGAGTTTGCCAACCACTGCACTAGTGGGAAAATACAGTAAGATATTTACCAGAACAGAAAAACAAAATACCTCTCATATCATGGAAAAGGCACTACTGATTTGAGAGGGTCTTTTATGTCATCTTTATATTCAAAGGGGCATGAGAATATTTTGAAGGAATGGCATAGCATTATATTTCCTTTTAATCTTAGTGTGAAGTTGAACTGACTTGGGGAAGAAACCTTGTATCTCAGATTCTTTTAAAATTAGACTGGAAAAGCACTTAAGAATTTACTATAAGAAACCTGAATAGTAAAATGGGTGCTCATCTAATTGTTTGTATGTGTTGTTGTGTTGTTGTTTTTTCATTTTTTTTTTTTTTTTTGAGCTCAAGTTCTATGGTATACAAAGAGCTGGCTGTGCCCTTCCATTCTTCTATACAGAGAGGGGAGTATTATCAGGACATGAGAAAAGAAAACCATTAAGATGTTATTCGACCAAAACTGAAGTTTTACTAGGAAAAAAAGTACAGTGGGAGAGTGATGGTAGGAAGATAAAATCTAAAATGTAAAGATTTAAAAAATCAGGTATCAGTTAAAACAACTTTTGAAGATAGCTAATAGATTTAGAAAGACCCTCGAGTAAGCAATCATTGCGATCTTGGAGTATAACACAAAATTCCTATGAATTATTATAGGTAAAACAAGAAACTTAAAATAAGTATCTAGCTCATCACAGGAACCTCTGGTCTATGCCTCCAAACTGGTTAATTTATGTGTTTGCCTTTGCTAATAAGGGCCTGAAGAAGACAACCCCAGTCCCCCTCCCAAGTTCCCCCAGATCATTTTGCATTACATACCTCCCTCCAATCACACAAGCACATACACATTTTTTGGAGTGACTTCTACATCCTGTATGCAACCTCTTCAGTATACCACCCTTGGGCTAGTGGGGCAGCTTTGGGCCACTGAGAAATACCTGGCGAATTTGCAACCTCCCAGGATGTCCATTAGCCAGTGATTACCTGGTGGGGAACAGGACAGCTCAGAAGCAATCCGCACTCCATGGATCCCTGTGCAGTCATGCTCAAATGTATCCTCAGAAGAGCTTTTGCTTGAAATACCATCCTTGGCCCTAGCCAGTTTGGCTCAATGTATAGAGCGTCGGCCTGTGGACTCAAGGGTCCCGAGTTTGATTTCGGTCAAGGGCACATGCCCAGGTTGTGGGCTCGGTCCCCAGTGGGGGGTGTACAGGAGGCGGCCAATTGATGATTCCCTCTTATCATTGATGTTTCTATCTCTCTCTTCCTCTCTAAAATCAATAATATATTAAAAAAAGAAAAAGAAATACCATCCTTGCTTGGTTTGCCCTCCCACTTCCTGTCTTACTTCCCCTACTTGCTTATCACTTGCCCAAGAGTCCTTCTCTCTTGGTCTGCTTCTGGGGAATGAATCTAAGATAAGTGGAAAGTATGAGATGCATCCTAGGGAAAAACCTTTGTTTCTGGAAAATAAGGTATCATTATTGGAACTCTACAGATGAAACACTGTAGAAAACACTACCTATGAGATGTTTTTTGGGGGGAGGGTTAGGGGAGAGTTGGTCAAGTTACAGCCTCTTCCTGTCTCTTAGTTGTCTCATATGTAAAATAGGTGATCCCTAAAGTTCCTTCCAAATCTAAGATTACCTAAGTCAGGGGTTGGCAAACTGTATATCTGGCCAGGTCCTGCCTGCCCCTGATTTATAAATAAAGTTCTACTGGAAACACAGCCATGCTCATTAGTTTACAAACTGTCTATACCTGCTTTCATGCTCCAAATGCAAAACTGAGTAACCCATGAGACATGTGCTATTATCATCCTCAACCTTTTTAAGTCAGATGGGGAAACTGAGGCAAAGGAAGGTTAAGTAACGTGCCCAAGTGGCAGGGCCAGTAATGGCAGAGCTGAGATTCACGTCCAGCCCATCCACCTCCAGAGCTGGCACTGTTAACCCGCCCTCATTTGGAAAGGCCATAATGAAAATGCATGTTAAACGCTTCTGACTCATAGTAACTACGTGTGTTTATTTTGTTTTTAGTAGGAAGGTTAACATTAACAGGGACACATGTGGAAGTATGAATGGAGGAGAGAGAGGGAGGAAGTCTGCAGGTTCATCAAAGTTGTCAGGAAATAACACCACCAATAAAATATTTTCTCACCATCACACATAGTCCTAAAATGTGGTTTTATGTTCTCTTCATCTTTCCTTGTGGTGCAAATCACAGACACCTTCACAAACAAATTCACGACTAAGATGCTTGACTTGGTCCTCAGCCTGCCAGCACCCTGTGTCTGCGGAGTGGAACTAATAATTTTGTGTCACTTCTCACTTCTAATCCCCTCCCCACGTCCTGAGATTGCAGCTCTGTGTAGACACCATGATGCTGAGGGTCACGGGCAGCGCAGCAGCACTGTCTGGTTTGTTGTTGTGGTTTTTTTGTTTTTTTGGTTTTTTGTGCTTTTTATTTTTCGAGCCCATTGACATAAATTCCCTCAAAATATTTGTGTGCATCCTCATCCACAGAGGTGAAGACCCACCGGGATGGAAGGAGTTCACACCGATGTAAGCTGAGGAAGAAGGGGACATCCAAAGAGGGAGGATGCAGGGGCAGTTTTCAACATATTTCCCTTGAGTGATAGGAGATCTAAAAAGATGTAGGTCATGGAGAAGCAGAGCAGTCATCTAAATTCATGATTTATAATTTTTAAAAAAATTTTTATGGTAAATATTTTGTCACACAATGTTTTGATCACCTTATGTGAACGTGACTCAACCTAGTTTTGGATATTATAACTATAACTTAACTCCTTTATTTATGGGTGATACATTCCTTATTCTGCCCAAATCAGAATTCCTAACATTATCATTTTTTGCAGCATTTGAGCCTGTAAGAAGATTAAATAAAATTTCCTTTCTCTCTCTCTCTCTCTCTCTCTCTCTCTCTCTCTCTCTCTCTCTCTCTCTCTCTCTCTCTTCTCGCTGTGTGTGTCTTACATGGCCATCATTAACTGATTGCCTGAGTAGGTAATTATACTACCCACTGTGCTTAGTGTTTAATATGCTTTATTTCATTTAATCTTCACATCAATCTCTGAGGTTGGGTTTGTGGTCACAATTTTCAGATGAGGTACCTAAGATTGTAAAAAGTTAAGGGACTTGCCCAAAGTGACACAGCAGGTTAATAGCATACTCAAAATTCCAGCTCAGGTCTGTCTGACTCTAGGTAGTCACCTTAAATATTGTGCAAGAACCCAAACAATTAAGGTAAAAAAAACATTCTCATATATTAATGTGAATCAAGAAATACAGCAAGAAATACAGGGTGGGGCAAAAGTAGGTTTACAGTTGTTTTTATGGAAAATAATTCAATATTTAATAAACAATAAAACAAAAATAAACTCTGTTTCACATACTCACAACTGGAAACCTACTTTTGCCCCACACTGTATATATATTTCCAAGTGAGAACCAGACAATATTATTGAGTCTAGATTGGCAGTGGGAAGGTAAATACATGTTATTACCAAGGTCAAGAACAGATTGGTGATAGCAGTCACCAAATTAGTCGGAGAAATAAACATTTATCCTAGTCAGAAGCTTGACAAAGATCAGGGATTTGGGAAAGATGTCTGATGTCCAAAAGGACACCTGGGCTAAGAAGTAGGGTATGAGGCAACCAATCAATGGGTCTCTCTCACGTCAATGCTTCTCTCTCTCTTCCACTCTCTCCCCCTCCCTTTCACTCTCTCTAAAATTCAATGGAAAAATATCCTTGGGTGAGGACTGACAACAGCAACAAAATACTTTGTACTCAATAGCCTTGGATCAGCATCAGGAAGAATGAATGAATTCACCTATAATCCTCAGGACATGTGATTTGAAACAAGAGTCAGGCTCTAAGTCTTACTCCGCTGGGTTGAATCTCAGCTCAACTGCTTCCTGAGTGTAGGCAACTACATTCTTTTCTTTGAGCCTCTGTTTACTGTTTTGTAAAGGAGGGATTATGGTAAAAATCTTTCTTGACACACAATTATCTCTCTAGGGCACTCCTTAGCAGATGGTGCACGTGAAACACAGATCTCAGCGTTATGGACTTAATGAATGGTAACCATCACGTTTCACTCCGCACACTGAACCGGAAGCTTACTTTCTCTTTTATTGTAATTCTCAGTTTGAGGGCATTTATGTGATTCTAGCCATACCTGGCTGATTATTAGCACTACTAGAAATAATCATTTGATTAATCTGGGAATATGGCTGGGCGGCTGGCATGTTTCAAGCTCCCCAGGTGATTCCAATGTGCAGTGATGGCTGCAAATGACTAACCTGGAGGCTGTTTCAGGAGGATGAGGAGAGCTAGCTCCACTCTGCATCCGACCTTCCTCAGGTGAGAAATCAAATAAGAATTCAAAGGGCAGATGAAAAAAGGCACACACTTTAGTGTTAAAAAACCTGAGAGATTCATATATGGCGTTCCTGGTGGCCTGTTAGCCCTACGTATTCTGTTTGTGACTGTGAACATTCATTCAATTTCTCTTATCCCTGAGATCATAGCTCCCACTGCCTCTTTGCAGAACCCAGTGACCCTAAGAGCTAAAATTACTCTCACAAGTCATTAATCAGAACATCTTTACATCATAAAATGTCAGTAAATTAATGGCCTTCCAGCAGCCTGAGAAAGCCTATGTATTTTGAAAGTGTCAGATGGACTTAAAGGCTTATCTTACAGAGAATATTTGAGGCCACAGATTACCATGCTCTTTCACAAATGGTGCAAAAACTTCCAACTACGCACCCCCCCCCCAGCCCCCGGTAAATACAGGGAAACTTCTAATTCCTTGAACATGTCTTTCAAGTCTCTTGAGCCCTCATTTCTAGATGCATCAAACTTCTCTTGCACAAACCCTGTGTTGTAACCAAATGATCAATATACTATACTTTGAGTGGGCATACTTTGTGCTTTTTGCCCTCTATACAGTAGTTTTAAAACTTTAATATGTATACAAACCACCAGGGAATCTTGTGACAGTACCACTCATTAGCATTTATTAGTGCTCATTCGTGGACTTGGGAGCACAATGGGTTTCTGTGTTCCTAACAAACTGCCATGAGATACAGTTGTTGCTGGTGCTACCAGGTGGTAGAATCACGCTTGGGTAGCAAGGCACTACATATAGGCTACTGCAATCTCAGGTAACCTCTAAGGGCCTATCTTGTCCTCTTTGCCTGTCTCCTTTCTACTTGTCTGCAATGTTTATGTGACAGAGTGACCCACTGAGATACTAATTTGCTTTCTTTTCCTCCCCATCCTTCTCATTCTCCACCCATTTCACAAAGATAGCAGGATCGCCTGTGCCTCCTCGTCTCAGGAGAAATTTCTGTTTCTGGGCCAAAGGAAAGGTGACTTGCAAGACATATTCTAATCTAGCCTGTTTTGTTTTCCTGAAGCCTAAGCCACTGAGAAGAGTGGTGCTGGGTTTCATGGAAAGTAGGAGACAGTCTGGTCTTTGCGAAGCAGCAGCAGTGAGGAGAATTCCCTGCCTGAGAAGGGGATGAAGGTCTGAGGGGTCCACATGCCTGAGGAGATGCTTGGGTACTGTTTCTAGGGTGTTGGCATCCTAGCCGCAGAGTTCCCAGCCTTGTCAGAGATGTAAACACCCAAGTTTGGCACATAAACTAGACAATCTTGGGCACTGAAGGCGGGAAGCTGCTTCCTTCTCATTTTAAACAAACTTAGAACCTCTGTACAAATGACAAATGGTTGGAGTTGGAATAAAAATAAATACCTGATGTGATCTTCTACATGTTGAGGAACTGAAAAAAAAAATTTAGGTTGATATATAGAAAATAAATGGATGCTTCCCTTAGGGCTGAATGTTTGAATCGCGTTTCATATGTGCTAAACTTTGTTCCAATCCAGTCTCCTCCCTGAAGCCTGATTTGATGTCCTAAAGAGTATCATGGTTGAGACAAGGAGTCCTGACTTTGGAATGTTGATGGAATTCCTGATTTGGGATGTACATGAGCCTCAGGGTTCTCTTTTGTAAAAACTCATAGCACTTAATCCATAGGACAGTTGAGAGGGTTAGAAGTAATAAGTGTGAAGTTGTTCTTATTCTTACTAACTCTACTACTATTATGACCACCATGTTTTACTATAACCACAGCAGTATTTCATTCTCACAGTTTGACATGCAATGTTGTGCACAACATTAATTTGAATATTAGTCAAGATCCCAACCAGGCACTAAATAATAAATTTTTGACCATAATGATGCCTGTGAATTTATTACCTACTCCTATTAGTAATTTTTCTGTGTATCTCAGTGCCATACCTATAGCATAACTCCGAATACAGATCTATTAGTGTCTTATAAAGAGTAGGTCCTCAGCAAATATTTGGCAACTGGTTGTTGCAATTCAATGACTTTTGATAATTTAAAAGAAGAGTAGGAGAAGTTTTAGATGTAAATTTGGCAATCTGGGATTAGAGAAAGTATGCATTTTAGTCTATATTACCTCAATATTGCTTTAAGCTTAATTGTATCCAAGTAGGATACAATCCTACTTAATTACCAAGTAGGCTAAATGTTAGGGTACATGCAACTGTGGGAATAGGAGCAGGCATAAATAGACTAGTAAAGCGAACCACTTTTTCTCCATTTATTATATAAGTATTTTTGCAAATTTTTTGAACCTAGGGTATCTAGGGATAAAGTGTTATGCTGTTTACCCAATTAAATAGCTCATGTTTTTAAAAGTGATATTGCTATGTGTGTATCAGCAAAATGTGACAATCAGTTCCCTAGAATTCAGTTAGTTAAGGGTTAAGTTCTACCCTAGCAACAGAAACTTTACAGCTGCTATCAGAAATACAGTAATTACTTTGGTCAACATTCTCCAAAAACTCCAGCTGTCTTATCAAGCTTGCTTTGTCAGAACGACTCCTTTCATGTTAGGGGGCATAAGTTGTAAAATAACCACAATGGTGCCAATGAAAGAGTTGGAAATATATACATACACATATATATATCAGAAGCCATGTTGAGGCTTTTTTTTTTTTTTTTTGCTTGACTCTAAGATTCTAATATCTACTGTGCTTTTAGACAATCTTCCACTGAATTTTAGGGACTGCAGAAATAAGAATCTGTAGCTTTTTCCTTTGAAATTAAATCCATACAAAATCAGTACCAACAGTGGCCATGAATGCAAATCTCCACCCACCCAACATAAACTGAAGACAGCAGTAACATATATCCTGTGTGCTCTAAAACCATCACCTCGGTGTGAGGATCCTCCGAACAGAAGCCTCGCTCTAGATCTAGTCAGAGGTTCAGAATGGTTTATGGGTGTGAGTATTCAGGGAAATCCCTATCATTCATGGACTTAGGGTCATTATGAACTTTCAATTCATACAAATATTAGTCATTTCATTTCTTCTGTGGGAGAAGATTCAGTGAGGAGGAACTGGGGACCAATTAACTTATAGTCAGGTGATAAGAAAGGGATGTGTGAGGAAAGAAGAGTGAAGAACTGGTGTTAATGGGACTGAGTTAAGTACAATTAGAGTGTCCAAACTCTACACAATAGCACTTAGCAAAGGAATGTTTCCGTGGAAGACTATACATGGTAATAAGCCCTGAGAATCAGGTAGTGAATGAAAAGGCAAAGTCCTTATTCATCTAATTAATATTCTATTTGTATAGAGACTGATATAGCTACAAAGAAGAACAAATCAAATGATGTAATATAGTAATAAGCACTATGAAGGCTACGAAGGATAAATAAAGTGGAGAAAGGAAATTTTAGGCTATTTAAATGTAGTGATCAGGAAGACTACGCTGACATTTGAAATTTGAATTGCTACCTGAGAGATGAAAAATGCCAGAACCAAACTGGAAAATACTTAGGAAAAGAGAAATCCAGGCACCAATGAAGAACAAGCACAAAAGCCCCACATAATGGAAAAGCTTGAAATAAGTCAAGAAATAAAAAAAGACTGAATTTGCACTTTAGGAATACTAGTAAAAGTTACCTGGCTTGAGATTAGTTTAGAGAGATGCAGAATCTTGTAGGCTAGAATAAGAAATTTGCATTTGAAGTGCAATGGCTAAACATGGCATTGCTTATGTTTCCAAACTTACTATGTTTGCCAGATATAAAACATTGAATTTAAAAAACAATACTATTGCCCTAGCTGGTTTGGCTCAGTGGATAGAGTGTCAGCCTGCAGACTAAAGGGTACCAGGTTCGATTCAGGTCAAGGGCACATGCCTGGGTTGTGGGCTCAATCCCCAGTAGGGGGCATGCAGGAGGTAGCCAATCAATGATTCTCTCTCATCATTGATGTTTCTAACTCTCTCCATCTCCCTTCCTCTCTGAAATCAATGAAAATAAATAAAAATATTATTTTCAGTAGTACCCGCCCCCTCAATTAAGTAGTTAGGTATAAAACTAAGAAAATATGCACAAGATCTGTAGGAGGAAAACTAAAACAAATCCCAATGAAAAAACATCTATATAATCTGAAATTATCCTATATAAAAAAGAGCTAATATGCTAATTAGATGGAACAGCAGAACAACCGTCCAATGACCTTCTGGAGGAAGCTGGGGCTGCGAGGGCTGAGCCCCGTGCACGAATTTCGTGCATTGGGCCTCTAGTTCTAAAATAAGACTTTTACTAAAAAATTGCTGTGGCATAATATTTAAAAATAAGAAATAAATCAAGAGTCCATCAAAAGTAAAATTGCCCAGCTGGTGTGGCTCAGTGGTTGAGCTTCGACCTATGAACCAGGTCATGGTTTCATTTCAGGTCAGGGCACATGCCTGGGATACAGACTTGATCCCCAATAGGGGGCATGCAGGAGGCAGTTAATCAATGATTCTCTTTCATCATTGATGTTTCTAGCTCTCTCTCCCTCTCCATTCCTCTCTGAAATCAATAAAAATATATTTAAAAAAAATTAAAATTGATAAAATATCTTGAGGTCTATGCTGACAATGGTATATTACACTGTGCTTAAAATAACAAATTTCTCATGCCTGCAACAACATGGATGCATTTCAAAAATATTTTGCTGAGAAAAAAAGCCAGAACCAAAGAGTACATATTGCATGACATCATTCATATACATTTTCATGTGAAAGAAAGAAAAACAACGGTTGCCTCTGAGGGATAGGGATTGGAAGAGAGCATGGGAGAAATGTCTAGAGTTCTGAGGATGTTCTCTATCTCAATTTTGGTAGCAGTCAAATGAAGTATATACTAGTATTCATCAGAACACACTGAACTGTATTTTTACAACCTAAGCCTTCGTGGCATGTAAATTTTATTTCAAAAACACCTACATTACAATTTTTAAAATACTTGGCTGTGGTGGGAAGAATGCATTTCAAGAAGTAAGAGCAGTATCAAGGAAACCATTTAAAAGGCTGATTGGAAATCTGGAGGAAAAATATGTGGTATAGCAGAGAACCAGAGAAATAGATGGGTTGGTGATATTCTTTAGAGCTGGAGGCCACTGGGATATGCTGTTTTATTAGATGAGGACAATTAGAAATTCTTATGGCGAGGACTCTGAACTTTATCAGCAGACTCAGATATGAATTTCAGCTCTGCTACTTTTCAATTTTGTGATCACACATGAATAGTTTCATCTCTTTGGGCCTTTAATATCTCATCTTTTAAGCAAGCTAGTTAGACTTATCCTTCCTAGCTCACAGGTTCCAGAAAGAATTGGATGAGGTAGTGTATAAATGGCAGTGTATTACAGATATTAAAATTGTCATTAAATACATTATGTAAGGAGTGTGACTGGAAAATATAGCCTGGGTACTTTAATCATCCCCTCGAGCAGGTAAAATAGCCTAGCTTTGCAAACAGTTCCACTGCCCTGGAGGGATGGTACAGTTATGGCTCTCAAATTGGGACCTTAAATTAAGAATCTCTGACTACAGGTAAGGAAAACACATTTTGAGTACCTGGCAAGAGATCAAGGTTGCAATACTCAGAAAATAGTGCTAGGTAGCATCTATTATGGGAGTCTCCAAAATTCTACACACAGAACCTCCTGCAACATGATAACACCTCAAACTCAGTATACTTTGCATCTGCTTGCAAACAAGCACTGAGAGGTATTGTTATATCTTTGGAACAACTTATCTGGGCTATACCACTGTAACTCTGTGCTCAAGACTCTCATGATAAGTCCAAGATGACAGCCAATCAAATGTTACTCAACCAAGGTTTCCTAGGCAACTGACACACTGCTAAAGGAATGAATTGCACACAGTTGGGAAGAAAAATACTGCAGCAGATCCTGAGAAACCAAGATGGCAGCATAGGTAAACACCTAACTGCTGCCTCGCACAACAATTTCAAAACTACAACTAAAAGACAAAATGGACATCATCCAGAACCACAGGAAGGCTGGCTGAGTAGAAATTCTACAACTAGAAGGAAAGAGAAAAGCACAATGAGACACAGAGGAGCTACAGAAGGCAGAGGTACTGAGACGCGCGCAGAGAGGACTGGCAACTGAGTATGCAGCTGGCTTTCTCAAGCAGGAGGGAGACAAAAGCTCCCAACTGTGCTGAACTCCAGTTCTGGGCGAGACTCTGGGGACCCAGACTCATACGGGGTGAAACTGGACTGTCAGGAAAGAGAAAAGCATACTGAGACTCAGAGGAACTGCAGAAGGCAGAGGTACCAAAGCGCATGAGCGGAGAGGGCGGGCAACTGAGTACACGGCTGGCTTTCTCGAGCAGAAGGGAAACAAAAGCTCCCAAATGCACTGAGACTCCGGGCGAGACTCTGAGGACCCAGACTCATTTGGGGAGAAACTGGACTGTCTTACAGTGGGCGAAACTCAAGGGTGGTTTTCCCTCAGAGGTGCTTGCAGCGATTACCACGGGACACTGAGACCCAGGGGCCTCATAGGGCAGGGCTGACGGGAAGCCAATGCTGTCTGCTCCACCCTGAGATTCTGCCCCATCCAAGTTGAGCACAGAGGCTTTTGCAAGTCTTGTCTCATAAGGGTGTCTCCAGCACAGAAGTTCTCCCACCACAGACACAGCTGATCCTCACAGCCAATTGGCCTGAAGGTCAATTCCTCCCAGTGATACCAACAACAATCAAGGCTTAACTACAACAAGACTGTGCACACAGCCCACAAAGGGGTGCACCAAGAGTGTCCACCTCAGGTAACTGGGGAGGCTGAGCCACTGGGCCCTATAGGACACCTCGCACACAAAGTCACTCTATCAACTCAGGGAAGCAGTCAAAATGCTGAGACAAAGAAACAGATCACAAATGAAAGAAATAGAGGAAAGCAAACAACTGGATATAGAGTTCAAAACCATGGTTATAAGGTTTTTCAAGAATTTTCTAGAAAAGGCCGATAAATTTAGTGAGACCCTCAAGGATATGAAAAAGGACCAACTAGAAATTAGGCATACACTGACTGAAATAAAAAATATTATACAGAGATCTAACAGCAGACTAGAGGATCGCAAGAATCAAGTCAAAGATTTGAAATACGAAGAAGCAAAAACATTCAACCAGAAAAGCAAAAAGAAAAAATAATCCAAAAATATGAAGATAGTGTAAGGAGCCTCTGGGACAACTTCAAGCGTACCAATATCAGAATTATGGGGGTGCCAGAAGAAGAGAGAGAGCAAGATACTGAAAACCTATGTGAAGAAATAATGACTGAAGACTTACCCCACCTGGTGAAAGAAATAGACTTACAAGTCCAGGAAGCCCACAGAACCCCAAACAAAAGGGATCCAAAGAGGACCACACCAAGACACATCATAATTAAAATGCCAAGAGCAAAAGACAAAGAGAGAATATTAAAAGCAGCAAGAGAAAAATAGTTAGTTACCTACAAGGGAGCACCCATACGACTGTCAGCTGACTTCTCAACAGAAACTATGCAGGCCAGATGGGAGTGGCAAGAAATATTCAAAGTGATGAATAGCAAGAACCTACAACCAAGATTACTCTACCCAGCAAAGCTATCAGTCAGAATTGAAGGGCAGATAAAGAGCTTCACAGATAAGAAAATGCTAAAGGAGTTCATCACCACCAAACCAATATTATATGAAATGCTGAAAGGTATTCTTTAAGAAGAGGAAGAAGAAGAAAAAGGTAAAGATAAAAATGATGAACAACAAATACATATCTATCAACAAGTGAATCTAAAAATCAAGTGAATAAAAAATCTGATGAACAGAATAAACTGGTGAATATAATAGAATCAGGGGCATAGAAAGGGAGTGGACTGACAATTCTCAGGGGGAAAGGGGTGTGGGGGGTGCAGGAAGAGACTGGACAAAAATCGTACACCTATGGATGAGGACAGTGGGGGTAGGGGTAAGGGCAGAGGGTGGGGTGGGAACTGGGTGGAGGGGAGCTATGGGGGAAAAAAGAGAAACAATTGTAATAAGCAGAACAATAAAGATTTATTAAATTAAAAAAAAGAAAAATACTGCAGCAATTTCACCGTACTAATATTTTTCCTTCCTAAAAAGTAATATGTATATTTGGAAGAGGGCAGTAAGAACCAGCACAGCAGTGAGACAAAGAACCAGAATACCCTTCTTCAAATCTATGAGTACCATTGTCTTCTGAAACACAGTTGCAGATAATAATACTGAACATAGTGATGTAATTTGTAAACTGTGTTTAACTTTCTGGAAAAGATTTTTGAGATAGTATACTTGCTCTATCCTCATTCTAAACCAATATTTGTTTGGAATATTTTTGTATAAAAATCTGTTTGGGTGGATATTGGAAAACATATATTTGGCTTCTTAATGTACAGAATGTAGAACGCACCCAAGGCACAGTAGGCTCTTAATAAAAATAATTGCTTCAATAAAAAAAGGGCACTGAACTTTCTAATGCTACCATGTCCCTGTTTGATCCGCAATGCAAGGCACACTCGTAATTAGTTGAGCGGATGATGAGCAAGCACCAGATTTAGAAGGCAAAGGAATAGCATTGGCCGTTTTCCCTTTTCTTATTTGCTTCCATTTTCTGCATATCTAGGATGCAATCAGTATATCCTAGAGAAGTTCTAAGTAAATGAAATAAATTCTGCCTCTTACCTTTATATTCCAGTGTGTGGATATAGCACTTTGAGAAGAGATGGATCCGAGTAACTAATTTGTTTAAAAAACATCTACTAAGGTATTACAATGTGCCAGGTGCTGGGAATGCTGACTGGTGTCCTAACTGATTTTAAACAAATAGCCTGGCCGGCGTGGCTCAGTGGTTGAGCGTTGACCTATGAACCAGGTCATGGTTCCATTCCAGGTCAGGGCACATGCCTGGGTTGCAGGCTCGATCCCCCAGTTGTGGGGTGTGCAGGAGGCAGCCAAGCCATGATTCTCTCTTATCATTGATGTTTCTCCTTCTCACTTCCTCTCTGAAATCAATAATAAAAATATATTAAAAAAAAACAACACAAATACTTATCCAAAAATTCATTGTATACTAGACCAAGCACAATATGACAGAAGTTTTAGAGCAGCAAAGAACTGTGGTGGCATGTGGCCAGATTCAGGATCTCTAAGTCCTTGAATGTCATTTCATCAGCAATGACCACAGTGGATTATAAACTGAGTGGTACATAGAAAGCAAGCCAGGCAGATGCATTGTTAACTCTTTAAGTCCTATCTATTTGATCTCTTTCCCTGGTATGCCACCTACGAGCTGCCAGACTTCCCAAAAGCTGGCCTTAGTTACCTTCCAATCTAGACTAGAGGAAAGTTTAAATGTCCAAAATATAAAAGTTATTAGATGCTGAATCATACCTCCTTGTTTACCCCTATATCCTGAGTGCCTACCCTGCAAGAAGCTGAGCTTAGTAAAGTTTCAGCATGAACGTGGCTCCTCCTTTGTGTCCCCCCCATCTTAGTAGACCACAGGGAGAGGGAGGGGCATCTGAAAGGCAGCTTTGGAGAGATGAGATGAAGTCACTAAGATTCAGGAGTCATTTGTTCTAATTCTGTCATTGGGTGAATACAAATAATGAATTCCAGGGACGGGTAAGGTTTGCTGAAGGTCGCATGTCTAGTTATTTCATCTTCCCCCTGTACAGCAGTGTGATTGCAAGGGATTAATGGGTGACGACACTCAGGGCTCTCCCGTTCAAAGGAACTATGCTTGATCCATTGGAAGCAGAATCAGAAAGGAACTGATTGGAAGGTTCAATTAGAAAAATCCATTCTTATGATACTTAAATCATGCTTCCTTTCCAAATAGTGTGCAGATCCCATTTTTGAAAATCTTCTACATATGTGTAAGCAGAGATAAATATCTAGAGTGACTTACAATGAAATGCTATCAGAGATCTCTGGGAGATAGAATTTTATGTCATCTCATAGTATTGAAATATAAAGTTGACTCTATGACCATCTTAGCCAAGACATTTGTGATTAGGTTTAAGGTAAATATACAAATATATAACATTATACATAAAGACATCTGAATTTGTTATAAATATAATGTGCTTGGCATGTGGTAGGTTTCAATATATTTTAATGCTTTATATGTAATATATGCATGTATTCAAACATACCTGCAGTAGAACCCTTAAGACTATTGACTAAATTTTTACATAGTGTAGCTTAAAATGGACTAGTTCAGATTTTGTTTTAAGAGGAAAACATTAATTGTAAAATTTTCAGTCCTGATTTGGCTACAGATTTTAGAGTGAAACGGATTATGCTATCTAGAATTGATCATGCTGCCTGCAGAGTTTGGCTTTTATGAAAACCTCAAATAATTTATAAAGCTTTATGCATACATCTGAACATATCCGAAGCTGAATCATTTGGAAAAGAAAACAAGACTGCAAATGAAAAGAAAGGCAGGCCTGCTTCCCCCCGAGAGCTATAGCTCACCAAAGCAAAAATCACTAATTACATGTAGCCTGGTTATTGTTTAGAACTGTCAAAATATTCCCTTCCAAATACCCTCTGTTTTCTCCTGTTTGTGGCTAGCCAAAGAGAGAGGGGAAAAAGACAGAAAGCAATGCTGTTCAATACAGCTATTCTTAGATGATTCTCTCAGGTGGTTAATCACAGGGATTAATTAGCAAGCAGTGACTGTGAGAACTTGATCTTTTTCCTTGATTCTTAGTCTTACATCACCAGGTATTTTCTAAAATCAGGCTGAGCACTTTCACAAATTAAGTATCGACTATGGACGCTTGCCCCCGAGGGAGGGAGACTCCCAGGGACCCATCCCAACAGGAGGAGTCGTGCTCTGGGTGCAGAGTGAGGCAGTGGCTTGAAAAATACATTTGCTCCCACCCACACCTTCTCCCACTGACAAATGCTGCGCCTCTCGGGGCCAGAATTCCACTCCAGCAAATAGATTTAGTAAAATAAAAAGAAAAGGGAAAAAAAAGACGGGGAGTGGGGAGGGGGGTAGAGAAAAGAAAGCCTGTCAGAGGTATAACACCTGTATAAAACTGAGTCTCTAATTGCCTCCACACTCCCAAAATAGTACTGTCCCAAGCAACTGAGAGCTGCTGTCTCAACACCAGTGCATGTGTCTACCCAGGCCTCAGCTAAACACATCTGGTCATGGGGCTAGTAGCGAGGAAATATGAAGACCCTTGCTGGAAGTGAATATAACAACCATTCTTTAATAATTCTAAATTCTAAGCTGATTAAGAAAACAATCTAGCCTGGCAGGTGTGGCTCAGTGGTTGAGCATCAACCCAGGAAGCAAGAGGTTGCTGGTTTAATTCCAGGTCAAGGCACATGCCTGGGTTGTGGGCTCAATCCCCAGTGTGTGTGTTGTGGGGGGGATGGGGCGTGTAGAAGGCAGCCAATCAATGACGTTCCTATCTCATCAATGTTTCCATCTCTATCCCTCTCCATTCCTCTCTCTCTAAAAATCAATAAAAAATATTTTAAAACAAACAAACAGACAACAACAACAACAAATCTATTTCCTGTCACCCCAGTCTGGGGCACCATATTCAAGAAACTTGCCTAGAATTTCAGACAAAACAACCCAGATACCTGAGTTCGCATTAAACACCCTCATTAATTTTTAATGACCCTTTTTGAGATTGTTTAGGAGCCATGGGGAGGAAGGGGCATGGGTGAGGGTAGGAAGTAGCCACTACCAGTAGCCTGACCCATCTTATCTCTCATGGATCTTATGGCTCCGTAAATTCATTATTTCATATAATATTACCAATTTGTTTATGAGTTTATACAGAATGCCTTTACATTGGACATGAAACATATAGGACCTGATTATTTATTCTTAGATAATGGGGAAAAGCCTGGGTTTCAGCAGAATGGACACCTGGGGACTAAATGAGAGGCAATACACCAGCCATGTAACTCGGGAGGGACTGGCAGTGAGCGCCCATGGCTTGGAGGGACCAGGCTAGGCATCCGTGAGCACCTTTGCTTTCCCATTTTCTTCTCCCTCTGCCTTGCTTATCTGTGTCATCTGGCATAGAAGCCAGGATATTTTTGGGATCACAGAGCATCAACCTGAAGCATAGTCTCCATGAAGAATGGAAGAACAGTCAGAGGGCTTCCAGCGAAACAATTGCAAAGTCGCTGAAAAAGCAAGATTTATTTGCAAGTTTTATTTCTTCTTTGAAGCATCAGGAATGATGGCTCTGGGATACCTCTCAATAAAACAGATTCAATGTGCCTCACACAGGTACTTCTCAGAAGCCCAAGCTGCTTTGTGATGCCATGTATTTTCACATAGTCACAACATTTTTCTTTGCAATTATTTTGAAGGGAGAAAAACAAGTATGTAAGAGGGAGAAGCGTTATTACCCCTTATTGCAGAATAACTTAGACACTTACGTTTCTGTTACATTCTCTAGATTTCTGTTTCATCAGGGTATTGTGCACGTTCATTGTGGAAGTCTCAAAATTATTTGTGTATAAAGACGAGTGAGGTAATACTAAATACACCATAGTAAATATATATATGTGTGTGTATATATATTGAATCCTTAATATATGCACCAGGCACCATGATAAGCATTTATTGTTCATGTAATTTTAAAGCAACTTGTTTGGGACAATGATTATGGTTATCCTTCAAATATTTCTAGTTCTCTTCCAAGGCCTATGATAGGGTTACACTTTTCTGCACCTTGAAATGGGTGAGGCCATATGACTTCTTTTTTTGGGTTGTAAAACATAAGCAGGTAAAGCCAAGTCAGTCCACAATTACCTGCTCTCTGGTGATCAACAAACTTTTATGTGGTAGCGACTCTATCAGCAAAGCTTCCAGAGTAAGAAGAAACAGGCCCAACTGACTCACAAAGGACCCACAGCAGTGTGAGTGGGAGGAGAAACCAACCCATCTTCGTTGTATATGCCACTAAAATTTTGGAATTGTTTGTTATCACAGCATAACCTGCAGTAGCCTGTCCTAAAAAGTAGGTTACCAAGTAGATATTATGGGCATTTTAGCAATAAGTTGAAGGCTCAAGTAAATTTCCTAATTTATTCAAGAGCAAAGAGTCAATAAAAGACAAGGCTGTGGCTTATACAATTTTCTCTGATGTTTGAGTCCAAACTTTTATCACTAAACTTATTTCATGGATTTGAATTAGAGCTTATAATACATTTACTTTTATATAACTTTACTTAGACTCAGTAAAGAAAAGAGTTGCTGTGATACTTTTTCTTTGGGATATCTTTTAAAAGCTAAATCAAGAATATAAAAATATCATCTATAGCATTTTATGATTTACAAAGCATTTTCTCAAAGAGTAACTCATTATATCTTCACAATAAACCCGTGATTTAGGCAGGAAAGGTATTATCCTGTTATTACTGGTGACAAAAATTAAGGCACAGAAAAGTTAATAGTTGACATGCTCAAGGTCAAATAGCTAGGCAATGACAATGATAAATTCTAGGATAAGAATCCCGGAGTCAAGAATTATTCTCCAAAGACAGCAGTAGGAGAGAGGTCTGAAAAGGTAGGGATTATTACAGAACACTAAAGAGAATTCTGTTGTTAAACTTAGCTCTGCAAATAATTTGCAATTTTATTTTGCAATCAGGATCATTGATAACATTTTCAAATAACTCTCCATTGTAATCAGTTCTAAATATAGAACTGATTAACATTGCCATAAAAACAGTAGAACAATTCAAGCTCAGATAGCTTGATGATTGTAATTATGAAAGCAACTCAAACCAAGTCCTAGAACCAAAAGAAAATACTTTAGAAAATTCTTTCTGATCCTTAAGTATCACTTTGAAGTTTCCAAAACAGAGATTATTAAGAAGGAACAAATTAAGATTCTCAAGAAAAGTTGCTGAACTTATGTGCAGTCTTTGATTTATTTCAAATCTAACAAAGTTTCTTTAAAGTTTCCCAATGTCCTCATTTGTGGAAAAAATGGCTGGCATTTTAACTATGGGAATAACTGTGATGATGGAAAGAAAATGGAGCTAAGAAGAGAATAATGGGGAAAAAGATGGTTACTTCAGATAGAATGGTCAGAAGAGGTCTCTTGAGTGAACAATAATTAAGCTAAGATCCAAAAAAAGAGAAAGAACCTGCATAAGAAGAATATGGGAAGAGCTTCCATGAAGAAGAAACAGCATGAGCAAAGGCCCTGAGGCTGGAAAGGGCTGATGTAGTGAGCCAAAGAGAGAGTGGCATACATGAGCTTAGGAAGATGGTAGGTCCTTGCTGAATCTATGTGTAAAAGTAAACATGTTGTATGTCTGAGACAATTTTGATAGCACACAATCGCTACCATGTGAGCAAATAATTTATTTGAACTTCAACAATTTACACCTCATTGTTTATTACAATTTTAACATTCTAATGTAATGTAACTGAAAATATGCTTGATTTTAACACATCCTATATAATAAAAGCCCAGTAAGTGAATGGCAGAACGACCAGAACGACCCGTCGACCAGTCTCCATGACACACACTGACCACCAGGAGGCAGCTGCTCATTGCAGGAGCTGTCCCCTGGTGGTCAGTGCGCTACCACAGTGGGAGCGCAGCTCGGCTGACAGGGATGAGCGGATGCTCCCGCTGCGAACCCCGGGCCAACAGCAGGAACCCGGGCTGCGATTGTTGCCTCCTCGCCCCAGGACCCTCCTCCTTGCTCCCTGCTGCCTCCTCCGGATGCCCGCAGGCCATGCAATGCTGCTACCAGGCTCGCAGAGCTGACCCCAAAGGCTTGGAGGCGGGTTTGTGGCCGCTTCAGGAATGAGACCTACTCCGCAGCCTCTCAGTGCTATTGTCCCTGGACCTGGCCCCAACCGGGTCCCCTGGAGAGGCCAGTGCTCCAGCTCCAAGGGAGATGCCAGACCAGAGAGCAGCGCTCAGAAGGCAGGTCCACAGCCGCTTGGCTGACCTGGATCAGCGGTACTCCAACAGTGGGCCAATCCCTGCATGCCACGCCCCCCACCAGTGCACTGGGCCTCTAGCATTTTTATAATTACACATTATTTTAAACAAATTTATGTGGTTAAAATTAATTTTTTAGCCTTCAGTTATTAAATAAAAAATTCTGGAAGTGCCACATGATTATAGGTAAATTTCAGCATGATAGTGTCTATTCTTATTATAGACTGCTCACAAACTCATTTTTGTAAATGTTTTTTGGAAGGGAAATGAAATGCCTCTCCCACTCCACAATTTTAATGAGGAAGGAATGAGCAAGGAATATTGTGTCATTTGGGTATATTTGCACAGCAAGTAGCTGAGCCAGGTCTAGATCTCAGAACTCCAAAATATCAATTTCCTTGTCATTGGTTCATATCCTTAAAATGGTCAACATTGCCTTATATTAGTCGATCATGGCTTCCCAAACCATTAAAAAAGTTGTCAAGATTTACTCTGACAGGTTAGAGAAAGGAGGCCTGGATATTTCATGTAACCCACTCCTTTTGCAACACCAGTAGGATTTCTGACATCATCTGAAGCTACAATTAGATTAGCTCCAGAGATCATAAAAACTCAGCTCTGAGCTATACATTTTTTAATTCTCTTGAATAAGAAAGTTTGTATCCCAATTTCAAGTGTCAGACATGATCCTAATTCAGATTTTAGCACATCTCTAACAGAGGGAGTATAATAATTCTGGAAACTGCTTTGAATGCTTATGTTTCATGATTTTCCTCATCATCTTTAGTTTTGCAAAAGTCTTTGCATTCATGCCTTTTGACCTTGTTCTTGACCTATTTTTAAATGACAGTTTGATTCCACTTTTATAATTTTAAATGTATATGCATGTGTGTGTAGCTATATCTATATATCTATACATATATCTAATCTAACCTATACCCATACCTACATCTATATCTATAGGTCTATATGCATGCATATATGTGTATGTATAAGTATCTATATGTAGATACAGACATGTAGGATGTAGATATCTATAGATATAGATAATACTAGTGGCCCAATGCAAGCATTCGTGCACATTGAAAGGAAATTAACTAGAAGGTGGCTGGCAGAGCGGGACACGCGAGAATGGCCAGACACGCCCTGGAGCCAACCTCCCGCGGTCCCTCTCTAGCCAGCCACACCTGGGGCAGTGCCTGCTACTCAAAGGGCGACTGTGGAGTGAGTGGGGTCCCTCTGGCAGGTGGGGTTCCTTGGCCTGGCCTGTGGGGATTGGGCCAAAACCGGCTCTCTAACATTACCCAAGGGGTCCTGGAGTGCAAGCGGGCACTTTGCAAAGTTGCTGTCATACAGGGTGTGGAACCCAAATGCAAGTGTACAGTAAACCAGATTTGGAATGGACTGTGCCCCAGCAACAACATAACCCATAGCCGAAGGTGAAATCGCACTGCCTGGCGAGGAATCAGGCTCCCTCCTCTCTGGTTCTGGGGTGCGTCACCAGAGAACCACTGCTTCCAAGTCACTGCTGCTCAGCAGCTCCTGTGCTGAGCATCTACCCCCTGGTGGTCAGTGCGCATCATACCTACTGGCCAGTCAGATGGTCAGATGGTCGGATGATCACTTAGCCTTTTATATATATAGATATATAAGTGTATACATATACTTATAGATATAAGAAAAATATGTAAATGTGAAATACTAGAAGCAAATATTTTGAATTAAATAGCTTCCATTCCTCAATGCCTACCTTAAACATTAAATCCCTCTAAAAAGCCTCTTTTCCAAATGAAAAATGTTGCTGCCTTTGACCGCTCAATGGTACACTCTTCCTGTGGAACTTTTCTCAGTTGACCTTGGAATAACAGTGAAAGCCTTCACATGTTGACATGCCAAACACTATCTAATTAACTCAATCTTAACCAAAGCTTGAGGAATATCTATGATTCTCTTCATTTTAAGGAGAAAACTCAAGACAGAGAGATTGACTGTCCCAAGATCAAATAGCAAAAACAGTGCAGAGGAGGACATTGAACTAAGGTCTGTCTGACACCAATGCTGCATGTGTGAGTCTCATTTATTTGTTAATTTCAGAATGTCTGCTGAGCCTTAGTAGGTGCTGCAACGTGTTTCAAGCATTATGGTAGGTTGATACTTTGGTGATAAGTGAGACAGCCAAACAACAGGCGTTCTCACTGGAAGTCAACAGCAGAGCCATCTGACCTTATCTGTAGCATGAGCTAGAACTTGAACAGAAACTCACACAGTTATTGAAGATAAAAAATTGCGAAAACAAGAGTAACAGGGATGCATCCCCAAATCTTCATGTGTAAACTCCAACCATGTGGCTAACCACGAACAATGCGTGTGTGGGACAGATTCCAAGCTTACTAGCTAGTCTAAAATAACTAGATAGAGTTTTCAGAGACAGAGGACAGTGGGAAGAATTTGAGTTCAGAAAATGAATAGCCTGATAACACAAAACAAATTAAACACCCTTGAGAAGAGCACAGTAAATGTCAGAGTCTCTACAATAAATCATGACAATAGTTGGGGCATAACTCAAAGTATAATATATGAAGAAACTAGCAAAGATGTTCCATACTCAAGAGAAAAGACAATCTAATGGAAGCTGACTCAAGATGACCCAGAATTTGTATTAGAAAGTATTTTAAAGTAGCTATTATAACTATAGATGCAAAGGAAATCAAGACCATAAAGAACAAAAAGATAACAAATCTCAGCAGAAAGAAACTATAAAAAGAATCAAATTAAAATTTAAGGACTAAAAAATATAATATCTGAAGTAAAAAAATTCACTGGATACATTTATTAGTAGATATGAGGTGATAGAAAAAAATTAAACAAATATAGGTCAATAGACATTACTCAAGTTGAAAAGCAAAGAGTGGGAAAGAGAACAATGTTTGTGGAGCAATCCCAGAAGTTCTAATATACATGTAATTGGATCCTTAGAGGGAGAGGATGGAGCAGTAAATATATTTCCCAAATTTGATAAATGGTAGAAATCAAGTGCTTCAAAAAGCTCAGCAAACTCTAAGAAAAATAACTACAAAGAAAACTACATTTGACACATCATTGTCAAATTATTGAAAAACAAAGATGAAGAGAAAATCTTTAAAGTACAGAGAGAAATGACACATTATATAAAAGAAAACAATGGCACAAATTATTGCTGACATCTTATCAGAAGCAATGGTGTTAAGAAGACAGAAGAACATTGTGTTTGTAATGCTGAGAGAAGGAAAATTTTGTCACCCAGAAATTTATAACCAAGAAAAATATTACTCCAGAATGAAGGCGAAATAACAGCATTTTGAGATAAAAAAAAAATATGTTTGTTACCTGGAGACCTTCAAGAGAGGAAATACTAAAGAAAATTCTGGCTCAAGAAAAATAATCCTGGATAAAGCTTGGGTGTTGAAAAAAGAATGAAGATCACTCTAAATTATAAATATGTAAGTTTAAAATACTATATTTCATATTTCTCTCAGTTGCTCAAAATTCAGATCATTATTTAAATTTAAAATGCAAAATTGTGTCATGGGGTTATAGCACATGTACATATAATATATAGGACAACTATTTCACAAAAATGTTGAATAAATAAAGTTATACAACAAATGGAGGTGTCATTTACAAAACCTAGTAAAATATTAATTCTAATTAGATTGTGAAATGTTAAAGGTTTATATTATAATCTCTCAAGAAAACATTAAAAACAATAATGAAAAGAGAAATGAAATGGCTAAAAACCCAAGAGAGAAATTGAGATAGAATTTTAGAAAGCATTCAAACTCAGGGAAGGAAAAAAGAAGGAACAGAGGGAAAAAATAAAGGGTAGGACAAGCCAAAACCCATAAAAAATAGTTGACCTAAACCCAACCATATCAATAATTATATTAAATGTAGGGGGACTAAACATGCCCAGGAAAGACGCAGCTCATCAGGTTGAATAAAAATGCAAGATAGTACTTTCTGCTTTCTACGAGAATTGCATATTAAACGTGAAGACAAAGGTCAGTTGAAAGTAAAAGAAGAATGGAAAAAGATATGCCCTGCAAACACTAATGATAAGATGTCTAGATTAGCTATTTTAATATCAAATACAGTGTATTACTGCCAATGAAGAAAGACTTTTTAAATGATAAATGAGTCAATTCATTGGCAAGATATAACAATCCTAACATATATGCAGGTAGTAACAGAACATGAAAATAAATGAAGCAAAAATTGACAGAATTAAAAGGGGAAATAGACAAATACATATGGAGATTTAACACTACCTCAGCAATTATAATAAACAATGCGTAAAAAAAAATTAGCAAGCGCCAGAAGATCTGAACAACACCATGGAGCACCTTGACTTAATTACATGTATCAACCCTGCCCAAGAATTTCACAATACACATTCTGTTCAAGTGCACATAGCACAGTCATTGAAATCCTAATGACTACATTATCTAACAAACATGATATAAAATTAGAAATCAATAACAATAAGATATCTAGGAAATTCCCAAATAGTTGAAAATAAGCAACACCAATCATTAAGAAAGTAAAAAAGCAAACCACAGATTTAAAAAAGATACTGGCAAAATACTTAATATCTAGAACACAGAAAGAACCTATAAAACTCAATAATAAATATAACTGAATTAGGCAAAGGGTATGAACATACAAATTTACGATGAGCTCAGAAAGATGGGCTCAAAATTGCTAGTTATCAGAGAAATGTAAACTAATCCACCGAGATGCTTGCTAGTACACACCCATCAGAATGGCTAAAGTTTAAAAAAGAATATGAACAACTGCAAATATTGGTGAGGATTTGGAGCATCTAGAACTCTCATATGTTATTAGTGAGGGTGTAAAATGTTATCATCACCTTAGACAAATGTATGGTAGTTTCATATAAAACAAAACGCCCTTTATATTCTTCAATTCTGCTTCTGGATATTTACTCAGGAAAAGTTATAATATAGCTCACAGAAAGACTTGTACAAAAATATCTATGGCATTTTTATTCACAATTGCCTCAAACTGAACAAAAATCTAGGTATTCATTAACAGGAGAATAATTTACACACACACACACACACACATACACATCGCCACTTGTGCAAATATGACATATGTATACACTGGTACACTACTCAGCATTAAAGAAAAAGGAACTGATATATGGGAAAACATAAAAGAACCTCAAAAACAATATACTGAGTAAAAGAAGACTTGCCCAAAAGAGTATATACTGTATGATTTCATTTATCTGAAATTCTAAAACAGGCAAAATTAATTATGGTGAAAAATAATCAGAAGAGGGATTGGTTCTGAGAGGGACAGGGGTGGCATAGACTCATAAGGAGCATGATGAACTTTGTTGAGGTGATGGAAGTGTTGTATATTTTGTTAGCATTTTAAGTGTATTCCTTGGCCAACACTTACTGAAGGGTCCGTTTTAGACGAGTGTATTTCAGGAAGGTAGCCCTCTGCATTATAACAGAAGGGAGAGAAGAAATCAGGCTATTTCCCTTTTATCTATAACTACAGGCCCAGTGCATGAAATTCATGCATGGGGCGGGGAATGTGTCCCTCAGCCCAGCCTGCACCCTCTCCAATCTGGGACCCCTCGAGGGATGTCTGACTGCAGTCGGACATCCCTCTCACAATCCAGGACTGCTGGCTCCCAACTGCTCGCCTGCCTGCCTGCTGCCTGCCTGATTGCCCCTAACTGCTTCTGCCTGCCAGCCTGATCACCCCCTAACCACTCACCTGCCAGCCTGATTGATGCTTAACTGCTCCCCTGCCAACCTGATTGCCCCTAACTGCCCTCCCCTGCCAGCCTGGTCACACCTAAATGCCCTCCCCTGCTAGCCTGGTCGCCTCTAACTGTCCTCCCCTGTAGACCTGGTTGCCCCCAACTCCCTCCCCTGCTGGCCCAGTCACCCCTAACTGCCCTCCCTTGCCAGCCTGGTCACCCCTGACTGCCCTCCCCTGCAGGCCTGGTTCTCCCCAACTGCCCTCCCCTGCAGGCCAGATCGCCCACAACTGCACTCCCCTGCCAGCCATCTTGTGGCAGCCATCTTTGACCACATGGGGGCAGCCTCTTGTGTGTTGAAGTGATGGTCAATTTGCATATTATCTCTTTATTATATAGGATGTTCATGGCTGAGTTTCATTCATCTTTGATTCTTCATCACTGCCAGCATAGTGGTCTTAATCTGCTTATGTTAATTACATGTTAATTAAATTTTCATTTCTGTGATCCGCTCTTCCTGTCTTATTGTTAAAAATTCTTATAAACCACAGTAACAATGAACTTATTGACACCCTTGTCAAGTATTTTAATAGGCATGTGTTAGTTTTAATTCTCATGCTATTTATGTGGTTCATGTGGCACAGTCACAGATACATCGTTTAAAGAAAGGGAGGCCTGTATCTGACTCTCTCCACCTGCTCAGATTAAGAACTGATGCTGAAGCATGTGGTCTGAGTAGGTGTTTAAGGATATCACTGATGTGATTTCCACCTGTTAATGAAAATCATTTCAGTCTGGTCTTCTGCAGATCATCACATTTAGTGGTTATATATATATATAGCCAAGTAGTTTTGTAAAATAATTTGCATGTTTATTTCTTGAAGCAATTTTCCTAAGTCAGTGAAGTGAAGGTAGGAACATCTATTAGAAATCCTGATCATTTTAACAGAAGCTGACAGAGGAAGGAGAAACCAGCTGCCCCAACTCCTTGCGTTAAACAGTCCCATGACTGTTGTTATCTTCCCTGGGCAGTTGTCCAAGAGAGATAAGTCCTTCCAGGTCCTCATCAAAAAAATTCTTTCGGGGTTGGATCACAGTTTTCTCTGCTTTAAAACTCTCATTTTTAAAAATGAAGCAAAATGTATAAAAAAAACAAGAAGCTGTAGACCTTTACCCCAAACATTAATATTTTTTTCTTACATTCAAATTAAGAGCAACTTTGGGTGTAGAATCTAATTTGTTGGCATACTTTCACCAATACATCTTCCCATGTTCTTCATCTATTAAATGTAAAACCCTTTACGTGTGTATATGACCTTTCTTGCTAGTACCACCTACATTTTATGCATTTAGCTTTGTTTCTGCTTCTGTTTTCAGAAATAATTCCGAAGGGTTACTTAAGTTTCAATTTAATTTAGAAATAGGGAAATAAAGCAGGTTTCATATCTCAGACTTAGCACTTTCAAAATGCAAATTAAAATCAAATCAGGTTTAGAAAATTTCCACAGGTGAAGTGAATTCAAGCAGTGTTTGCTGAGCCAGTAAGTTCTAATTTTAAGGTTCCTGAAATTGTGTGTATGTGTCATGTTGTAATCAGGATGACTCAGCTGTAACCTTCATAAAACTTCACTTGTCACTGGATCCACTCAGCTTTCTTCTCTATTTTCAAAATTCTGTCAAAACTATGCTAACAGGCCAACCTTCTTAAACACATTTTAATAAAACTCTTACTCTTTAGCATTATCATATTAAGTAAAATGGTTCATAATTTTGTGCTTTTAAGGTGAGGGCATTGCTGATGCCTCAGTGTTATAGGAAGAATTGTTTCCACCCTACACAAATTGATATGTTGAAGTCCTAACCCCAGGACCCCATTACCTGTATGGAAACAGGGTTGTTGCAGATACAATTAATTAAAATGAGGTCATTCTGGAGTATGGTGGACCCTTAACCCAATATGACTAGTATACTTATAAAAGGGGAAATTTGGACACAGACACACACAAGGAGAAAACCATGTGAACATGAAGGCAGACATCCAGGGAAGTCCAAATATTGCCTGCAAACCACCAGAAATGAGGAGACAGGCATGGGACAGATTTTCCTTCATAGCCCTTCAATGGAATCAACCCTACTGATACCTGGATTTTTGGACGTCCAGCCTCTATAAGTGTGAGACAATAAATTTCTATTGTTTTAAGCTACCCAGGTTTTGATACTTTGTTGTGGCAACCAGGGAAACTGATCTACAGAGCAAGAGCAGGCTCACTTACAAAATGACCAGAAAGTGGGAGAAGAAAAAAAGTGATGCCTAATAGGAGGAGTGAGTTTTGTTTCTGAATGTGTCCTGAATCTTGCTAACAAGCTACTTCCCCGAGCAGAAATGCCACATGGACCAGTCTGTGCTGGTGGTCTCTCCTGTTGAGACTCCTGGGTCTACTGTCAGCTGGTACTCTACATGCCATCACCAATCTTGGTTGTTAGGTATTAAAAATGGTGCCTGTAAAGGGTTTCCCAATGCTGTGAAGGGACTGTAGAGCAAGGGAACACTCAGCAATGTGGCATTATGGTTGTTAGTGACTGAAAACCCACGAGTACGAATGTGGGGCGGGAGGGGGGGCGCTCTTTCCACCTGCTGAAAGCAGTGCTATTTTACTCCTCTCTCTTACTTACTCCTTTCTTAGCACTGAACTTTGATTTTTTTTTAGCTTGGAAAAAAATAGCTCTGGTATAAGACTTAATTTAGACTTTATGTCTTCTGTTTCTTTTGTCCTTTTTTGGGATCTGTATGATACTGAGATAGTCTGAATACATATAGTTATCTGGAATGTTGTGAGGGCTGCTATTAAAAAGGACAAAATATTCAACTTCAACAGGAAGAACTATATATTTTTCTTTAAAAATTAAGAAAATCCATGATTGTTGTGACAGATTCAGAAAAGACTGACTCCAAGAACTTTAGTGGCATTTATAGACATGTTTATTTCTATTTCTCAGTTCTGCTTTCTCCTCTCTTGCGATTAGAGATATAAAGTTATGGAGAACTATCAATCCCTCCTCCTCCTAATAACTCCTTAGAAAGTCCTTGCACTCACTCTGATTGGACCAACTTGGGTCATGTACCCATTCGCTATGCAAATTCTTCAAATTGGCTTGGACCTAGGTAACATACACATGTCCGGAGTTCTGACAGAGCATGGATGAAAGTCAGGGACTTTACTTCAGGGGTTGTGTTTAGAATAATGGAGAAATGACTCTGTTCTATTAAATACAAAATAATACTATTTGATTAACTTATCAAAAAAGTTTAATATGAGTAACTATTCTGTGGGAAATACTATGCTAGGACTGAGTATTAAGAGTAAAATAACACACGTTTCTACTTTTGCAAGATTTATAGTCTACTGGGGAGGCAGATGTAATAAAATCATGAATGAAGTGCTATGTGAAACAGAGGAGAAACTGGACTGTCTGGCATCGGGGCAGGAACACAGGGGCAGCTTTCTTCCAGACAGAGGTGCTCGCAGCGGTCATTGTTCCCGTGCTGGGACCTCCCTGGTGCAGGGCTCACTGGCAGCCATTTCTGTGTGCTCTGCCCTGGTGATTCCCTGAGATCCCAATTTACAACCTCACCCAAGCGGTGCACAGAGGCTTTTGCATGTGAATGGTCTGTCCTTTCTCAGGCTAAAACCTGTTAAACAAGCTACAGCTGGGTCAGGGAGCCCCAACATTATCAATAAAAGGCCCCCAAACCAGCACCAGCCTGCCTTGCTTCACAGCTGGGCCTCATCTGGGCACTTCTAAACCTGATACAAAGAGGTGTAATCTGCAGATCTCTCTGTAGTTCCTGATGAATGGCCCCAGGCAGTGGCTTACTATGCACCTCCCTGGAGACTTAAGAGCCAGTGTACCAGTGGTCAGTGTGAGACCATACCAATTACAACTCTTCACATCCATAAGTAAAACACTCAAGGGGCAGACTCAGTGAGCACCAAAGTCCCACAGAAGCAAGTCCTGCTCCATAAGGGTGTCTCCTGCACAGCAGCTCTCCCACTGTAGTTGCAGCTGATCCCCACAGACAATTGGCCTGTAGGTCAATTCCTCCCAATGACACCAAGAGCAATCAAGGCTCAACTACAACAAGACTGTGCACACAGCCCACAAAGGGGAGCACCTAGAGTGTCCACCTCAGGTGATTGGGGAGGCTGAGCCACTGGGCCCTATACGACACCTACTACACAAGGCCCCTCTATCAACTCAAGGAGACTTAGCAGCTACCCAATACATAGAAACAAACACAGGGAAGCAGCAAAAATGGGGAGACAAAGAAACATGTCACAAATGAAAGAAATGGAAGAAAGCAAACTACTGGATATTGAGTTCAAAACCATAGTTATAAGGTTACTCAAGAATCTTGTAGAAACCTCCAAGGAACTTAGTTAGACTTTCAAGGATCTTAGTGAGAATATATATATCCTATCTAATAAAAGAGTAATATGCAAATTAACCATCACTCTGCTACACCAACAAGCCATGCCCATAAGCCAATCAGGAGTGAATATACAAAAAACCCAACCAAGATGGCTATGGCCACAGAGAGCAGGAGAGAGGCTTGAGTTTCCCCAGCAATGGAGGAAGCCAAGCTTTCCACCTGCCCTTGCCAGCCTAGGCCTCCACTCAAGGCTACAAAGTTTCAATGATAGAAGATACATAAACCCAAACAGAAATGGCGGCAGTCACGGAGCTGGAGAGAGCAGGAGGCTAGGGTTGCCCCCAGTGATGGAGGAAGCCAAGCTTTCTGCACATCCTGGCCCGCCCAGGCCTCGCTTAAGGCTACAAAGTTTTAATTATAGAAGATATATAAATCCCAATAGAAATGGCTGCCACCACGGAGCAAGCAGAAGGCTTGGCTCCACTCCAGGCTACAAAGTTTCAATTGTAGAAGATAAATATACCCCAGATACCAGGGCCTCTGCTTGGGTCGGCAGGGGTCATGGCCAGCCTGCAAACGACCACAGGCCCCTCGCCAAGGCTGCCTCATGCCCCAAGGGAACCCCCACCCTGATCTGGGACACCCTTCAGGGCAAACCAGCTGGCCCCCACCCGTGCACCAGGCCTCTATCCTATCTAATAAAAGAGTAATATGCAGACTGACCATCACTCCAACGCACAAGATGGCTGCCCCCATGTGGTCAAAGATCCTTCCCCCATGTGGACACAAGATGGCCACCACAAGATGGCCAGCAGGGGAGGGCAGTTGGGAGGGACCAGGCCTGCAAGGGAGGGCAGTTATGGGTGATCAGGCCAGCAGGGGAGGGTAGTTGGGAGGGACCAGGTCTGTAAGGGAGGGCAGTTGGGGGCGATCAAGCCTGCAGGGAAAGGCAGTTGGGAGGGACCCAGGCCTGCAGGGGAGAGCAGTTGAGGGTGACAAGGCCTGAAGGGGAGGGCAGTTAGGGGTGACCAGGTCTGCAGAGGAGGGCAGTTAGGGGAAAACAGGCTGGCAGTGGAGCAGTTAGGCATCAATCAGGCTGGCAGGGGAGTGGTTAGGGGGTGAGCAGGCTGGCAGGCAGAAGCAGTTAGGGGCAATCAGGAAGGCAGGCAGGTGAGCAGTTGGGAGCCAGCAGTCCTGGATTGTGAGAGGGATGTCCGACTGCCCATTTAGGCCCGATCCCTATCAGTCGGACATCTCTCGAGGGGTCCCAGATTGGAGAGGGTGCAGGCTGGGCTGAGGGACACACACCCCCATGCACGAATTTCGTGCACCAGGCCTCTAGTGTGTGTATATATATATATATATATATATATATATATATATATATATAAAGAACCAGTCAGAAATTAAGCATACACTGACTGAAATAAAGAATAATATACAGGGATTCAACCGATTAGAGGATCCCAAGAATCAAATCGATGATTTGAAATACGAGGAAGCAAAAAAACCCAACCAGAAGTGAAAAAGAAAAAAGAATCCAAAAATATGAAGATAGTGTAAGGAGCCTCTGGGACAACTTCCAGCATACCAACATCTGAATTATGAGGGTTCTAGAAGAGACAGAGCAAGATACTGAAAACCTATGGGAAGAAATAATGACAGAAAACTTCCCCTATCTGGTGAAATAGACTTACAAGTCCAAGAAGCAGAGAGGTCCCAAACAAGAGGAACCCAAAAAGGACCACACCAAGACACATCATAATTAAAATGCCAAGGGCAAAAGACAAAGAGAGAATCTTAAAAGCAACAAGAGAAAAACAGTTAGTTACCTACAAGGGGATGCCCATAGGATTGTCAGCTGATTTCTCAATAGAAAATATGCAGGCCAGAAGGGAGTGGCAAGAAATATTCCAAGTGATGAATAACAAGAACCTACAACCGAGAATACTCTACCCAGCAAAGCTATCATTTAGAATTGAAGGTCAGATAAAGAGCTTCACAGATAAGAAAAAGCTAAAGAAGTTCATCACCACCAAACTAGTATTATATGAAATGTTGAAGGGTATTCTTTAAGAAGAGGAAGAGAAGGAAAAGGTAAAGATAAGAAATATGAACAAAAAAGTGACAACAAATACATATCAACAAGTGAATCTAAAAATCAAATGAATAAAAAATCTGATGAACAGAATAAACTGGTGAATGGAATAGAATCAGGGATATGGAAATGGAAAAAACTGATGATTCTCAGAGGGAAGGGAGTGTGTGGGGGGTGTGGGAAGAGATTAGACAAAGATCTTATATGCATGTATGCAGTACCTATGGACACAGACAATAGGGTGGCGAAGGCCTGGGGTGGGGTGAGAACCTGGTGGAGGGGAGCTATGGGAGGAAAAAAGAGGGACATCTGTAATAATCGCTACAACAAAGATTAATTTAAAAAATATTTTGTTGTTTACAGTATACTCAGGCATTAAATCAGACTACAAAAATGGTGATTCAGCAAATGTGTTATAGTTCCATTTTATGATGATGCATTTTATGGAAGTATGTGCATTAAACATCAACTTCAGCATAACCATGCCCATTTAGGTGTAAATATATGTGTATGTGACATTTATAATCCTATAAGTAAGCCTATGGGTATACAAAGAAAGCAAAATATGTTTAAGTATATTTATTTTCTAAGCCTGGCTCTAAAAAATTTCACTTTCAAATTCAGTGAGCCTACCAGCAACATGCTGGCCGACACTAAGGCCTCTGAAATGTGTCTTAGGAGACAGAAGGCTTCTTAGGACAGAGTGGGTCACGTCAGGGTAGTGGTCCTTTCAGGCTTCTGGAACCCACAGTGAAGTCCACGTCCAGGTATGATCGCGATGGCACGGCCTAAGCTGAAGGGATGTGCTTCCTACGACGATACACAATCAATCCAAGTGCTTTTGATAAGCTTTGGAAAAGAAGAGCCAAGAACACTAAAGAGTCAAGAGCTGGGCATTCAGAAAGGTCTTGTAGCTTAAATGGATTTAAAGGTCGCTTGAGGGCAATTTAATCCTCAATAGGTCTGCAGATGCTCCAACTGAAGCAACTACTCAACTATCATGGCAGATGTGCTTATTTGATTTTGACGCTGATACATATTATTGGTTATCCACCAGAGGGCAAAAGGTTTGGGCAACTCTAATGTATACTTTGATAAAAAATAAATACAACAAAACAAAAACAAAAGACAAGCAAAGAAAAACTGATTTTCCCAGAAGTTTAACTAAACTTAGTATCTTTTACAGGTAGGAATGCAGAAACTTAATTCCCTAGAACAGTGGTCGGCAAACTCATTAGTCAACAGAGCCAAATATCAACAGTACAACGATTGAAATTACTGTTGAGAGCCAAATTTTTTAAACTTAAACATCTTCTAATGCCACTTCTTCAAAATAGACTCGCCCAGGCCGTAGTATTTTGTGGAAGCGCCACACTCAAGGGGCCAAAGAGCCGCATGTGGCTCGCGAGCCGCAGTTTGCCGACCACGGCCCTAGAAGAACTGTCTACCTTATGAAATGTTGTTAAGGGTTATTTCTGCCATATTTGATGAAGGCCTGTGAGGATGGCCATGGGATAGATACTAGAAAAATTAAGAACCCGAGGACCTAGAGGAATAGGAATGGAATGTAAACCTGTAAAGTATTTAGAAAGGGGCACTACAGAATGAACAGTACACCCAGGATGGAGCCCTGGATCCTCACTAATTTAATTCAAAAATCTTGGCCAAATCACTTACCCTCTCTGAGCCATACCGGTAAGATGGCATCTATTGCATTTATCTAGCCTATACCGTATCATTTTGGCACTGAAATGATCTAATATGTTAAAGTAAATTTGCAAACTTCATTTGGTTAATTCAAAATTTAAATCTTCCACATCAGTAACTAAAACAGTACAAGTGATACCCAGATAGAAGACAAGTGATCTTTCTTCAGATTCTTGCAGTATAGTCTGGACACAAGTCACATACATAAATCAACTGGGGAACGAGAAACAATGAATAATGGTGTCTTTTAAACTTTATGTACACAGCAGCTAACCGTACTGAGTATGTCTATTAAATTTTACTTCCTCCTCTTCCAACCATTTCCTCTCTGGACTTTTATTTGGCTCCATTTCCAGTAGCTTCTTATAGAAACATTCCCCAAAGCTTTCTTCCAAACCTTTTTGCTATATCCTTTATTGGTAGAGAGAGTCGATTACTTCCCCACCCACACGGAGTGGACTTCCCAGTGGTCTTCACTGATACCATCCACGCTTCTGATTGCCCGCTGCTCATGCCTTATTGCCCATTTTCGATGTCAGACTAGTTAATAACCATTACCTTTGCCTTGGATGACTCCTGTCCCACATTTCCAACTTACTTTTCAAACACTGCACCTGGAAGTCTCCACCAACCTGTCAAACACAATCAGTAAACCTGAACTCAGTGTTGCTCTGCACAAACTGGCTTTCTTTCCCTTGGGTGCTTATTTTGGTATATGGCATGTTGATATATATATATTTTTACTCAGGCCTTGAAAACTAAAGTTCATTTTCATGTTTAGTTGTCCCTCTTCCTCCACTGGTCATTAATTGCTCTATCTTGTCATTTCCAATTTGTAATACCTCTTGGACCATTCCTTTGTTCAGTTCTTACTTCCAATACCGAAGTTGAGGGTTGTTTGCCCGAATCATTGCACTTACCTCTCTGCTTCCAGTTCAACTTCCCTCCATTTCCCCATCATAAATGATGTTTCCAAGTCAACCTGATTATGTCATTTTTGATTTTAAAAACATTCAAGACAATTTTACTATTTAATAAAATCACCAGTCAAAGGGCTTCATGGTCGGGGCCCAGTATGTCACCTCTGTCATATTTCCACCTATAGACTCTCTGCTCTGATCAATGCAGAGATTATGTTCAGTTAGGGAGAATCAGAAATGACATCAAGAAAGAAGTAATATTTGATAAGTGTCAGGATGCCTGCAATATCCTTATGTAAAACCCTGCATTGATTCCTCATAATGCTAATCTGAACACCAGATTAACACCCACCTATGATACTTTCCCTAATTTCCACACAGTGGAACATGATTTCTCCCTATCTGAAAATTCCACAGTGCTTTGTATTGTTCAAAATTGCCTTACCACTTTCTGTTATCATAGTGATTTTTTGGTACATATTACTCTCCCTCATATGATTTCAAGTTCCTTGAGAGTAGGAATTTAATTTTTTTATTCTCTGTGGTATATTCATCCAATATTCATTGAATTGGAAAATTCCAACAGAAAAAGTAATGCTTGTTTTATTTCCAAGGTTGCAATTGAAATAAAATCATAAAATATTATAAATATGTATAGTGATACATATATTATAAATATATATTAAAAACCATCATCAATTCAATGATATGACTATTTCTGCTTATAAATAAATTTAGAAAAAACAATTGCTACTAATTGTGCTTTCTTGTTTAATGTACTTTAATAAAGTACTTGTACCATTCCATTGAAAAGTAAAATTAATGCTTTCAGAAAAATTAAGTTGGCTAACCTATTTCTTTATTTTTTTTTAACCCTCATCTGAGGATATTTTTCCATGATTTTTAGAGAGAGTAGAAGAGAGAGGAAAAGACAGAGAAATAGCAATGTGAGAGAAACACTTCGATTGGTTGCCTCCTGCACGCACCACGACCACGGCCTGGGCCAGGGAGAAGCTTACAACCCAGGTACATGCCCTTGACTGGAATCAAACTCAGGACCCTTTAGTCTGCAGGCCGATGCTCTAGCCACTGAGCAAAACAGGCTAGGGCTAACCTATTTCTTTTTTGATTCACTCTCTAGCGGGAAGAGACTTTAAAAAGGCTGTCCGTTACAAACTTCTTTCTGAAAACAACGTGGCAATTTCCCCAGGTGATGGTGTTTCTGGGGCTATTTAAACTCAGTTAAAATTTCACATACAATAATGGATTCTATTAATCTTTTTAAAAGACAGTCACTTTAAATGACATGGAAGTTAAATAAGATTAAGAGTGATGGTACCCCATCAGGATACAGAGTAAAGTTAGAAGTCTTTAGAATACATCTCCATTCATTGAGGTCACTATCATTAAGATAAACTATCTTCTTTTCCCATAAGATGGCCCTTGGTGACATTAGCTGAACATAATTTCATAATAGATAGACCTTAGGTATAAATCATTATGAGTGTACATACAATTTTAATGTCTATTCCTCCTTGCAATAAATTTTTATTAAGTGGCCACAATGCTCTGAGGATTGTGTGAGCTAATCCTCTAGAAAATTTTTCTAAATGTATTCTATCTGATATTGATTGTAATAAATAGCCTTTGAAAAAAATTTTAAAACAAGATATTGGGTAATGTCTCTATCTTCTTTTAGAAATGTATGTGTATATCAACGTATTATACCTTCAAATAAGTCGAACATTAAAGGAACATGCTTGACTTTGTTCACTCCAACTTCTCTCTCTCTTTCCTTCTGGAAAAATTTTTATGTCCTCTCTTGTCCATTTTTACCAGATACCAATAGATAACCCTCTGGAAAATAAACCCTCATACTTAGCAATGCCTCAGTGTAGCTTACAAAATCTTTGTGATACATGAAGGAAACTCAATCCAATATATCATATTTCCTACTTGTCCCAGTTGAAAATGTGTCTTTTGAATGAGGTTATTTGAGAATACCAATTCATGAGTAAACTCAGTTAGTAGCCATTGTAAATCAGTATGCTTTGGAAAAATGCACAAATTAAATGGCTTTAAGTGTACATTTGAGAGATAGCTACTCTCTGATAAGTCATTGGATATGAGTAAGTCATTGGATATGAGCAAGTCATAAAAGAGATCATGGCTTAAGTGTACAAAATTTAGTAGTGTGATACTTTAATCAGAGTCAAAACAAATATATCATAGATAATCTTATAATAAAAGTATGTTTAAACTATAAAAATAATAATATATCTCAATTTTTAATCATTTTCTGGTATTCAGATGAAGGGACTAGTTTAGAGATGCAATATATAATATTCACTAAAGTCAAAGCCAGATTGCCTCATTTTAAATCTTAGTCTTGCCTCCTGGTAGTTATGAGCTTTGTGGAACTTACCCTCATTCTCTATGCTACAGTTTCCTCATCTGAAAAATAGTAATTTACAAGACTTTCCTGATAATACAATTTTAAAATTCATGCAAAACACAGTATTCTACTTTTATAACAGATGCTTAAATAATATCAGCTATATTTAAAATTAATATATTATTTCTTTCTGGAGTGTGGACATTTTAATGCTGTTAATTCTTCCTATCCATGAACATGGTATATGCTTCCACTTATTTGTATCTTCTTCAATTTTTCTTCAGTGTCTTTCTTCAAGTATAGGTCTTTTACATCCTTGGTTAAACTTATATTATTTTTGAGGCAATTCTAAATATGATTGTTTTCTTAGTTTTCCTTTATGATAGTTCATTATTGATGTATAAAATACAACTGACTTCTGGATATTTATTTTATATTCTACTACTTTACTGAATTCATGTATCAGTTTTAGTAGTTTTTTTTTTTTTTGGTGGAATATTTAGGGTTTTCTATACACAGTATCATGTCATCAGCAAATAATGACAGTTTCACTTCTTCTTTTTCAATTTTGATGACTTTTATTTCTTCTTATTGTGTGACTGCTGTGGCTAGGACTTCCAGTACTATGAATAAGAGTAGTGAAAACATATACCCTGTCTTGTTCCTGATTTTAAGGGAAACACATTGGCTGATGCCTAAACTGAGCATGTGCAAGGACATAAAAAAGAAACGGAAAAAACTGCAACCAGAAAAATTAAGACTTGAGTAGATATTTCAACAATATCTACTCAAGTCTTAGGGTTAGAATGTAATTTGGAGTTCAAGTCCAACAAGTTTGAGTGTCTCAGTAAACATCTCAGGACTTCTATTTGTATCCTAGAAGAACCACTCCTTAAGAGGAAAGATTCCTACCATTTGCAACAGCATGGATGGAACTGGAGAGCATTATGCTAAGTGAAATAAGTCAGTTGGGGAAAGATAAATATCACATGATCTCACTCATTTGGGGAATATAATGAACAACATAAACTGATGAACAAAACAGATCTAGAGACAGAAAAGCATCGATCAGACCGTCAAACCTTAGAGGGAAGGCAGGGGAGGGTGGCGGTAAGGGGGAGAGATCAACCAAAGGACTTGTATGCATGCATATAAACATAACCAATGGACACAGACACCAGGGGGGTGAGGGCATTAGCGGGGGGGGGGGGGGGGAGCGGGGGGATAAGGACACATATGTAATACCTTAATCAATAAAGAAAATTTAAAAAAAGAGGAAAGATTCAAGTTTATAACTTAGTTCTAAGAACAAAACCAAAGTTCTTAGGGCCCCACTTAAAATCAAGCTTAAATCAGATTGAGTCCATCTGCCAGTTTTCTAATTCTCTACTCAAAGAATAGTAAATCCAGATTTTCTACAACATATTATTCATAATACCCAGTGCATACAGTTAAAATTTATAAGATACAAGAAGAAAGTGAAAAATTGGATCAAAAAGGAAAATAAAATCATAGAAATAGACCCACAAATGACTCAGATATTGGAATTAGCAATATAATTCTGTAACTAGTTTTAAGAAACATAGTAAAGCATATATTATAGATATGTTGAAGGACTTAAGAAAATATGTTGAAAATTGGTGAACAGATGGAGAATCACAGCAAAGAAATGGAAAAACCTGAAAAAGATAAAAATAAAATTGTTATTAAAAATGTATATATATAAAATAAAAAAAAATCTTGGATGGGCTGGACAGAGCAAATGAAACAGAAACACAAAGATAGACCAGTATAAATTATTCAAACTGAAACAAAGAATACCAGAACACAGCATTTGAGACATTATACAATACCAAATGGTAAGGTGTAGTTATGATTCCTTAAACAGAGGGAAGAGAGGAGACAGAAAACAAATATTTGAAGAAATAATAATCAATATATTTCTGAAATTAATGGGAGACATCAAGTCGCAGAACCAAAAATATCAGGAAATACAGGCAAGAAAAATACAAAAAAAAACACAAAAAAACACCAAAACCTATGTACATTATAATGAGACTTTTAAAAATCAAAAAGAAAGAAAAAAATGTTAAGAGCAGCTCAAACAAAAAGATATACTATATTTCACTGAAAAACAATAATAAAAATTCACTTATTATTGGGGAAAAAAATCAAGGCAAGAAGAGAACAGTAAGATATCTCTTTTAAGTGCTGGTTGAGGTGATGGTGGTAAGAAAATAACAGAAATCTAGATACCTGCCTCAAATAAATAGAGAAGAAATTGACATTTATTTTAGAGAGGCAACAGATGAAAGTTAAAATATTGTTTTATAAAAGAGATAATTAAATTTCTTCAGGCTAAAGAAAAACAATCCACTGAGGAAACCCAGGTGTAAGAAAAGATGAAGACCAAAAAATATCAAGAAGAAATTTAAAAAAAAAGATGAAGATAATTGGAAATGGCAAATATATGCATATTTAAGAAGGATTGTACTTTTCTTAATTTATTTAAATGTCTGTTGACTAAAGCAATAAACAATGATATTCATAGAAACAGAATACATGATAATAATAGCAGAGTGGGTACTATTTATAATATGCATAATAAAATATATTAATTTAAGTTAGACAATAAAATGTTAACAATTCAAAGTAGCCAATGAGAAATTAAATAAAAATAATGAAGCTAGTAGAGGGGAGATAAAATAAAATAATATAAAGTACTCAGTTCCAAAGGAGAAAGAAACAAAATATCAGACAAGACATATAGATAACCAAGAACCAGATAATAGCCTTCCATCCAGTATATTAATAATGGCATTCATTGTATATGGACTAACCCAGTGGTCGGCAAACTCATTAGTCAACAGAGCCAAATATCAACAGTACAACGACTGAAATTTCTTTTGAGATCCAAATTTTTTAAACTTAAACTTCTTCTAATGCCACTTCTTCAAAACAGACTCACGCAGGCCGTGGTATTTTGTGGAAGAGCCACACTCAAGGGGCCAAAGAGCCACATGTGGCTCACGAGCCGCGGTTTGCTGACCACTGGACTAACCAATCCAATTAAAAGAAAGAGATAGTCAGACTTGTTTTAGTGATGAGTCATACTAATATTATATGTAAATACATATACACTATGGTACCAGGTTGGTACTAGAAATATTGGGGAAACACTTTGTAAAGTATATGATTGTCTAACCACTACACTGTACACCTGAAGGTAATCTATACTAATAAAAGGGTAATATACTAATTAGACTGGATAGATTGGACATCTTCTAGACGTCCTTCTGGACAAAGCCACGGTGGCAGGGGCCAAGGCAGAGGTGGTTAGGAGCAATCAGACCGGCAGGGGAGAGCGGGTAAGAGCGATCAGGCTGGCAGGGGAGAACAGTTAGGGGCTATCAGGCAGGCAGGCAGGCAGGCAGAGGCGGTTAGGGGTGATCACGCAGGCAGGCAGGGGTGGTTAGGGGTGATCAGGCAGGCAGGTAGGTGAGTAGTTAGGAGCCAATGGTCCTAGATTGTGAGAGGGATGTCCAACTGCCAGTTTAGGCCTGATCCCTGCATCAGTTGGACATCCTCCATGGGGGATTGGAGAGGGTGTAGGCTGGGCTGAGGGATCCCCCTCCCCCTGCACGAATTTCGTGCACTGGGCCTCTAGTCTTATATAATAAAAGCCTAATATGCTAAGTGTCTGGCCATTTGTTCCACTGTTGGACCAGTTGCTATGACACACACTGACCACCAGGGGGCAGACACTCTGACTAGTAGGTTAGCTTGCTGCTGGGGTCCGGAAGATTGGGACTGGGCGAGATGGGCCGGACATGCTGTGGAGCCCTCCCACAGTCCCTCCCTGGCCCCAATCGTGCACCGGTTGGGTCCCTTGGCCTGGCCTGCACCCTCTCGCAATCCAGGACCCCTCGGGGGATGTTGGAGAGCTGGTTTCGGCCCGATCCCTGCAGGTCAGACAAAGGGATTCCACCAGTGCATGAATCTGTGCACTGGGCCTCTAGTACAAAATAATATTGAATGTAAACTGTAATTGAAAAATAATTTAACCATTTTTAAAGTAATGGTATTTCAAGTGTCAGAAAGAAATAATTAGCTATGTAGATAATGAAATAAGAGCCGTGTACACTTCCTATGTATGATCCCAACATCTTGTGTCTGTTAGTTTGAGTTACAAAAGCAGTGTTTGTATCACAGCACAGTTGCAACCAAAACATTATTTTCCCATTGCCTACACTATGCTAAGTACTGGCTGATTTCATGTATGTGATCTCATTGAGTTTAATAAGGGAGTTCTAGGATATCATATTTCTGGCTATTGCTCAGCAGTCATTTTCTTATCTTTAATTTTTTCATTAAAATGGCACATAAGCTTGAATAAACTTTCTTCCCTTTCTAATTATTAGTTTCCCCATTTCTGAACTCTTCTCCTCAATGTTTCTTTCAGCATTGTATCTCTACTGAGCAGTGCAAGGTCTGGCATATAGTAGATGATCAATAAAACTTAGCCAGTTAAATTGATGGCAGAATAAATTCAAACATCCATCTCTATCTTGAAGCCTTTGCTACTAATTCAGCATCATCCCCTTGTCCTAATCACCAATGGCAAAACTGTAGGTTTGGAGCAGTTGCTTTGTTCCAAGTATTTCACTAGACATTTAAAATATGTTATTTGTTCCTTAGCCAAACTTCATAGGGTCAAAATTTCTTTCATTATATGCATGACTCTTTATCCTCTATTCCTGCCAAAAAAAATATACATTAGAAAATAATTTATTTTAAAATATCTTGAAAGTGGTGGATCATAGAAAAATGTATTACCTATAAATGACAAGTTTGCACAGCCAATTAAACAAAAGCACTACACAAATAGAAAATGCTATATTAATGCAGATGATATCCAAGATTCTGATGAACATTTCTAAGAAATGACAAATTTATTTTATTCTACTGCCAGTTATGATTTTTAGCACCATTAAATTTAATATATGAATATAATCATTTGAGGGAAGAGGAACTAAAATAAATTATTAACACTGATTTATATTATAATTTATTCCCAGGAGTATCACCCATAAGTTTGTGTCAAAAGTATAATGCTTTTAACATTTACTATACAAATTATTTTTCACATCTTTTCATAATGTAATTGTATTTACTTACCTAAATGAATATAAAATACATTTCAAATAATTAGGGAAAATTAATTGTTTCATTTTAATATGTTCATAAATATATTTGCTAAGTTGTTATGTGCTGCATATATTATCCCATAATAAAATAAGCTTCTGAAAATTAAAATTAATTTTTATTGGTATAATTTTCTGGGATAAAATTATTTAATAGTAGAGCAATTATCACATTTTTTCAAGATTACTAGCAGGTCTAATTCATGACTTAAATTATTGTTTGTTTGCTTATTTTTAATTGGATCCCAGAGTGTCTTTTCTGCTAGAAGATATTGTTCTTTCCTCTAATCAGCTTTCTCTTCAATAGATAAATATTCCCCCAACAAGATTTTAAGCAACTTTAATCCCATAAACAATAATTATTGTGCCAGTTATAAATAGGAATTCATGAAATAATAGAGTATATGGTAGTATACAAGATCATCCCACTTCCCACTATAGTTCCTTAGACTAAAGATGTTTAATATGGGTTAATTTCTTCTAATTAAGTCAGACCTTATGATCCTTGTAAGAACTATTAGTCATGTTTTACATAATCATTCATCTTAGAAGGGAAGAAACTGCACATAATATGCCATCGTGACTTCTCAAAAGTAAGATATTTTGTTTATACAAAATAGAAGATGCACCTGAGGCCCAGTCTGACTTATTAACATGTTCAAAATATAACCAGGAATATAGTCTGTATATCATAGGCACAGGGTCCTTTTGTGTACATGGGGATACGCAAGATATGGACACACAATAGTGAACACTTCTGTTTGGGCTGTTGCTTTGAAATGTTGGTGGAATTAATCTCTGCATGTGTCTTTCTTCCTATTCCTAGTACCATGATGCTCTTCCTAGGAGATGTGTCCTTTTCTCTTCATTCCCTTATGTTCATATGCAAATATGGCAATCATTAATACAGCATAATGCTTCCTTTAATTTGATGGTTGTTTGAGTTGTGTGCTAATAAAATTATTGAATATAGGGAGTTTCTGGTGGAGGTGGCAGAAAAATAATAAATTAAAAAATCTTTACAATAAGTATCAAATATTCAAATTTTAAAAATCCTCTTATCATATAGGTAAAATGTAGAGACCAGATATTCTAAACCAAAAGGCTCTATGTTAGTCTCTTGCGGGTACACTTAAGAAATGCAGAAATAGCCTAGCCAGCATGGCTCAGTGGTTGAGCATAGATCTATGATCTAGGACAGTAGTTGGCAAACTGCGGCTCGAGAGCCACATGCGGCTCTTTGGCCCCTTGAGTGTGGCTCTTCCACAAAATACCACGGCCTGGGCAAGTCTATTTTGAAGAAGTGGCATTAGAAGAAGTTTAAGTTTAAAAAATTTGGCTCTCAAAAGAAATTTCAATCGTTGTACTGTTGATATTTGGCTCTGTTGACTAATGAGTTTGCTGACCACTGATAGGAGGTCATGGTTCGGTTCCCGGTCAGGGCACATGCCCTGTTGCAGGCTCGATCCCCAGTGTGGGGTGTGCAGGAGGCAGCTGATCAATGATCAGTGATTCTCTCTCATCCCTCTCCCTTCCTCTCTGAAATCAATAAAATATACTTTAAAAAAAATGCAATGCAGAAATAGAGGGTGATAGAAGATTAACACATAAACTTGGAGCATATCATCCGGAAAAGCCGTGATACCAGTTTAATCAGGAAGTCTTAAAGTAGCCCCTCTTTCCCACTGAAGTCCTCCTCAGCACATGCTAGTGGAAATAGAGGCAGACAGTATGTCAAAGGGAAAATATCAACTATTCATATTTTGCTCCAGAGATTTTGTTCAGCACTTTTCAATGCCATATTGCATGTGATAACTCATTACCTTATTATTAATAAAGCTGATTAAGTCCTTAATAGAAAACAAGAGGTACAAATCACCAAGAGGAAAGATGGACTCTTAATGTTGGTAATGAGAAAGCCACTTTAGAAAAATAATCATGCACCAATGTAGAATTCAAATAACACGACAAGTTATATGTAATAAATAGGACATGTAAAACATGCAACTGAATGGGAGAATCACAATTAAATAAACCAGGGTTTTTTTTTTGTGCTCTGCTTTCTGGTTAATACAAGAGGTATATGCTCTTTTGATTTTTCTAAATATCATGGAGCTACTTTGAAACAACTGGTTCTCAAAGTGGTTTCCCTAGAGAAAGTGAAGATAGAGTGAATTGAACACTTCATGCATGCCACTGCAGTCTTTTGGTTTAACCTCTCACGCCAATACCGCTGCTGTGACCAGTTCAGAACAAGCTTCAATTGGTCCATTTCACCCAGACAAAATCTCCCAACACTTCTAACTTGATGGCTTTTCATTAGGGACTCCAATATGTGCAACCTGGAAATGAGCTTGAATGCATGGCCTTGGGCGTCACTCCTGGCCAGTGAGAGACTGGAGTATATGGATATACAATCCCCCCTTTACCTCCCGTTGAACAGCTTGGAGGACATATTTTATAAGGATTCTTAGAATATAGCTCAGGGTGGAGAATCAGAAGCACATCGGTGTGCAAACTGGATACTGTATGTTTGCATTGACATCCCCTTCTTACCTCTATCACTCCTCCTGTCCTGCAGTCTGACTCTCTGGGTTTGGGCTCAGGAATCACTCAGCAAGACTGGTGTTTAAATCCAGACTCCACTCATGGAACAGAGTGATCTCAGGGTAGCTAATTAATACACCTAGGCGGCAGAATTTCTCTGCACAAAAAACCATCACGGAATTTTTGTGAGTTTAATGTGATGTTTGGTAAGTAGTAACTGTAAAATAAACATTAATGACAATATTTTAATGAAGTGTGCAGTCAAGAATTACAAGGTAAGAGAAGCATTTTTTATGACACATACATTTATATATTGAGTAGGGTCTATTCACCTCATACACAAAATGCTGTCATCAGGGGCCTCACCAGAAAGAAGAAGGTGTTAAAGACTATACATGTGCATTATCATTTATGACTGTTGGGTTTGTTTGCCATATGGATAAAATTGATCTGATGCAAATGCAGAAAAAATTACCAGATTCATGTTCATTTCTTATCTACCATGTACTGTAACATTTTATTAGATAGTAAAGTGAAATCAAGGAACAGAAATGTTATTCCCCAACATTAGGGATTCTTTAGCAAATTCACTTTCTAAAATTTCTCACCCTGTCAACCTTCCCAATATACTCAAGGGCAAGTTCAATACTTAGAGCTGGAAAGATTGGAGAAATTTTTGCAGATGATAGAAAAATAAATATGTGATTGATACCCACTGAAATATTTGGTCTGTACTCTTTCAGTTTCGCTTTTTCAGAAGAACCGATAGCACAATACTTTCTTAAAATGAATGTTCGGCTATTTGTTAAGGGACTTTTGTTATTTAAAAATCAAAATTTCATTTCTCATGTAGCAAATAATTTCTAAGGATAGAACTGAAATGATAATAATGCTCCCAGCTCTTTGTGTTTTATATATTATTTTATTTATTTATTTTTAAATTTATGGAGGTGACATTGGTTAATAAGATTGTATTGGTTTCAAGCATAAGTTTCTATGATACAAGGTGTATATTGCATTGTATGTCCACCACCCAGAGTAAAACCATCCTCTATCACCACATGTTTGGCTCCTTTTTACCCTTTACTAACCTCCCACCTGCCTTTCCCTCTGGTAACCAGCATACTGTCGTCTGTGTCTATGAGTTTCCGTTTTAAATACCACATATGAATGAAATCATATAATTCTTAGATTTTTCTGACTGACTTTGCTTACACTTATATTCTCAATATCGGTCCCAAATGGCAGTATTTCATCTTTTCTTATGGCTGAGTAGTATTCCATTGTATATGTGTACTACATCTTCTTTAGCCAATGATTTATCAGAAGACACTTTGGATGTTTCCATGTCTTGGCCACGTGAATAATGCTTCAATGAACATAGGGGCACATATATCTTTGCAAATATATGTTTCCAAAATTTTCTGGTAGATACCCAGAAGAGGGGTTGCTGGGTCATATGGTCACTTTATTCCTATTTTTTTGAGGAAGCCCCATACTATTTCCCATAGTGACTATACCAGCTTACATTCCCACCAGCAGTGAATGAGGGTTCCTTTTTCTCTCCAACCTCTCCAACACCTGCTGAGACTAAATGCCATTATGATCAAAGACACAAAATAAAAATACAGTCACTGACTGCCAAACATGTCTGCTCTTATCTTCAAAGGCACAAAAAAGCACAAATAAAGTTAATATAAAGCAGTTATTTCAATGTGGTGTTCTGTAAGAGACTATGTGGAAATTAATAATATGAACACTATATGTGTGGAACTAGGTGATAAAAGGTACATTTTAAGAAAATGCTTAGCTATAAACTCCTCCTTTGTCTTGCCTTCCAAAGGATTTGTATAACAAAAATATTCTTTTTTGGAACCTCAATTTGCCATTTTGCTGTCAAACAATAGCCATTGACAAACTGCAGTGGAGATCTGATGTGTGAAAATGTAATGACAGCTGTGAAGACAGTCCTTCTAAAAATGTATGAAGGTGTTAACTCATAGTGTTACCAGCCTCCATTTACACTTTGGTGATACATCCTTAGAGCATATGTCCAGCATCAAAGACTCTTCCCCGAAACATCCTTGGATCAACCTGCAGCTGGGTGACACGTTTCAGGCTGAACAGATCTGTTAAGATGACATTTTCAGCAACAGGAAGAGCACTGAGATTTGAAGATCTGAGATGCAGAATCTCTGTTCTCATGCTCTCAATACTGAAAGGACACAGAAGGTGCTGAAATATCCCAAGTGCCATCATTTCCTGGTGAGACTGGCACATGTGAGTGATTTTAGACACTCTGCTAAAACACTTCTCTTGCTGGAATTATGTTGGTATTAACCTCGTACATACAGTCCTTCTCATGTAAAAATCCGATTTGTCTTCTTAAAATCCATGTCTCTTCTGAAGTGCAAAAGGAGGAAGTTTTCTGGCCCAAACATGTTCAAAAGTAGAGTGAGGATAAATCAAGTAAGAGATGGCAGAAATGTCTTCTTCCTGTCATTTTGCACAACTTTCCATCATTCACACAGCTTTCCTTTCCTGGGGCTCACTTTTGAGGCAAGCAGCTTCCTGGAGATTTTGGCAGGAATCTCCCCCAAAGTACTGTGAACTCGAAAGAAAAATGGGACTTGTAGATATTTCAAAAGTATCACTCACCTCTCTGCCAGATCAAACGTGTCTCTTTTCTTCCAATTTGATTCCCATCCCAAGAGCGTGAAGAACTGTCTGCCAGAGTACCTCCAGCTGGCAGACCTGAGTTCCCTCCTAATGACCAATCCCTAAAAGCTCTTTCAATGTCATAGGTACAAACTATTTACTGCTACAAAGTAAGGATGTTGTACTTAGCGTTATGCTCAGTGAGGAGAATACCGAATAACCTTGAAAAAAATGTTACAAGAATTTGAGAAATAGATGTATTTGAATGCAATTTAAAGTACACGGGTGCTAGTGATGCTTATCACAAAACTTGGAGAGAACATCATGTTATAATACATTTTGTAAATAGGAGACAGAGAGATTATTCCATCTTTAGGAGAGGAATCGCTCAGCCCTGAGTTCCCACAATGGAAGCACTGAATTCGTAAGGGAGTGCATACATCTAGTAAGTACCCAGAAGAGGGGTTGCTGGGTCAGAAACAGAAAATAATCTTCTCCCCTACTCTGTTTTCTAGAACATGTGGCCTGAAGGCAGGTAGAACTATCAATGGGCTGTGTTTTCTACCCCTTCTCTCCCATCCAAACATCAGTGATATGAGTGGAATTAAGTTCCAGAAAGTTTGAGACTCTGCTTTCAGAATTTGAACTCATCAACTTAAAATACCCTGATTTATTTTTCTTGTTAGCCTTTGGCCTGAGAATTCATTTATCATTATTTTATCAGACAGAAATCTAATACTTGTTTACATTATGCTGTATAATTCAATAGACAAAAGCCCATGATAATTATACTTAAGAAACCAATTTAGGTTGGTATAAGCATAATAAAAGGTGGCTGCTATTTCTCCTCTGTTCCCCAAATCACTTTCCATTTCCCTTGAACAAGAACAATATTCTCACAGTTTCCAGGGGGGAAAAGCTATGAATACAAAATTAAAAAAAAATTGTTGGGTCTAAATAAAGGTAGCAAAAGTGTCTATATGCAGTCATGCTTCATAAAGTTCCTTTCACACAACTGAATTGCTATGTATGTTTATGTTCTTTGTAAACAGGACATAAAATCGCATAATGGTTCAATGAGAGAGAGAGAGAGAGGGAGAGGGAGAGAAAGAGAAACTATGGTTTATATTAGTCATTTGTACTTGTTGACTGCAAGCAACAGAGACTGATTCAGACAAGGCAAAACAAAATATATACATTTATTAGAAGGTTACAAATCAGCCATAAAATAAAAAAGATTACTTATTATGGGCTAAAATAAATACAGGAAAAAATCTATTGTATTTCTATGAACTAGCAGTAAAAATGAACCATATATAATTGTAGTTAAGAAGACAATTTCATTTACAATAGTACCAAAATAATAAAATACTTTGAAATAAATTTTACAAAAGAGTGACAGACTTGATTACAAAAGACTAAAAATTACAAAATGCTGTTTTAAGGAAGAAAATAAAACTTAAATAAATGAAAAGACATTTGATGTTTATGGCTATGAAAAAACTTGGAAACATTTATTTATTTGTAAAGATATATGTATCCCTATGTTGAGTGCAGCAGTATTCATGGTGATGAAGACATGGAAACATATCCTTGGGTGAGGATTAACAATAAAATAAAAGTAGATTTAAACAAAGTATACCAAAGCACAAAAGCAAGATAAGTGCCTTTTAGAAGTTGTTTCCTAGTTTTGTGTACCAAAAATAGAAATAAAACTGAAATGACAAAACTTATTTGAATGTATATTTTAATTTTACTAGGACAACATACTCAGTATGTGTTTATGGAATTTTTGATCCAGGTCATATTATATAGAAATAAACTGCCTATCACTGGCTTTCACCTCTAGAATACAGGAATACTCATTTAACTGTGCTTTACTTTATTGTGCTTCGCAGATAATGCATTTTTATTGTTGTTGTTGTTTTTTTTGTGTGTGGTTTTTTTTGTTTTGTTTTGTTTTGTTTTTTAACAAATTGAAGGTTAATGGCAACCCTCAGTGGAGCAAGTCTGTTGGTGCCATTTTGCCAACAACATTTCCTCACTTCCTGTCTCTGTATCACATTTTGGTAATACTCACACTATTCAAAATCTCCCATTATTATTATATTTGTTACAGTGATCTGTGATCAGTGATCTCTAATGTTGTCATTATAATTATTTTGGGGTGTCAGGAACCAGCCCCGTATATGTACAATGAGATTGAGATTGTTTTCATGCCTGATAACACATTCATTCTGCAGCCCATGGATCAAGGAGTAATTTTGAATTTCAAGTTTTGTATAAGAAATATATTTCGTAAGGCTACAACACTGCTACAGATAGTATTCTTCTGATGGATCTAGTCAAAGTAAGTTGAAAACTTTCTGGAAAGGATTCACTCTTCTAGATGCCATTAAGAACATTCATGATTCATGTGAAAAAGTCAAAATATCTACATTTACAGGAGTTCAGAAGAAGTTGATTCCAACCCTCATGGATAATTTGAGTGGTTCAGACCTTCAGTGAAGCAAGTGACTACAGATGTGGTGGGAATTAACAAGAGAACTAGAACTAGAACTAGAACTAGAACTAGAACTAGAACTAGAACTAGAACTAGAACTAGAACTAGAACTAGAACTAGAAGTGGAGCCTGGAGATGTGAGTGAACTGCTGCAATCTCACAACAAAACTTGAATGGATGATGAGTTGCTTCTTATGGATGATCAAAGGAAGTCCTTCCTTCCTCCCGCCCTTCCTCCCTCCCTTCCTTCCTTACCTTCCCTTTCTTCCCTCCCTCCCTCTCTCCCTCCCTTCCTTCCTTTTTTCTTATTAATTGTCACCTGAGAATATATTTCCATTGGTTTAGGGAGAGTGGAAGAGAGAGGGAAAGACAGAGAGAACCATCTATATGAGAGAAATACATAGATTGGTTGCCTCCTGCATGAGTCCTGACCAGGGCCTGGGCCAGGTAGGAGCCTGCAAACAAGGTAAGTGCCCTTGACTGGAATCAAACCCGGGACCCTTTGGTCCTCAGGCCCACACTCTATCCACTGAGCCAAACTGGATAGGGCTGCTTTCTTAAGATGAATGCACTCCTGGTGAAGATTCTGGGAAGCTTGTTGAAATGACAGCAGAGGTTTTAGAATATTACAAAACTTAGTTACTAAAGCAGTGGTAGGTTTGAGAGGACTGACTTCAATTTTGAAAGAAGTTCTACTGTGGTTAAATGCCAACAAACAGCATCACATACTACAGAGAAATTGTAGAAAGGAAGAGTTGATTGTTACTTTATTTTAAAAAATGACCACAATCACCTCAACCTTCAGCAAACACCACGCTGATCTGTCAACAGCTATCAATACTGAGGCAAGACCCTCCGCCAGCAAAAAATATTATGACTTGCTGAAGACTCAGATGATTATTAGCATTTTTAAGCAATAAAGAATCTTTTAACTAAAGTATGTACATTGCTTTATAGACTTAATGCTATTGCACAGTTAACAGATTACGCATATCTTTTATATTTACTGGGAAACCCCAAAAATTGTGTGACTCGCTTAACTGCAATATTCTCCTTATTGCCGTGGTCTGGAACTGAACCCTCAGTATCTTGGAGGTATGCCTGTAACATTTCGTGGGCTAAAGTGAGATCACCTTTCATCTTTCACAAATCTTAAGGGACTGTGTTTCTAAGACCTTCAGATGTAACTGATGGATGTGCTGTGACAAATTACAAGTAGTTTTTAATGGGTTGGTTTGGACACATTGAGAATTGCACTTTTCTTTTGCCTTATTCATTTTCCTTCTTGACAATGCTTTTTGGCATTCAGATTCTGCTAACCAGCACTCTGTGGGTGTTGGAGGTATATAATTAAATTTATCTCCATGATTTTTTTTGCATAAAAAGCTAATATGAAGCTCCATAAATCTCCCTCAGATGTGCAAATACATGAAGAGCACTCGAGGAAAGAAGCATAATTGAATCACAACCTTGAATTGTACATCGTACCATGGTTCTTACCTGGTCACGTAGATCTGCCTGAGTAAGCATTACTGGAATATATTGCAAGCTCAATCCAACAGCAGAGGCTGCAGAAAGGGAAGAAAATCCTTTACCTAACTTATAGTTTTTCAATCTACTTTATTATCAGATGAAATGTTACTACCTAAAATGTTTTTCTATTCATTGTAAAATGACAGTTATTTAAACTATCATCATTTTGTGAATATCTTTATGTGTATACATGTATGCATACAAACAGAAATATACAGTATATATGATTTGGAAGAAGGGAAACAATAAACTAAAGTTTATTCATCCACATGCTCACTTCAGCAATATTTATTAAATAGTTATTGTGTGTCAAACATTGTACTAAGTGCTGTAGAAGTAACTCTTTGAAATCAGTTTACATTCCAACCAAATAGTGGGAGGAGACCTTTAAATAAAGAATTATATAAAAATATTTAACTACCATTATGGTAAGTTTACAACAGAAATACTATGTGCTGTGAATATATACTGAAGATTCAAAACTAGTTATATGAGGGACGATATTGAGAATAGGTAGATTTAGCTGTGAAATTGAGATTTAAGATGCAACTTGGAGTATGAATTACAAGGTAAAGAGAATTACCAAGTGAGAGCCATCATAATAGATGCATTTCTTGGATTATAAATTTAGAAATATCTGAGTGATGTGCCTCAGTGGAAAAGACTGAATAATGAATGGAAGCTCGGCATCAAGTCTGAATAATTAGCAATACCCCCAAACCACCAGTACAAATGAAATATTATTTTGCAACTAAAGACTGAGACCAAAAAATGTTTTTGAGAAGAAAATTGTTTATTGCTTCTGTTTCACTGTTGCACCTATTTTCTCCATAAATCCCTTTCCCATTTTGACCCCCAACAAAGTCTTGAAAAAGGCTTATGAAATAGGGAAAGAAGCAGCATTTGATCTAAAGGCAAATAATAAACAGGCAGACCAGAATATTATGCATTTGTTGCAGACATAAATCTCTCTTGACAAATTCTAGCATGCAAAAAATGAAACTTATTCTTCCCTGATGCTATAGCAATTGGGTTCTATTTAGTGCCAAGGCACCCGTTCTCAAGCATCAGCTCACAGCGTTGTCCCTGCCTGCCTGGTCCTGTGAGTTCTAGTGGTGGCTCTCGGTGGCTCCTCAGCTATTCCTGGGGGACAGACATAAGCTTGTAGTCCCGTTTGCCTCATCTAGCATATCACCTTTTCCATCCTGGCGCCTTGCCTCTGTGGTGGTGTAGCTGGGAGGCACGGCACAGCTCCCTCATTCTTTCCAGACCTACATGTATTTCCATGTTTCTCTACACCCCTCACCTGGGGCATTCACTTGTAGCCTGAATTAAATCTTTCTGTTCTTATGTTTCACTAAACCACCTTGTTTATGCCTACCACTTTGCTTTCCTGAAGCAAAATCTAGGAACTAAAATGTATTCATGGCTCCCTGCCCTTCTAGAAACTCTCCTGAGGCAAGGAAGGACAGAATTTGCCATCTGCCTGAAGGGGAAAAACATAAAAGTAAAATGAAAGGGGGAAAATAAAACATAAGTTAACATTTCAAGCCCAGTCAGTGTGGCTCAATGGTTGAACACTGAACTTTGAACCAGGAGGTCACGGTTCAATTCCTGGTCAGGGCACATGCCTGGGTTGCAGCTCTATCCCCAGTGTGGGTTGTGCAGGAGGCAACTGATCAATGATTCTCTCTTATCATTGATGTTTCTCTCTCTCCCTCTCCCTTCCTCTCTCTGAAATCAATAAAATATATATTAAAAATATTTCAAAATATTTTCCAAGCAAATATGGAATAAGAGGGATCTAAAATAGGTGATTAAAAATGAAACAAAACAGATAATCTACTGATAACTGGAATAAAACTCAGCCTTTGAGTTCACCAGAAACAAAATTCCTACTGCTTCTGTTCCTCTGCCTCTTCCCATTAATAACCTAATTGCAACGTGGTCATTGCTTCCTTTCGATGCTTTCCCTTGAAACAGATGCTTTTTTGGTTGTTTTTTCCCTTAAAAAATAATACACTTCATTATCTGGCCACTGTCTATTTGCTAACAAATTACTGAATACAGGAAAGGGAACATTTTAACCACAGCATTTCAAATACATGGAGATCAAAAGAAATAATAATAGCATAGTGGTTAAAAGAGAAAACAAAAGGTAGATAATGAAGCCCTGCAGTGACAGTACCAAGCCATTTCCACAGACTCTCTGGACTCACGTGTAAAGTCTATGCATACTAGCTCTATAGGCTTGTTGAAATTTTGAAAAAGAAAATGCATAGTATATATGTTTTTCTAATATATTATTTCAAAACACTCTTATTGATGTTTTTGAAATTACAGATCGCCTAATTGCCTATTGGACCATACCTACCGATCTTCTAAAGACCAGGTAGCTTGTCACTTAGACATATAATTTATAAAAATGCATAGATATTGAAAAGTTTGTGCAAGAGGCCACAACTAGCAGGTTGCCAATGAAGATTACATTGAATCACAGGCTGCATCCCTGACACAGAGGATTCTGAGCCCAGGGAGCATGCCGGCAGTTTATGAGGAGATACTCTTGGGATCACCACCTGTGGAAAAGAAGGGGTTGGGTCGAAAATTTTCCATCTTAACAATAGTCCAGCCAACCCCATGGAAGCTGTGAAGTGGAGACAGTCCTATATATTTGTCTCAAGTTCTGAGGAGGGGGCTAGTTATATATTTGTAACCATGTTATTGAATGTTGCCTGCCCCCCAAAAGATCTGTGTTTAGAGACAAAACCCTTCAGCTGAGGGAATATGGAAAAGGGATAAGTCCTTCATTCTTTAAAAAAAAAGAGAGAGACAAAGAAAGAGGCACGCCATAACATCTATTACACAGAGTACTTAGGAAAAAATTAAAAACAATGGTGTGCATGTAAGCAAAGAAGCCAGTGAAATAGAATTGAGAACCCAAATACATTTTCCAGCAAAAAATGGAAAATTATGATAATACTAGAGGCCCGATGCACGAAATTCATGCAAGGGGCTCAGCCCTTGCAGCCGTGGTGGCTGCCTCAGCTCTCACAGCCCTGGCTTCGTCTGGAAGGTCGTTCGGCTGTCCAGTCTAATTAGCATATTATGCTTTTATTATAGAGGGGATGTTACAAATCAGTGAGGAAAATACTGACTATTCTACACCTGGTTTTAGAACAACTGCATTATAATCTAGACAAGAAAATAGATATCATTCACAAAAATATATTCCTTATAATTATAAATGTAAATAGAAAAATATTTAAAAACTACTAAAAGAATATGTATTAATTTTTTTTATTCACAGGATGAAATAATTTCCTAGATAAAGCCCTAGATCATATATTATCAAGGAAAAACAAAATTAAAAAAAAAGTACATGACAAAATATACTTTAAACAAAGTAACAGACTGACAGAAGGCACTGGGAAAGATGTAAGTGAAAGATATTATACATACACACTTATATACACACCATAAATTAATATGAAAAAGATAAATGACTAAGTATAAAAATGAATGAGGGCTGTAAATAGATAATTCAACTATATCAATAGTAAAGATATGCAAATTTAAACCACAATGAGATATTATTTCAAACACAGATTAGCAAAAGATAGAATAAAATAAAATAAATATGACAATATCAAGATTTGATACAAAGGAGACAAGAATTTTCATATAAAAGTGCTATTGAATTGATGTATTAGTAAAACCACTTTGGAAAATAATTTTGCAATATCTAGTAAAAGTGAAAATGCACAAGCATAAAATCCTTCAAGGGTATTCACACATATATAATAAGAGACATAAAAAAGAATATGCATTATAACATTATTTTTAATCTAAAGAATCAGAAACTATCCATCCCAAATGTTTATCCACAACTCAAGTATAGAATTGAATTGTGGTATATACAGCAAGCCTAGAAAACAATATTAGTGAAAGAAAGCAAATGACAGATTGACATAGAATAATAACATTTTTGTAAATAAAAAAAACATAAAATTAAAACAATGAAATACTACGCTGTGGTAAAAAAGAAGGAATTTTTACCATTTGCAACAGCATGGATGGAACTGGAGAGCATTATGCTAAGCAAAATAAGCCAGTCAGAGAAAGATAAATATCACATGATCCCACTCATTTGTGGAATATAATGAACAACATAAACTGATGAACAAAAACAGACCCAGAGACAGAGAAAACATCGATCAGACTGTCAAACCTCAGAGGGAAGGTAGGGGAGGGTGGGGGTAAGGGGAAGAGATCAACCAAAGGACTTGTATGCATGCATATGGGCCTAACCAATGGACACAGACACCAGGGGGGTGAAGGCATGAGGGAGGGTGGGGGGCAACGGGGGATAAGGACACATACGTAATACCTTAATCAATACAGAAAAAAAAAATAAATAAAAAGCAAAAAAAAGAAAAAAAGAAAAAAACACAAAAAAACAAAATTATCTACTGTACGTACATACATACATAGAAATACAAAAACTTTAAAGGCATATAACATACCTGTATTTAAGACCTTAGTTTACTTTCTCAAGTAAGTAAAAAAGAATATAGAAGAAAACAAAGAGAACTTAAACTTGATGTGAAATTTTCTATATCTAAAACATTTTACTGAAAGAGAAAAAAAAATCATGGTTATGTTTATGATTCTTGTGCTAGGTAACAGAATGCAGGGTAACTGCTCTCTATACATTTCTGTACTTGGAAAAACCCTTCAAAATTAAATACCTACTGTCAAGATGTCAGTTCTTCCTAAATTGATCTATAGATTCAATACAATCCCAATAAAAATCCTCCCACGCTATTTATGGATACTGACAAACTGATTCTAAAGTTTATATCGAGAGTCAAAACATCCATAATATCCAATACAATACTGAAGGAGAAGAACAAAGTTGGAAGACTGATGATACCTGACTTCACAACTTGCTATAAAACTAATCAAGACAGTGTGCGATTGGTGAAAGAATGGAGAAACAGATCGATAGAACAAAATAGAACCAAGAATAGACTCCCATAGATAAAATCAACTGATATATGACAAAGGACCAAAGGCAATTCAATGGAGCAAAGATAGTCTCTTCAACAAATGGTGCTGGAACAACTTGTGAAGAGTGGTGAGAGGTCCCCTTCCCCCCAGTTGCTGGTGGGAGTGGGCTTTTTGTGATATCCAGAGAAACAGAATTTTCTGAGACTCCCACGGAAGTCTGAGATATTGTAGAAAGCTTTATTTCTGTGTAATGACACCCCTTAGTTCCCAAGGTCCCATTTCCCTTTGACCCACCAAGGAAGAAGTCCCATTTTGCTTTCAGCAGAGCTTAGTTCAAAGCCAGTGTCCAGAGTTTCTGTTTCATGTTGGAACACAGTCTAATCCAGCATCAGCCTAGCTTAGTTTGTGTTCCCAGCTAAAGTCCATTAGTCCATTGTGTGTGGAGTCTGCATGGCCACATGACCATGGAGGGAACATGGGCAAGAGCAAAGTCAAAGGAACCAGAGGAGAGAGAGAGAGAGAGAGAGAGAGAGAGAGAGAGAGAGAGAGAGAGAGAGAGAGGGAACTCCTTTGTCTATGGGATTACGTATTCCCAAATTTTCATGGGCTTGCTATGTCCTGTGCTACCCTAGGCCAGCGGTCGGCAAACTCATTAGTCAACAGAGCCAATTATCAATAGCACAACGATTGAAATTTCTTTTGAGAGCCAAATTTTTTAAACTTAAACTTTTTCTAACGCCACTTCTTCAAAATAGACTCGCCCAGGCTGTGGTATTTTGTGGAAGAGCCACACTCAAGGGGCCAAAGAGCCGCATGTGGCTCGCGAGCCGCGGTTTGCCGACCACTGCCCTAGGCAATCCATGGTTCCCCAGGCTTGACTGACAGGCCCTTACCCTGTGTTACCCTGACTCACTGTGCATGTGCCCACGCCCCCCATTGCTGGACTCCTTCCCCCAATTATTTGCAGGGAATGGATCAGTGATTCCCTGGGGAGGGTGAAATGGGAGCTTCCTGGTGCTGCTGCCCAAATAGCCATGCTATCCATGCCTGGCCTCCCTTTTGCTTCTCTCTTATTTCTGTGAACAGGAGAAGACAAACAAGCAAAACCAGCTATAATTCAACTCTGACTTTGAATTTCTAGCTTGTAAAAATCCAGAGGAGAAACATGCACAGTTACACAGTTTGTAAGAAAGAAAAAAAGATGCCCATTTCTCATCAACACAGAGATTTTTCTATCATGTAATTTTATAAGAAACTTCCCAGGTGAGACTTAATATAATGGGTACTAACTAATGTAATAGATATAATGTCTTTTCTTTCTTTCAGGTAGAAAACTTAAAAGAAAAATCTCAGTTTATAAATTAGAGATGCAGCCCAGGAAGAGTGACTCTGAGAGGAACAACACTAATGTGGTTCAACTATCTAGGCCTCTGATGGCCTGCATGCTATAACTGAATGTCAAATCCCTCCATCAGTCCTTATGTGTATAGTGGCTGGATTACCCCTATTAGATGACAATGAATTTAGCAGATTATTTAAAAAAAATAGAGGCCCAGTGCATGAATTCGTGTATGGGTGGGGTCCCTCAGCCTGGCCGGTGATTGAGGCCTATTGGGGGCCGGCCCACTGTGGGGGAGGGGCCACAGGAGGTTGGCTATCCGGCCCCCCTAATTTGGGCCAGTGGGGGGGGCCGGCCAGCCAGTGGAGGAGCCGTGGGAGGTTGGCTATGGGAGTGCACTGACCACCAGGGGGCAGCTCCTGTGCTGAGCATCTGCCCCCGGTGGTCAGTGCACATCATAGCTACTGGTCAGCTGGTAGTTCCAGTCGTTCCAGTTGTCCAGTCATAATGGTCACTTAGGCTTTTATATATGGAGATATTTTAAAAGATTATAATATGGAATATACATTGAGAAAATATTTCTCACAATTCTCACAGGCTTTGGCACACATTTCTGGGGATTTTGCCTAGCTAAATGCTGAGTGTGCCAGTGGCAATAGAAATGTAGCCTGCACTCTACCCCCTAAGCCTTCAAACAGGAGTAAGGGGTATTTTGTTGTAATAAATCTACCTAGAGGGGGTTCCCTGCCTGTGACAGACCTCTTAGCTGCCCAATTTATCATTCATCCTTCTTGCCCACCTATAGTATAAAGGATGAAAACAAACAGACAAAAATCCAAACAAACACAACAACAACAGAAAAGAAGATTCCTTGCTACTGAAATTAGCCCAATTTCCTAGTTTTCTATAGAAAGTGTCAAAAGATTTTTGTAGGATTCACCTGGACATGTACCTGTATATTCATTCCCTAATTCAGAGAGCAAGGGATATTTTACAACCTTGTAAACCTCCTCTGTGTTGAGAGAGATAGCCACGTGACTCAGTCCTTTTCCTTTCTCTGTGGGATGCAGACAGGATGACTGAGACCAAGGTGGCCTCCCTGAACCACAAAGAGGACAACCTGAAATCCAGCCATGTCAGCGCTGTGGCCGCTTAGCTGCCGAAGCAGGATCTGCCTGCTGCATCGTTTTCTGTGAGAAGAATAAACCATTTGTTTATGCCACTGCAAGCTGGTTTTCTAGGTTTACATCTAACATCCCTTGCTGATCGAGCGCCGTAATAACCAATCAGGCAGCAACAACAAAGAGCTCACAGCAAGTCCACGGAGCTGTACGGCTCTTTTAATTCTGACATCTCAGATACTTCACTCCTGGCATGCTCCCTCCAAAAGCCTGTTACAGGTCTATTGTAAATAATTAATTGTTTCTTCGATGGTCAGGTTTTGTTACAGAGCTTTGCCAGGTTTTTTTTTTTTTGGGGGGGGGGTTGTATGTTTGTTGTTGTTTTGTTGTTGTTTTTGTGTGCAACGTCATTAGTCACTGATGAGTCTTTAGCTTCAAACAGGCATCAAACAACTATTAGCCTCTTCTCTGAAGATCCCCCCAGTATCGCTTATTTTTTCTCTCCCAGGTTAAATCACTTCTACATAAATAGCAATGCTCTTTTCTTTTTAAAAAAATATATTTTATTGATTTTTTTACAGAGAGGAAGGGAGAGGGATAGAGAGTTAGAAACACCGACGAGAGAGAAACATCGATCAGCTGCCTCCTGCACACCCCCTACTGGGGATGTGCCCGCAACCACGGTATATGCCCTTGACCAGAATCGAACCTGGGACCCTTCAGTCCACAGGTCGACGCTCTATCCACTGAGCCAAACAAGTTAGGGCTAGCAATGCTCTTGATATTTTATCCTGAGAGGAACCATTAAGTCATGTAATATGATAATATGAAGGATACCATTATTCTCATGAAGGTCTCTGCCCTTTTCATGACAGTTTCAAAATGTTTATTTGTATCATGAGCTTTGAGACTATCCCTTTACATGGCAGTAGGTTTGGGATTTATATCTTACCCAAGTCTGACAGAATTCATGTTAACAGACATCCATTCTGCTTGTTCTTCTGCAGCATTTCCCCAGAGCTCATCACTGGGCTTGAACCCAAAATTCCGTCCTCTGTCCTGTACTCCAAGCACCTGATAAATAGGCAAACAGATTCTGGGACGTGGGTGGCACTGCTGGAAGATGATGCTCAGTGGTCCCCTAGTGGCCGGAAAGAGTTCATGCAGGCGACTAAAATGCTCTCCACTCCTTGGAGCTGTGAGAGATTCATTAAGCAGCAAGATCAAGTAGATGCAATGTTCGAGCCTTTCTAGAAAGCCCAGGGAATACACTCAGGATTCAACCTTCCCTATGTGTGCTCTGCAGTCGGTCATGCAGCGTAACCAGGAGTCAAACTGTATCTTCATAGCATGAAGTTTTGCTTTTAAGTTCAGGATACAGTCTCCTGAATTAAGTGGCTCCTTTTAGGAGCTGGTGACACTAACTCACTTATCTGGAGCGAAAAAAAAGAGGGATTTATAAGAAGGATGCAGGGCTTTGCGAAGGAATTGCAGGGCAGAAATGAGATCTCTACTATGAAGGAACAGAATCAGGGAGGCTGTCAGAAACACAGGCAGCTGCTAGCTCAGGTTTTTGGTGTGTTTATTATATATATATATATATATATATATATATATATATATATATATATATATATATATATGATGGGTTGTTTTTTTATATATGATGGGGGGGGGGCTAGTGATGTGTCTCTGCTTCATCCTGTACACATGCTGCATTTCTGTTTTTTATCTCTCTACAGCTGTTTCTCATGTTGCATGAACCTGGCAAAACAGGCCGTCCACAGTACCCGGCAGCCTTAATTCATACAGAGACCAAACTCTAATTTTTTTTAACTCCATTTCTAGTGCTGGAGAGAAAAGATTTGATTTAGCCAAAAATGATGATGACGATAATGATTATAGTGATGCTTGGAGAATTGGAAAGCCGCATGTAAAAAGAATGAAACTAGATTACAGTTTGTCCCCACGTACAAAAATTAATTCAAAATGGATCAAAGACCTAAATATAAGATCTGAAACAATAAATTACATAGAATGAAACATGGATACTACACTTCTGGACCTTGGTCTCAGAGAAGATTTTTATGAACATGACTCCAAAGCAAGGAAAGTTAAGGCAAATATAAATAAATGGGACTATATCAAACTAAAACTCTTCTGAACAGCAAAAGAAACTGCTAACAAAACAAAAAGGCAACCAACGCAGTGGGAGAAAATATTTGCAAAAAACAGCTCTGACAAGGGGTAATGTCCAAAATATATAAAGAACTCATACAACTCAACATGAAACAAACAAAAAATTCAATGAAAAAATGGGCAGAGGACCTGAACAGACTCCTCTCCCAAGAAGACATACAAATGGCCAACAGATATGAAAATATACTCAACTTCACTAGTTATTAAAATTTGCAAATCAAAATTATAATGAGATACCATCTCATACTTGTTAGAATGACTATTATCAATAAGACAAGTAATAGCAAGAGCTGGAGAGGTTGTGGAGAAAAAAGAACCCTTATTCACTGCTGGTGGGAATGTAAACTGGTACAGCCACTACGGAAAACAATCTGGTGGTTCCTCAAAAAATTAAGAATAGAATTACCATATAAATCAGCAACCCCTCTTCTGGGTATCTACTTAAGATTTTTGAAAATATTTATTTGCAAAGATATATGCACCCCTCTGTTCATTGCAGTACTATTCACAGTGGCCAAGACATGGAAACAACTGAAGTGTCCTTTCATAGAGGACTTGATAAAGAAGATGTAAGATTATATATCCTACATAATAAAAGTCTAATATGTTAAGTGTCCGGTCATCTGGTGGTCTGGTCATCCATTCCACCAATCAAAGCATAATATCTAATGATATGCTAAGGCTGCTCAACTGCTCACTATGACATGCACTGACCACCAGGGGGCAGACAGTTGACCGGTCAACCAGTTGCTATGATGTCACTGACCACCAGAGGGTAGACGCTCCGACCAGTAGTTTAGCTTGCTGCTGGGGTCTGGCTGATTGGGACTGAGTGAGATGGGCCAGACATGCCCTGGAGCCCTCCCACGATCCCTCCCTGGCTGGCCAACCTCCTGCATCCCTCCCCGGCCCCAGTTGCGCACCAGTGGGGTCCCTTGGCCTGGCCTGTGCCCTCTTGCAATCCAGGATCCTTAGGGGGATGTCGGAGAGCCGGTTTCAGCCCGATCCTGCAGGCCAGCTCGAGGGACCCCACTGATGCACAAGGCCTCTAGTATCTTCTATATAATAAAAGCCCAAGTGACTGTTATGATGGAAAGACCAGAACGACCAGCCGCTATGATGCGCATTGACCACCAGGGGGCAGATGCTCAATGCAGGAGCTGCTCCCTGGTGGTCCGTGTGTTCCCACAGTGGGAGTGCTGTTCAGACAGAAACCAGGCTCATGACTGGTGAGAGCAGTGGCGATGGCGGGAGCCTCTCCCACCTCTGTGGCAGCGCTAAGGAGCAGTGAGCTGAGCGGTAAGGAGTGAGCAGGCAGGTGGTAAGTAGCAAGAGGTCCTGGACTGCGAGAGGGCGCAGGCTGGGCTGAGGGATCCCCCAGTGCATGAATTTCAGCCACTGGGCCTCTAGTATATGTATAATAGAATACTACTCAGCCATAAGAAAATATAAAATACTGCCATTTGAGACAACCTAGATGAACCCTGAGAATATCATTTAAGCAAAATAAGTCAGTCAGAGAAAGCTAAGAACAATATGATTTCACTCATATGTGAAATATAAAACTGAAACTCATAGACACAGCAGTATGGTGGTTACCAGAGGGAGGGGTGGAGGGTAGTAAAAGGTAAAGAGGGCACAATACATGGTGACGGAAGATGATTTGACTTTGGGAAGTGGACACACAATGCAATATACAGGTCATGAATCTTAGAAATGTCCACTTTATATACTCTTATTAACCAATGTCACTCCAATAAATTTAAAGAACTGTTTCATAGAAAATCTTGCATCCTTCCTGTTTCTGTTGTTTTTTCTTGGTTATAGATAATGTCTTGAAATGCTCTTCAAATGACTTATGTCATGTTTTCAGAAATGACTCTAAGATTGTGCTTCATGTATGAAATAGTTGCCATTGGCTTCATAGAATTTAGGTGTGACGGTACAGACTTGGGTGAATTAGGGTGGATAGTGAGTGAATTTGATTTGGCAGGAGGATGGTGAAGTGAGATATTTTCCTCTTGTTCTTATGTTTTTGAATTAATACATACATATTAATATAGTAGTATATAATCTATATATATAAAAGCCTAATATGCAAAGTGTCCCCTTGAGAGTTCAACCAGGAGACTGGGAGTTCGATTGCTCGCTATGACATGTGCTGACCAACAGGGGGCGGCATGGAACAAAGGAAGGCCTTGGTCAGCAACTGGCAGCCTAGGAAGGGAGGCCCCGGCTGGTAGCCGGCAGCTGCTAGGGACCCTACCCGTGCACGAGTTTCGTGCACTGGGCCTCTAGTTAATATAAAATAACCAATGTGTAATATATAATGTTTTCCTTTATTGTGTTTACTTTTTAATTTAAAGATGAAAATATTAAGGCTTAAAGAGACTTCTTTCACTCCATCATGCTCCTATCGGACTGGGTAAAAAATGCTATTTCTTGGGTTCAAATATTTTACTTTTGACCTATGGCAAGCCTACTAAAACACTGCCAACAACATCATCATTAACCATGTCTACAGATGCTTCATTCTTATAGCATTTCTACCTGGGGAATCTTAATCAGCTATTTTCAGACATTGTCTCTTACAGGCACCATTCATGAAGCTGGCCAGGTTTCTAAAGATAATGGTAGGATCCATTTATATATCTTAGCTTGAGATGACACATATTTGACAAGAAGGATCAGCAAAGCACTTAAAGAAAACAAAACAAAACAAAAAAACCACTATCCCAACAGCAAGATGGCCAGGATTTGTTCTGCTGGGTTATAAGTTTTTTTCAATGAATAATCAAGGACAATTTTTAAACACACAAGAGGTGTGTTTGATGCACGAAAGCTGATGAAATCAGAAAGAGAACCTAAGAGGATTCCAATATCACTAGACTTTTTAAGCAGTAAGAGCTATGTAGGAATCCTTCTGTGAACCATAGAAATAATAAATGCTAAGCCCATTGGAACATAATCTCAATCAGCAAGATGCCACTGCTTTCCAGATTTTCTCACAGGGCTCTGCTAGTTCCATGCCAAAACTAGCAGTGGATTTCTTCCTTCCAATCTCCCCTAATGCCTTACTCAATTATTGTCACTGCTCTCCAACCATGCACTGTCCTGTCCCTGCCGACGCTCATTTCCCAAATCAGTCAGGCAGAGGAGGCTGAGTGTCCATCAGGACGTAGTCTGAGAATACAAACCACCGTGTTCCACGTGAAAAAAGAACAAGGGGGACCCCTCAAAACTTGTCTGGCAACTTCAGCATTTACTGGATTACTGGCTGGATGCAAACAAGGAAAAGAGACATGAGGGGGTCCAGAAGGTCACTCTAGTTGACTGGCAAAGGGGAGCTGGTTGCTGGGGAGGACAAACCAGGAGGAAGGCGAAGTGGGCATTTCAGTGCACTACAGAATGGCGTCACCTCTGCCCTGGCTGTACATTATTTTATGGTGAGTAAAATATTTTTCCTGATTTTTTTCCTTTTAGCTCAGGGCAAAGGAGAAGCACACACCTACTGGGTGGCTTCTATACCAAACCATGAAAGAAGCCTGGGTGGTGTGGCATTAGCTGTGGTGGGGAAGACACAGGTGATTGAGCAGCACATATTCTCTGAGGCTGGGTGGGAGTGAGGATCATTGACTATCCACTCACAGGGTAGAAAACGCCCAAGGGAACTTTGAAGATGAAGGAAACGTCTACTCAAAGAACATCAGTCGCATCCTGGACAACTTGCTTGAAGGCTATGACAATCGGCTACGGCCAGGATTTGGAGGTGAGAGGCAGTACCCTTTAGTAGACCAAGCATCTGTACTCCTTCCCCCTTACCGCAATTCCAAGGCAGGGGTCCTGGAGAGAGGCCCTGTGTATATTCTCATCCACTACCTGCCCCTCTTCAATTAGAGACCTTATATGTGAATTATTTGAACTCTTTCAGCCTCAATTTCCTCAACTGTAGTGAGTGTATGAACAGTGCTTACCTCATAGAGTTGTGTGAGTGTTGAATGAGATTGTCCATGTAAAACACTTTTTTCATGGCGTTTGTCCCATTAAAGCTATCAATTAGTTATTGTGGTTTTTTTTTAGAGTTCTCCCCTACTTCTCTTCTTTTCCTTAAATTCCTCAAATTGACCAGATTAAATTCAAAATAAGGCAACTAGTACGAATTTTTAGAGTTGAAAAATTCAAGGACCCTACTACTGGGACTTTAAGATGGGTTGGAGATTCCAGCTGTGAGACGGGGCTTTGCTGTAGAATCATTCAGTTCAGATCCTTCAACTCCCCTGGTGATAACTGCTCCCATCCTTCTGGGCTAATTTCAGGTGCTGTCACTGAAGTCAAAACAGACATTTACGTGACCAGTTTTGGGCCCGTGTCAGATGTGGACATGGTGAGTGAGTTCTGAGTGAGGAGGGCAACTTGACTTTGGGGGAGAGGGCCAGGAATCAGAACTAATGATAATGGGCAGTTACCAAGCACCATAATGCACTATGTGAACTCACGCTGGGAGGGCATGGCCATGAGAACAGATTCCTGATTTACCCTCCTTCACCATGGGCTCTGCTTGAGCACTTTAATCTGAGGGATTTTTATAATTGGACAGCCTCTCCTCTCTTCCATCCACATATCATGCGCTGATTCTTCCCTACAAAGAGAAGATTTTTCACATCTTTATGACGTCCTAGTAAATGTTTGGAGTAGCAAAACAAAAAACCAACAAAGGTACCATGTCAGAGTATATTGAGAATATCCATGAAAGTTAAAACATAGATATTTTTTTAGTAGTGTATCATTTCTAGTATATTTAATTAAAAGAGTGAAGGGAGCCTTTTGGAAAGGCCAATGCTGTCCACCTTTTATGTAGTGAATAGACAGACCAGTAGGTGTTCTTGGGACTCTGCTCCAGGTACAGATGGCAGTATTCATCAAAGGATATTTATAGTAAGTGGCAATGAAACCTGACCTCACCTCCTACAACAAAGTAGATTATAATACGCTGTCATAGTTTGTAGGTAGCATTGACTCCTAAAAGTGAAATATAAATACTAAAACTGAAATGAACATAACGTTGTAAAGAAGTCCCTCATTACATTTTATTAGGGAATATAATTTTAGATAAACAATTGTTAGAGACTTTTTCATGGTCTGCTTTTTGAGTTGACAAGAAAAGAAAAAAAGAAGAAAAGAAAGGAAGAAAAAGGCAGAAATAAAAGAAGAGAAAGAGGAAAAAATTAAAAGAAAATAAGAAAGAGGAGGAGATAGGGACTCTATTTAAGAGGTAAATGTCTTAAGACCAGAATCTTCAATTATTTCACTACCATATTTTTCATTTGAGTGCCTGAGTCACCTATCTATATACATAAAAGCCAAGTGACTGGAATGACAGAATGACTGGAACGACCAGAATGACTGGTCGCTATGATGCGCACTGCAGTGGCTAACCAGCCTGATTGGGGCCTCGATCGCCACTCCCCTCCCCCCCGCTGGCCTGGCCTGATTGGCCCCCATTGGGGTGGGCCAGCCAGACCCCACCCGTGCACGAATTCGTGTACCGGGCCTCTAGTGTATAAATAAACACAACCATATTCTACTGTATTAATTGATATTTGGGGATACTTGGAACTTTATGCATTTGTCTCCTTTTTTATTTGTACAATAGAGCCTTGTTATAGCCAGAATCATTATTATATGAATCTATTGTGTCAAATTAGATTTTAAAATATAATCACCACTTATAGTAATAGGTCTAGTAAAAGAATACATAAAGTAGGCAAAGCAATTATTGTCAATATTTTGATATAATTACATTGTTATTTATCATTGACTTTTGCAATAACCCTTATCATAAGGCTTAATATCTTAATGTTATTTAATAAAAGCCACAAATTAAAACCCATAATAATTATTGTGCATACTTGAATAATATTCTTTCTGAGTATTCATGGTAACATGTGCTTTTATGTTCTCTGAAAACAATATAAAATAATTACGATATGCAGTAAGAGCCTGCTCATCAAGTAAATTTTATCCTTGGAACTTTACGAAATGTTATCATGATGCTCAGAGACACCTGTGAAGGTGTACAAATTGCTAAGGGGAATGGTTAGCCTAATTGATGGTAAGGAGGGCAGCACAAAACCTAGAGTGTTTATCTTTTTATATTTTTCTTCTAAATTAAGGATGGAAGTATTGAAAAATTGATAGTGGAGAGATGGGTGACAGAAAAATAAGTATGCGGAGGATGGTCAGCGTTAAGGAGGGAAATATGCACAGCATTACCTTTTCTGATAATACAAACTTCGAGAAAAATAACACTTCACTGAAATTATAACTTTTCTGATAGGTTATTGCCACAAAAAGTTGCTTTGTTCCTTAAGTTTTAGGACTGGGTAGACAAGCTGGTGAATAAACTATTCTTAATAAACCATCTGCCCAGCCTGCATGAATACCTTATTTTCTCTTAGGAGTATACCATGGATGTTTTCTTCCGCCAGACTTGGACTGATGAGAGGCTGAAGTTTAGAGGGCCAACTGAGATTTTGAGTTTGAATAACTTGATGGTCAGTAAAATCTGGACACCTGACACTTTTTTCAGGAATGGCAAAAAATCAATTGCTCACAATATGACAACTCCTAATAAACTCTTCAGAATAATGCAGAATGGAACCATTCTATACACCATGAGGTAAGGTTTTTTCCAATTCTACTGCCTCTGCCCAACTGATGTGTCCATCATACTAACTCAGCACCTTTCACTTCAATGTCCCTAGGCTTACCATCAATGCCGACTGTCCCATGAGGCTGGTTAACTTTCCTATGGATGGGCATGCTTGCCCACTCAAGTTTGGGAGTTGTAAGTTACAAAAAGCTTCTGAGAGTCCAAAAATGCATTAAATATGCAATTATTTGGTTTTAGTCAGAGACTGGAAAGCAAAAGAAAAATATTACTATGACATTCAAAGTGTGATTTCTGGAATATACTTAATCATATCTGTCAGAGATTTCACTTACCCAGATTAAGGAAAAGCATTAAAGAAAGTTCATGTCTGTAATTCCATATTATACGAACAAAACTTGCTTTGAAAGAAAAACCCAATACTAGTCAGATTCACTATTATGTTTAATTTGTTTAAAAAATGCAGATGCCTACCCCAAAAGTGAAATCATATACACATGGAAAAAAGGACCACTTTACTCAGTCGAAGTCCCAGAGGAATCTTCCAGCCTCCTCCAGTACGATCTGATTGGACAAACAGCATCGAGTGAGACGATTAAATCTAACACAGGTGAGAATTTGTCCAATGCATGGATGCAAGGTGACTCCAGGGGGGCATCTTCAAAATATCTATTTCTTCTTGCTTTGCATTCGCCATCCTCAGATAAGCTTGATGTTCTGAAGTGATGAGTAGTTTTCTTTAAAATTGTTTTTGCAACCATGTGCACGTAAAGATTTGTGTACCCTTGAAATGAATAGTTTTGGATGCAAATGACACAAAGAACCCCACTGAAAACAGTGAGCGGATGTACCTATCATCTGATGATTAATGCATTTGCCATCCATTAAAATATGCCTTTGCTTGTTTTCTTCTGGCCCATGTTAATTTAAAAACCTGCGAGGTTTATTCCCAGCTGTATTCTTTTTACACACTATCAACATCAATAATAATGATATATCTGTCTTCCAACAGGTGAATACGTAATAATGACAGTTAATTTCCATTTGCAAAGGAAGATGGGCTACTTCATGATTCAGATATATACACCTTGCATTATGACCGTCATTCTTTCCCAGGTGTCTTTCTGGATTAATAAGGAGTCTGTTCCTGCCAGAACTGTCTTTGGTATGCTTCATTCTTTGGACTCTATTTCCATTCATCCTCCAGCTCTCACGCCTTGGGTATCTTAGGGAAATATTCACACCAGTGCACTTTTTCAGTCCACAAAGGAAGTAAGACGCGTAGCTCATTCAGACACATGTATCAGGTAAAATGACCCTTATCTTATTACAAGCTGTGTGGTGAATCAACAAAAAATTTGTCTTAGTGAGAATTCTGGCTGGTTTCCTGTGACTTTTATATATCCTATTTAGTAAGGTTTTTTAAAAAACGTTTATTTGATTTTTCATAACCAAGGGAGAGTGTAAAGTTAAAACCTACATGTAAATCCATAAAAAAAGGCTGTTATTGAACCCATAACATATACATTGTATCTCACTTTTATTAGGTTGAACCATTAAAAAATTGCTCTTTTTCTGTGTCTAAAAATAGTTAAGTATTACTAATTTCCCATGTTTCAACCTAAATATTTAGTCCCATTTATGGTGTATAGAACCACCATGAGCTTTGATGAATGTAAAATGAGAAATAACAGAAAATATCAGCACTAACAATATTAACTTTTTATGAATTGTTATGATTACCAATTTGGCAGTTCCTAAGGAAGACCAAAATTGAACTGAAATCTCAGATGAATTTTGACTTTTTCATTTACTATATTAAAATAGATCTCTTTCTGCAAATAATAAAAGAATATTTACATAACGATGCTGACCATAGTCAAATTATATAAATTCCCCAACTCAGAATTCAAGACAGAAAGCTGCTGGCAGATGAATAACAAAATTATTTTCTCGTGAGAAAATATTTTACTTTAAAACCAAGCTAGAAATTTAAAAAAATGTGGGGAACCCGATTTATGAATATTATTCATACCAGACAGAGTTCTTAAATATGATAAAAGATATTATCAGCTATTAAAATTGATCAGAAGTTCAAGGTTTTATTACTTTAGTGATAATTTGCTTTAAGTTTTCTAAAGAAGTCAACAACTAAAATTTTTCATGACTTAAATTTTACAATAGTTAAGCTAAATCCATTCAAAAATATGTTTTGAGTTACTACAATGAATAGGTCACTGCACTAGGTATGAAAGGATACAAGAATGATAATACCTATCATAATAATTGTGAACAATCATAAAGCAATGAAATAAAAACAAAAATTACATTTGAAGAGTGTTTAATCTTCGCCAACACCATGTTCTCATTTCACCTTTTTATTGGATTCTAAATGCTAATACTGCGTTTCTTACACTTTTTCATTTTAGGGATCACCACTGTTTTGACCATGACCACTTTAAGCATCAGTGCCCGGCACTCCTTGCCGAAAGTGTCCTATGCAACCGCCATGGACTGGTTCATCGCTGTGTGCTTTGCTTTCGTCTTCTCTGCTCTTATTGAGTTTGCAGCTGTCAACTACTTCACCAATCTTCAGACACAAAAGGCCCAAAGAAAGACACAGACTGCAGCCTCTCCCCCAGCGACAATATCAAAAGCAATGGAACCCTTGGAGGCTGAAATTGTCTTGGTAATTGTTTACTTTACTAATCTTACCACCATATAAAAAAAGTAATCCAAACAGTGATCGCAAACAACAAAATAGTCCAAAAGTAGTATTAGTTGAGCACGAGTTACATAAGCCTCGTTCCAGGCCAACTTCTTTTCCAGTTTCACAGGAAAAAGCCAAGCAAGAATCCTTCACTGATCTTTGACCTAAACTTTTGGCATGTCTCTTTCATCACCCTCATTAGTACTGGCAGGTCCCACGCTCTCAGAGACAAGAATATTCTTCTTAGCCTTTAGATGCTTGCTTTGAACAGGTTCACTTAAACCAACTAGGGAGAATAAAGTAAAAAAATAATGTTCGTAATGAGCCTTTGAGGCTTCAGAGCCCGAAGGAAATAAACAGGGACTCCGAAGGAATGGACAATTTTTATTGGAAATCTGCTTGTTGGTTTCATTCATGAGGACAGGATGTGAGTATTAGGTTCTATGAATGCTGAGTCATAAGCCAAGTTTTTGAAGCATATGAAAACATTCTCCTATTCATATATGAAAACATTGATATAAGTATGGTTTTAGTCAAAGACTTATGCTCAGCGAGAAATACCTATACAATTCAGTTTAGATTTGCCGTGGCTAAGTTCTGATCTCCAAAGGTGCTTTGAGTAAGAAACAATAACAGCATTAATGATTCAAGGGTCATAAATGTGTCCCCAAATTTCAATTTTAGATATGAGTAAATTCTCCCAACAATTAAGTTGCACAAACTTTTTAAATGGATTATAGAATTGATTGACAAGAATACATTTTTATATGAATACAAAATCAAAACAGTGACTCTTGAAAAGAGAAAAATTTTGCTCTATAAAATTTAGTAATGTAGATATTTCAATTGAAAATTTCCTTGTAATCGATCAATTCTCTTGATCATTCCAAATTGTAGAACCACATACAGTCCAGCTAATTCGTGGTTAATTTTTATGATAAAGTACTCTACTTCTCAGGCATCTAACAGCTAAAGAATGATAATTTTTTTACTTAAACTTTTCTCTTTGATGAACCAAGAAACTTGTTTGAGAATTTACATTTTCTGTAAGGAATAAATAAAATACTAAGGCTATTCCCATGATAAGTGAAAATATATAATGTAAATATTTTTTCTGAATTATCACTAACTAAAAAACAAGTCATGTACTATAGTCCAATTATTTTCACTTACAAATTGAAAACAGAGGAAAATTATTAGTTACTAGTTGGTAGAAAAACTAGAAAATGATTCTAGAGCTCTTGATATCCACAAACTGTACAGAGGCCCTCCCCTCCCCAGCAATTCCTCAAACACTGAAACATATAACATTTTCAGAATGTAGGTGAGGTCATTCCTTGCCTTAATGATGTTTTTTAAATGTAGATATGTTTTGAAAGGTGATAAAAATATAAATTTTATAACAAAAATGTTAGTCTGAAGATTTAGTCCAAAACACTTGAAGATCACTTTTTTCAAAAAAATAAATTCCAAATGTTTTTGAGAATTATTTTATGTTAGTAAAAATAAGTGATTATGCTATAAACCATCTGTATTTATATAGCTATATAATCAACATATTGTCCAAAGGTTACATATTAATATACATCCATAAAGGAAGAAGAATTTATGTTTATAAGAATTCAGCTTAACAGTTCATTACTTGAGAAATGGTAAAAATTAAAAGAGAAATTCATGAGAAGCAGGGTAAAAAAATAACTCTGATGACTTTGAATATGCTCATTGATTTGATATAGAAATAGAAAGACCAACTTCTTTACTTTAACTCTTTTGAAATATACATTACTGAGAGGAATATGATTTCAAATCCTTGGAGAAAGTATGGTTATTATTCCTTTAGCCTATTATTTTAAAGGTATAATTTATTAATAAGATGAAATTTAAGATCTCAGGCCTTCATATAAACTATCTTCTGCAATGCTTTGGGAAGCTGGATACAATATTGCATTTAAATCATCTCAAATTACCTTTTTTTGCAAGTTGACATCTTTCTTATGAAAAATATATTTCTAAACCTGGCTCTACTTAAAATACTTTAAGGCAATAAAGAGAAGAATTTCATTTCTGAAAGGCTAGGTCAAAGCATAAAAATAAAAACAAAAATTAAACTTACCAATACAAATCTTGTAATGTCAAAAATAAATATAGATGATTACATAGAACATTTACATTTTTTTATTTATGTCAAAACTTGGACGCTTGTTTTATACAATGTAGCAGAACAAAAATTATACAACACAATGGTATATTATGATTGCTAGGTCATTTCTTCCTTTCAAATATCATGACATTTAAAAATGTCTATCCAGTTGTAATCAAAATAACATTACTTGAGTAACTTGGACACTGAAATAGCAAGCCAATGGTGAGGTTGAAATGAAATAAGAGCTTGAATATTTTATGTGATTCTAAGTTGTATATTTTAATGGACTCACTGCTTTTCATAAGCAACTTCTTATAATGAATGTGGAAAAAAGTTTATCACTGATTTTGACCTTAAATATACCAGTAATATAACTAGAGGCCTGATGTACAAAATTTGTGCAAGAGTAGGCCTTCCTTCCCCTGGCTGCTGGCACCGGCTTCCCTCTGGCACCCAGGACCTGGGCTTCCCTCGCAGCCCTGGCTTCATCTGGAACGTCGTCCGGAAGGATGTCTGGTCTAATTAGCATATCACGCTTTTATTATTATAGATAATGACAAGAAATTCAGGCATTTTAAATCTAGTACTCAAACCGGTAGAAACACATAAAACTAAATCCTCAGAAGTACTTATAGACTAATTAGTTTTCTGTTTTTAAGTCATTTGGAACTGGAGACTTTAATTTTTTTTTAGGTTTTGAGAAGGAAGTGTCCACAATTTCTCTTGTATTTATATGGCATTTTTCCTTACTGTTTTTATCTGGTAGGTTATCTTGGCATTAGAGAGCTATTCCTGTCTTTGTATTTCAGAACTTGCATTTAAGGTATACTATTCTGCATGCAAAACCAAGTTTGGACTTGATCTTTTTTTGAATGTTTTGCTAACTTCCTGTTATTTTAAAAGTCTAAGCCCTCATTACTTGTTCCTAAGAGAATCCCCTCTCCACAACCCCCTCCCATCAAGGCATCCAATGTGGCTTTTCTTTTTCAGGGGAGGTATGATGTTCTTGGTAAATTATCTACAAACAAAATTGACCAAAATGTCATTAGTCTGGACAATGGCTATAGTTGTACTGATTACGTTATTTATTCATTTTTCTTTTCACCTAGTACCCATTTATTGAGTATCTACCCATTGAATTTTTGTAAGTACTTTTATGTGCCAGATCCTTTGTAGAATCCTGAGGATACATTAATGAGTGACATCAATAGGGCATCTTCCCTTGACAAGGTTGGAATGTCTGCCGGGCCATTACTTATGAAGTACAGAATACTGAAAGATTTACCTCCTCTCTTCCAAATATTGCCAATATTTGAGTGCCACCATTTCTCAATAGAATGAAGGGTTGAATTAAGACTATCAGAGACTCTGAACACCAGAAAGATCATGGTGCCCCTTCTCAAGGCTGTGCCATTGTTGGACTTACAAAGAGGGAGCGGTGGATTAGGTGAGGGATGTAGGTGGTTAGCTTTTCCCCCATATCTTCTATCAAATCCTCATCTAATATTCCATTCTTCACCCTCCAAACATTCCAATATGGTTTCCAGACATGCGCCTAGCACCACTGACCCACCAGACTGAGGCCAATAAGCTGCTTCTCTCTAGAACTTCTGGGTTCAGCTCTGTTTCCAGTTCTACCAGCTATAGCATAAATGCAGGAAAACTGGATGGAGTTCTTATTTTCTCCATAGTGATATGATAGGTTAATACAATAGGACAGTTTAAAGAAATGTCAAATACTAAATGTTTAAAAAATATTTCCTCTTATTTTTGATGTCCCTCTTTGCTGGTTCTAGAAGCAGATGCAATGTTGGCCCCTTGAGTAATGCAGTCCCCAGCTAGAATCTCTCTTGAGAGGCAACCCATTGCCCCCTTCCCTGTAATGTGTTAGATTCACTGAACATTGTATCTGAATTGCTCTAAGTACTCCCCAAATGCCTTATCCCTACATCAAATACTGATTACCTTAAAGTCCAGTCTAATTCAAAGTATCTTTGCAATATGGTGTTACTTAAAACAAAGCTGTGCTCTTAAAATACCCAGAGCAGGATGGCACTCAGCAGCAGGGGGCCGTGGAAGAATTCAAAACCACAGGTGTTCCACTCAAAACGGTGACAGCCCCAAGCTGAGCCCTCATCTGGACTCTGACAAAAGCCTGTTTCACCATCTACTGAAGCTGCTGAGCTTACAATGAGCAGGCAGGCGGGGTCCGATGAAAACCTGGAGCTGAATGGCTTGGAAAATTGGCTTTCTTTTCATTTCAGAAATTCAATGTGATTCTTCTAAATTGGCGTTGAGTCTCCTGTATTATGAATTTCCAGTTATCCAGGAGTTGATTATCCAGCATGGCCTTAGCCAGGTGTCATGCATTTCTTTGAGCGTATGTTTTTGCTTCCCGTTAGAAATCCTCCCAATCACCTTTGGGCTGTGGGACCATTGTAACTGTAAAGCAGATATTCTCAATGGTAGGCAACCCCCCCCCCCCACCCTGAGGATACTGGCAAGGTCTAGAGATATTTACAATTGTCATAACTCTGGGAAGAAGCGGAGGGAGGGGTACTATGGGCATCTTGTGGCCAGAGGACAGAGATGCTGCTCAACACCCCATGATGTACAGGACAGTCCCCACAACAAAGATTTATCCTACTCTCAATGTTGATAGCCCTGTGGCTGAGAAACCATGCTCTCAATCATAAAGCTGATGGGAAGAAACAGTAATTGTTGAGTGTGACCTTCGGTATCGGAGAGGGATTGAATTTGGGTGTCACTTATTACTTGTGTGAGCTTTCTGCTTAAGACTCCATTTGTTCATCTCTAAAATGAAAATAACATTATTACATAATAGATTCCCTCTAGGAATAAACAAAATAATGCATGAAAAGTGCCGTGCGATGCTTGTCAATAGCAAGCATTTAGATACAGCACCTATAATGTAATGTCAAATAACATACTAAAATATAACATAAAGTAATCATAAGACCTTTTGCTCCTTTCTCTTTGCCTGTCGACTGAAAGAAATCTTGAGAAATGTTTAGATTTTCATTCATTTGTTGATTCAGCATATGTTTATTAAGCATATACTATGCTTCATGCATTAGTCAGGCATTGTGGAATACTTATGTATAACAAGAATATGCCCTCTACCATTAATGTCAGGAAAGGAGATAAGGCATAACACAAATAATATTTAAAGGGAAGTATGTTACAATAGCTAAAAGAGCTGTAGCTGTTAAGCAGGCAAAAAAGTATACAAAGTTTGTGTGCGTGTGTGTGTGTGTGTGTGTGTGTGTGTGTTTGTGTGTCTAGCAGTCTTTCTCAAATTCTTAAAGAAAAGAAAGAGGACACTTTCAAAGACAGTAATCATTGCCCCTCGCTTTAAAGATAGTACATTGAGGCTTAGGGAGAGTATATGGAATCTATGGCATTTCTAAGTTGTAGCAGCTTAGTAGTATACATGGACTTGCAATCCAGGGCTTTCTGACACTCCTGTCCTCTTAACACTTAAGCAACCCTCCATAGTGATTATTTGGGGGAATCAATGAGGGAAGGGGGCACCCTGTTGTAGGGGACATTTAATTCCAGGCTAATGCCACTTGCTTAAAATTTTCATGGTGTTTGGTCTTGAATGATGTTGGTTAACTCTGGACAAGGGGTACTTGGCAACCTCATTTTAAGTCATCTGTGACACTGTGGCAATGCCAAGAAATTGACAAATAATTTTGCCCCCGCATCTCTAAAAAAGGGGGAGAGATGAAACAATGCCTTACATTTTTATGGCAGGTTATGTTTTACCATCACTTTCTCAAGTCAATAAACTTTTTAATGCCTGCCTCCTTTCTCCCTAAAAAGGAAAAAAAATGCAGGCTTCAGATAGGCAATGTGTTCTATTAAAAGACAAGACAAATTTAGAAAGAAAATCTGCTCTAAAGGCTGGCCCTCTTGTGACTTCATCATGATCCTTAGACATTTTACGAGAGTGAAAGACTTTAGTGTTCCATCCATCTGGGAGGAGGGTACTTCATTTTGGAGAAAGAAACAGTGACACATTTTGCTGGGTCAGAAAAGGAATATATTAATGAAATATTTCCTGAATGAAAATTCAAATTAAAGTCTGAGAAATGTGATAAAAGCTCTTGTAAGATGATGCTATGCTTCTTCTCTAAGACCATGGAGACCAAACTACCACCATTTTGGTCCTATCCACACCGTGTCTACTGAATTTGAGCACAGTGGTCCTTAGCTGTCACAGATTTTTTGAAAATATATTTTTGTTGATTTCACAGAGGAAGGGAGAAGGAGAGAGAGAGATAGAATCATTAATGATGAGAGACAATCATTGATCAGCTGCCTCCTGCACACCCCACACTGGGGATGGAGCCCGCAACCCGGGCATGTGCCCTGACTGGGAATTGAAATGGGGCCTCCTGGTTCCTAGGTCTATGCTCAACCATTGATCCAGGCCAGCTGGGCAGCTGTCACATATTTTTAATAGAAAGTATCACTTATTTCCTGTCCTAGACCAGCAGACTTGTCTATCTATACTTTAAATTATTTTCTACCTCCAACACCTATGATTTATTTAATTCTGACCAGAGTGTCTCAATCCTGGGCCAACAGACAACAAATAAAGATACTTGCTTGAAATTCACCATGTTCATATCAAATTAGACTTGAGCACACAGATTCCTTTTTGCTTTTGGTGAAGAAACAGATTTTCCCACGTCCCCTAAAAGCATACAGGGCTTGAACTCTCTATCAAGATTATTATTATTTAGGTACTCAGTGACAATCACAGCAAAGTTCAAGAAGGGGGATGCAGAGAGAGGAGGCTCTTTGGACGGCTGTTTCCCACAGTGCAAATGTCACCACATCCCTGGGCTGCTCTGGTCCTGTGGCTCAACCAGCAGGGGGAGGTGGCTCCCTCTCCAGGTGCTGTGGGGTTGCTGGCTAAAGCCACAGGCGTCTGCCACGTGAGTGATATACCCTGCCAGTCAACAAAGTGGTGATTTTTGCTGCCAGGGAGGAAACAAGGTGGTTTTAGAAGAGCAGGGATGATGTACAGCAAGTGTTTGAATGCGGAGGCCCAGCAAGGACAACCTGGCTGCCAGGCAAGTGAGGATCACAGGATGTAGATAATTAAAGGGAAGAATCAGAGGAAGGCCCCTAGTTTTCAAAGGCATAAAAGGAATCTAAAGCAAACAGATTAGTATCTTCAAATGAGGCCCAATACTTAGAATAGAGATGAGAAAATTTGGGGATGAATCAAGCACTGAAATTTATCACCAGCTGTGCAATGGGGGCGGGGGGAGGTGAGGCGGGGGGAGGGGGGGCGGTGCATTTCTCCTATCTGGACCTCGTCTTTCTCATCTATCAATTCATGTGCTAAATATCCCTTTCAAGATTAAGATTGGTTGTCTAATGATTTCAATGGAACAGAAATTTTAATGACAGAGAAACCGCCTAAGACAATTCTGAGGGTGGTAAATGAATCATTTTCTGGTCACTTGAGCTGGAAAGAAACCAGTGGAGAATTTCTGAATGGGAAGCAAAAGCTCTCAAGACAGAACTTCTGAACTAAGAGGCAGCTGTATTTCAAGGGATGAACAGTCAAATAGCCATCCTACTCAATTGAAGGGCAGTTTTATACTTTGTCACTGGCTTTTGACACATATGAGCATCTTCATATATATTTCTTTAATCTCAGCTGGTTCAAATTTACGAATGTGTGAAGATGATTATGCAGGCTGGGAATGTGTCTAGAATCATGGCATCAATTAACCAAGCTATTATTTTCTTATATTAACTAATATCCCAAATGGAAAACCCCCTCTCATTGCCCAAACTCATTACCCCGCAGGCTTAACCATAACCAGAGGTTGGATAAGCTTTTGCAACCTGCCTCAGGTCCTCCTAATGGTACAATCTCAACACCGTTTCTGGGACACGGAACATGCTTAGCATCAATTGCTGATGTATTAATTTATAAGATGTTGGATGAAAGTAAATCATTTTTTTAAAATTATTTTACTACTTTCTAGGAAAAGTAACACCATCAAATATTATAAGGATTTGCTGATTTTTTTACTTGTCTTACATCATAAGGAAATAGTCGATAAATACTTATCAGTAATGAAAAAAATGAATCTAAATAAGTGATCTCTATTCTTTACCTAAGCTGAATATTTGTCTTTTATCTACAGCATCCTGATTCCAAGTACTACCTGAAGAAAAGAATCAGCTCCCTGACCTTGCCAGTGGTCCCAGCCCCTGAAGCCAGCAAAGTCCTCACGAGAGCTCCCATCTTACCGTCCACACCTGTCACACCTGTCACACCCCCACCGCCCTCTCCAACCCTTGGAAGCACCAGTAAAATAGATCAGTATTCTCGGATTCTCTTCCCGGTCGCTTTTGCAGGATTCAACCTAGTATACTGGATAGTTTATCTTTCCAAAGATACAATGGAAGTGAGCAGCAGTGTTGAATAGCTTGCAGACAAGACACCCTGTATTATATAAGTTCTTATTTTCTGAATTTAAAAAAAAAATCAGCATTGAGATTTGTGTGGCTAGATGCTTTTCCGAACATGAAATCAAAATTAAAAATCTATAACACGTAGTAAGTAGATAGGAGCCAAAAAGCAATTGCATAACTCCTCAAAACCTGGAAGTTGAAGGTTTCTGAAAAATAAGACTTTGGGTGGTGGGTACACAATGCAGTATACAGATTATGTATCATAGAAATGTACACTTGAAATTTATAGGATCTTATTAAGCAATGTCACCCCAGTAAATGTAATAAAAATATGACTTTTGTGTACATTAGAGAAACATTTTATAAGAGGATAAGATGGATTCAAGGTGAATTTTTCAATCTTTGTCCTTTATGGTTCAATATTTTGATTGTCTTTGTGAATAGCATATACCACAAAGCAGATAAAATAAGAAAGGGTGACAATTCCAAAGGTTGCCTTAAAATATGTTTATTTTGGCTTAGTTTCCAAGAGAGCAAAATATAAGTAGTCTAAATATTTATCAGTAGGTAAATACCAGCATGTTGGAGGCCTTTATGCTAGTAAAATGGCTTTCAGTAGCTCTGTAAGGCCTGTATTGAGCTCAGCCATTTGTTTTTAATCTTGCTGTGCTATTTCGCCTCAATCAAGTATGGTATTTGTATACATATGAATTATACATAGGTCATAAATTATGTATGCATGTGCACATAGCTTTAGCTGGACTATAGTACAGTGTTGCTTTATCTTGTTAAGCTTTCTTTTTAAAATAATGTTTATCATAATTCCATGAAATTAGAGGAAAACATAGTAATTATAAGGCAGCCTTGTATATTATGACTATGGTTATATCTTGTATTTTCTACCTTTCTGAGTATACCACTAAATAAAACAACAATGAACATGGGTATCTGGATCTGTCTAATAAAGCTAGGCAGCAGAATTTCCTTAAGTCCAGATAAATGAAGTGGTTACCTCTACCCCAATGTTAGTGTTCCTGGAGATTCTAACAGATAGAAGATAGGGGAAGACCAGCCTCAGTCACCTAGCGCTAAAGGAAAACTTGAGTTTGGATTCAAATGGTAAATCCTTCATCTCCTTTCTGCTCAGCCAACACACTTTCAGTTATGAGATGAATAATGTCTGATGATCTAATGTATAACATGGTGACTATAGTTTAATATTGTACTGTATAACTGAAAGTTGATAAGAGAGTAGAATTTGAATTTTCTCTCTCACACATAAAAAAGTAAATATATATATTTATATATGAGGTGATGGAGGTGTTCACTAAATCAATGAGGGGAATCATTTCACAATGCATATGTATCAAATCATCATGTGTGCACTTTAAATGTCTTGGAATTTTAGTTGTCAATTATACCTTAGTAAAGCTGAAAAAAATGAGACTATTCTCCCTTTCTATCACCCCAGCTCTTCCTGAATCTAAAGCTACCCATGTTTCCCCACATAGAATAGCCTTAGGGAAATGAGCTAGGAGGAGAAGAAAGCAGGAATTGCAATCTGTCCAAATCCATCAACCCCTCCTTAGCTGTTGTCGGGTCTTAAACATCACTGAGATCACTCTCAGCTCTAACCCAGAAAGAAGTGTTTTGGAATTACTACTCCTGATTTTCTTAGAAAAATTGCAAAAATTCTATAGCCAACCAAATTAGATTTTAATAGAAACGGCACTCCACTAAGCACGAGGAGACTGAGATCTCCATCTAACTTCCCTGTTAATTAACTTCATGACCAAATCTCTTGGTCTCTGGGAGACTTTGTGCTATTTTTATTTTAATCTATAGAATTAGGGGTTGGAGTGGAAACCCTCTGAAGGTCCTTTCGTTTGTCTCATTGCTATCCTTTTCTATCAAAATTAAGTTAGTCTAATGATGCAGGGCCTGCTCCTCTTTCAGGAAGTAGCAGCTCAAAGAAGGAAACCCCAGAGCTGGGATCAGAACTCCAAGGACAGAGTGCCACCTGGCTGACACTGGTGTCACAGGTAATCAGAGGAGGGGCTCCTCAGAGCTGAGTCTTAGACTTCTTAGACCCCACAGGCCACTAGCATCTCAGGACGGTGCAGGAGAGAACACTTGTATATTTGGGATCCCAATCACAAGCAGACTGTTTGGCTGAAACTGATTCCTTTGGGAGGGCACAATAAGGCTGGTTCTGGGTGTGCCCAAATCTGGAGACTGAATTAACTATTGTTGCAAGGTGAAGGGTAACATTAAAAGGCAAAGCAAGTAACAAAAGGGAGAACATTCCTTTCTCTTTTCACCTGCATTCTAGTCTTTCTGCAGTGCCTCCTACTGGAAGAACATGACAGATATCCTAGTGGCACAAAAGAAATGAAAATTACAGTTCCAGCCCCAGCATCACAAACTAGAGTATAGAAGGTTGGATATCGAGCTGACAGATCAATGCTTCATAACTGACATAATCCCCCCTTTGGTTATTCTGTGCCACATATACACTTCTGTATTTACACTTTTTCTCAATAATAAGATGAAGCTATCCTTCATACAAAGAAAAATGCTCTCATCATTTGTTCAAAAAAGGAGATACAAGATACCAACAGTCATTATATCCATCTCTAAGAAAAAATCACAGTATCCATTTCTGGGTGATGATATTTAATCTTCAACAAAATTACAGTGCTACCTGAATATTTTGTTTCCCAAAACTCAATTATAAACCTATCCATGATGAAAGTACCTTTATATAAAATAGTAAGGGGAGAGGGAAGGAGATTCAAAGAAAGTATTCAATATATACAAGTATCAATATGTCTAAATATCCATGTGATTTTTATGGATAGATAGAGCTGTATTTTTCATCATGAAAATAGTAGCAAGCAAGGAGTGAAATATGCATAGCTTCTATAGTCCCCATTTCTATAATTATTTACGTGACTGTAGTTGATATAAATAGCTTTCTTTTGCTATGCTTTTTGTCAGCATCTCACCTAGATGATTTGGAGTTTACTTGGCAGAATGACTAAGACTTACAGGATAATCCAGGAAGGTCAATTGCTTCCATTACTAAGAAAGTCTTAGAAAGCCTTAGGGTTCTCAGATTCTCAGCATTGTTCAAGTCCACTCAGATGTCACCATACATGGTTCAGCCTCACTCTCCTCCTCAATTAATATTCTTTCTCATGAGAGTCACGGGTAGTGTAAGATGTTGACTTATAACTCTACAATCCGCATAAATAAAATATGCCTCTACTTTTTTGAGAAGCCAGCCCTGCATCTACAAGAAACAAGGGATTATTTTAAGACTCCCATAAAGGCTCTATTGTTCTCTACTACTTGAACTGAGAATTAAAACCCTTGAACTTATACTTTTATATCTGTACGCTCTCCAGATATGTTAAGAGAGGCCATCTTACACAATCCTTATAGACATCGTAAGTATTATAAACGTTAAAGTTTGAGGACACTTGGTTCTCAGGATATTTCATTGCAATCAACAAGAAGCAATCATTTTAATTACATGTGATGTGACTTCGTATTATGAATTACTAATACCTCATTTCCCAATGGAAAGGACATTAGTATTCATTAAAGGGCATGGGAAGGACCAAATAAATCTCAGAATCTTCTGGTATCAAGTACAGTTCAGATAAAGAAAAAGCTACTCTTCTTAGGGGTAGAGAAGAAAAATAAAGTGATGGGGTTATCACCTTGGGGAAAATTCCCGAGGAGATAGGGCCCAGACATTTAGGAAGGGGACAATGCCTGGGGCATGACAAGGCTGGTTCTGGGAGAACGCAAGGAGAAGCTAGAGGCTGACCCACTTGCTGCTTGTGGAGCTGAGGGTCTTTATCAGGACAGTCCTTATGCAAGAACAGCCTTGGAATGGAATGGGGAGGTCCCTTCATTTTCCTTCTGCCTCGCCTTCCTGTAGTGCCTCCTATTCTCAGAACTGAGTAGGAGGCATCTTAAAAAGAGAAATAAAAACTGCAGTTTAGCACCAGTGTGATAAAGTATAGAAGGGTGGATTTGCAACTAAGAGACAGTAGCTCAAACAGGAACACAGACTGCAACCTAAATTTTTCTGGTGTCCAGCTTCAGCCCTTTAAAATGCTTCCTTAATGGCTGATGTTGAGGAGCTATACAATCTGGTGGGGAAGACACACAGGAGCAGGGAGGCTTGTCAGAAAGCACTTACTGGCTATATCCCATTTCCATAACTTATCATCAAATGAGTTTACATCTGTAAATTGCTAAGAACAGTGTCTGGCATATATAAGGTGCCATAGTAAATTATTGTCTACAGTACTAGTGTCATCATCACAGCATCTTACTATATGCTAGTATTAGGCGCTATTACACAATTGGTAAGTTTAAGGTTAAAAGCATTCCCTGTCAGTTCTATGAAATAGGTAATCATGAACTTGCTTACAACAAATATTAGCTGGTCCGAAAGTAAAATGAGTGCTGTCACACCAAAAGTAAAACAAAAGAAAACCACAAATCACTATTGGACGTTTGACTGATGTGTGGTGATAGTAACCCACAGGGCACGTTGTCAAAGAGCTTTGCATAAAGCTTGGTTATTTTATTACATGTTAGGATTTAGTAATGTCTTTACCCCATGATTTCAGCAGTCTAATGCTTTCTGTCCCAGAAAACTCAATGCTGACTATTGTTCAGTCCTCCAGAACCTGAGCTACATTCGGCTTTCTGACTTCATGTGAGCATGTGGGTAAATGTTGGGGGAAGTGGAAGATTGGCACAATGATAGCAGAATGTCCCTGCGAATGGGAATTCTTCCAGACTAGAGGCCTCAAGTACAGAGGCAGAAAGATAACAGTCAAATAGACTTTTCCTCCATTTCTAAAATTAATTTGCTTATTTCTCAATTGTATCGCAAGACTACCTCCTTTGTTCAACTTCTACATTTTAGTTGTAATTGAACACATTAAAATCTCATAATTCAGTTAATTCTTGGATTAGTTATTCTTGGATTTTTTTTTTTTTTTGGTGCTCACGGTAACTTATTCATTTTCAATGTCTGATTTTTGCATTATCCAAATGTTAATGGAACAATGCCTTACTTTTATCTGTACGTAGTTTCCTTTTCTAGGGATTTTAATTTTTCAGAAAACTAATAACCTGATGCTTAGCCTAGAATTCCCTCAGCTCCTGCAATCATCCATGACTGTAGAAGAGTCAAAAATATACACCAAAATAAAGATATTGTAGGGCAAGTATTTTACTCATAGCAAAGTTGCTCCATCTTCACTCAAAGCCAACGTACTCATATTTTAAACCTAGTTCACACTAATTAATTTGTTTCTTAGCTCAAAGTGAACAAGAGGAGTAAAATGTGAAAAAATAGGAGGCTTTAGAGTCAGATTCAAAATAGAAATGACAGTGATACGGAGGGATATAAAAAGCAGCTTCAAAATTATGGGCTCACTGTGCATCGGGCACACCGCCCTCATTCTAGAAGGAAAGCATGCAGCCCAGGGCCTGCTGCCATCCGTGCATTAGAATAGACTCCTGCACTAGATTAGGGGATCCATGGGCAAGTCACTTACTTCCCTGGGCCTCCAGTTCTACATCTGTATAATGGGGATTTGATAAGATGATTTACAAAATCATCAAACAATCTAAATTTCTATTATGTTATAATAATTTTTAAATGTTTTCATGATATAGAATAATGAGCCCAGAAATAAACCCACGTCTCTATGACAAAGGAGGCAAGAACATATAATGTAAAGATGGTCTATTCAATAAATGATGTCAGAAAAATTAGAAACTTGCCAAAACCGGTTTGGCTCAGTGGATAGAGCGTCAGCCTGCGGACTGAAAGGTCCCAGGTTCGATTCTGGTCAAGGGCATGTAACTTGGTTGCGGGCACATCCCCAGTAGGAGGTGTGCAAGAGGCAGCTGATCGATGTTTCTCTCTCATCGATGTTTCTGACTATCCTTCTTCCTTCCTCTCTGTAAAAAATCAATAAAATATATTTAAAATATATATATAAAAAAAAGAAAAAAAAGAGAAAAATTAGAAACTTGCAAAGAAAAAAATAAAACTATGCCACCTACTTACATCACACATAAGTGCGAGTGTCCCATGTCCCAAGTGGTTCAGGGTTCAGGTTCAGGGTTCGGGTTCTGGAGGAGGCTGCACGCAAATGAAAGAGACAAGACAAGAAATGCTAATTTGGGAATTGGGGGCCAGGCAGAAGCCCAAGGGAGGACTCCGATTTGCTCTGGCCTTGCCATCCCTTTTATTCAGGTTTGGGATCCACCCATAGCCCTTAGGCAGGCAATTCTAGTAATAGCTCGGTGATAACCCATCAGCAAGGATTTACATAAGACTAAAAGGTGGAAGTTGCTTCTGCTACCTTTGTCTCAACTAGACAGTGGGTGAATGGCTCTGACCCTTGCCAGAACCTCAAGGTCGACCAGACTTCCGGACTCCTTGTCCACCCCTCTCTGCTAGTGAAGGCGATGGGCAGCTTCCAACATGTAAGAATAAACTCAAAATAGATTAAAGATTTAAATGTAAGACTTGAAACCAAAAAAATCATAGGTGAAAACATAGGCAGTAAAATCTCTTGACATTTCTCTCAGCAATATTCCTGACATATCTCCTCAAGCAAGAGAAACAAAATAAAAAGTAAACAATGGGATTACAGCAAACTAAAAAGTTTTGCACAGCAAAGGAAACCATCAACAAAACAAAAAAGACAAACTATTAAATGGGAGGAGATATTCACCAATGACACATCTGACAAGGGGCTAATAGCCAAAATTTATAAAGAATTCAGATAACTCAATGCCATACAAATAATCTACTTAAAAAGTGGACAGAGGACCTGAATAGATACTTCTCCAAAAAGGACATACAGATGTCCAATAGACATAAAAAAAGATGCTCAACATCACTAATTATCAGAGATATGCACATTAAAACCACAATGAGATATCACCTCACATCTGTCAGAATGGCTACCATCAATAAATCAATAAACAACAAGTGCTGGTGAGAATGTGGGGAAAAGGGAACCCTTATGAACTGCTGGTGGAAATGCAGATTGGTGCAGCCACTATGGAAAGCAGTATGGAGTTACCTCAAAAATTAAAAATGGAACTTATATATCTAAAGAAACCCAAAACACTAATTCTAAAGAATATTGCACCCCTATGTTTATTGCCACATTATTTACAACCAGAGGCCCATTGCACGAAGATTCGTGCAATAGGCCTTCCTTCCCCTGGCTGCCGGCACCAGTTTTCCTCCGGCACCCGGGACCCAGGCCTTCACACTGGCCGCAGCGGAGAAGCCAATCCTCTTCAGTCTTCAGTCTTCAGTCATCTTCAGTCTTCAGTCTTCAGTCTTCACTTGGGCTGGAGCCTTCAGTCTTCGCTCTGCACCTGTGTATGCAAATTAATCTGCCATATTTGTTGGGTTAGTTTGCATACTCACTCCAGATTGGCTGGTGGGCATCACAGAGGTACAGTCAATTTGCATATTTCTCTTTTTTTAGTGTAGATAGTCAACATATGGAAGTGACCCAAGTGCCCATCAATAGAAAAGTGGATAAAAAAATGGTAGTACATATACATAATGGAATATTACTCGGCCATAAACAAATGAAATCTTTACCATTGTGATAGCATGGATGGACCTAGAAGATATTATGCTAAGCAAAATAAGCCAGACAGAGAAAGACAAATACCATATTAGTTCAGTTTTGTGTGGAATCTAAAGAATAAAATAAATGAAAAAACAAAATAGAAACAGGCTTATAAGATAAAGAGAAATGACTGGTGGATGCTAGAGAGGAGGGAGATGAGGGGGCTGGGTGAAAAAGATGAAGGGATTAAAAAGTACTGATTGGTAGCTACAAAACAGTCACAAGCATATAAAGTAAACCATAGGCAATTTAGTTAACAATATTGTAATAATTATGTATGGTTCTAGTTTGGTACTTGAAATATTGGGAACACTTTGTAATGTATATGATTATATAACCACTGTGCTGTACACCTGAAGCTAATACAAATAATACTGAATGCAAACTGTTATTGAAAAATAAAATTTAAAAGTAAAAAAAAAATATTAGAAGAGTGTGTGTGACACCTTTCAAAATATTTCTACCAAGAGCAGTTAAAGTGAGCAAAAATGGTTTAGTCTTAATATTAGTAAACACTTGTTATTTAGCATTAGTTAAGCATTTTTATAAGTATCTACATATATTATTTAATATTTACATCAACTCAGTGAATTAGATTCTATTTATTCCCATTGTGCAGAAGAAGAAACTGAGGCTCACACAGTTTAATTGCACAGTATCCCATGGTGAGACAAGGTCTGGAATCCATTTTTGTCTTCTGCAAAACATTACACCACCTCTCCAAGTAGCACAGATAAGCACCATATGCTTGTATGAAAGTTTCTGTTTTATTCCTGGGTCACATGCAACCAACAAGTTTCAGGTTTTCAAAGTTGGACACGTAACTGGTGCTGTTCCAACTACAGCTCATTGATTAGAAGCATGGCCCCTGCCCTTGGCTATATGCGGCCATAGATTCCGGAGTTGTACCAGGTGGCCCAAGTTTCCACAAGAATATACAAGTTGATTAAATATGACTCCCACTGCTGTGCCACCATATGTTTGGATACTAACTTACCACTGAGGGACTGCTGATACATGGAGAGGTGTTTTTTTTTTTTTTTTTTTTTTTTTTTGTTGTTTGTTTTCTGAATATGGCTAATTACCTATTTATTTTTAAAATTTTGTCATTTCTGTGTATCTCACAGTAGAAAAATGGACTGTGATGGCTGCCTGGTACAGCTAAATACTTTTAAAATATGCCATCTTAGGCAAGTTACTTAATGTCACACAACCTTGGTTTTCTCATCTAAAAACTGGCATTAATAACAGTTCTTAGCTTGTAAGGCTGTTATAAAGATCAAACGAGTAAATACATGTAAGTATGCAAAATAGCATGTGACCTACTGCTAGGTGTTTAAAAAAAGGTTACTATCAGCTGCCTCAGAACTACCCCTTAGGAGCCACTGATAATTGGAGACACCTGCAGACTATGTTTGAGATCTATTTCTCTTACTTCTCCAGTGTCCGTTACAGTCAGTACCTGGTATTTTATAGATGTTCCACGCATTTTTGAGTGAATGCCATTTATTTCTCCAAAGTTTTACGTTTTCATCACTAATGGACCAAAAATACTAGCTTTGCCTACCTGGAAGGATTATTATAGGTCAAATAATATACTAAGTAGCATTTGCTTATTTACTAAATTTATAAATTCTCTTAAGGTATTATTAAGATGCCTTTCCTACATTTTATAGAGAAAGAACGAGCAGAGTCAGTTTGAGTCCAGGCTGTCTTGTGTCTGAACCAGGATGCTTTGTCACTTCTTTCTGCTAGACAATATATCATGAGCTAGTTTATGAGAAAAGGCTTAGAATACTGTGAAGCACTGTGCCAATATAAGGCATTTGTATATGCTAACAAGTTCGTAGCAATGGCCTCTTAACAATCAATTCTCTTCAGTGAATCGTGCCTCTCTTCCCCTGTTTATAAGTGTATCCTAGATAGTAAGAGGCAGTATTTAGTTTATAATAAATGGGGGTGGAATGCTCTTGCCATTGCCACACAGAGAATTCAAGTGAGTCAGTTATTCAGTGTGTGCATTATTCTTACCCTTTTATCTTTCTAGTAATTGTCCAACTCTGTCTCTTTGCTCACTATTAGCAGTAAAAACATATTTAGATAAAGTCATTATGAAATTCATTAGCAGGCTCTCTGAAAGTCACTTGGACAAAGAGAGGAACACTGATACATGTGTAGAATTACCTATGAATTTAGTATCACTATTTTCATTTCCATGCTCCAACATACTCATTTGTAAAATAAAGATTCCCAAATCCCTTCACTATATTCATGAGAATTAAAATTTAAATGTAGAGATCCCACTACAGTGCCTGGTATATTTTTGGAGACCAACAAACCAATCTACACTAATAAAAGAGAAAGATGCAAATTGACTGTACCTTTGCGACACCCACCAGCCAATCAGGAGTGAGTATGCAAATTAACCCAACAAATATGGCAGGTTAATTTGCATACACAGGCGCTGAGCAGGGGGACGCTTGCATCATCACCATGGCAACAACACAGGTGTTCTGCACCACCCCAGACATTCCAGGCATCTGGGCACCGTGGGAAGGCGGAAAGGCGGCTCTGGGCCAGAGCGAAGGCGGTGCCAGCAGCCAGGGGAAGGAAGGACCATTCTTGCACGAATCTTCATGCATCAGGCCTCTAGTTATGTTATAAATAGCAATGGGAGGAAGGATGCATGTTTTTTTGTTTATTTGTTGTTTTAATCCACAGAATAACCAATGCCACAGAAAATGTGGCTCATTCTTCATCTATTATGCAAATATTTTATTCATATCCAGTGTGACCAGCAAGTTTAAGAGTGGGCCTACATAGACAGGACTATACAGAATACACACATTTAGCAGGCATGGTGACCATGTATTACATGTGTCGAAGTCTCTATTGTACATAGATTGAATTACACTTCAGTATACTCTCTGTTTCCAATTATTAATCTGAAATGTAAACTTTACTCATTCATACTGAGCACTTGTAATGTACCAGAGCTGTACTAAAATAAAAATTAAAAAGATAATATGTACCCTATGCCCCCACAGAACTCAGTCTACTGAAAAGAGGGCAACATCAAGAGATAATTAGAGTCTAGGGAAGGAAGTGCTAATGGAGATATTTATAACACAACATGGCAGTAATGAAGACATGGGTAAGTGAGTGCATGCTCTGCTAGGGGCATTAAGAATTACGAGAAGAGAAGTCTTTGCCAAATTGGCTCACTCCCCAAATTTGTTCATTTTGTTTCTCAGTGGAAACTGCTGTAATGGAAGATAAGAAATATGGAGGGTAAAATGGAAATATCTATAAGTTGATGCCAATGTATTCTTTATCCATGGCCTTGTTCAAGGGAGGAGAAAGAGGAAGATGTCAGAAAAATGAAACAAAGAGAATTCTTTCTGATAAAAAAAAAAATCCATCTAGTAGCTCTTTGGACAAAAATAAAGCATCTCTTTAGTCACCTCTATTCCTCCTTCTTTTATTTTCAATGTATCAGGTGCTTTGTACCCATTGCCTTACTTAACACTAATAGTTCAATGAATTAGAAATGAACAATTCAGTTACAAAACTGCAATAATAATAATAATAATAATAATAATAATAATAATAATGTGTAGGTTTTGGCCAGGTTTACAGAGCTGTTTAGTGGTAGTCAGTAGTCAAATTCAGATGTTTGTGTCTAAATACTTTCTCTTAAATCCCCCTCCTACATAGCTTCTATATACCAAAAAACGAGAGATAGGAGCACATTATTACAAGGATCAGGACTGATTCTATAAATACCAAACTTTTTTTTTAAAGTTCCTAATTTTATTTCTACCTTGTCTATGATTCACTTGTTCAATGAAAAATAAGACAAGTGAGACCTAGTTAGATGTATGCTTCATGCACACATTGTGCACACACACAAATGTAACATTATCTATACATTTGTATGAATTTGAGAAAGTTTTAGAGCATTGGGGTTTGAAACAGCTAGTCATGTTTCTACTGGCATTTTTAATTTTAATGGATAAATATAGGGTGTCCCCAGAAATGTATACCCATTTTAACAGCTGATAACTCAATTTTCACTTCTTTTCAGGTTTAACTAATTTGAAATAATGGCTGAAGCCAGACTAAGTTTTAAACAAAGAAAATTTAAACTGAAGTGCCACTAGACTTTTTTATGGAAATACATAAAAAATTAAGTTTATGCTACAAAACCAGCAACAGTTGACAAACTGAAGGCTCACAAATACCAACTGAAATGATTCTTGTTGCGATTCCATGGCTTGGAGTTATCAGCAGTGCCTGGACCAGAATGTTCATCATTTTGAAAACAGGCATTGACAAAAAGAAAGAGTATTCAGTTATGTTGATACTTATAAATTTTGGAAGTGAACTGTATGTTAATAAACACTGACTTTATAATCATTCAAAGTGTGTATACATTTCTTGGGACACCCTGTACCGTTAACCAGATGTAACAGCAATATTATTTTGAATTTTCACAATGCATCTAAGCAAATTTAAATATTGACAAAGCTTTTTATAGTGAGGAGCAGAAAAGTTAAATAACTTGGGCAAGAACATAGTAAATTAATAATAGAGCTGATATGTTCAAGAAGGCTGGTAAATTCAACTTAGTTATTAAATTCTTACTTGGAAAACCAGGAAAAAAACTTGAAGCTCACTAGGCTGTGGAACATAATTGCTTTTCTTGAAATAACAAGTTCATGAAATAAATCTGTAAAATGTACTATTTCTGACTACATAAAAAGAACATATGTGGTATTATTGGAACACTTCATCAGACTCCAGGTAAAGAGGCAATTAGTGTTAAAAATAAAGCTAGGGAAGTGCTTCTCAAAGTAAAATTAGGCATCTTTATTCATCTAGTAATACTAACTACTTAACTCCCCTCACGGGGATATTATTATGATTAATTGGACTGTGACTAGAGAGTGGGTTGTTGTGTTTTTTTTTTCAAAAAAAAAGAAAGCACCTGAGTACTCAAATTTATTAGCATGATTTCACCACAATTATCTAATTTTTACCCTTTCTTGACTTCAATTTCCACTTCATTGGTTCTTTGAGGAAAACAGAAAAAGTCCTCAATGCTAGAAGCACACTCTCTTTAGAGAGGTCATGGAAAGGATAAGAAGAGGCTAACTTGGTGCAACTTTACTCCTCCGAACCATCTTGCCAGTCAAATGTTCACTGTTCTGCAGCTGCAGCTCCAAGGAGTCAGGAACGTTTTAGACACATTGTAGAATGGTACGGCACAGGGAATCATAGAGAACAATTAGTCCAACATCTGTATTCACGGAAAAACTGAAAGCCAGAATGATTTCACCCCATGTGACTCTATGGCTTGGGACAGTCTAGTTCTTTCAATTTCTCTTCTGTTGTTCAGTTGTTTCTCTCTTCAGTCTCGGGGCACTTGGGGTTTGGGCACTGTGAGAAGCGCGAGAATAGATCTTCCTTTCCATATATTAGAGGGCTGGCTCCTGAGACAGACAGTGTTTCTGACATCCACAAACAAACACCTATTGGATTCCTAGTGAGATACCTGCAGCAGCTCCTTAGCCTGTGTGCTTATCTACAGCAGAAAGATTGCTCTACTGATAACCGCTGACCAGATTATGTCCATAATTAGAATTACAACAGGAGGCTGCCAATCTTGAATCTACCCATAGTAATGGAAAACTACTCTGGCCTCTGGTAGATTTACTTGGTAAAAGTCATCATTTGGTAAAAGCTACATTATAACTATTGTAACTTTACCAGCTTATTAAGCTCAACAATTCAGTGACATCATTTGTTTATTAATGATGTAAGAAACTACTACCCACATTTCTTATTTACTACTAGAGGCCCGGTGCACGGGATTCGTGCACTGGTGGGGGACGTGGCCTGCGGGGATCGGCCCGCTGTGGGAGCACACTGACCACCAGGGGGCAGCTCCTGCATTGAATGTCTGCCCCCGATGGTCAGTGCGCGTCATAGCGGCTAGTCGACTGGTCATTCTGGTCATTCCGCTGTTCGGTCACTGGGCTTTTATTATATAGGATGATGGCCCCTCTAGAAAATAAATGTTTAAACTATGTAGGAGTATCAATCGATGGATGACATTTTTCCTTCATTTTTTTGAGTGGCAAAATTATTTCTATTTTGTTTGAGCATACATTCTAGCTAGACTCATGTGAAAAAACTGTAATTGTGCTTCCTGGTTTCCTTTTTAAACCAATCAAATATTTATCTGCCAGATCAATTATTCAGAGGATAAGCTCAGAAAGTTCAAATAATTTAAAAATAATTAGTTGTAAAGACTAACATTTTAAACTAATGGACAGAGCAAAGAAACCTAAATAATGCTGTATAGAACATTTCTTTCAAGCAATCATATCTATAAGCTCATATTTACTTAATTCAATTTATTTGCTTCCATCAGAACAGAAACAAATAAGACATGATTTCCTGCAAGTTCTGTTAAAAGTTTCCTGTTAATTTATTTTACTTTTGTTTCTTCTTTTTTAATCAATGCAATTCTCAAATGACTTGAAAGAAATTTTGGAATGCAACATCAATAATTGCAATACTGCATTACATACTTATTCATTTTTGCATGATATGTCCACAGTATGTCCTTTAGTGTATTTGTGTGTGTGTGTGTGTCTATATATGTATGTGTGTGTACTCCAGTTTTATTTAATTTTTTACAGTTTTATTGGGGTATGATTTATGTACAAAAACACTGCACATGTTTAATGTATACAATTTGATGAGTTTGGATATATGCATACATTGGTCATACCATCACTACACTCAAGATTGCAACATTTTATCACTTCCAAAAGTTTCCTAGTGTCCCTTTCTTCCACCCTACTTGTGGGTTTATTCTGTCTATAAAATTTCATTTATCCTCATCATTTTATGAGTAATATTTTATTGCTTGCCTCATGTATTAGACATTTCAGAGCACTTGAAATCTAGGCTCTGAATCTATCCTGTCAGAATCACAATGGACTCCACATGGGCAGGTACCATTATTCTCAATTTCTAAATAAGAAAAGAGAGGGCAGCCGTGGTCAAGTGATTCTGAAGTTCTCATCGCTAGTCAGTTGCCATGAGAGAAACAGAAATGAACTTCTTGTTTCTCAGAGTTCAGTTAATTTTATGGCATTCCACCTCATGACATTATAATTAATACCAAACCTAGAAAAAACTCACATAAAAAGAAAATGCACAAAATATGATAATATGGTTCAGACAAAAGCTAAGAGCTTTAAGCAGTATGCTACAGCTCTTTCTTGTAGATATATATGGAGAGGGGGTATTGTTTTTCAAGATCAAACTAAAAATCTAGTCTGACAATTGGTTTTACATAAATAGGAAGAAAATCTTTGCTGTTATATCTCTATTTTAGTGAAAATGACATGAAACTTGCTGGAAAGTCAAAGGCTTCAGAGAATTCCCTTTATACAGGGACTAGAGGCCCGATGCACGAAATTCATGCAAGAGTAGGCCTTCCTTCCCCCAGCTGCCAGCACTGGCTTCTCTCTGGCACCCAGGACCCGGGCTTCCCTCACAGCCCAGGCTTCATCCAGAAGGTTGTCCAGAAAGACAGCAGGTCTAATTAACATATTACACTTTTATTATTATAGATTTCTCTTAGCTCCCAAATACCGCAAAATTGTTCAAAGTCCCTTTGAAGAAGGAAAAGGGAACACATTATTTCCCCATTTCTTTACATTTACTCCTTTGGAATTTTTCTTCAAAGCTAAAGTCATACTGTGATAGTTTTTCAGTAGGATGAGTAGTACTGTGATTGACTGGTGATGCCTGCCATGGGTGCAGAATGTGGAAATTATGGTATCTGTCAGGTGTTTGACATTTGTTATCCAAATAACTCTCTCATTTTATAAATGGTAAAACAGAAGCCCTTTGAAAGGAAGACATTTATTGCTCGAGATCATAAAATTGATCAAATTACAGGTAAATTATATTAACTTCTACTCAGTGTAGAAAAAGATGTCTGTCTTGAAAAGTCTCGCTCGTATATTATATACACCTTCTGGTGAATTTGCAAATAACATGAGGATTCTTTAAAAATGCAAAATTAAAGAATGAATAAAAATAGTCTCCCTAAGTTGTCCTAATCACGGAATTATTTTCTCTATTCAGAATTCCACATCCTGAGCTAAGTCCACCTGACTCTGAGATCTCACATTTATTTTTAAATCCATAAACTAGCATGCCCAGTCACGAGGCCTCATTTTCTCTAAATTAAATAACAATCAAGATTCTGTCACTTTCCTAATGAAGACTCGTGCACAGCACCAGGCCTTCTGAAGTGTATTCAGGTGAGGATGTATAATTTAAACAACTAAGGGACTCATTTAAAGAAAAAGTATACTAAAAGTGCTTTTGAGATTCAACACGTGGTTAATCAGGGAAAAGCTGGCGGAACTCAAGGTTATCGCTTCTAGGTGAGATCTGCTACTGACTTATTTAACAACTAGAGACCTGGTGCATGAAATTCGTGCATGGGGCGGGGGGTCCCTCAGCCCAGCCTGCACCCTCTCCAATCTGGGATCCCTCTCACAATCCAGGACTGCTGGCTCCCAACTGCTCGCCTGCCCGCCTTCCTGATTGCCCCTAACCACTTCGGCTTGCCAGCCTGATCACCCCCTAACCACTCCCCTGCCAGCCTGTTTGCCCCTAACTGCCCTTCCCTGCAGGCCTGGATACCCCTAACTGCCCTCCCCTGCAGGCCTGGTACCCCCCAACTGCCCTCCCCTGCAGGCCTGGTATCCCCCAACCGCTCTCCCCTGCAGGCCTGGGTCCCCCCCAACTGCCCTTCCCTGCAGGCCCAGTCACCCCCAACTTCCCTCCTCTGCTGGCCTGGTCACCCCTAACTGCCCTCCCCTGCTGGCCTGATCGCCCACAAATGCCCTCCCTTGCAGGCCTGGTCCCTCCAAACTGCCCTCCCCTGCTGGCCATCTTTTTTTTTTTTTTTTTTTTTTTCCAGTCACATCCGAGAATTTTACTGGACACGGCTCTGGGCCTGGCAGGCCCAGCTCATGGCCCCGCAGCTAGGGCTGGAGGACAGTGGTTCCATACAAAACAATCTCAGGGCACACAGTAACCCCACAAAGCGACACTCTAAAGATTATTATAGTTGGGAGACTGCAGAGCTGCTCCACAGACATGCGAACAGATCAAATCTCTATAAATAAACATCCAGTGAAAATGACAACTCGAATTCATCCCTATGCACAGAGCACTCTAGGGCAGGTAAATGGGTGGGGGTGGCTAGAAGCCACCATCCTCACTGGTCGGGGGACCTGGATGGGTGATGATGAGTGGGCCCAGATGTCCACGGCACAGGGTGGGTGGGGGCAACAGACGATGGGCACTAGGACACTGCGCATTTACAAGACCAACTACTTGGTGGTAGAGGGGGCAGCTGCCCCGTGCATGTGTATCAGGCTGTTCATTCTGGAATGAGGAGGGGGTGGTCTTTACATCATATCCTGTGGCTGGTGGGCTTAGAGGAGCTACTTTGTGGAGAGGATGAGGGCGACGATGAGACCATAGAGACCCAGCACCTCAGCGAAAATGAGGATCAAGATCATGCCCATGAATAGTCGGGGCTGCTGGGTGTCACCCACAATGCCAATGGCAAAGCCAGCTGCCAGCCCACTGAGGCCCACACTCAAGCCAGCACCCAGTTGGAGAAAACTCCTGTAGAGACTGATGCCTTCACTCAGGGAGTTGGCAATAAGGACTGCCACCACCAGGCCATAGATGGCAATGATGCCAGCCATGACCACTGGGATGATGGACTTCATGATCAGCTCTGGTCACATGACAGACATGGTTGCGATGCCGGTGCCACTCTTGGCGGTACCATAGGCAGCACCCAAGGCGCTGAAGATCATGGCGGCCGAGGCGCCTATGACCGTGAAAAAGGAGGCATACTCGGGGCCGCTGCTCTTGACCTCGGACATGTCTGCGGCTGGGGAGGGGGCGAGCTCAGCAGGCCACGGCGGGGGCGAGAACCAGCTGGGCGAGGCGAGCAGGTAGCTGGCAGCGAGCGCGAGGCGAGCGATCAGACGCAGCAGTGAATGCTACCAGGCAGTCAGCCGCTGCGCTCTAAATACCAGCACCGCAAAACAAAATGCCCTGCTGGCCATCTTGTGGTGGCCATCTTGTGACCACATGGGGGCAGGATCTTTGACCATATGGGGGCAGCCATCTTGTGTGTTGCAATGATGGTCAATCTGCACATTACTCTTTTATTAGATAGGATAGAGGTCTGGTGCATGGGTGGGGGCCAGCTGGTTTGCCCTGAAGGGTGTCCCGGATCAGGGTGGGGGTTCCCTTGGGGCGTGGGGCAGCCTGGGCAAGGGGCCTGTGGTGGTTTGGAGGCCAGCCATGCCCCCCGGCGACCCAAGCAGAGGCCCTGGTATCTGGGATTTATTTATCTCCTACAATTGAAACTTTGTTGCCTGGAGCGGAGCCAAGGCTCCTGCTCGCTCAGTGGCAGCAACCATTTCTGTTGGGATTTATTTATCTTCTATAATTGAAACTTTGTAGCCTTAAGCGCTAGGGTGTGCAGGAAAGCTTGGCTTCCTCCATCGCCAGGGGCAACCCTAGCCTCCTGTTCTCTCCAGCTCCATGCTGCTGCCATTTTTGTTGGAATTTATCTTCTATCATTGAAACTTTGTGGCATTGAGTGGAGGCCTGGGCTGGCAAGGGCAGGCGGAAAGCTTGGCTTCCTCCATTGCCGGGGAAACCCAAGCCTCCCTCCTGCTCTCTGTGGCTGCAGCCATCTTGGTTGGGTTTATTTGCATATTTGCTCCTGATTGGCCAGTTGGCATGGCTGGTGGGCGTGGCTTGTGGGTGTAGCAGAGGTACGGTCAATTTGCATATTACTATTTTATTAGATAGGATGATTGTACAAATTTCCAATGAAGGTGGATGGTTAGGAACAAGGATGGCTCTTTTGGCACTCTGTGGACCACATGGTCCAGAAGGCTTTTCCTCTCAGGATTCAGAGCTGATCTTATACATAAGTCTCTAAATATCAATCTCTGCTTGCATCACTTACATGCCGAGGTGCCTCCTATTTGTCCTTTAGCTCTTAACTGAATTATGACATCAGTCAAAAAGTTTTCCTCCTTCTCAAACTGATCTTGTGTCTTTCCTAAACATTTGCTTAGTGTTCTTTATTCCTTGGGTGACAGCACATATCAGTGTACAGCAGTCCCCCCTTAACCAAGGGGTATATGTTCTAACACCCCCAGTGGATGCCTAAAACATGGGGTAGTTCTGAACCCTATCTATACTATGTTTTTTCCTATACAAAAATACCTATGGTAAAGTTTAATGTATAAGTTAGGCACAGTAAGACATGAACAACAATAACAAATAATAAAGTAGAATAAATATAACAATATACTGTAATAAAAGTTAGGTGAATGTGATCTCTCTCTCACAATATCTTACTGTATTGTACTCACCCTTTTTCTTGTGATGTGAGATGACATACTGTCGACTTGGTCGTAGGCATTGTGACATAGCATTCGGCTATGAAAAGGGTGATTTGAACACATGCACTACGATATCACAACAGCTGATGTGCTGACCAAGATGGCCACTAAATGACGAACAGCAGGGAGTGTCTATAGGAGGGGACACTGGACAAAGAGATGATTCATGTCCCTGGCAGGACAAATGGGCCTCAGGAGATTTCATCATACTACTCATAATGGTGTGTTATTTAAAACTTATAAATTGTTTATTTCTGGAAGTTTTCATTTAATACTTTCAGACCAAATTTGACTGCAGGTAACTGAAACAAATCAGAGGGAATTACTGTATTACCTTATCAGTTTACCACAGTACAAGCTCTGTGAGGTCAGAGAGCATCTTTCATCTCTATTGAGAATTCTTCTATGCCTACTGTGGTGTCTACTGTATAAAAAATGATTACTAAATGAATATAAGTAAAAGACCAAGTGAATGAATTAAATACCCATTATATTTTTAATGAGGTGTTGGGAATGTAAATGTCCTAGGTTCATCTTGCCATTGGTTCTAGGTCTGGCATTAATTCTCATAAGTCTGATCTGGATATGGGTGTTGGGAGGACATTACTCCTAAGCAATCATAAAAATAATAAAAAATACTATGAAGGAGATAAATCCTTTCCACACTTACTTTCAAGATCTAAAGAATCACCAAAGTGAAAAAAAATGAGACAAAACCTAGCCTCTTCCTCTGATGACCATCAGATCAAAGGGATCTGTATTGATTTCAAATGAGAACATTCACAGTTGGAGAAAGTAAAATGATAACTGTCAGTATATAAATTTCATTAACTTGAACATTTTGAAGTCGATAAAAACAAGTAAAACTGGCTTTGCTTCATTTCAGAGTAATTACTGTACTCAAAACTTAGAGAGTCAATAAATGCATTTCAATGTACATGATACAACTAGAGGCCCAGTGCACAAAAATTCGTGCACTGGGGGAGGGTCCCTCAGCCTGGCCTGCACCCTCTCGCAGTCAGGGACCCCTCAGGGGATGTCCACCTGCTGGCTTAGGCCCGCTCCCCAGGGGATAGTGCCTGAGTGGTCCTAAGCTGGCACTCAGACATCCCTCTGGCAGCCCAGGAGCCCTCAGGGGATGTCCAACTTCAGCTTAGGCTCGCTCCCTGGGGGAGCGGGCCTTAGCCGCAGTCGGACATCCTTAGCGCTGCTGAGGAGGCGGGTGAGGCTCCTGCCACCACCGCTGCGCTCATAGCCGTCAGTCTGGCTTGTGGCTGAGCGGAGCTTCCACCGTGGGAGTGCACTGACTAACCACCAGGGGGCAGCTCTTGCATTGAACGTCTGCTCCCTGGTGGTCAGTGCGCATCATAGCGACCAGTCGTTCTCGGTCATTCCGCCGTTAGGGTCAATTTGCATATTACCCTTTTATTATATAGGTTAATGACGCACTATGGTCCATTTTCAAACAAAATGTAATTACTGTCTGAATATGATTCAAATCACCAAGGAACTTTCAGAAATGCTAAGTTACTTGCAATTTGAACATGCTAAAAATGCCATGCCATTTACCATGCAGAACAGATGAATGATGGGCCAAACTTAGAAAATGCAATTTACTCTAAGTGATGTTACTAAAGTGATTAACAGATGGTAGCTCATTGAGGTTACACAAGGCCTGCTTATTAAAAAAAAAAAAAATCTCACTTTAGATATTTCCAGGGATTTTTAATTAAGATCCTTTTAAATAGTACAAACCTCTGTTTGTACAATATTCACTCAATCCAATCCAAAATCCTTTTTTATTTTTTTCACAAGATGCATAAATCTCTTCTCTGGTCATTTAAGCAATTTGAGTGCTTTAGAGTCTCTCTTTGGGTATAAGTTTTTTGTTTGTTTGTTGCTTGTTCATTTAGTTAACATATTCTAATTGAGAGTCTACTAAAGAGCAGGTCCTGTGCTAGGACCGAGTTAAGAGAGTTTAAAGACTCTATTCCTACTCTGAAGGATTCATGTTCCAGCGCAAGAAAATAGACCATTGGTGACTAAAGGGTGAAAATATTAGTGTTTTTTTTTTTTTTAATCTCAGTGACCATAGGAAATGTATACTGGTATAGCCATTATAGAAAACAGTACTGTGGTTTTTCAAAACATTAATAATTGAACTAACATGTGATTCAGCAACCCTAGGATGCATATATTGTTAGTACCAGGTCGGTTCCTGGGATGTTTAACCCATGACATCAAAGAAACTTTGGGGCAGAAAATGAGAAATATTTATTGGAAATGAGAAGAGTTGTTATAAGGTTACATCTTCAGAAATCTAGGTGGCACAGCAATTAACAAAATTTAAGGGAAGTGAGAGGTTGTAGGTAGGAAAAAGAGAGCATCTGATACATCTTCCGTAAGATAAAAAATGTCCTCAAGTTCTAGCTCTATAAGAATCCTTATAATGACTGGTTGAATTCTATAAAATTATTTTTCTGCATCTACTGAGATAACTATGATTTTCTAATTTTTGTTGTTAATTTTAGGAATTTTGGGTTTATATTTGCAAGTACCATTGGAATATAATTGCATTCTTCATACTATTCCTGCCTTGTTTTGGCATCAATTATATGCTTCCTTCATAAGATAATTTGGGCATATTTCCAATTTTGATATTCTTTCTAATATTTTCTTTGAGATACAAATTATCTTTTGAAGCTTGGAAGACTTTTCTGTAAACCTATCTTTATCTGGCATTAATATCATGGGTTGATTTTCAGCTATGGGTTCATATTGTTTACTGGTTATAAGCTTATTCAGATTTTTTTCTTCTTTAGTGAGTTTTGGTATTTGTTGTCTATTCAAATTTTTAAATGTATTATATGTAAAAAATTATGTATCATTTTATGTCTTTTCTTTCCATGGTTTTTAACAATCTAAAGAAATTATTCATTTTTAATTTTTCTAATGCTTTTACATATTGCTATTTGTTTTTATTGTTCTAAAGTTTCACTATTTTGTGTCTTTGTGTGAATCTATTTTTATTAATTCATTTTTGTTCCTCATAAATTTTGAATATTTATAACTATCATCTCCTTGAATATGGCTTTAGCTTATTATCTCTGTTCTATCTTTTTAGAAATTCTATTAGACATATATTACAATATTTCATTTGTGTTTGCCAAAGTATTTATTATATTTTGCTCATTATTTTCTTTATTTTGGCTCCTTTATTCACAAATATCTTCAATGCCATTGATTCTGGATAAATCTTATTTTTTAAGGGTATGCAGTTATTTGACCATTTATACATACAGGGTCAGCAAAAGTAGGTTTTCATTTGTGACAACATGAAACACAGAGTTTATTCTTGTATCATTATTTATTAATCATTGTATTATTTTCCATACAAACAAGTATAAACCTACTTTGCCCACTCTATATTAAATATATGTTTCAGCTAAGTGTTTGTTAGGTACAATGTATGTAATGGTAAACAAAACTGATACATGTTCTGCAGTCATGGAAATTGAAGATCTCTAATTCTTGTTTGCTAGATCTTTGCACACAACCATGCTGATTTCCATAAGATACTTTCTAGATATAGGTTTCTTGACTGAAAAAAGTGAAACATGCTAACATTTAGATCCTATTGCCAAATTTTCATGCTGAGAGTTTGTGCTAATTTATTTACATTCTACAATTTAAAGGACAAGAACCGTCTTCCACAGTAATGTGTATTTTGTGTGGTCACATACATTGCATACACATGCACATAGTCAGTAAAAGTTTGTTTTGTTGTTCTGTTTTTTTGATTGTTTGTTTCTTTTACATATTGTCAAGCATTTTCTGAATTTTTTTTTTAGAATAAGGAAAAATCGTATTAAATCAATCATGGTAGCTATTTGCTAGTAGTTTATATGAATTTATTGAGTAAAATGTGGCATATGATTTCTTGGGGATTCCATTAATCCATGCTATTTCTTAAATTCTTCACTACAGAGGTAATTCATAGTTAATTAGCATCTACAACTTTGTAAATCTAGGAGCTATTTCACTGATTTACTGGTTTGAGAAAAATCAGATGACTATCCAGGGTATTTCATTTAAAAAATATTGCCTATGCATTATTTCAATTTAAAATTATTTCATATTAAAATTTTGATGTTTTTCAGTTAGTAAATACAATCTCACTTTAAAATGTTAAGTGACAGTCCTTAAAAATCTGCCTGAACAGCTAGATAAAAAATGTTATGTAATGGGATTATGAGTTACAAGGGCTGAGAAAATTTCTTAATGATCAGACTACACTTCTCTCACAACGCATTTCTAATATTTGGATTAAAGTCTTTTTTTTAAAAAAATATATATTTTATTGATATTTTACAGAGAGGAAGGGAGAGGGATAGAGAGCTAGAAACATCGTTGAGAGAGAGACATCGATCAGCTGCCTCCTACACACCTCCCACTGGGGATGTGCCCGCAACCAAGGTACATGCCCTTGACCGGAATTGAACCCAGGACCCTTCAGTCCGCAGGCCGACGCTCTATCCACTGAGCCAAACCGGTTTCGGCAAAGTCCTTTTTTTTTTTTTTTTCCTAACCTGGCTGGTGTGGCTCAGTGGAGCATTGACCTATGAATCAGGAGGTCATGGTTCCATTCCCTGTAAGGGTACATGCATGGGTTGCACTGCATCCCCAGTAGGAGGTGTGCAGGAGGCAGCTTCAGTTATTCTCTCTCATCATTGATGTTTCTCTCTCTCCCTCTCCCTCCCTCTCTGAAATCAAGAAAAATATATTTAAAATACCTTTTTAGTGGTTTTATAAAAGATAAATATCAGGCTAAGCCCATACATTTCGAATTAGTGGATTCCTAGTGCGTGAACCAGCGTAAGCCCAGATCCCCTGCAAGGCTGATAAAGTGACACGGGAAGGAAGTGGCATTAGCTTGTTTTGGTCTACTTAAACTGTACCCTAGACATCCCATCGGTAATTTTATCTAAGCCCGGCTAAACAATAAATCCAACGTCAGGAAATCTTGTGAATGACTGTGGACAGAAAGGAGTTTTTCCTAAAAGGAATGAGACGTTTCATTGTTAAGTATCTTGAGAAGAGGTCAGGCTTGTGGCAGAAAAGTGACAATCGGGGAGGCAGATCTCAGACCGCAGTGAGAGAAAACTGTCTCCTCTCTCTGAGTGAGAGGTGAGTTATACTCAGAGTGCTGCCTAGGGGGGGAGTGGGGTCGAGCGTCCTCTGGGTGTGTGGACACAGCCCGGGGTAACAGAGAAGAGCCCAGCCAGGCAGGGCTTGGGGAGAAGCTGTGACGTGGTCTATGTGGTACACTTCCCTCCCGTTATCTCAAGCTTTCAGTCAATTCTCCTGAGAAGGGAAAATCTTGTTTTTTCAGCAATAGGATGAATGGATGGAAAGTAAGATCCTTCTTTTTTCCGATGGAGTTGAAAGTGGAAAGAGCTCTGGAGGGGCAGAGCGGGGTGGTCACTAAAGGCTGCAGATGCCTGCATTCCTGAGGGTCCTCACAGCAGCCAGACAGGGATAGGATCACGAGGTCATAGTGAGTGACCTGCTTCGGGAGCCAACCCTGGTCCTCTCAGAAATAGTAAATAGACACGTAGAGGGGGACTCATTTTAGCCTGTAAACCCCTAGGAGCTCCTGAGGGAACTTCTGGCATAAAAATGGGGGCTTTATGAGATTTTTCTGTGCGGGACTTTTCCCAATACTGACTTATTTTTGTCTAGAGGAAACCAGGTGTGAGTGAGGGTTTATCAGCTTCATCATTTCCTGAGTTTCTATCTTCTTTACAGAATCTTCACACTGCACCCTCCCAGTCTACACAGCTATTTCCTTTCTGCAGCTCCTAACAGCTCTTCCAGTGTGAGAGGCATCTTAACACACTGCTAAGTGACAGAAAGAGAGAGATTCCAAGGTTGGAAATGGGGATGAGGAGAGGAAGGAGGGAAGAAGGGAGGGCGGAGATATCACAGGGATTGGCCTCTGTTACTGAAAAGCAGAGGCTTGAACTTCTGGATCCAAATTTCCAAGTGGAGTGTGTCTCTCCAGAACATCAGATGCTGCAAGAAAATGACTACCAAATACCAAGGACCTACGGTATGTAGGTCCATTTTATGTCAAATTCAGACTCCATAGGGAAAGTAATCATCAATCCTAACATGGATAGACAAGGGCTAGTCTCTATTTTCATTCGAAAATCCAGTGCTTACTCTTTTCGTGAGAAAGTGCCACAGTTTTGGCCTTTGTCCCTCACTTGCCACTTTCTGAAGAAAATCGCTCCAGTGGCGGTGTTGTGTCAAATTGTCACATTCTGAAATGTGTTGATACGGGAAGTATGTTGGCCTGTAGACCGGGAACAGAATTACACTCTCATGTCACTTGCTGTTGGGGGGATGCCATTTCCTCATGGAGCACTTGGTGCTGAATTTACACACAGATTCTACTTAAAAGTAAATGCAAGCAAGGGGCAGATTCAAAGTGCATAACAGTAGCCTATGACCAGTTAGGGTTTTTTTGTTTCCACATGGACTCAGTATTGCCATTCTTAAGTGAAACTATTATGTTAAAAGTCCCCTCCTTGTTAGAGTAGTGGTCTCTGGTGTATCCCACAGTGAAGTGGAAGAAACAAAACCATAGTTTATTGGGAATCTGGACAAATGAATTATTCTCATTAAGTCAGTTCTGTACAGAAAAGACCAATGTAACATCTTAAACTGATCCCATAAAAGTACATTCTGAACCAGGTTTATAAAAATCTCCAGAAAAATGATTCACTTTAGGAAATAAGAGGGAGGGGGATTGCGGAATTTATCTTTTCCTGGGTCGTGTATACTTTAGAATATTCAAAACAGAGAGCATTCGCAATTGTTTGCTGATCATCTCAACATCTTGCTCATTTATTTCCAAGTTCTCTAACTTTGAAACTACAGAGGACAATCTAAGTCACTATCAGGACAATAAAAACTTTGAAGCAAGAGAGGCATACAAAATTAGTAGGGTATCTCCAACAGATCAGCCTAATCAGTGGTTTTCCAATATTTCTCATGGAAATGCACTAAATAAATGCATATTTTGCATACATGTATAGGTACCTAAATATTTACCTTTACTATACTGAATGTATTCATTTTTAAAAATTTCTATTCTAGATTATTTTAAAATTGCTTTTGATATATTAAGTTTCTATAATGACCATTTACATTACACTAATCTTTGTTGAGAATGAAACATCATAAAATCCTTAAATTTTGAAGAAAGTATTCATTACAGGATCATTAGGCTATAATTTTTATGATAGAAATACGAACTTAAATTAATAGACATATTTTTTGGGGACAAAGGTATAGTGTAGGATTATGATTAAAATCCTTACTTTTGAATCAGTTTCATATGGCCTTAAATACCCACTTACTCACTAATTCTGTAATCTTGGGCAAGTTATATAATCACCATAACCCTCAATTCTTTCATTCTCTGATCTATAAAATGGAAACGGGTAGCTATCTCCTAGTATAGTTGAGAAAATAAAATAAAAAAATATAAAAATATATGTACAGTAATTAAAAAATTGTAAGCAATAGATAGTAGTCATGATTAATGTGATTACAAATTTTACTTTACTAATAGGTGTATTGAAAAATTTTTTTAAAGTTGTTTTACTATTCCAGTAAACAGAGTTTTAAAATTCTCAGTTAATAAAAAAGTCATCAAATTTTGTGCTATATTAAATTATGTGGATTACTTTAATAAAGATTTTAATAATTTAGTCAGAAGGCATTGATTAATTGATGTAAAGGGGCCCAGTGTTAAAGAAAATTAGATTTGAAATATTAGATGCTTTAAGAAATAAAATATTATTTGAAAGTACAAAATTATAAACTCTGAAACCATGATGTCAATGGGAACTAGGAATTCATTTATCAATCATAATATACACATTTTTCTGATAGACAATAACTATTTCAGGGTAAGACACCATAAGGTTTTGATTGTGGAACCTCAGTTTTTATACTTCTAAGTGAGATAATAATATCTAATGTCTTCTCTCTCTCTCTCTCTCTCTCTCTCTCTCTCTCTCTCTCTTCTCTCTTTTTTCTCTGGTTAAATATGAGAGAGAGAGAGAGAGGGAGAGAGAGAGAGAGAGAGATTGACACAGCAACTAGAACAAGGCTTGGCACATCACTGACAACAATAATAATGGGTTTGACATAAGGCACTTCACAAACCTGATTAGTTAATTAAGGCTAGAAAGTTCAGGAGAGTGTCCAGAGGAGACAGTTATAAATGCCATAGGAAAACTACCACTGCATTTAGAAACTACCGTTTATTATATTAATTCCTCTTCAGGGGCTTAGTTTAATTTCAAGCTGATGATAACTGTTTCTCTGCCAGGGTGGGACTTAGATCTTAGCATCTCCTCAGTTATGTCGACAGAAATGGATTTTAGGGCGTACCAATGCAGAGTTTTCTCCTGCCTTCTTTCCCTTTCTGTTAAAGAATTTTTGTGTGAGAAACTAATAATTATGTAAACTGACGCCATTACGATTTCTTTTCTTGCCAAACGTGTGCCAGGCAGCAGGGAGGCGCACTCACAGAAAGCACCCTTGTCACTATTAACACAACGTGAGCACTGGGACCGATAAACTAGCATGGGAATGTTTTAAAAGATATTTTGCCATTATGATTATATCATATTTTTTTTGCTTTGGCTCTTCTTAAAGTAGAAATGGACAGAAAACAGAGCATGATAAACTGGATGTGCTTAGATTTTGCCTTGCTTTCTGAATGTAAAGAAACACTAGGATAGTTAATTTTATGTGGCAACTTGACTGAGTCACAGTATGCCCAGACATCTGGTCAAATGTTATTTTGATGTTTGTCTGTGAGGATTTTATCTGAAAGAGATTAGCATTTGATTTGGTAGACTGAATAAAGTGTGTTGCTCTCCCCACTGTGGTTGGGCATCATCCAATCTGTTAAGGTCCTGACTAGAACAAAAAAGTGAAGACGCCTGGCAGGGTGGGTCAGTGGTTGAGCATCGATCTATGAACCAGGAGGTCACAGTTCCATTCCCAGCCAGGGCACATGCCTGGGTTGGGGGCTTGGTCCCCAGTAGGGGGAAGGTAGGAGGCAATGATTCTCTCTCATCACTGATGTTTCTATCTCTCTCTCCCTCTCCCTTCCTCTCTGAAATCAATAATATATATATTTTAAAGTGGAGGCAGATTGAGTTTGCTCTCTGTCTGACTGCTGAGCTGGGTCATCCACCTTCTCTTTCCCTCCACAGCCTGGTTCTCAGGCCTTCAGACCTGGCCTTAAATCTGCACCATCGGCTCTCTGCTCTCAGGCTCTCCAGCTTTCCTGGACTCCCAGCTTTGACAGGGCAGAGCCTGGGGCTTCCCAGCCTCCACAGCCACAGGAGCTGGTTCCTTGAATCTCCTAGTGAGGTCTGTTTCTCTGGAGACCCTTAACTAATGCAAACACAACATGGAGCTTACTCTACGGCAAGTCTACCGCAGCAGGAGCTGGAAGAAAGAACAGCTGAAGGACCCCTTCACCTTTTCCCATGCTGAGAAACATTCCATAACGCGAACCCTTTCTGAAGCGACAAAGTCTCAGTCTGAAATTGCTGGAAATTTACTCAGGTCTGGGTTTGCCCCAACAAAAAAGCTTTGACTTTAATTACACGGCACGGCTTATTGCTTTGTCAAAGTAGGACCTCTGACATGTGGAACCTTAGTGAACTAAGGTGTATATATTAATCTAGTTTGTGGCTTAGAGCAAAGAAAGAGATTTAAAGCAAATCTTTAATAAATGATGACATCCATTACATGTCGGCTGACCTGATAAGACTTTGACCCAGGACATAGTATAATCGCAATGACAACATTTCCTTTCTTCATACAACAAAGAAATAACTTATTTCGCTTGCTCCTTGCAACTCTTGATTTTCCTTTATTGTATGCATTGAACAGCATAAAATGATCATTTTTTTTTTTTTTGTAAATTCCTTTAGAAAACTGTAAAGGCCATTGAGATCTTTGAAATGATAAAAAGTTTCTTTGCCAAGGAAAGTTTTGCCTGTAAGAAAAGTATGGGCCATCTGGGATCTTGGCAACAATTCTGGTTTTTTACTCTCGGAATAAGAAATTCTGTAATTGTAACCCATGGGCATCGATTGATAAAAAATTTGCATTCAGCAATCCTCAAATAATTCTTGCCCACTGGTTTAAAAGTCCCCAATTAAAGTTCTGTCAAGAGATAATTTTCTACTATGAAGTTGTCTACAGACAAATCTATGGCTTAATAGCCAAAAGTCCTAGAGATATTTGGATGAAATTCAGACATAAATTTCACTTTTTTTTTTAAGGAGAGAAGAAACATGTTCAACTTGAATATCTTGGCAATATGGAGTTTATAAATTGCTTGGATTAATTAGTAAATTACTTGACCCATATGAATAAAATAAATTTCATTATTCATTGTTATCCATTCAGCCACCTCAATGGGCTATTAACATGTTTACTAAACCAACACAATGGCGTATCAATGGCAATGAGTAATTGGACTTACCTGTGCTGGAGGAAGTGCTTCTTAGTGGCAAACCCTGTTGACTTCTCTGTAGGTAAAAAGTGGCATCCAGGAGCAGTGTTGAGCTTTGCTGAAGGTTAATTATTCTTAAATGACTTTAAGGTTGATGCACGGTTTCTCTTCCATTACTACATCTCAGCTTATGAATGACCTGAAATTTGACAAAACAATCTTGTGACTAAAAGAAATGCTTCAAGACCAGTTCCCTCAACGAGCCCTGCAGAATCCCATTGACAGGTAATGTGTGAGTATCCATGTCCAACAATGGAAGCTTTTCCAATTTTTATTTTACTTGCTACCTGCATGAACTAGTGTTTTTATCATTGTTTATCAAAAAGAGCAATTAAAATCAAATGGATGTGAAAAATAAAATACATGTTGCCAGAAAAAGCATCACCCCCAAATTTTAACCTCATCTTTAAAACAAACAACAGTGACTGAACGGAAGGTTAGTTTTCATTTTTGTTTTCCCTAATTAGATTTATTTAAGCTCCATAAAAATGAAAGCAACAGAGATGAAGCTCTTTGTAGTGATAGCTTTCAAGCCACGTGAAGAACATTAATTTTCAACTCATTAAAATAACCTGCCTGCTCATGTATGTTCCCACACTTGGAAATTTTTTCATTCATTCTTTGCCTAATTCATTATTTTGTCCATTCTTTGCCTAATTCATTATTTACTCAGATTTCAAGTCAATCATTAATTTCTTGGAAAGGTATTTGCTGACTGCTCTTATTCAGGCAAATTTGCCTATTATATATTCTCATATGACCAAGTACCACCCGTTCATTGCACTTATCACAGGTGCAACTCTACAGAGTTGTATGAATTTTTAAAACTGATATGTTCTTTCAATGACCTGCATTTTCCATGAGAGCCAGGACTGTTTTTCTTTATCATTGTTCTCCTAGCACCTAGAAGAATGACTGCACATGGTGGGAAGTTGCCAAATCTTTATTAAAAAATAATGAAATTTTATCAAGCTGAAAGTTTCTTGAATCTAAGGGAAAGAAAGGCATAGCTCTGTGGTAGAGAAGACTAATACCTTGGGGGACAATGCCTTTAAGCTGCTATGCCATTGATGTGCTCAGGTTTTAGAGAGTTAAGAAGAAAGAGAGAGATGCAGATTGAGACACATTGACAAACAGACGGACACTGGACAACTGCAAGACATTTTAGACTAAATAATTTGTCTGGGCCCTTAAAATCAGATCCATATTTTACTTACAGTTGTGAGTACTGGAAACACAGTTTATTCTTGTATTATTATTAATTAATTATCATGTTATTTATTTGTATCACAACTGTAAACCTAATTTTGCCCACTCCTATATATTACATAAATACATATATTTTAGTTCTATGTAAATGTAAAGATACATTATCTTCAGTGCATCATTATTTTTTCATGCACCTTATGAACTAAAGTGTTATGTAATTATCTCAAAGTGATCATGCCATGAGCTGCTCTTCCCACATTTTCATTTCAATGATTTTTTATTTTTTTAATATGTTTTTATTGATTTCAGAGAGGAAGGAAGAGGGTGAGATAGAAACGTCAATGATTAGGGAGAATCATTGATCAGCCACCTCCTGCATGCCCCACACTGGGGATGGAGCCCACAACCCGGGCATGTGTCCTTGACTGGAATCAAACTTGGGACCCTTCAGTCCACAGGCCAAAGCTCTATCCTCTGAGCGAGGTAGGGCCATTTCAATGACTTTTTGAGATATGATGGTTTTCCAACTATTTATCAGAGGGGCACCAAAGTTGGAAAAGTATCCTTTTAGGCAATAGAAAAATGTTTATCCCGCCCCCCACCCCCGAAATGTGAAGAATCAAAACTTGTTATCCAAGCTGGTTAACATGAACAGATTTTTCTAAGACATACTTTCTGACAATATAAACAAGTATTGTTGTGTTGTTATTTTTTTTTGCTTAAACTAAGTACATGATACCACTCATACCTAAATTGGAAACATCATTAACAACTAATTACTTTGATAATTTGTCTGGTAAAAGCATTATTTCTACCATATTACAAACAGCAGGTGATTTTATCAGTGTAGATGCTCACTTGTTGGGGGAACAGTAATGAATCAGATGGACCTGTACACACACCATGGTGTGCCATGGCACCCTGCACCTCGCAGAGAAGACCACATTAGGCAGCCTGTTTAATCTGCGGGTTAAAGTTACTGCCACCTTCTGAAACACCCACCTCACCCTGATTTGACTCAAACACAGCAGTTATTAAAAACAACCTCAGATCATTACTGACTCTTGTGGCTGCTTAATCATGCAAGGGCAGTGCTGAGATGGAGAATTCAAGTGACAGACTATAGTCCACTTAATTGCTAATAATAGAAAATACATCTCAAGGAGAAAGCCTGGAGTTATAAGGAGAAATATGCATCCCTCTCTGCTCACAGACCATCCGAGTTGATTCATAGTTACTTTCAATAGTTTCTTGATCAGCACAGAATTCTGGATTTTGGCTTCTAGAATCTAGATGACTGCTCTGGCCATACTGAGTACACAATAGTGTACACTCAGACCCCAGTGGCTAAAGGCAACATGTATCTTATATTAGGCACAGCAAAGGATAGGATGGTTTTGATGAACCTATCAGTGACAGTCTTAAAAGCTCCTATTTTTAATAAATTTTCCATTGAAAAGTAATTTAAAATGTTACCAGATAACTCAAGATCTTAAAACTTATCAACATTTGTTGTGCATGTGCAGATATGCAATTGAGTGCAATTTTTATGTATTTGCTCTATGAAATATTATCTCCTATGTTGATGTGTATTTTAAATTACACACACACACACACACACACACACACATGCATATACATACTAGAGGCCCGGTGCATGAAATTCGTGCATGGGGATGTGTGTCCCTCAGCCCAGCCTGCACCCTCTCCAATCTGGGACCCCTCGAGGGATGTCTGACTACCCATTTAGGCCCAATCCTGGTAGGCCTAAACGGGCAGTCGGACATCCCTCTCACAATCCAGAACTGCTGGCTCCCAACTGCTTGCCTGCCTGCCTTCCTTATTGCCCCTAACCGCTTCTACCTGCCAGCCTGATCACCCCCTAACCACACCCCTGCCATCCTGATGCTTAACTGCTCCTCTGCCAGCCTGTTTGCCCCTAACTGCCCTCCCCTGCAGGCATGGTCCCCCCTAATTGCCCTTCCCTGAAGGCCTGGTCCCCCTAACTGCCCTCCTCTGCAGACCTGGTCCCCCTAACTGCCCTCCCCTGCAGGCCTGGGTCCCCCCCAACTGCCCTTCCCTGCAGGCCCAGTCGCCCCCAACTTCCCTCCTCTGCCAGCCTGGTCACCCCTAACTGCCCTCCCTGCAGGCTTGATTGCCCCCAACTGCCCTCTCTTGCAGGCCTGGTACCTCCCAACTGCCCTCCCCTGTGGGCCATCTTGTGGTGGCCATCTTGTGTCCACATGGGGGCAGCCATCTTTGACCACATGGAGGCAGCCATCTTGTGTGTTGGAGTGATGGTCAATTTGCATATTATCTTTTATTAGATAGGATAGAGGCCTGGTGCACAGGTGGGGGCCAGCTGGTTTGCCCTGAAGGGTGTGCCAAATCAGGGTGGGGATTCCCTTGGGGCGTGGGGCGGCCTGGGCGAGGGGCCTGTGGTGGTTTGCATGCCGGCCATGCCCCCTGGTGACCCAAGCGGAGGCCCTGGTATCTGGGATTTATTTATCTTCTACAATTGAAACTTTGTAGCCTTGAGTGGAGGCCTAGGCCAGCCAGGGTGTGCGGAAAGCTTGGCTTCCTCCATTACTGGGGAAACCAAGCCTCCTTCCTGCTCCATGGCCGCAGCCATCTTGGTTGGGTTAATTTGCATACTCACTCCTGATTGGCTGGTGGGCATGGTGTACGGGTATAGTGGAGGTATGGTCAGTTTACATATTACTCTTTTATTAGATAGAATATATATATATATATATATATATATATATATATATATATATATATGCCGCTAAGCATTTAAGAAGGAACTGATGTGATGTTTTTGAGTTAGGAATTCAGTTATAGTTCAAACCTTTTCTTCCAATGTTAGGTCAAGCTACGAAGAGCCTTAAATATTTTCAATCTTAGTTTCAGGCTGCCATAGGGTGGAGCAAAGTTGAGAATGGAAACTTTGGGGGCAATATTCCTGACATAAGCAAAGAAATTTATGCACTGTGTACAGAATGGCTTGGAATGAAGAAAAGAGGCAATAAGAGAGGATATGAAAGAGAAAAAAATCAAGAATTAAAGATATTTGTCAACTTAATACTGTGATTGGCTGGTAATGACCTAGAAATGAGGAGGGAGGGCTTTGAAATAACTTTCTCTAAATGTTAAGAAATCTGTAGCTCTTTGAAAGGTCAAGGTCTCTGAAAGCCCCAGATTAGAGAAACTCTTGTAAGAGTATATAACTTTATTTATAGTGAGATCGTATTACTTTGTTATATATTTTTGGAGAAATGTTTTTAGAATAAAATAATAAAATTTCTAATAAAGCTTGCACCACTTTAATACCACACATCTTTTGAAACTCACAGAAATGAAAACAGGTGAGGCTTAAAGGAGTTGAAGACACAAAATGCTATTAAAGGACACTAAGTATAAACGTTCTAGACTTCTGAATAGGCCTGATTCAAATGCTGCTAAAGAGCATGCACAGAACATTTATATAAACGCTTATTCTTTTGGAAAGAATCAATTTGGAAATTTTCTTTGTATAAATATTGACAAAATGTTAACAAATTTTTTGAGATAAGCAATAAGGCAGACTTATTTCTACAGTTCTCTAAAAGTACTTTTTAATGAAGAAAAATCTATTTTTAATCCGAGAAAAGAAGATTATGTCTCCTAGTAAATGAAAATACCACTTGCATTAAGCCCATCAGTGGCAAGAGTAATGTTTTACTAATACTAGATCCCTGATCAGCTCCTGTAGCAACGTTCTCCCTGGGGCTTCATGTGTCTCTGCAAGTGTTATTAAAAGTGTCCCCAGAGTCTAATGAGGGTAATGTGTTAATGAATGTTTTGTTTGAATTTTATCCAAAGGCAAAAAAGGACATAATTGATTAGCATCTGAGTGTGAGACACACGAGCGGCTCCTTTAAAAAGAATGATGCTCTCATAGTACAAACAGAAGCCATGATTAATGTTTTGTCAAACCCACAGGAGAAATGGAGAGGGCACTACCGCTCCCCATTAAGAATGTCCAAGGATGAGAACCCGGCCCTGGCAGACCATTCGTGCATTCCCCTCAGATACAGCCCTAGCTCGCTCATTTCACTCTTGAGTTATAAACAACTGAATAGGCTATTAACATTTTAATCAATATTTTCTCCTGCCCTTGCAAGTCTCACATTTGTTTAAATTATTTTTTAGGCTCATGTCATTTGAAATGAAGAGGTAGTCTCATGATGCTTCGTATGAGGTCAGATTACTTCCTTATATATTTTTGGAGAAATGTTTTTAGAATAAAATAATAAAATTTCTAAAAGCTCAGTGAGGGATAATGTAGAAGTTTTCCTTGTGTTTTGTACCACTCCCTGTGTCACTCTCCATACATACTAACAATCTCCTATCAACTAAAATATGAAGAAATGCAAAAAATTAATTATAAGATGACAAAAGTATCTTGCTTGCAGGAATAACTCTCATATAATTTTTTATTTATTTATGTAACCTTGAACAGAGGACGAAACTGAGACTTAGAAAGGAAGGTGACAAATGAGATTGCATGGCCAAGGACTGAGGTAGGACTTTGATACCGATCTTCTGTCTGTGGGAATACCAAGCACACAGGCAGACATGCTTACACAATCTGCAGGGGATAACACTGTGCAGTGGAGACAGACAAAAACGACATAGATTCCCAAAATGAAATAAGCTTTAGAAAAGCAATAACACAGTATCAAAATATACAAATCTCAATTAACATAATGGGAGGAAATGGCCAAATAGGGAAGGGAAAGGTCAAAGGTCCTGCTATATACTGCCAAGGTCCTAAACAAAGGAATAACCAAACATAAGTTAATAAGAAATGATCCTCTGTAATTGCTAATCATAAGATGTACCGGAAATTTCTACTTCAGTGTTTCCAAAAAAGACCCGGTAAGGCACACAGATCTTTTAAGATGCTTTAAAAATTTATGCTTACACAGATTTGGGTAAAGAGGTATACCATATTCTCCGCCCCACTCCTTTGGAAGTATGAGAATATTGAAGGCTCTGTGAATTCCTACAAGGAAGAGGTCTATTTCATGTTCTTCATGCTAGTCATTCTTAAATTCATTGGACCCTTGGTGCCATTATTGAAGTCACACTATTAATATTAACTTTGCTGGGCACTGTTTTCAGAAATGGCATCTTCTTCAATGTAGTCAGGTTAGGACTGGAAGCGTAGTAAGTCAGTTAAAGTAATAAAGAATTTTCAGACAAAGGCAAAGAAATCTGTGGACACTTTATTGAGACCTCTTACAACTGCTTCACAGACACTAATCTATCCAAGAAAATCTGATTAGGGAAGACATTTTTAAATTCTATTATTCATGCTGCTGGACTTCCTTCATAGCTAAATGGATATAGTCAATCAATTAGATAATCAATCAGCACACATTTCCTGTTTGCAAAGTCTGTAGGACAGACTTCGAATCTGCCTTGAGGAGCTTGCAATTTAATTGAGGTGGCTGGGCATAGGTACATGATAAATTATATAATTACTAAAGGCCCGATGTATAGGATTTGTGCACTGGTGGAGGGCATGGCCTGTGGGGATCGACCTGCTGTGGGAGCGCTACTCATTAGGGTCAGCCGAGTGGCTCTGGACACGCCCTCTGAGCGGCTGCTTCTGGTGCAGCATCTTCTGTGGAGCCGGAGCACTCACCTCTCCAGGGGACCTGGTTAGGCTGGGCCTAGGGACAATAGCACTGAGAGGCAGCAGCCACGAACCAGCCTCCCAGCCACCCAGCCTCTGGAATCAGCTCTGCGAGCCTGGTGGCAGCACTGCACAGTCTGTGGGCATCCGGAGAAAGCGGCAGGAAGTAAGGAGGAGGAGCAAGGAGGTAGCACACTGACCACCCGGGGGCAGCTCCTGTGTTGATCATCTGCCCCCTGGTGGTCAGTGCGCGTCATAGCAACTGGTCGAACCATCATTCTGGTCATTCTGCCGTTCTGTCGCTGGGCTTTTATTACATAGGATGTGGTTATGATGGGGAGCATAAGACATTTTTGGGGCTAGCAATCTGAATTTGTCTCAGTAACCTGCTTTCTACTGCACCCTCTTGCTAGCCGATAACTAGCTCCATTTGTGAAAGAATGTAGAAGACTAGCAGCCGGACTCTGTACCTAAGTTAATCAATGTCCCTAATGCACATTGCTGAAGTCACTGCCCCTTCCTTAATTATCTGGTCTTGCAAGAGCTATTTACCTAAGTACCTCCAATTTACAAGGGCCATAAACCAAGGATGTAACAGCTTAACTAGAGGGAGGTCACTGGCGCCATCCAGGATGGACGTTAGATACAATCTAAATTAACCATTCTAACTGACTCCAGGGGGGCGCGTAAGAGTCCACTACAGAAGCTTGGTAGTCAGGAAACAAAGAAACTCAGAAATATATAAAGAGAAAAATCTCATTGTCTAAGTTGTTCAGGATCTGGATCTTAGAGTCCCCTGAACCAGCAGCACTGCTTTGAATAAAGGCTTTTCCTGAAACTTCCGAGTGTCCAGCTGTCTTTTTCCACGCCAGTTCTGTAACAGTTACATATACATCACCGACACTGTCCTGAGGCAGGCGTGATGGATCACTGACTGAGAGCCCCAGGGAGTTCCCCTGCTGTGGCTTAGGAGGAGCGAAGTCACAGTTGTGGTCACTAAGGTGGTGGTGGGGTTCCAGACTCACGTAGGCAGTAGCAGATATATATGGCCCAGTCAAGGCAGCATTTGAAAAATGGCTGATTGTTTAAGAGCCAGCAAGAAAGCACAATAACACATTTGCATTTTTTGCGTTAGAAAAGACCCTCTTTTAGAAAGAAAGGAGGCCAAAGAAAGTTAGAAAAATGGCCACTCTGCAGAGCTTCCCGAAGAGGACTTTGGAGGAAAACGGCAAAACAAATAGAATGCGGGACTAAAACACTTGCATGGATTAATGGAACACGTTGCTTAACGCTTGCTCATTGTCTCTGCTCACTTCTAAGGAAAAAGGCACCCAGATATGTTTCCATTTAGCTGGGGCTGAAGGCTGGAAGAAGGAATAGAAATTAATCAGCGAGGCAATTCTAAGTTTTGGCTCAGGGATTCCAAATGCAGTCAGACAACAGACATGAACACAGAAATATTTCTCTGATTCTATAAATCAGAAATGTAGTTAAAAAATTAGTTTGGAGAGAAATAAACTATACAGCTAGATAGACTAAAACTAATATCCAAGATCTAAGGAGTATTTTCTAAGCAGTGCAGGATTTGCTTTATTGTTTATATGTAGAAATTAATATATACGTGTAAACTTGCATATGTCGATATTATTCCCTATATGTTATGTAGATGTGTGCTTTTGAAAAATATGAGTATAGGCTGCACAGATTCCCTTTAGGATATTAAAGCTTAATGGAAACTTATATTTCATTGAGTTAAATATCTTCATCTTCATGTAACTTATGAGGAGATTAGGCAACAATAAATCCATGTGTAAAAGAGGTCCCCTAATTCCACCCCCTATATTGTTTTGACAATATCACACTCCCCAAAGAAATAGGCATGAAGCCTCAGAATGGTGCATTTGAACACATCTCTTATACATGGCACAGGAGATATACAGTATATCTGCCTGTTTTATCTATCTGTCTCTACATCAACTCTTATATATACACACCTATAAGTTCGCTCTAAGAAGCATGCTGAAATGAGGTTATTATTACTAGAGAACTTAAAGAGGGTTATTACTAAAGAACTTAATGTGAATTAACTAAATATTGAACTAAACCATCCTCAGAACCGAATCCCAAACTATATCACAGTTCAAAACATGTTTATAGGACCATTCAAAATGCTAATCCAGTATTCATATGCCAATGCAAACGGAGTCTAAACAGCTTTAAAATCTCTTCCAAGCCCGACTACCCACTGTGAGCCAAGAGCCCTAATTCCCTGGCTGAGTTCAGATTACGCTGAACCCTGTTATTCCCAGACTCAAGGAACCAGCACAGCACTGGAATAAAGGCATCTAAATTGAGCCCATGGATGATCTGCTTTTTGTTTCTCTTAAGAAGTTTGATGAGATAGCCAATGTGTTCATCTGCTCATTTAAAAAATATGAATTAAACAGCAATCAGAAAGAACATATGCGCCCCTATGTTTATAGCAGCATTGTTTACAATAGCCAAGATGAGGAAACAGCCTAACTGCCTATCAGCAGATGAATGGATAAAAAAGTTACAGTTCATTTATACCATATGCAACTATGAAAAAAGAAGGATCTCTTACCCTTTGCAACAGCATGGAGGGACCTGGAGAGTATTAAGCTAAGTGAAATGAGCCATCAGAGAAAGACAAATATCACATGATCTCACTTATATGTGGAATCTAATGGACAAAATAAACTGATGAACAAAATGCAACCAGAAGCATGGGTGCATGGAACACACTGGATGCTGCCAGAGGGAGGGGGTGGTGGTGACTGGACAAAGAAGGTGAAGGACTTAGCTGAAGAACATACAAGCATACCCCATGGACACAGACAACAGTTTGGTGAAGGCCAAGGGAGGTGGAGGCAGGGGCGAGTGGAAGTGGGCAAAGGGTGAGGAAAAGGGGGACACCTGCAATTATGTCAACATTAAAATTTTTTAATTAACAAATAAATAAAATATGTATTGAATATCTACTAAATGCTCAGTTCTGAGCAGGGCACTGGGAGATACAGGGGGAGACTTGACAACGATTTTGACCTTGTGAAATTTACAGGAGTGGAAGAAGAAAATGGGCACTAAGCAAACACTCTCCCCAAAGTTGTGCAATACTGTGCTATGTGCGCAGAAGCAGCGAAAGCACTTGTAAGAGTAGACGAGACAGGGCTCTCCGAAGCAAATGCCGCAGTCAGAATGTGGAGGCTGAATCAAAGTGCTCCCCTCTGTTCAACTAAATTTGGCTGGTGAGTGAAATTTTTCTGGATGTGTAAGTGATGCAAATTTATGCAGATACTTTATATCCTGACTTTTCACACCGCTTTTTGTATAATTTCCTTACTGGGCTCGCTGCAGTTAAAACCATGTTTATACTACAGAGAAAGTCTTATGACTACATGAACTTTGAAAGGATGAGAAAGTTTACAGCCAGGTTCTTGTCTTTGCAACTTTATAAATCTGTCATTTGTCAGATTGTTTTTTAAAAGATGAATAAACTTATTCTAGGAAATCTATTACTTTAGTCTCATAGAATCTTTGGGTTATACATAAGTTGTCTGATTTAAATAATTTCTCAGTATTTAGTTCATGTCTAATTTATTTTATTTCTTAGTCTGACTGATGGAGGCAGACATATTACTGTTTGGAGAAGAAAATACAAAGGAAAACAATAAGAACAACATAAACCTGAGTGTCATTCCATTTTGGAAAATACAATAAGTTTCAAATTATCTACCACCTCCAAGATACTAATTTGAAGATTTAAAATAATGTATAATTTAATATCTTTAAGATGTGTTTTTATGACAGTTCATTTTGCTGATTTATTCTGCATTTGTTCATGTTGCTATTCTTCAAAGCACTTTTTTCTTTCCATTAGCTTCTTGAATTGCAGGCTGTTTTTCATTACACCTTGCTTTGTAAGGTTTACAAAACAACTCCCACACAGCACAAATATAAAAAGGAATGTAATTTGTGAGGTCAGAATGGCATCTTTTCACTGTAATAAAATGAGCAAAAAGTAAGTAGAGCTGATTTAAAGCAAGCCCATTAGTGAGATATGAAACAATACAAAAAGAGACTCGAAGGGTTTAATAGCAAATCTTCAAAGAGTGCTCCTCTGTGTTACAAATGTTTGACTAAGGCGAAAGCCGCCACAGGCTGCCCTTCAGGTTGCCCTTCAGCGAGCCGGCCTTTCTATTGTCTTTGCAGCTAGATGGGGGAGAACCACGTTTCCCATGATAAACAAAGGGGCTCCCTCGTATCTATTGGACATTAGAAAAGAGATAAAAATCGAGAAGCATTAAATAAAGTCTATTTTCTAAAGAAATTTTTAATCCTGTCAATTACTTCTATTGTGTAGACACTAGCTGCTCTTCATTCTCATCTCCAACTTCCAGCGCCTGGGTTCTCTGTCATATGGGGGAGGGGAAAGCAGAAATATGAAGGAGGAAGGAAGGATTGTTACAATATGGAAGCTGAAGTCAGTTAGTCAGGACTGACACTGTCTCTCCATCCCTTACATGCTGCATCACTTTAGGTAAGTCACTTCACTTTCCAAATCTCAGTTTCCACATCCGTAAATGGGTATAACATTAGTCCCCACTGCATAAGGTTGTTATAAAGGTTTATTGAAATATAGCATGCATCAAATAGTGCAGCATACAACAAGCTTTCCACTAAGAGTTGAATTAAAACAGAAGAAAGTATATGCTAAATATAAAATAAGTAATAAATGCAGACATACAAATGTTAAAAGGCTGAGAGAAGAAAGGGATGTAAATTGGTTGTAGTGGTGTGTGTGTGGGGGGGGGGGGGGGGCGGGGGCGTGTATCCACACATAAATGGAGATGTAACCGTTATGTGAAATCATAGACAGATTTTTCCAAAGCCATGCAATCCAGAGTGAGTATGCCCTCCTCAGTTTTACATGATGGTCACAGTTCAAGAAGTTGCTTTATAGTCAGTTCAAGAGCTTCTTACTGGCTAAAACACTCACATGGCGTCACTAGTCACTACCAGGTGCTGGAAATTCCGAAGGAGGCTTGAAAGCATCCAATTTGGGACCAAGACTGCCACAGTCTCTTAGCAACTGTTGTCATGTAGAATATCCTCCCATGGAGCTTAATATTATAACTGATAATAGGAAGATACAGATACTCTGGTGCTTAAATTTATCTGTTCATGCAATTCTTATGTTCAACATTTTTAGGTTAAATATCTCAGTGCCAAACATTTTGAGGCATCTGAACAATTCGCATGACCTAACCCAGTGCTCTCAGTGAGTTGGGTAAACCGGTAGTGATCGATTGCATGAAAAGGTAAAATAAATTGCTCTGTGCACCCGAACATAAATGCAGCTGACTCCTTAGTGACAGAGTATAAATAGATCATGTTATATAAGGCACACTGAGCAGTGTGTGTTTTTTTTTAACATTTCAAAAGAATGAACCTTGCACATAGCATTACTATTGAAGAATTTCCTCCATACAGAACATGATGTTTAAAAGCCTACCCCCACCGACCCTCATCAACACCAAGAACAAACAAAGACTGAACATTTGTATTTTAAGGAATCTTGATGGATGAACATAGCTTGGTGTGTCATAGACGCAAATGCCTAAACCATGCTAAGCACGGGCATCTGGTTAAATGAAATTTCCATTTAACAGAGTCTAGCGCAAACCTTAGTTAACTGTCACCAAAGTCAGAGGGCTACTGTTTGCTGGCTTGGAAAATACAGGAGCACACAGAACGATCCTTAAATGTGGTACTTGCTTGGTGAGTCCTGACTGCATTCCTGTGTGCTTCTAGTATTAGTGACAGCCAATAGGTAGCAACCTGCTGACTTTGCATGGGACAGACCGCAGGCACACTGAGTCTCAGCTTGCTGAGGATGAGATGCTTTAGGTGCCCACGATGCACAGCGATACTTGTGATCCTCTTATTGCTCACAATGGGTGGCCATATACATATCTCAAAATCAATTGGGAATATCCAGAAAAGTAATCCTCCTTCAACCTATGGCAATCAATTTGATAAGAAGAGGCCAAGCTTCTGGACAGGTTATTTACAGTGAAACTGTGGTGTCGTTGGTGGCTGAGCACCATTCTGGACACCTGGACATGGGCACTTGGTCCTTTCTGGGGGTGCAGCACTCCCCTGCCCTATAGGTGCTCTGGGGGAGCCAGGTTGTAAAAGGGCCTCAGGTAATCTCCCTATGTGTATGGTGTCTTTTCATCAGTCACTCTCACCAGTGCCTGGGACAAGTGTGCATTATCTGGGGACTCTGTTGGAGTCCAGATATTATATTGTGTTCCTATCATCTCCCTGGCCCGGCAGCCGCACTACTAGGACAAATGTTACTTGTGACTACAGAAACATTGTGAACCAAAATGGTTATACAGTCTCACCTGAAGCACAGTTTAATACCACTTGCAATCATGTGGATGTATTTTAAATTCATACTTTTTCTGCCAGAAAAGAAATTGAATGATGCCAAAAAGGGGGAGGGGAGAGTATAGGGTGAGTCTCATTATTTTTAAATAAAATCTGGGCTGACTGGCCACATAATTAGCTAACTAATTAGGAAAAATAATTAGCAGCTTAAGACTTTCACTTCATCATCTGTTCATGGGAGACACTATTTCCCTGGAACTATTTCTCAAGAATTTTTGATTCCTAACAACATGTATTTTAAGCCACATTCAATCATTATAAAATATCACCTTGCAAGAAATCATTAGCACCAATTATGTTTTTAAAGTAAGAATAACACAGCCAACAAAGAAGGTAATTATGTTATTGTAAACAATTATTAGGATAATTAATAACATATAAAATTACGTATTTGTATAAGAAAAACTAAACTTGTCCTGAACAAGAGCATAAGTAGCTAAACAACTGTGTTGATGGGCAAAAGATTACTTATGTCATTCCCAAGACCTACTCTCTTTTTTATTAAACATGTGGAATAAAAGAGGAAAAAAGACAAATAAAATTGAAAAAAACAACACAACCATTCACTTTATTCTTAATGATTAAGAATAAAATGAATACATTTTTGACCTGACAAAAGAAAGCATCATTGAGATGAAATAGAAAACGACAGAACAACAGAAAAATAAGTTAATAGATAAACATCCCAGTCTTTTGAAATCTTTGTTTAATGACCACTGCAAAGCATTAACCTGAGAATGAATGAATCAATGCAGTGAATGTTTCTACGTGCTTTTTCTTCCTCTCCCCTTCACCTGCCGCCAGGTATGGGGATCACTGTAGATAAGCACTGTCAACTCCTCTGGTCCTTCCAGCCTCCTGCTAGTATTCCAGCTAACCTATTTCATTTGTAGAGACAAGTCAGAAACAAAATATCAGAGAAGGGTGCAAAACCTTAAAACAGATGCCTGGGTTTCTTCTCACAATACAGCTGAGGGAAACCAGGCCCAGGTGGCTCCATGCTTTCCCTGAGGCCAGACCCCTCAGTGAGGGCAGAAACAGGAGCGAAACCCACACCTCCTGGCACTGGCTCTCGCCTTCTTTAGAATAAACCATGCAGCCGATGCTGAAACACCTGTCTAGGAACTTTCTGACGAATTCAGCAGTGACTTTGCTGGAAATTCGAAGATGGTAGTGCAGTTTCCTCGGGGAACAATGAAAGAGCATCCTACTGGATATACCTTTTTTAGTATTTCTAGTTTATGTTTGAAACACAGTAGTTTAAAATTCCATTATGTATCCATAAAGAAGTACGTGGAATAAAAAGTGGAGTACTCCTTTCTCTTTTCTCAAACCCGCTTTTTTATTATTGTATGCTAATGTGTGCTCTTCCGGTCTTTCTTCAATGAAATGATATGCTCATACACATCTACACAAACATACAAAACTTTAGGGTGATTTTGGATGCAGCAAAAGCTAAACAGCAGTTCCCCCTTATCCACCGGGGAGTCATTACAAGAGCCCCAGTGGATAACACCAAACCCTATGTACAGGGTGTTCCCCAAAATATGTATACACACTTTAAAAGCCGATAGCTCATTTCTAAAATGAAATGTATTTTGATAAACACTGCCTTTATAATTATTCAATGTGTGTGTGTGTGTGTGTGTGTGTGCGTACATTTTGGGGGACACCCTATAGATGTTTGTTTGTTTGTTTTACCTGTAATATATGCATTTTCACTGAAAGGAAGCACTTTGTGGCTTCTTTTTGGCATATCCAAATTGCCAGGATCACTATTCTGGGTGCTTTGGGGCCATTATTAAGTGAAATAAGGATGATTTGAACATAAGCAGTATAATATCATGGCAGCCAAGCTGATAATCAACACGACTGAGTGACTCACAGGCAGGCAGAGTCTGTATAGTGTGAATACATTGGACAAAGGGAGGATTCATGTCCCAGGCAAGATCTCATCACACTACTCAGAATGGCACACAATTTAAAACTTTCATTTCTAGAATTTTCCATTTAATGTTTTCAGCCCACAGTCAAAAGTGGGTAACTGAAACCATAGGAAGCTGACTGCATAAGGGGTGGGGGTGGTTAATGTATTCAAAACATGCTGGCTTGAGCACTGCGGACATTTATCAGCTTACCTTACTGAATGTCCAGATAAATGGAGGCTTCCAGGTTGAGTTAATCCAGGGCCTCTGGCTATGTTTCCTGTGATTCTTTGTTGAACTGTGCGTTGAGCTTTTAGGGGGATGGCTTCAGCAGTTCTGGCTCTTATATCCACACATAGCAGCGTCCTAAGAAAGGCAGAGCTGCTTACAGACACTAAACCAGGAGGGAAGGGAGAGCGTTCCTAGGAGGCCCACAGCAAACTTCCCACGGCTCAGGAGCCGTACCGGGTCACGCTCCTGAGCCAATGACTGAGAAGGAAGAAGAGTTCGGAGAGTCTTGAGTGGGGACACCATTGCACGGAGACACATGGGATTTATGGGAGAAGTGTGAACCCCTGAAGATTCCTGCGGATTCTCCTAAGAAGAAGGGAAGGTACAGATGCTAAGTAGACAATTTACAATGTTCACTACAGACATACAAAATAAATAGTTCTCTCTCCCTAGATCTAGAGCTACCTAAATCTAGCTATAGGTAGAGATAAACATCTGGAACATCTTATTCTTTTTTATTGTTTCATTACTTCATAATGCATAGTACAAATGCATCACAATATATAACTAGTGACATGAATCACTTTTTAAATTTATTTCCTACATAAATTTGGCTGAGATCTGAAAGAGGAAATTTCCTGAATTTAGCTCAGATCTGAAAGAGAACATTTTAAACAATCCTTATCATCAACTTAAAACCAAACAAATAATAAACACAATCCTAGACTTAATTACATTTTAAAACATTCATGTAAAACTGCTGCCGGCAGCAGCACCTGAGGCCTGGCCCTGTAAGCACTGTACGTAGCATCCAAACGGCAGTTAATGAAGTTTATGTACCATGTGTCTCTGGTTCTCATGATGAGCAAAACGGGAATTCTTCAGCAGTGATGCAAGGAAAGTAAGAGTGGCAAATGCTTTCTTAAAAAGTCATAGAGACCCAATCAATCAGACTGGAATTGCTTCTCAGTAATTCAATCCAAAAGAACTGTGTAAACTTAATTCTTATTCTTGATTCTTAATAAATCTAATGATATTCTTTTTTAAAAAAAATATATTTTTATTGACTTCAGAGAGGAAGGGAGAGGGAGAGATAGCAATATAATGATGAGGAAGAATCATTGATCAGTTTCCTCTTGCACGCCCCACACTGGGGATCGAGCCTGCAGCCCGGGCATGTGCCCTGACCAGGAATCGAACTGTGACCTCCTGGTTCATAGGAAAACACTTAACCACTGAGCCATGCTGGCCAGGCCTAATAATTATTCTTAATTCTAATGTTTGTAGATCCATTGGGGCCATTTTTATTACTATTTTTAAAGAAACCACCAAAAAATAGTCTTTGAACTATTTAAAGAATACCTAACGTTTCCAACTGACTCACTGAGTGATGTTTAGTGTAGCCTTCACGCAGTATGACACCTAGAATGTACTTCCCTGCAATGGGCTGTAAGTCCCACATGATTAGAAACAATGTTTGTCTTGTTGATTACTGTATCCCTAGAGCCTAGCACAGTGCTGGGAAAAGTAGGCACTGGGTAAGTACTTGTCCTATATAATAAAAAGCTAATATGCAAATTGACTGAACGGCAGAACGACTGTCACTATGATGTGCACTGACTACCAGGGGGCAGACGCTCAATGCAGGAGCTGCCCCCTGGTGGTCAGTGCACTCCCACAGGGGGAGCACTGCTCAGCCAGAAGCCAGGCTTACAGCTGGCGAGTGCAGAGCCTCTCCCGCTTCCGCAGCAGCACTAAGGATGTCCGACTGCCAGCTTAGGCCCACTCTCCCCCTCCCCACCCCGAGGGCTCCTGGACTGCGAGAGGTCACAGGCCAGGTTGAGGGACCCCACCACCCAAGTGTATGAATCTCATGCACCAGGCCTCTAGTTGAATGAATGAATAAATAAATAAATAAAATAAAGAGCAGTGAAGAATGGCATGGTCCTCGCCCTTTATTGAGGACTAGAGGCCTGATGCATTAAATTCATGCAAGAGTAGGCCTTCCTTCCCCCGGCTGCCGGCACTGGCTTCCCTCTGGAACCTGGGACCCGGGTTTCTGTCTGGCCACCGGCAGGCACACAAGACCCGGGCTTCCCTTGCAGCCCCGGCTTTGTCCAGAAGGTCGTCTGGAAGGACGTCCTGTCTAATTAGCATATTACCCTTTTATTAGTATAGATTCTAGTATATATTACTCCGGACTATTTTCCTGCATATATTTTTGATACTATATACTATATACCGTATGTTTCTGCGTATAAATGCCCCCATGTATAAGATGCCTCCTACTTTTCCAACCCAAAATGAAGAAATCAATATTTTAAACATAAAGCAGAACACATTTTTATTTAGTAATTACCACAGGTAATGTTTACATACCAGTACTATGATATTATGCAGCATATCACTTTATTCAGCCTCTGTTGCATCACTGCTCTCTTCTTCATCACTATTAGTTCCAGACATACCAATTTCTTCAACTTCTATTATATCACTGCTGTCTTCTGAGTCACTGTCTGTATATGTGAGATCATCCTCACAAACTGTGGCATTTTCTAAGCTAACTTTGTTTGTGTTCTCATGGCCAACCCTTCTCTCCTCATAAAATGGAAGCACATTCTTACTTTCCTGTAAAATCAACAATGTTCATTTCCCTTGCAGACATTCTTGCCTGACATTGAGTAAGTTTGGTTGACACACATAAGCCACTCTGACGCTGCTCCATAATCCAAGTCTTAAGCCCCTGCTCCAAGTTTGCCCATTTTGCTGGTTTTCCTCATAAGGCCTTCTTTTTTGTCATCTTAAGGAGTTGTTCTTCCTGTTTTCTCCAGTGTCTGATCATACGCTCAGTGAGAGGAGGTCTGAATTGTCTCTCTGCAGTTCTATTTCCATGCTCTTTTGTATAGCTGATTACATTCAGTTTGAATTTTGCAGAGTAAGACAATTGCTTACCGGTATTTAGTATCTTTTTATTTTTTGATATCTTTATGGGCTCAGAATGCTCTGGTCCCTGTTGCATCTGCACACTCTCCACCTGCACCTCCAATTATGGCATCAGGCTCATGACTGGAGAAAGCCTGATTGACAAGGTATGGGCAGCTACACACCTGCAGGGCTCCCTCCTCAGCTGCTTCCGTGTATAAGACGCCACTCAATTTTCAGTCTAACAATTTTAGAAAAAAGATAGTATCTTATACGTGGAAAAATACGGTACATTGTTTTTAAAACAGATAAGGGATCTCACTCTGTATTTTTTAAAAATATACATTTTGGTATTGATTTCAGAGAGGAAGGAAGAAGGAGAGATAGAAACATTAATGATGAGAGAGAATCATTGACTAGCTGCCTCCTGCGTGGCTCGCACTGGGGATCAAGCCTGCAACCCTGGCATGTTCCCTGACTAGTAATTAAACCATGACCTCATGGTTCATAGGTCGATCCTCAACCACTGAGCCACACTGGTCGGGCTCACTCTGTATTTTTAAAGATCATGTATTTCTGGTTGCTTATTTATATCACTTACTCCCCTTAAAATATTAATTTAAATGACTATATAATATTCTCTCTTAGAAATTCATCATCTTTATTTACTTATCTCCTCCCCCCATTGCCTGTTATCAGACTTATAGACACAATAACATTGTGGCAAATATTCTTTTACCTAAATACCTTTACATACTCTGATTAGGTCCTTAAATAGATTCCCAGATATAAAATTATTGGACACATTTGCTATGAACTTGTTAAAGGCTCTTGAACTATATTGCCAAGTTCCTTTTATAAAAATGATGTTTACTTTTACTCTCAGCAATTGTATAAGAAGCCATCTATCATTTCATTCCCCTCAATTATCCCTAGCATGGTGCTAATGACCTTATCTAGTAGAATATTTCTATAATATGCTAAGATGGGATTCCTAAATAATATGAGTGGGTTTTTTTTTAATGCCTGAAGTATTGAAATCTAGAATTAATTGAGAATATGTTCCTTATTTTTGAGTTGCTTTCAAATTTACAAGAGTCTAGATCAGCGGTTGGCAAACTGCGGCTCGCGAGCCACATGCGGCTCTTTGGCCCCTTGAGTGTGGCTCTTTCACAAAATACCACGTGCGGGTACGCACGTACAGTGCGATTGAAACTTCGTGGCCCATGCACAGAAGTTGGTTTTTGGCTCTCAAAAGAAATTTCAATCGTTGTACTGTTGATATTTGGCTCTGTTGACCAATGAGTTTGCCGACCACTGGTCTAGATCAACTACATAATCAAAATTCTCTTAATTTTTTAAAATTTATTGGGGTAACATTGGTTAATAAAATTATATAGGTTTTAGGTGTACAATTCTTTAATGCATCATTTATATATTGTATTGTGTGTGCACTGCTCCAAGTCAAGTCTCTTCCATCACCATTTATCCTCCCTTTTATCTTCATCTATCTCCCACCAATTCCCTTTTCCCTCTGGTAATCACCATACTGTTGTCTGTGTCTGAGTTGTGTGTGTGTGTGTGTGTGTGTGTGTGTGTGTGTGTGTTATTTTTTTGCTTAATCTCTTCACCCTTTTCACCCAGTACTCCAAACCCTCTCCCCTCTGATAGCTGTCCGTCTGTTTTCTGTATCTATGAGTCTGTTTATATTTTGTTTATTTTGTTCATTAAACCAGATTATCAATACAACTTCCCACATCTTTAAATTAATTAATTAGTTCATCCATACTTTTCCATTCTCAATAAACATTAGACATCTATTATATGCCGAGGCAGTGGTAGATCTAGGGACACAAATATGAATAAAATATTTTTCTGCACACCCCCAAATCACAAGGTGACAGACAGACATGAGAAAAATCTATTATGATGCAATATTTTAAGTGATCTGAAAGACTAATGCACACAGAGCTATGGGTTCCAAGAGCAAGAGATGGCTAACTCTGCAGCAAGAGACCAGCAAGGAAGTCTTCATACGGAAAATGACATTTCTCTACTATTAGTACTGATGTGCTTAGTACAAAGCACACACAGACTGGCTCAGCTTGCAGCTGGAAAAGAAAAAAGATAGATTTGGCCAGATAGTGAAGTGTCTCTGCTGTGCCCAATAGTTTGGCATTTATCTTGAAAGCAAAAACTAGCCACTGATGGGTTAGGGCAATTCGGAGGCTGTTGGAATGATCCGGGGAAGATGAAGAGATGGTGATAATGCTGAGGTGCTGGAGAGCAATAAAGAGTCTTGGTGATATTAGGAGATAAAATCAATGATGTTTATCAGCCAATTAGTGTGAATTCTGGAGAAATGGGAGCTGACTTTATTTTTGGTGGGTTTATTAGTTGATGGGTAAGGCAGAACCAGTTAAGGTCAATTTGGGCTTAAGTAAGTTTAAAGTGATCAAAGGATATAAATTTGTGTTTACAAATTTGGAACTCAGTAAAGAAGTGAAAACTGATGATAAAAAGTTGAGAGTCAAAAGCACATAAATAGATCATAAGTTATATTTGAAAATATAAGATGGAGAGAGTATGAGGGGTAAGAAGAACACTGGGCATAAAAGGGAATCCTAAACATGATGACTGTTTTAAGAATCTCGCAGGAGAAAAGGAGATGGAAAACCAGTCTTTCTAAGTCTGTGTCACTGAAAAAAAAAAATGCCCCAGAAGCTCAAAAACAGAGGGTGTGCTCAAATTTGTCAAGTACAGCAGAGAGATCAAGTAAAATAAGGGTTACAATAGACCAGTACATTTTGTAATTGGGGGTCACTGTCGTAAATGTATAGATCATGCTGTGGTAGACAAACTAAAGAACCACAGGTGAGAATTAGACAGTAGAAATATACAGTACTGTCTCAGGAATCTGATGGCTCATGACAGGCTGTGTTATTTGTAATAAATATTATGTGATTGTTAATACAATCGTTTTTTGCCTTGTGTCATATTATTCTGCCTGTACAGAATACAAACTCCACAAGGTCAGGAATTTATCTATTTGTTTATCTCTGTGTTCCTATTGTCTGATACAATGCCTGAATATAATAGGCACTCAATAAACAAAATGATCAATGTTGAGAAATGAAATGAAATGATAGATGTTGAGAAGTAAACACAGAAGAACCACTCATAATTAGTATAACTTTAAGTGATTTTGAATGAAACGTATCTAGGATCATAAAGCAGAAAAAAAAATCCAATTATTCCTCAGCTTCCCACACATTAAGTCTGATTGATGGTCAATACTGTGATAAGAAAGCTAGGAAAGTGAAATTTTCATGACCTGAGTCTTAACTACCTCAAGTTCTTAATGTTTCCAAGTTAATGATCTTTTAATGTTCAATGTTAATTAAAGAACAATTTTAACTTAAAAATATTGGCACCTATCTTTACTAAATGTAACACAATTGCAGGTTTTGTTTATGTAGCAATATATAATCTGGTATAAATTCCTGAAATTAAATATTTTACTTCACCATTTTCATATTGGATAATGATCGCTTTTTGTTTGATGACTAAACATTTTAATCAGCCTCTGGACCCTCAATCTGGATGCAAGAAATTGCAAACCACATTATGCGAAGTAAGACAGGAAAATGAATTAACTGAATGTCACTTTCAACAATGAGAGGTGGACCATCAAAAGTATTTTTTAGTGAATTTTAATAAATCATAAATTCACCGTTTCTGAAGATCCTATTCCCCCAATAGTTTGTTGTTGTTGCTGTGTTAAAATACACATTACATAAAATTTTATTCCCTAATTTTAAGATTAAATAAGGATATAATATACATGGTAGAGATTACTTAGCTGTTCTCCAAACCTGTTTCTTCTATTTCCTGTACTTACAGTTAAACTTTATTTCCCAGCTGTTCCATTAGCTCTGCGTGGCCTTATGCCTGGGGTGTATGTAACTCATCGAATGTGGAGTCTGAGCAGAAGCTAATATGTCGTACTAGTAGCCCTGCGCACGAATCCGTGCGCCAGTAGCTCGCTGCTGCCCTCCAGGAGCTCTCCGCCCACTGCCCCGCCCTCCTGTAGCTCTCCACTGTCCACTTGTAGCTTGCTGCCCCACCCTCCTGCTGATCAGTGATCTGGTTGTTACACGGTCAGTCATTATGCGTAACGACCATTTGCATATTACATCTTTATTATATAGGATGCTCCCCTTCCACAATTGCTCCAAAAAATACTTCCACCAAGACTTTCTCCATGCTCTTTCCTCATCGAGGTGTTGAATGGGAGGACTTCAAGACCACAAAGGATAGCAGACTCACAAAATGGAAGGATGCTAGTGTGCAGAATGGTCCCTTGGACAGTGACCACACACAGTGGAGCATTAAGAACACTTACCGTGAGGTGGAATTTGCAAATTTGATGCTACACAATTATAGAACCTGGCATTGCCCCAACAAATACAATGTGCATTCCATAGCAGATAAAAATATTGACTGATAGCTTTTCCCCAGGTATTGAACTAGTAAAACATATCGTGGGTGCTTTTTTTGTTTGTTTGTCTTCCTTGTAATTGACCAGTATCTGGAAGCTGATGGTAGCAGTTGAAGAGACCAATGAAATGGCCCTAAATTATCAGTAAGCAGAAAGAGAGGCAAAGACAAACTGTACACCCTTTTGGAAATGGCACAAATCTCCATGGAGTGCCTTAGGCAGGCCTGAGTTCACATCAGAATGTCAAGATGGTTGCCATGACAATGAGACAGTTATTTCTGCTGAAAATGTCTGAAGCACATGCTGCACCCTTTCCAAATCGAATGCTCTACTTAGAAGTAATTTGCACAGACTCCCTACCCTACACGGTTACAATCCCCTGCTGAGCGCCCCTCCTTCCTGTAGAGGCTAAGAGCCTCAGCAAGGACTTGCCATGTGACTGGCGGCTCCCTTTTCAGCTCGTCGGGAGGATGGGAGGTGAATACAGAAAGATTCTTGTGACTGGGGAGAACTTGAACCATGAAGGTGACAGAGAAAGGGAGGAAGTAACCAACTCTGTCCTTTATCCATCATCCGCAGATGGTCACTTAGGCTGTTTTCATATTTGTGTTGTTGGGAATAATGCAGCCATAAATATGGGAGGGCAGATAGCTCCTTGAGATACTGAGTTCATTTCCTTTGGCTATACATCCAGAAGTAAGATTGCTGGATTATATAGAAATTTAATTTTTAATTTTTTTGAGAAACCTCCATACTGCTTTCCATAGTAGCTGTCCCAATTTACATTCCTAGCAAGAATGTATGCCCTTTCTCCACACCCTCACCAACAGTTACTATTTTTCAACTTTTTGATAACTGTCATTCCACCAGTTGTAAGGTGATATCTCATTACAGGTTTGATTTCAATGTCTCTGGTTATTAGTGATGTTGAGCATCTTTTTATATACCTAATGGCCACTGCTAGTCTTCTTGGGAAAAATGTGTGCTCAGGTGGTCTCCCCATTTTCATTTGATTATTTGTTTTTTTAGCTACTGAGTTGTATGAGTTCCTTATATATTTTGGATATTGACCAATTATCTGATAGACAGTTTGCAAATCTTTTCTCCCATTCTGTAGGCTGCCTTTTCATTACGGCGATTTGTTTCTTGTGTTGTGTATAAGATTTTAATTTGATGCAGCCTTACTTACTGATTTTTGCTTTTGTTGCTTGTGTTTTTTGTGTCATATCCAGAAAGCTACTGCTAAGACTAACGTCAAGAGGCATTTTTCCAGTTTTCTTCTAGGAGATTTATAATTTCAGGTCTCACGTTTAAGTCTTTAATACAATTCAAGTTCATTCTTGTGAGTGGTGTAAGACAGGGGTCCAATTTCATTCTTTTGCATGTGATCATCTGGTTTTCCCATCATCCCTTATAAAGAGACTATCCTTTCCACATGAAGTATTTTTAGCTCCCTTCACAAATGTTGGTTGCCTGCATATAAACTTGTTTTGGGGCTCTCTATTCTGCTCCATTGGCTTATGTGTGTATTTTTTATGCCAGCATTATGTTATTTTTATTACTATAGTTTTTTAATAAAGTTTGAAATCATAAAGTATAATGCCTCCAGCTTTGTTCTTCTTTCTCAGAATTGCTTTAGCTGTTAGGAAACTTCTGTGGTGCCATATGCATTTTAGAATTGTTTTTGCTATTTCTGTGAAAAATGCCTTGGGACTTTAAAAGGGTTGTATTGAAACTATAGATGGTTTGGAGTAGGATGGACATTTTTACAATATCAATTATTCTAACCATGATCACGGGATGCCTTTCCACTTATTTGTGTCTTCTTCAATTTCATCAGAGCCCCAGAGTTTTCAGTGAACAGGCATTTCGTCTTCTTGGTTAGATTTATTACCTACATATTTTATTTTATTTTTATGCTATTATAAATGGGTTTTTAAAATATTTCTTCAGATACTTCATTGTCAATATTCAACTGTTTTTAATTTAAATCATTCATAAGCCCAAATGGTTTTATTTTTAAGAGACTCTATTTGAAAACCTTGGCCCTTGAGATTGGGAAGCTGGAAGAGTCTAGTGATGGTCAGATAAAAATACATGCACTCTCCATCATGACACAAAAAACATCAACAACATCTAACAAGTCATGTCTGTTGTTCTTGCTTATGCCCACTCCCTTTGCCAATGAGTGCTTTTTAACTCTCCAGGGATGACAATTGGTGATAACTACAAGGACAAGAAATGGGCACTTTGATTTTCAATTGACGGCATTTGTAGGTTATTCTTGATTTAGCAAAACATTACATTGTAAATGTGTGAGGACAGGAAGAGACAGTAAGGTAAAAAAGCATAGAGAGTAGAAAAATGCTAACAATTTATCAACCAATTAAGTAATAATGTATAATAATTAATTGAGCATCAAATGCGCATTTTTTGAGTTATCCAGATGCAGATATTAGTTTCTGTTTTAAAATACTTATAATTTATGTTTTGTAGTCAAGAATATATAAGGTACATTTAAATAATTGGATAAAATGATTCAAATTAATAAAGGTATACTTATAAAATAAAAGATAAGATTCATGGAAAGTTATATAAAGTATTTATTAAAATATTAGTGATCAAAACCACTTGTGATGTAAGATACAGTAGTGGATATAAAGAGCAGAAACAGTTTATGACAACAAATAATAATACTTGAGTTAAGCAAAGGAAGTTTAGAGGTGTGATAAGCTTTGGAGTCTAAATTTCATGCCATATCATCCCCATTAATACAGATCTCATGCCTTAGAAAAACCAAGGTGTCCCCCCCGCCCAGGTATTTTCTGTATCATCGTTTTATCTCCCCAAGGAAAACTTTGATATCTCTGGAACATTATGCAAGCCTCTGGCGCTCCCCTGTTCTTTGAGACGCTGCCTCTATGTGCTTGGACTGCATTAGTTCTGCGTTGACTGTGGGCATAGTGAATCTGGGCAGGATACCAAAGGGACAACAGCACATTCCCGAGCCTTCAAAATAAAGCACTCCATTCGTGCAGCCCTGGCACCGGAGGATGAAATATCAATTATTATAAACATATTCTGGGCACTTAGAAGCATTACTCATTCTTCAATGTGGAATGGGAATTTGTGTTTTTAGGAGACAAGAGAGTTGGCAGGTGCAATAAGAAATGTTGCAGTAAAAATTTCCCCTACGAAGAGAGATGTTGTGTGTGGAGAGTGTGTACAAAACCTCCTGCATTGCTTAATCCATTCCCTGTTGTGTGGAGAAGCCAGTTTACATTTTCCAGTGAACCTTATCCATGGACGACTGCTTTTATTTCGCTGTACAGGAAGCTTAACAAAGAGCCGATGGATTTATGTTTTAGTGGAAAGGGCAGCATAAACTTCAGCAGAAAACCTCCTTCTGAAAGAAACTGTGATTAGACTGCCAAATACATTTAAATGTTGCAACAGTGCCCTCTAAATTACCCTCTCGGGGACAGGTCCACACACAATAGCACACACATGCATCTTGACCTTTGCGAATCTCTAGTTGGTGCCATAAAGGCTGAGGAGAAACTGTTTGATGGTAAGATTCTTTTCCTTTGGAGGGGTTTATGCCTTTAAGAAATGTTCCTATTTAGGGCATACATGTTGTCCTCTGTGGAGAACAAAAGCAAAACAATAATGTGGATAGTACAACATATTTAAACAGATCGTGTTCCATAATTGTGAATTTTAAATTGTAAATGATACAACATTAACTGCTTCATTGAAGTGTGATTAACATACAAAAAATGTAAATGTCTAATTTATACAACCTGATCTGTTTGGAGATAAATACATATTCAAGAAATCATCATCGGTATCAATGCCATCAACTTATCCATCACTTCCCAAAGTTTCCGCTTGCTGCCCTTTTGATTTTTTTATTATTTCCTTTTGTAGTAAAGATCACTTAATATGAGATCTACCATCTTAGAAATATTTAGAGCATTGTGAATCACAGGATATAAGTTGTGCAGCAGACTTCCAGAACTTACTTATTTTGCAGAACTGAGACTGTTCCCTTTGACCAACACCTCTCCTTTTCTCTCCTCCCAAGTCGCCCTTGTATTCTCTGCTTCCACATGTTTGACTATTTTAGATTCCATGCATATGTAAGTGAGATCATGCAGCATTTGTCCTTTCTCTGGCTTATTTCATTTTGTATAATGTCATCCAGGTCGATCCATGTTGTGTTAAATGACAGGACATTTTTTTAATCCATTTATCCATTGATTGTTTCCATAGCTCACTATTGAGAATAGTTCCACAATGAACATGGGGTTACAGGTACATCTTTAAGATCCTGATTTCAGTTTCTTTGACTATATACAGAAGTAGAACTGCTGGATCAAAAGGTAGTTCTATTTTTAATTTGTTGAGGAATCTCCATATTTTTCATAATGGTGTACCAATTTACATTCCACCAAGAGTGTATAAGGGTTAGGTTTTCTTCACATCCTCACCAACACTTGTATTTTCTTTAAATAATCGACATCCTAATGGGTGTGAGATGATATTTCAATGGTTTTGATTTGCATTTTCCTGATGGTTAGTGACCTTGAGCATCTCTTCCTATGTCTTTTGAAGTCCTCTGCCTGTTTTGTAATAAGATTGTTGTTTCGATATTTAGTTCTATATGCCCTTTACATATTTTGTATATTCACCCCTTATCAGATATATCATTTGCAAATATCAAATTTTAAATGTTTTCACTCTATTTTATCTTATGGTTGATCCAAATACCTACTTATAGATAAATATATATGATGTGTCTATGTCTTCCCTAGGCAATGCTAGCATCTTCAGTCCCCTTGTCAGGTGTCTCTGATATAATGCATATGGAAGAGCATGGCATCGGGTAAATAATTTTTGTTCCTTTTCTCCAAGGGCCAGGCTTATTGTAGAATATGCCCAGGTGATGGAAAATAATGGGTGGGAAAGTCAGCCTGCTTCACAGCTGACTAAGAAACAGCTTCTACCTGCAAACTTCTTTCCAAACTGCTCTCTAGTAACCAAGAAATGTTGGAACTTACCTTGAGCTCTTAACCTCTTGTTCAATGTAAATGCTTAGGCGAGATATCATTTGAAGCCCTTCTTCATCATTTCCTTGTGAATACATTTTCAGGTAATTGGTTCAGATGCCTGCCTTAGAGAACAGAGCAGGAATGAAATAAGGAAAAAGTGAGATGGGTGTGTGGTTCAGAGTTAACAAGGGGTTCCACTGAAGGGTGGCCGGGAGGCTTGAACTTTGGTCTGAATAAAACAGGTGATCTGGTGATCTCTTTAGGCATGCTTGATAACTCAGATTACACATAAATGGTTCATTGTTTATATAGTTGTTATAAGGAGAGGAAGCAGAGAGAAGACAGGAGATCTAGCTTTACCGTGAGCAGAGAAAATTGCTGAGGCAATGAACTTAGTTAACTGGGCAACACAGACTAAGGGTTTTTTGCTTGCTTGTATTATATGGATAGCATTATAATAATCTGCTTTATTTTTCAAGCAGAGATGCTATCTTTGGAGCAGTATAAAGAAAAAATATGGGATAAAATATTATCTTGGTGTCTAGTTTCTATGTAGGTTAATTCAGAGAAACAATATTTTTTGCAGCACAGATGGAGGGGGAGAAAAGTTGAAGCAGCTTGGCCAGAGTGGCTCAGTGGTTGAGCATTAACCCATGAACCAGGAGGTCACGGTTGGATTCCTAGTCAGGGCACATGTCTGGGTTGCAGGCTGGATCCCCAGTAGGGAGTGTGCAGGTGGCAGCCGATTGATGAGTCTCATCACTGATGTTTCTATTTCTCTCTCCCTCTCCCATCCTCTCTGAAATAAATAAAAACATATTTTTAAAAAATGAAGCAAAAAAAAAAAAACACCCCAAAAAACTTGTTAGTCCTTGATCTCATTTACAAGTACAAGTCTTTGTCGTGAACGTAGGTGCTGTGGGCTTACCTCCAGCTCTGCTTCTTAATTAGTGGTTATAATCAGAAAGTAACTATTCTTTGGTATTCTGATTTAAAATTTGGGGATAGACACATGCCTACTTATTTTACATGTCTGCACTATTTCAGAATTGTAAGAGAAAGATTTTCTTTCTTTTATTTGCAAATACTCTTTGAAGTTACTCATTTCTCACAAGCCAGCCTGGCGTCTTGGAACACGAGAGAGGCACTGTGTATCAGGACTTTGCCCCCGCTGTTCCTGCTGTCTGGAACACTTCCTCCAGCAACTCAAGATGTTGCTCAGAGATCATCTGCTCAGGGAGGTCCTCCATGGTCACACCCCTGAAGATGTCACCTCCATGCATACACTTCCTACCCCCGCTCCCCTCCTTCACTTTTCTCTCTAGTACTTAACACCTGAAAATAAAGTCTAGCATTTTTATATTATTAATTTGCTATCCTTCCACTAGGATGAAAGCTCCACGTTGGCAGAGATTTTGCAGCTGCTGTTTTTACTGTTGATAACCAGCTCCTAGAACATTGCCTTACACGAAACAGGAATATACGCTATGTCATATGTTGAGTGAAGGCTATCAATACAAGGAAAATTGGATAGATAAATATAACCACATAAACTTAGATTTATTTTAGTAAACTACATATGATCAGGGTCTTTTAAAGAATATTTTTATTGATTTTAGAGAGGAGGGAGAAGGAGAGAGAGAGAGAAACATCAATGATGAGAGAGAATCATTGATCGGCTGCCTCCCACACACCTCTACTAGGGTCGAGCCCACAACCTGGGCATGTGCCCTGGACTGGATGGAATCCGGGAACCTTCAATCTGCAGGCTGATGCTCTCTCCACTGAGCAAATCCAGCTGGGGCCATATAATCAGGGTCTTAATCAGAGCAATAACTAAGAATACTTGTCTAAATTCTTATATTATTATAATTCCATATTTAGACAATCATTTAAAAATTAAACATGCCACATTAATTTTAAACTGATCATTTTATCATTGTTTTGGGCATGAGTTCCTAAAATCTTTCAAAGTTTAGTTTTTAAGATATATTTTAGCTTAAAGAATAATGCTTTTAAAAGTATGTTCCCATTAAACAAAAGAGGAATTTTTTCCCTTATGTTTTAAAAGGATACAAAACAAATCAAAATAGAGTTTACCGAATTTCAATCATTAACTGAAAACACCTAAAACAGGAAATAGAAAGACCAAAAACTAGAAACGTGTTTATATCCTTTAAGTCTACTGTGACAAAAAGAATTAGAGTTGGAAAAGTTTTTCTCAGATGAGCGTAGATTAGAAGGTGTTTGGCATCAATTTGGGTTCCATTTCGGATTTTACCTCCACTTTCCTCCCTACATGGTGGCTCTACTTGGAAAAACATTTTATTTTATTTTTATTTTTTTAATATATTTTTAAAATAAATCTTTATTGTTCAGATTATTACAATTGTTCCTCTTTTTCCCCCATAGCTCCCTTCCACCCGGTTCCCACTCCACCCTCTGCCCTTACCCGCACCCCCCGCCCCCCGCACTGTCCTCATCCATAGGTGTATGATTTTTGTCCAGTCTTTTCCTGCACCCCCCACACCCCTTTCCCCCTGAGAATTGTCAGTCCACTCCCTTTCTATGACCCTGATTCTATTATATTCACCAGTTTATTCTATTCATCAGATATTTTATTCACTTGATTTTTAGATTCACTTGTTGATAGACATGTATTTGTTGTTCATAATTTTTATCTTTCCCTTTTTCTTCTTCTTCCTTTTCTTAAAGAATACCTTTCATTATTTCATATAATACTGGTTTGGTGGTGATGAACTCCTTTAGCTTTTTTTTATCTGTGAAGCCCTTTATCTGCCCTACAATTCTGAATGATAGCTTTGCTGGGTAGAGTAATCTTGGTTGTAGGTTCTTGCTATTCATCACTTTGAATATTTCTTGCCACTCCCATCTGGCCTGCATAGTTTCTGTTGAGAAATCAGCTGACAATCGTATGGGTGCTCCCTTGTAGGTAATTAACTGTTTTTCTCTTGCTGCTTTTAATATTTTCTCTTTGTCTTTTGCTCTTGGCATTTTAATTATGACGTGTCTTGGTGTGGTCCTCTTTGGATTCCTTTTGTTTGGGGTTCTCTGCACTTCCTGGACTTGTAAGTCTATTTCTTTCACCAGGTGGGGGAAGTTTTCAGTCATTATTTCTTCAGTATCTTGCTCTCTCTCTCCTTCTGGCACCCCCATAATTTGGATGTTGGTACGCTTAAAGTTGTCCCAGAGGCTCCTTACACTATCTTCATATTTTTGGATTCTTTTTTCTTTTTGCTTTTCTGGTTGAGTGTTTTTTGCTTCTTTGTATTTCAAATCTTTGACTTGATTCTTATGATCCTCTAGTCTGCTGTTGGATCTCTGTATATTATTTTTTATTTCAGTCAGTGTATGCTTAATTTCTAGTTGGTCTTTTTTCATATCCTTGAGGGTCTCGCTAAATTTATCAGCCTTTTCTAGAAAATTCTTGAAAAACCTTATAACTGTGGTTTTGAACTCTGTATCCAGTCGTTTGCTTTCCTCCATTTCTTTCATTTGTGACCTTTTTCTTTGTCTTCGCATTTTGGTTGCTTCCCTGAGTTGATAGAGTGGCTTTGTGTGCTCGGTGTCCAATAGGGCCCAGTGGCTCAGCCTCCCCAGTTACCTGAGGTGGACACTCTTGGTGCACCCCTTTGTGGGCTGTGTGCGCAGTCTTGTTGTAGTTAAGCCTTGATTGTTGTTGGTATCACTGGGAGAAATTGACCTCCAGGCCAACTGGCTGTGAGGATCAGCTGTGTCTACACTGGGAAAACTTCTGTACTGGAGGCACCCTTATGAGATAAGACTTGCAAAGGCCTCTGTGCTCAGCTTGGATGGGGCGGAGTCTCAGGGCGGAGCAGACAGCAATGGCTTCCCATCAGCCCTATCCTAAGAGACCCCTGGGTCTCAGTGTCCCGCGGTAATCACTGCAAGCACCTCTGAGAGAAAGCCACCCTTGAGTTTTGACTGCTGCCAGACAGTCCAGTTTCTCCCCGAATGAGTCTGGGTACCCAGAGTCTCACCCGGAACTGGCGTTCAGAGCAGTCGGGAGCTTTTGTCTCCCTCCTGCTTGTGAAAGCCAGCCACGTACTCAGTTGCCAGCCCTCTCTGCGTGTGCTCCTCCATACCTCTGCTCTCTGCAGCTCCTCTGAGTCTCAGTGTGCTTTTCTCTTTCCTTCTAGTTGTGGAATTTCCACTCAGCCAGCCTTCCTGTGGTTCTGGATGATGTCCATTTTGTCTTTTATTTGTAGTTTTGAAATTGTTGTGCGAGGCAGCAGTTTAGGTGTTTACCTATGCCACCATCTTGGTTTCTGGAAAAACATTTTATATAAATACTATTTACTTAAAATAAAAATACTAATAAAATTAAATGCTATTTAAATAATCTTTTCTATTAAAATAAAAAAAAATGGTCCATGTTTGAAAGCCACTGAATCTAGACCACATGGACCTATGTCTGCAGGAGGTGACAGTGCTCATATTCAGTAGACATGGGGATTTTATGGTAAAATTTCACCAGCTAATAATGTCCATTAATACTGCGTTTTTCTTTCTAGTCACCACGTAAGTTACAAATCTCATTGACTCATTCAACGACATTTGAGCACCTACGCAGTGTGCAAAGTTGTATGTATAGGTCATTCTTTACCCTAGGCAACTTGCAACCTTCCTTCACTTTCATCTATCTGTCTCTAAATGTAGTTTCAGCTCACTCCTAAACAGTACTTAGTGTCCATGTTGCAAAGATATATTTGTTGTCTCTCTTTTTTTCTCCCACATAGAGATATAGTATGGAGTACAGAGCCGCATGGTTGGAAATTATGTGAATAATTGTTCTTCTTTAGACATTATCACTGGCTCCAGGTGAGAACATTCTCATTTCTGATCCCGGATACATATAGGATGCACTGTTGCCAACGAAGGGAACAACCAGGTATGTGTTTTTAGGAACAAGAGTTGAGAACTGTGTTTATATTATGACAAAATACCCAGTAGCACCATTCAAAATTTCAGTCATCCAAATGTTTTGAGTACATATCTAATACATTGGACAGATGGGAAGACATGGTAAAGATAGTGGTTGAAGAATAAGAGAAATACTAATGTAACATACTTCTTAGGGAAAAAAGTAACAGAGTCTAACGGGTATCTACATAGTTCATTGCCATCCTCAGAGACTGTTACTTTGTCTGAGATCTTTCTCCATTGAAGAAAACCACATTTCCAACACCCAGGAATTCTGCAAGGAATTAGTCCAAGATTTATGGAGCTTAGTATCAAATACACGGAAGGCATCATAGCATCATGCCAGGAGCACGTACTCAAGTTCCTTGGCTTAAAAGCCTGGCTATGCCACATAATCTCTCTATGGCCTTGGACAGTTGATCTTCTTCTCTGTGCCTCAGTCTTCCTAGCTGTTAAGTGTAAGCATTACCTCATAGTGCCATAGTCTATAAGTACCATTGTACAGTGGTACTAATCGTGTTGATACAAAAATTAAATGGTAATAGTTATAAAGTTCTTAGAACATTGCCTGTATATAGTAATTGTTACATGAGACATGTTACATAAAATGCATTTAATAAGTACTTATCCAAGAGCTCCCTCATTTGTGACTTAATGCATGAGTATATTAAAAGCTCCAACCACATAACAGCTGTGTTTGGTAATGAACTACAAAATCTCAATAGCTTATAATTTTTCTCTCGTCTTACATGTAAACAAGTTTAAATATTGTTTCCTATACTCACCAGTGATGAAACTTTGGGCAAGTTACTTGTCTGTATGTCAGATTCCTCATCTGTAAAATGGGAATAATAATAATACAAATGTACCAGGAGATTATGACATTGCAGGCACACCAAATGTTAACTTTATGATTAAAATTCTGTTGCCATCTGACTGATGAGAAAATTACACCTCAAAAAGATGAGGTGATATAAACAAAGGTCACACAGCCAGCAAATAATGGATTGCACACTAATATTGGTTTGAATTTAATTCCTCCTCCCCCATTTTCATATTACATGTGTAGGAAATTCAAATTGCAGAAATTCAAATTACAAACCGTGATGCTATTAGAAATGTGGTCAAGAATTTGAAAAGAAATATTTTTTTAGTGTATCATATTTTAGTGGACTTATAACTTGCCACATTTGGATGCACACACAGTGTGAGAGAGTATGAGTTTGCAAGAAATAGCAATGCTGGCCAACATCAGTGCACTTTTATCTCTTTCCCAGCCCTCCTTAATCTCAGCGAGTACAATGGGAGATGGAAACAGTGGGAAAAGAAAGCAGCATTTATGGCATACTGATTAGGCTTCATGCACTGTGCTGCATACCTTACACTTCACTTAATTCCCCAAACTGCAACACTGTAAAATGGTCTCAGCATCTATAAATTTTAATTCAGAAGCACTCCATTATTGTTTCTGGATTTGCTATTGACATTGTCGGTCACTAACTTCCCATTAAATAAAATGTCATTTCCCAAGAAATACTTTTCTTTTTTTTTTAATTTCTTTATTGATTAAGGTATTACATATGTGTCCTCATCCCTCCATTGAAAGACTTTTCTTGATCAAACTGTGCAAAAGAGGCTCCATCCAAGTCATCACTCCCTGACATTGTAACATATCTATAATCTTTATTCCCCACCATCAGTGGAAGCTTCGCAAATGCAAAGGTACTGTCTTCGTCATTGCTTAATACTCAGTGTCTAGAACAGGGCATGAATGAATGAATGAATGAATGAATCTGTGGATGCAAAATAAAAAGAACGAGGCTAAACTATTTTTAAGGAAGTTATCCAAACATTCAGAGCTTGTAAGTTTTACAACTGGAATTTTAACTATAGGTTTCAGTCCAAACCCTGTGGGCACCCCATTGTGCCAGCTGTTTCTATTCAGCTTCCAATAGTTAATGTCACCATGGCCGCGGAGAGCCCATGATGCAACATCCCTTTGAACCATGTGAGCTCAGTGGCATTTAATCCATAGCATGCAATATATAAAGGAGCCACTCTGATAATAGAAAGAACATCTTGTACAGAAGAATCAGTAAGTCCAAAGGCCCATATTTCAGAGAAGAGTGCGGAGTATTCTAGAAACTGACCAAAGGCCCAGATGGTTGGACATTAGTGAGTGAATGACAAGGTGAGCATCTAAAATGAGACCTAGCTCTTACAAGGTTCTGTTGGCTCTGTAAGGAATTCATATTTTATTGTAAGCGCAGTAGGAAGCCACTGAAGGTCTTCAGTTAGAAGAGTGACATGATCTAATGTGAGTTTTTCTTTTTAAAGGTAAGATTTCCTTCCTTTAAAATAATGATTTAAGAGAGAGGAAGGGAGAGGGAGAGAGAGAGAGAAAGAAACATCAATGAAGAGAGAGAATAATCAATCGGCTGCCTCTTGCATGCCCCCTACAGGAGATCGAGCCCTCAACGCAGGAATGTGCTCTGACGGGGAACTGAACTGTGACCTCCAGGTTCATGGGTTGATGCTCAACCACTGATCCACACCGGCTGGGCTGATGTGAGCTTTTGAATAGTGTGGAGAATAAACTAGGAATGGAAAAAGTATACATATATGCACATACACCTTCACACCCCACATGCTGTCTGTCCCCTTTGGAGGTATGTGTAGGGGGGATGTTTTTTGCATGGCACTGGGTACAGAGAAATCGGTGACAGCACCCCAAGTCTCTGCTCACCAGGTGCCACGTTTCCCTCCCTCCTGCCCAGCTGCCAGCCCTCGAAGTAGCATGAGGGCTCTCACACGGGGGGGGGGGGGGGGGGGGGGGACTACCCTACAGATGACAGCTCCTCTGAATGGAACGCTGAACCAGATGTAATTTCATAAGCAAAATCCTCCAAAAAGGATAGGCAGCATGTGCGATGTGCATGTCAGTATACATTTTCCATTTTACTTCATTCTCCACCTCATTTAAAAGCTCACACCGGATCATGTCACTCTTCTAACGGAAGGCCTTCAGTGGTTTCCTGCTGCACTTAGAATAAAGTCGAATCCCTTCGGAACCAATGGGACCTTGTAAGATCTAGAGCTTGCCTACTTCTCCGGTCTTATTTCAGATGCTCACACTGCCAGTCACTAATTCATTTCCAACCTGGATGCCCTTTGGTCAGTTTCTAGACTACTCCACGTTCTTCCCTGAAAGACGGGCCTTTGAACTTACTGATTCTTCTGTACAAGATGTCCTTTCCATTAGCAGAGTGACTCCCTTATATATTTCATTTTATAAATAAACTAGAGGCCCGTTGCACAAAATGCATGAACTCGGGGGTCCCTCAGCCTGGCCTGTGCCCTCTCGCAGTCGGCGAATCCTCGGGAGATGTCTGACTGACAGCTTAGGCAGTTAGACACCCTTAGCGCTGCTGCGGAGTTGGGAGAGGGTCCTGCCACCGCGGCTTCACTCGCCAACTGTGAGCCCGGCTTCTGGGTGAGCAGCTTCAGCCTGGCTTCTGGGTGAGTAGCTTTCCCCAGGGGATGGGCTGAAATTGGCTCTCCGACTTACCCTGAGGAGTCCCAGACTGCAAGAGGGTGCAGGCCAGGCCAAGGGACCCCACCGATGCATGATTGAGGCCAAGGAGAGATGCGGGAGGTTGGCAAGCTGGAGAAGGACTGGGGGAGGGCTCCAGGGCATGTCCGGCCCCTCTCGCTCAGTCCGGATTGGCTGGACCCCAGCAGCAAGCTAACCTACTCGAGTGTCTGCCCCCCGGTGGTCAGTGAATGTCATAGCAACTGGTCTACCAGGTGACTGTCTGCCCCCTGGTGGTCAGTGCATGTCATAGCGAGCAGTTGAGCGGCCTTAGCATATCATTAGCATATTATGCTTTGGTTGAATGGCCAACCAGTTGACCACTTAGCAACTTAGCATATTAGGCTTTCATTATATAGGATTCCACTGAACTCAGAAAGGCAATTCCATATGTAAAAACAATTTATATCTTTTTTATTATTAAGATGCATTTTATTCCTGTATACTATTCAATTGCTAACTATAGTCTTCTTTAATATTTTTCCATGGCCATATGATTCTTCCATCTAGTGTTTTTTTTGTTGTTGTTTTGTTTTTGTTTTTACCAGTTCCCATTGTCTTTTATTTTGTAAGATAAAATGCCAAGTTCCTCATGGTCTGCTCTATGTATCCCTCTCCATTCTAACTTTTATCAACAACCCCCACTCACCCATCACACACACACACATATACATGTACTTAGTGCCAAGGTAGTAATGAATAGATTCATCACATTCCATGGTTTCTCCATGCTTTCATATCTTTAGGGACTTTTAATTTTCAGTCTGACAAACTTCCAGTCAACCTCAAAACCTCATTTTTTCCCCATCTTCTCCAGAAAGCCATCCCTGGTATTTCCTTAATTGGAGGCAGTCATATTTTCCTCTAAATTTTCTCTGCCCCTCAATAATGAATATGTCAATACTTTTTTATTGAATTGCTATTTTTTTGGTTACCAAAATGAGTTTCCTGTTGAGAATTTACTTTCTATTTTATGTTTCTTGTGTGTATTAGCATTGGCCTTGAGACAGTTTAACCATTCAACAAGTATGTTCTAGGTTGAATTGAACTTTTCATATATACAGATGTTCTGAATAACTACTATACCTGTGGAAATAAATTCACATTATGTGGTATGAGTGAAATCAGGATAATTATTATTGTTAGTCCCTTATCAAATTCCAACTACAAAAAGTATTGCAACTTGACAAAACAAAAGGAAACAAAACATAGACCCTTAGTGAGGTAAACATCCTTAAGAATTTTAATATTTTTCCTGTGGTTTTAAAATTCTATATTTATGGAAAATATAATACAAATAAAGGACACATTAAAATTAATTTTAAAACTTTATTGTTTGGGAAAAAAAACAACTTGGAACAATGTGTCAATATACTGTGTTAACCACCTTCTTTATTGTTTCGATGTAAGGATTTTAAAAATAATGTTCCCACTGAGGGCCTCCACTACAATTTACAAGGGATTTTGGTCTTCCTCTTCCATATGGAATGATGGAATATGGACAATTATAAAGTCTTTACATTTTGGGAAAACCATAACTGTGGTAAGTGGAATATACGGTTTCATCCCGTTATCTGTGAGTCTGATTCTGTACAAGGTTTCCCTCCTTTTACTCTGAGGAGTATAGATGATGAAAGTCAGCATTACTATCTCTTTAAGGAATCCTTCTCATGCTTCCATTCTAAAGTGTTTCTTCCTATTTATAACTGAAAAAAATATGAGTAAAACTGCTCTTAAAAATTGAATTTCCTTATAGATCCTTGAGAGGTTATCATTATCTTTATCAAGAAGTGATCTCTTGAATTACCAAAGAACCAATTAGTGTGATTCTGAGAGCAATTTATATTTGAATGGTTTCTAAATATGTACTTTATGACAGGGAAGTAAAAAAGTACCTATTTGATTAATTTGATTGCTAAAGGTGAAACTCCGAAAAAGAGAACTCTTTCCCTTCAGTACATAGGTTCTTATTTTTCCCTAAAGCTAAAATTTGATAACTAAGAGCTCCCAAACATGACCTCTGCTGGGATGTAATGGGGTCTTATGAAACTGGGGTACTAAATATTTCTAGACACCTAAGGAAGTTTCCTTAATCTTTTAACTGGCAGATCCTCAACTAAATATAATGAGGGCTTTTTTATTATTTGAAATAATTTGTTTTCATGTCTTGCTTTTGTAAGAGAAATAATCACACAGTGTTCTACTTAGTTTTAAAAATCTGATTTGAATTATGTCACATTTAGTTTCTAAACAGAGGAACTTTCAGTCCTTGATCTCTGATTTAAATGTTGTTTCTTCAGGCATTTTTCTTAAAGATTTTTCTAAAAATCAGGCATGAGTCTTTGTAAAGGAAATATAGATGGTGGGCAGAAGCAGCATGAATGACCTTGAGTTCTAATTCTTCATACACAGACTGATGTCTCCTAGAAACCTAGTGGGTAGGGTGGAAGTGATAAGTTGTGGTTGGGATATAAATGACAGCAAAAGCCACCATTACAATAAAGACTATAATTTATCTCTTCAACATGGAGACCCCATAAAAATGTAACTCCTCAGCTAGAAATCTCACTCAGAAACATTTCTCAGCTCTTCCAAAAAGTTTGCAAAGTAAGTGCTGTCCTTCAGAGGTGGGATTGCTGTGAAGCTCAGAATCTCCTCAGAATTTGGTGTGGTAGGAGCTTGGTACAAGAACTCATGAGGCTGGATATACACTTTTGTTTTGTTTCAAAGTTAGAGATGATAGGGGATCCTAAGGCTGTCATTATTTCCCGATGAAATGATGATTTTTTTTTAAATAGAGACTACACACGTTTTCTTGGATGCTGTACCCATTGGTTCTTTAGTGTAGATGGTACTTGCTCCAGTGAAAATGGCTCTGGCTTCAGTCACAATGCTCCAGGTGGGCACAGCACTACGCACCTCAGCATCTTCTCAATGCCAGGAATGAAAGGATGGGCCCAGGTCAAGGGGAGCCTCCTTGACTAGAGCTACAGAGATAAGAGGTCTGCACAGTGGCCAAGAAATCACAGCTATCTTCAGCATGGAGCAATCTGAGGATGGTTATGATGTTTGTGCTTTTACAAAAAAATGGAGAATGGTAATTAAAAAAAATAATTCATGGAGTTTTTTCAAACACGGGCTTTCAATTGGCACAGGAGTTAGCATTCCTTGATTTCCTCTGAAGGTTGGTGGGGGTCATGGAATTGACATTGTTCCCTGAATAAACACTAGTGGTCTTTCACTAGTCAAAGAACTTACTATTACAGTGGTTTGCACACTCTTGATATTTGCTCTGGACCATTCCACAAGCAGAAATTTGACCTGCATGTCATTGGCTTCTTCAATAAAATATAGACTGGGAAATATACTTATGTGTATGCATATATACCTGGTTGTAATAGACCTACTAATGTGGTTATATGCCTTTCCCAAATATAAAACTAAACAGGGTCTGTTACTAAGAAAAAAAAAATATGGGTGAATTCTGCCAAAGCTTTTTCAAATTATGAAATACTAATTTCAGAAAACATTAGCATTTCTAGAAACACGCATTCTTTGTAACACAGTTTGGAAAACACTGATCTAGACAATCTCCTTTAGTTCCCCCTACCCCCAAGGGTAACTCCATGTCATTAGTTACTAATTACCCAAGGACTGGACTGCAGATCTCCTCCGGCTTGATCTTCTATCTTTCTATTATGTCAAACCTGCCTTATTAGTTCAGGTAACTTTTAGTGTTCCTTTCCCTTTGACTTTGTGCATTTGTGAAGCATATTCTCCAGGATGATAATAATCCCTCCTCATTAGAGATATTTTCCAGAAAATCATTATTTTTCTTCCAAAACACCAATGCCTAGAAGCGCCTGGAATAAAACATGGGTCAGCTATATTCTCCTGACAGATGATTGATTTGGGCACTTCTGCCCATCGTCTCGTTCAGGCCTGGTGCATCTGCTGTCTGCTGTGGATCCACGGGAAGAGCAAATGGCATGTGCTGTATTTCAGCTGTTGTACAGGCACAGGCTTTTCAAACAATGCCGATAAAAGGCACCAATCATTTTGTCCCAGGACTGAACCTCACCATCTCTGGTGGGATCCTACAATTCTCTATCATCTGACGGCAGAGCCGCCTGCTTTATGAGGGAAGAACATCTGCAGTGCAAGAGGCTGTACTAGAACACAGGCTGCATATTCCGCAAAAATCCTGGATCTGGAGCCAGAGAGCTGCCATGGGTCAAATCCTGGCTCAGGCACAGGCGAGATGAAAATTTCAGGCGAAGAACTTTTCTCTCTGAGCCTGAATTTCCATCTCTGGAAGGAGCATCAAAGCATTTTGCAGAGTAATTTTGAAGTTTAGATAAAGTACGTAAAGCATTAAATGTAGTTCTTGGCACAGGAATCTCTCCATAAATTGTTTTCCTTCTGGTCTTCCTCTTCTTCTTCCCTGTCCTCCTCCTTTTGCTCATCCTTCTATTGTTACTTTTAGTAGTAGCAGAAGTATTGGTATTTTAGGAGTAATAATAGTAATAGTGGTAGTTAATTGCAATTATACTTAGTTTTGTTCTCCAAAAGTTTCTAAGTAAAGGCATTTTTTCCTCTAGAAATCCATACACCTGAATTCTAGAGCACAAATGTGTTCCTCATATTTAGAATACTCATAGTTTTTGAAGAAATGCAGCAAGTTGCCGGAAACCAATCATTGTCTCACTAATAGAAAGAGGCTGGTCAACCTTGAAGCTCTGAAAGGTCAGAGCCAACCACTCCCTATCTAATTGAGACAATGGTAACTGAAGCAACTTCTCCATCTTGTAATCATGTAAATCCTTACTGATATGATAATCCCCTTATTACCTGCTTAAGGGCTATGGGTGTTTCCCAAAGCTGCTTAAGGGTAATGGGTGTATCCCATAGCCTCAATAAAAGGGATAGCAAGGCCAGAGCCTGGCGGTAGTCTTCCCACTAGAGGTTGACTCCTGCCTGGCCCCCTATTTTCCCAAATTAACTCTTTTCTAGTCTCTCTCTTCATTTTAGTGTGTGGCTTCCTCCAGAAACCGGACCCTGAGTGGGTTCTGAACCACGTGGGTCGTGTTAAGGGATCCCACACAAGTGATCCAATTTAACCTCACAAAGGAAAAGAGACAGCATTTATCCCAGCTGACTACAGTATTTCCAATATGATCCAGCCCCTGCACTAAGTGCTAAATTTATCCAGTATCTCATTTCTTCTCACTCATATTCCAGCAACACTGCTTTTATTCCTCTCGTTCAAGCCTCTGTCTCTTCTCATTCTCTCTCTCCCTCTCCCTCTCCCCTCCTCCTTGCTCCTTCTTTCTCCTCCTCTTGTTCTCACTCTCTCTTTCTCCATCCTCCTGAAATGTTCTTTCCCCCAAACTACATGGCAGACCTCAGACCATGTGTCACTCCTTTAGGAAGGCCTTCCCTGACCTCCCTAATGAAAGATGCTGCCCCTAATCACATTATCCTTTTCATTCTGCTTCATAACGTGCATAACCACCTGAGATTTTAGAATGTATTTATTCACTTATTTATATTTGTCTCTGCTCACGAATAGGCATGGAGCCAGAAGGAGGGAATCGGTCACTCATAGTCAGTACTATATTCCTTGTACCTAGAACAATTCCCTGCCACATAGAAGGTGGTCAATATATAAATAAAGGGATAAAAATGCTAAACTCATCTGCCATAACTCGATAATAAAATGCAATGATCAGAGTTTTTTAAACTTAGAAGTGTTTCAACAAAATCCTGCAGATATATTTATCAAAGATTGAGCCTGATCTTTTCATCCTTTAGACCAAAAGCTGTGCTTTTAACTTATGGAAAATAGGTGCCCAATTTGCAATGTATATTCAGATGTGGAAAAATTGTCTTTCTTTGTCCAAATGATGCAATTTATACTTTTTTCTTGACAAAGAGGGTTAACTGTGTTTTTTTAGTGCCCCCATAACCAGTGAATGTATGATAGTATATTTTTAGGGGTGAAAACAGGGAAACCTGAGACATTTAAATTTACTCCCTGTTTTTTGTGTTGTTGTGGGTTTTTTTTTTTTTTTTTTGTGTGTGTGTGTGTGTGTGTTTTAAATCCTCACCCAAGGATCTGTTTTTATTGACTAGAGAGAGTGAGAAACATTGATGTGAGACAAAAACATTGATTGGTTACCTATGTATGTGCCCCAACCTGAGATCAAACCCACAACCTGGGTATGTGCCCTGAAAATGGAGCCTGAAACCTTTTGGTGGATGGGATGAAGCTCCAGCCAACTGAGCCACTGGTGAGGGCTTAAATTTACTACATGTTTTAAAACCTATTCTCCTAGCTGAGGCCATGTGGAAGGAAGCAAACACAAGCACACAGACACAAACCACAAGTTTCCAAATGAGAGGAAAGATCATGCTTGATAGGGTCTTATAGCTGTTTGCTTACATAACTGTTGTGCAAAACTGAAAAACAAAACTTACGAGCAGATTCACTTAACAATAGCCTATGAGATTTATATGATTGGTGAAGAGTTCCAAAGTCTACAGACAGAGAAGTAGGTGAAAAACTTCGGCTCCCATCAATGCGGTGCTAACATACTTAAACATATGCTCCCTAGGGTTTTTAGCAAGCACAAAATGAATTCTGCCTGAAAGCACACACACACACAAAAAGTGGCTGTAAGTCTGCACTCTGGGTAATACTGTGAAAACGATCTGGTATTTATAGCATGCACCAGGGAGTCTTTCATACTCAGCCATGTCTGCTCAGTTGATTGAAAGCCTCTATTTTTCAATCATTTGTTTTTGAGTTTATGGTCAGCCTATATGCCCATTTTTTGGAGCAGTGCCTGAGATTCTGAACTGAGTGTCTCTTTTCTGCAGGGAAGTGTTACTCCTGGAGGACTATATAATTAGGAAATGGGGAAGGTGAGTATGAGCTTCTAGCACTATGCTGCCACTTCCTCCTCGACTTCCGAGAGAAGTGAATGAAATCTCAGCAATTCTGAGACTCCAACTCTTTCTGGGTGATAATTATAACAACAAACCTGGCTCTGTAAACTGAGAGTCAGACTTCTGAGGTTTTAGCTGAACTCCAGCGTCACTGATTCTTTTCTTCTATACCCAGGAATCGAAATAAAATCCTTTGCTTTTTTTCTCTTTTTGTTACTGTTTTATAAACACTTTTACAAAAGAGGTGCAAACTCACTAAAAAAAATCATATTATATGGAAAGGATAAAATAGAAAGGTGTGATCTCTGTTTAGGGGTGACTGGCTAATAAAATTATATAGGTTTCAAGTGTACAATTCTGTAATACATCATCTGTATCTTATATTGTGTGCCCACTATCCAAAGTCAAATCTTCTTCCATCACCATATATTTGACTCCCTTTATCCTTTACTGCCCCGACCCCCAAATAAAAAAAAAAACAAAAACAAAAAACCCAAGAAAAACAAACAAACAAAACCTCACAGGCACAGATAATAGTATGGTGGTTACCAGAGGGATCATACTATTTAGGTGTTTGCTTTCTGACTGAGCAATACATTGCAAGTACCTTCTTATGTCCATGGATATATCTTTTAAAACACTACATACACATAATTATATGTGTAAGTATACCAAAATTTATTCAGCTACCCTTCTGTTTTTGAACTTTTAAGATGCCTCTAATTTTAGAGGCATTTACAGATAGTTGATCCTACATTAAAACTTCAACTATATATACACCCTTCCCTACTTGCATTAAAATATCTACAGAATGCATTCCTACAAATAGAATTACAAATTGAAATTTTGTATATATTTATCATTTAATATATACTAACAGATTGCTACCAATTTTATTACCAGCAACTGAGATGAACATTAAATAAATAAACTGTCTAACAAAATAGAAACAGAGGCGTGGCTACATGGAACAGATTGACAGTTGTCAGAGATGAAGGAGGATGGGGGACCGGATGAAAGAAGGTAAAGGGATTAAACAAAAAGACACAGACAACAGCGTACTGACAGACAGAGGGAAAGAGGTGTGGAGTTAGGTGGAGGTGGGCAAAGGGGGAGAAAATGGGGATGGAAAGAGACTTTGCCTGGGGCCAAGGGTATACGATGCACCATGTAGGTGATGTTTTATTGAGTTCTCCCTTTGCAACCTATACATTCAATAAAAAGAAAGTTAAATTCTTTAATTTTTTTCACTCTGATTACCATGGCATTACACTGTTTTAGTTAGCATTTACTTGATCACAATTAGAGTTTGATGCCTGCTCTCATGTTTCTGCTAGCAGAATCTCCTTATAAAAGGACAACTTCATCCTCTTTATCCATTTTCCTGTGAGTTGTCTTTTAGTATTGACTTAGTTGATATATAGTAGTGTTTAAAGATTTCTTTCTTTACCAGGAATCCATTTTTTTTATATTTGGAAGTTCAAATCTAATTTTAAGGTTTTTTATTCATTTGTTTAGTTCTCTTTTACTGTACGACTCATAGTCCTGTTCCACGTATTAAATAAAAGTTACTTCACAATGATTTGGAATTCCACCTTTTCTTATAAAATTCCTCATATATGCATGGATCTGTTTCTGGGCTCTTCATTGCTCGTATTTCTGTACAGGTATTTCTGGACCAGAACTATTGAGTCTGTTTATTATCATTTCTGCATGCATATTTTTACATCTGGTCGTACAATCCCCATGCCCAGGTTCCCTCACCCCCATTTTTTTATGTCTTTATTCACATTTCTTCCTACAGAGGGACATCTGAATTGACTTAACCAATTCTAAAAAATCAATCTGAGCAGATTATTCACCACATTTGTAAAGATTTTGTATGAAATAAATTTTTGAAATTCCAAAGCAGAAATATATACAGACATGAATTCTGCAAATGGGCATAGGAAAGTGAAACCCAAGGCTTGAGTATGGTGTGTCCCTGATAGAGTTAGAGAATGCTGTTAAATGAGAGAATCTCAAATTTGGAGTTTGAATTGGAAACTAGACGGAAATAATTATTTGAACAAAGCATGGTTACTGAGGGCTCCTCAAATACCAGCGGCATGAACAAATAACTACTTACTATTGTCCAAGAGTCATGTTTTTAGATTTCATAAAATTTTTATTTTTCCATGATATTTGATGTGCTGAGCTGTGAAGACTATACTTTTCTTTATGTCTTAATCCAGTGGTCGGCAAACTGTGGGTCGCGAGCCACATGCGGCTCTTTGGCCCCTTGAGTGTGGCTCTTCCACAAAATACCACGGCCTGGGCGAGTCTATTTTGAAGAAGTGGCGTTAGAAGAAGTTTAAGTTTAAAAAATTTGGCTCTCAAAAAAAATTTCAATCGTTGAACTGTTGATATTTGGCTCTGTTGACTAATGAGTTTGTCGACCACTGTCTTAATCAATGTGTTTCAAAAGGTAAGTGATTTTAGCAACTTTAGCCTAAGAATGATACTTCAAAGCGAAGAATGATAAAAGAATTTTGGGACTATAATTTCAAATCTTACACTTTCTCCTACCTGTGCCCATGCATTATAGTTCAGAAGTTACTGTAAGTTTTAAACAAATTTAGTCCTGAAATATTTTTTTTTCTCCCCTTCTTACATTTTCCTGGTGCCTCATAAGCTCTTCTATTTTTATTTTTATTTTCTTTTGTTCTTACATGTTGCTCTGGGCCAAATTACACATTGATTTTAGGAGATGTGAGGAGAGGAGGCCACATTTTGTAATGGATTTTTTTTCATAATTTATGGGGCATTCCATAAGTATATATATAAGTATAATACTTATATATGAGATAGATGCTGTTCTGTCTGGGAACAGGGCTTGTATTTGTGTCCTCCTTCAGCCAAGGCTTTCTGAACCTTGACTGACCTTCCCCAAACATGTTCTTCTAAAGCCACAGGGCAATTCTCCTGAATTTGCTGACTTGCTTGGGAGCCTGACAAAAATTTCTCCAGGCGCTGAAATCATGATTTAAACATATGGCTGTCAGACTAACTTAGGGCAGTTCAATTCCTGAAATAGCTAGTTTTCCTAGAGGTAAGAGTCTCTCAAGGTCACCCAAAAAGTAACTGTAGTATTTTAATATGGTTCACAGAGCTAATAATGAAGGATAAGCACAGAACATTAGTCTAGTTAAGTTGCTTTTCAGACATTGTTTTTAAATTCTGGCTGTGTTCCACTTTGATAGTGTAGAAGAAATATAAGCACACTCAAATTGGTCTATTAAAGATTCATAAAACAAAACAGGATGTTTTGTATGATTTTTCAATTTAATAAGAGCTGACATTTGTGTTTAATTTGTATTTCAGAACACTAGTATGATTCACTTGGTTCATCATGGAATGAACGTCCCTGCTACAGTATTCCCACGTGAGTAAGTAAAAGAAAAAGCACTGTATAAAAATGGGTCTCCACAAGGCTTTTCCCTGATTTTTCTTTGTCCAGGAAAAGTGGCTTTTCAATTTCAGAATTTGCCGAAACCATAATAATGGCTTGTCTTTCAATGTTCCTTTCTAGAGTTTCTGAACTGCTTCCTCCTTTAGCAATATCTACTCCAATTGTCAGAAAAGGGTAAGACAGAGAAAGGGGAGATATTTTCCTTAAACTCGTATTCATTAATTTTCATCCCATTTATTTTATATTCCACTTTGTCTGATTTCAATATTAAGCTATCCTATATTTTCACTAAACATACTGTCTTAATGCTAAAATAGCTGAGCAGAAGTTGGATGGAGACAGAATTTCTTGCCTCCAGTCGTAGGGTTAGGGTTGAGTCTTGCAGTTGCTTCAGCCTTAAACATTTTATGTTTTATGTCCTACAACCTGCTAAGTTGAATTTCTATGAGATAATGAATTCGCTTTCTTTGCAAAGGCCAAAGCTTTCTTGATTAAGGCTATAACTATATGATCAAAGGAACCAAATGGTCAGCCTGGTATTTGATAAGTTTTGGCTAAGTGAGTTGGTTCCACTGCAAAGCCACAACATAATTGGTTGTGATGTACAAAAACTTAATTTCAAAATTAGGAAAGCTAAGAAATGTTCTAGGAAAAGTTGTATGTTTTCACAGACCGTTAACAATGTAAAAATTATATCAATAATTACCATAGTTATCAATTAGTGGATATATTTTAATATGTTATCTACTTTGCAAGTATTAGCTCATTAATATTTGATGTAAAATTAAATTATTAGTCCTCTGTGAAAAATAATGAAACTGAAGTTCAGGACAGTTAGGTGGCCAAACAGTAAGTGATTGCCAGAAAAAGAAAATATCTGACTCCAAATTCTACTTTCTTAAGTGTGTTACTCTGATTACCTATACCAGTGGTCGGCAAACTGCGGCTCTCGAGCCACATGTGGCTTGCTGCTCTGTTGACTAATGAGTTTGCCGACCACTGACCTATACTAATCACTAAAAACTTTCTAATTCATAAGACCTGCATTTCATTGTGTAACTATTTGTGATCAGAACTGTTTTCATCAGCTCTCATGACAGTGCTTCTCCTGCCCTACACGGAGATTTACAGTCATTGCCTTATAATCACAAGTTTTTGAAGCCACGGAGATCTATGCCAAGGTTAAAATCAAGGCCGATTTATAAGCCATGTGTCTCTGAGAAAATCTCTTATTTGTTTTGAACCTAGGCTCTCTATCTGTAAACAGCATTATTGTGAGAATGCAATTGCGAAAGTCATGTGAAAAAACACACACACTACAGTGTCTGGTATATTATAGGTATTAAATAGGAGATAATCCCTTTCGTATGGGGAAGAAATGGTATTTTGGAGTTCATTCTCTTATCTCCTTAAATGAAAATTTAAAATTGTCTACTTTATGTTTAAATTCTAACACCAAATATGAGTAGTGACAAATAGTAAGCTCACTCAATTGCCTTCAGAATCACACTTTACATCTTCCCAAGGCACCTAAGCACTGTCATCTTAGAAGCACCGAAGTGTAGGACACCTAAGTATATCTTTGTCATCTTGATTCTGTATGTTAAGTTGGTTCTGTGCTATATAGTTTCTTACGTTGTACCGATTTACTCATCCATTGCAGTGCTTTCTGGCCCAAACCTAGAGTTCTCATGGGAGAAAGTCTATATTTCAAAGATTTTTGGGGCTTCTAGTTTCATAAATAAAATTACTCAAAAGTGATCATCACTCATCTTTAAAATTCATCAGTTCCTCCCTACCCATGCCTAATCTCACAGATGTAATTAAAATGGAGGCTGTAAATTTTTCTCTAATAAAAATCTTAGTGAATGTTATTAAAATGAAAATTGGAAATGGGTTAGGTTGAGAGATTTTTTTTTTTAGTTTTAAATTATAGTAAAAAAAATTGAATTAGTTCTATTTCCTACATTTAACACAAGGACATTAGTCACATTTAAATATATTTATAAATAATCATAATAAAAATGCATTCACAGCCACAAACTCATTTTCATTTTATTCCACAGAACACAATTATTGTGAACACCAAGAAGTGGGAACTATTGAACAGATGGGGCATTAGTGTCTTAATTCTTGATCTTTGTTCTAGTAAATCCTTCCATTTCATATCCTTTCCACAAATACTACAGCCATTCAGGGAAGGCTGAATGATTTTTTAAATGCTGCTTTACTGTTTGTGTCACTTTTTGTGTTTTAAAAATTCAAACAAATATGTAAACGCAGCTGCCCAACAGGATAACTAGGCCACATTAAAATCCTCAATATTCTAAACAAGGCATAGGCCTAATCATGCCAGAAGGCTCTGCATATACAAAATGCAGTTTCTGGGTATCAACATGCCTATTTATTATTATTATTTCTGATAAGTAATCTAAGTTGAGTCCCCAACTCAGATCTTTATTTTTCAGTCTGCATGCTAAACAATAATGATACTGATTAAATATCTATTCATTATGTTCACCTTAATGAAGAAAAATAGGGGTAGATAAGGATTCTAATGGTTTAAAGGAATTTAAAGAGACTATGTACACACACACACACACACACACACACACACACACATCCTGAATGTCTTCATTTCCCCACAAAAATAGAGAGTACATGCTTCCTATGTCAACTCATATAGGATATAACATCTACACATATAACATCTAAAACTGTGACATTTTAATTAACAATATCTGCTTCCCTATGCCCTCCTGACTTACTACATTACACTCTTCAACTTGCTAATGGTATCTAGAGTCATTTTGAAAATTATTGATATTGTTATATTTTTTATTGATTTCAGAGAAAACGGGAGAGGGAGAGAGGTAGAAACATCAATGATGAGAGAAAATCACTGATTGGCTGCCCCCTGCATGCCTCCCTACTGGGGATCAAGCCTGCAACCCCAGGATGTGTCCTGGCCAGGAATCAAACCAGTGACCTCTTGGTTTATGGGTCAATGCTCAACCATTGTTCCACACTGGCTGGGTAAAATTATTGATATTTTCTTTGATATTCTAAAATGTCTTTCAACTATCAGCATATTATAACTCCTCTTAACTCTAAATAAATCTGTATTTTCCTGCCTGGGTTGATGGGTTTGACAAAGTGAGAAGACTTTGAAGGAAAATGGGTGAATCTGGGTTACACATGAGTTGCTGATAAATGAAAACAGCCACAGAAGAAAATTAAATAGTGTCCTACTTATATGACTATTAAGTAATGTATATGACTTGTATTTATGGGTATTGGTTGGGTCCTTCTTAGATCTTATGGAAAAATAATGTAAAATGTACTCTGGGGGCGTCCATGGCTGGCTGTAGTAGCTGTGGTATGAACATGTGCTGTGGGTGGATCTTCCATGGAGCAAAGGCTCTTCAAATCTCCTTGGCTTGGAGTGTGTGTAAAATACTCTATGCCTAGGGCAGGTATAGTGAAAAGTGACCTTTTTCTCTGAATACCTTATAAATAAAAACACAGGCCTAGGATTAAAGTGGCGTGGGAGTTAGCTTGTCATAGTACCTTGTCTGACAACTGAATATTTTATGTTTCAGTTAAATCTTATGTAAAATAGGGACAATATAATCAGTATTATGAGTTACATGAGCATACTATTGACAATGCACCAAAATGCTAAAACATAATGACTCTATGTTCAGATAAAAGAGAAGGAAAATGGCATTCATTGGACACCTCTTAGGAGTCACACAAGAGGATTATTTTTTCCCATGTTATGCCATCACCAGCGAAGGAGGTTCTGTTACCACATTTTAAAACATGAGCTTCAGAAAATTTCAGTAACATACAGCTATTAGGTGTAAGTGACGTCAGACATATGTCCATGGATGAGCATTCAATGAGCCAGGCTAACCTGGGTTCTCCCTCGGCAAAGATCACAGAAAAACTGCACAGTCTCTGTGATCTGTCAAAGTGGATGCGGCTATTTCTAAGTCCCTTTGGAGTGCCAAATATTTAGGACTCAAGTATTTGGGGGGAAATTTGATTTTGTTTTCATGATACCTACCATGCCTCTCACTATGCTGAGATATTAAACTAGCCTTCCAGGTTGGACAAAAGAATTTGTCTAAGTAATCCAGATGAAAAAAAAAAGTATCTAGGTTAAGGTTCAAAATTACTCATTTACGTACATCATAGTCTTTTCCTTTCCCCAAACTAAACCTTTATTTCAATACCAATTATAAATGAAGGGCTAGCCTTTTGGATGTGCTAGAATAGCTCATTAATAAAATGGTCTTTATTTTATACTGGGAAATTAGAAAAAAGGGCTAGTTTAGTGAATGTAAATATCCTATATAAAATTTAACTATATATACACAAATGTAGGGAAATCACGTTTAATTGTAACCTGTATGCTTATTGTTGCAAACTGATAACCACGTTTCACAGTATGCTAACATTAAAATATAATTTCAGTGTATATAGCTGAGCCATGCAATTACTTTGAAAATGACCACTTCATTCTAGATTTCAGCTGAAGCTTATTTGATATTTTTTTTATCATTTTTACTTGTATCTTCTTTTCCCTCACTCCAATTTATTTTGTCAATGATAAAAAGCCACACTGAATTAATGAGAACACTCTTACTATTTTTTTTTTTCCTCATTTGGGTTCACATTTAGTTGAAAAAAGTAAAAACATTTCTGTTGAAAAGAATCAGTGCCACTTCTTCAATTAGGTCAGGGCTCCCTGCCATTTAAAATTGACAGAAAAAGCAAAATGTACCAGACTGCAACACTAGAAATAGAGCTATTAGGCCTCCCCAGGATCCCTGGTCCTAGGTTTGACCTCAAATCCCTTCCGCCCAGAACTAGTGCCTGTTTGGAAGGCCTTTGCAGCTGGCCCAGTAAGGCAGGAGGAAAACAGCAGAAGCCTCTGAAATACTAAAGTAAGCCTATTACATTGCAGTTGGATGTACTAGATCATTAAAATAAAAAGTCTCGGGGTGAATAAATACTCAGAGGAATATTTTATGTGACAGACAGGTCAATGATAGACATAAGATAAATAAGATAGATTTTAACTTGAGCTCACTACCACAGAGTAAGGAAATAAAGTAACATAGACATGTGGTTAAGAGAATAAGCCTTGAAGTCGGAAGATCTGGGTTTGCATTCCAACATGAACATGCACCAGCTGTGGGACCTTGGGCAAGTCTGATGCTCTCTATTATTCAAAATGTATTGAATAATTTGTAAAATGGGGATATTAAGACTCTCTCTCACAGTCATGTTTTCAGAATTAAATGGCATGATGTATGCAAACTGATTAGCATATTATTTGCACCAAGTAAACATTTTAAGAATATTGGACATTATGGTTATTGTTACTTCAAAACTTCAATCAGATTCACACACACTTTGAAGAGATTCATTCCCCTAGGTAAAAAATAAAAATAATTTCAACAATTATCTAAGGGGTCAAATTAACAAGACAATATAAAGTAAATTATTTCCTTTCATTAATTTCTTATATTTTATTCTCTCTGGTATTATGTGCAAATGGTAATAATACCTTAGATGGGAAATAATAAACACAATCATAATTTATAGTTGCAATTGCTGTTTTTTCAAATGGTCAGATTATCAAATTTTAAACACCCACAGGTTATTAAATTTACTTATTAAAAACATACATATCCCAAAAACAAGTTACACGTTCATCATCTGGTAAAAACTACCTTTAGTTTTTGAAATAGAAAATAATATTATTGACATTTTCATTTTCATATGTGTGCTGTATTTTAAGATATACCCAATAGTTATTTATAAACACCTGTTTGAAAATATATGGAGTTGCTCTGCAATTGATTCCTATTGGATAGTGACAGGACTCTTACAGTCTGAAGCAAGATGTGATTGGATTTGTTCTCAGAGATTACTGTTCAAATGATCAAGTGTCAGTGGCTGTGCTCATAAAAACATCATCAGCATGGTGATTTGGTTGCATTCATTAGGTATAGGAAATAAAGTTATTCTCAATTTGCAGAGGAGAGTAAAAGAAGCTGCAACAATTCAACTAAGAGAAAAATACACTAAAAGATCACATTTTTAGGACTATCAGTCTTTGTTGAGTCAAAACAAAACTATGGAATTGCATTATATATTATCAGGTAAGATAAACACCACACAATGTTTTCTTATTGTTAACCTCAGGTTTCAAACCTTACTAAAGTGAGTTTTAGTCTCAGAACTGCTCATTAAATAACTAAATTAATGGACAAACAAATTAAATAAAAATTGGGTCATGTAACATAGGGAAGTTATGATGTTTCTTTAATGGGTATCTTGAAGAATATATGAACATTTGTTAAGTCTCAACAGGGTAGGCAACTCCTGCCCAGAAATAGGGTATCATAAGCTGGTCTTCAATTCTCCCTTCCTCAAAGATTTATTTCTGAAATAAATTCCTGTTAACATTTCCCTTTGAAAACTCAGAAGACAACCAAACCCAACTGTGAATGTGGTCTTTAATGCTATATTCCTTGTCATTTCCATCACCTGCCTTAAGTTTTCATCATGGAAGATGATTGTGTTGCAGCACAAAATCAAGGAACACTTGTAGAATCCAAACCTATGAGTGGTATGGACTGGTGTTTCCTTTGCTTAGCCAAGCCCTGCCCCTATCAGAAGTATCTCCTCTGCTAGAAGTCCTCTTGGGGGAAAAAAATGGCTAGGAGCTCACCAAAGTTGGAAGTTCAGAGTTTATTTACCAGAAGCCTTAAGTGTAGGCACCCCATCTTTTCTACCTAGTTCTGGCTAAAGTGCTGAAGGAACAGCTCCCAGCGCTTTGGGTCCTTTCAGTAAGCATCCCAGGAAGACAGCACCCACCTCCTCTCTGCTACAAACACCCATTCACAAAATCCAAGGAGAGAACTACAGCCTTCCTTCCCTGAATCCTTAGAAATTTAGTGAGACTGCGATTGAAACACACCCTCCTTCCCTAAATGTATAATTACTCGTGGGTGGAGAGCCACCAGGGCGGGTAACAGAAGAGGGCAGAGGTAAACAAGCAGAAGGGGGTTTGGTCCTGACTTCTAAACATCTTTTTGTTCATCTCTCCTCCCCCTCTCCCGTTTTCCTAATCCCTAGAATGATGGAATTGGAGGCAAAGGGAAGATTCTGGGAATGGAGATGTGAATCTCAAACCTAGAAATGATCTGGGCGATGTATTTAAAGTTAAATACTCCTTGTCTTAGGGACCCAGCACAGTCCACATTTAAGGAGCCTGTGTTTTCTCCATCACCAAGTAAACAAACAATTGCATCCAAAGGTTAAAACCCTGTTCCGAGCGTACCCTTGCTGTCCTCTATCTAAGCTACAGATTCAGGTGGGTTGGAAAGCGCTCACAACCGGGGAAAGTGCGAAAGATTCTCTAAACCCTGTAGCCGGTCCCCTACTGTCCACAACTCTCTTCCGGCCATTCCTCACCATCCGTGACTCTGCAAGACGGGCACTCAGACATGTGTGTGGGAGTGCGTGTGCGGGAGATGGAGGAGAGGGGAGCGTGCGCCACATGTGCAGCCCTGCATCTCCCTGTTCCTCGGCTTGCATTCATTCATCTGCATGCACTGATTACAATTTTGATCAAAGGCGGAACAGTTACCCTGATCAGCTTTGTTTTTAACGGGCACACGTTAACATAGCGTGCTCCTAAATTGAAAGTGGAAAAAAAAAATCTGAATGTGGGTCCTAGGTCTCTCCCCCTGTCTACCCTTCCCTCCCCCATCTGGACTCCCCACAAACAGGGAAAGCTCGCAGCAATCTGATGGTGGAAGGATCTGAGTCTGTAGCTCAGGAAGGAGATTAGGGCCAAAGCGGTGCAAGTTAAATTGTGCTGCATATAAAAAAAAAAAAAAAAAAATGGGCGGATTGGTCTCCAGATCCAGAGACTGGTACCACCTTCCTTTCTAAAATAAAATCTCTCTGGCATGAAGTCACCGCCTATTTCACATCCGGTTTGCCCTGGGACGTATTACTACTGTCTCGGTAAAGAGAAATCTTTTGTTGTAGAGCCGCGGATTGGATTTGGGGGAGCCAATCTGGGTGTGAAATCCTCGGCAGAGGAGCACGCAGAGTCCATGATGGCTCAGACCGAGTGAGTGAGAGGCTGGGCGCAGACGCCCCTCCGCTCGCCGCCGCCGGACTCGCCACGGACTCCGGCTGCTCCGGGCTCCCCACGGTTTCCTCTCGCACACACTTTGCCCGGGTCTGGAGCAATCGATCGGTGCCCACGGGGGGCCTGAGGTAGGTGCTGCTTCCGACCACAGCACGCAGAGCTCGCTCCGCGGCTTTGCCTAGCGGGAGAGACCGGACTGCTCCAGGCAGACCAGACGCGGGAGCCAGGGGGACCCGGACCGAGCCCGCTCCCACCGCAGGTAGAATAAAGGCATGTTTTTCTTTCAAGCGGAAAACCGCAGCGGTCCAGGGGCATGTTCTTTTTCACTCCGTTTCTCTTTCCGCCTTTCTTAAGCAGGTTTGACTGTATCCCACAGGGTGGGTGGTGACCTGTTGTTTTGGTCGCGTTGTGGTTGTTGTTGTTTTCCATCCCACCCCCCCGCCTCCCCAGGAGGGAGCTGGGATGAGGTGGGGAGGGGCTTCGGTGGGTGGGCACAGCCTAAAGTTAAGAAGGCTGGGACACAAAACCTGTCTCAGTGCTCCATCCTGGCCAGGGAAGCCATCCTCTCCTTCCAGCTGCAAAATGCCTCTTCTCCCCTTTCCAGTGGACACGCTGCTGAAATGCCCTCTGGTGTAGGGGGGCTCTGATTCCTCACACAGACAACTCAACTTGTCGTTGGACGGACATGGGTGACATGGCATATGGGTGTTTGGAGTGTGTGTTTGGTGGGGGGAGGTGGCAGGTGGAACAGGGGGAAGGAGGCAGCTTAACGTTTCTTTTAAACTATTATGCTTGTATTTGCAAGAAACTTTCTCACTGAGCAACTCCAGGGCCATGGCAGGCTTGTTTTCCTCTTTCCAAAATGTTCGAGCACAAGAAGCTGTGGGACCTTGCCTTGGGGTTTTGTTTCGTTTCATTTACCCTTTCAGGAATTTTTAAAAAAGAAAAACCGACAAGTATTGATAGGGTAAGAGAAACTGTTTTTCCTTCAGAACAGCTGTCAAAGATTAATAAAAGGATGAATTATAGTCATGTAATTTAGATGCAATATTTTAACATAATATAATTTATCTAATATTTCCTGTCATATACAATCATCTGTGTCAGAGCCAGACAGTAAATTAAGTAAAAAACTATGAAGCTCACAGTTCTTATCTCTAGACCATTTCACTCTAAACACATTATGTTGTATTGCTTACATGCCTGTTTGTAATGGTTTTTGCTGATATAAATGATCCCAGAGAGTGTGGAAAGCATTTGGTAGCTGTATTTAAAGGCATACTGCATTAAATTATAGAGTGCTTAGTGAAAAATAGGTTTCCAAAGATTTGTTATACATTTAGGAAAGTGCTAACAAATACCTTGAACATTTCTCATATTATGACTGGGATGAATTATAGCACATTAAATCAAGTGTTGCCATATCTGCTCCTTAACTAGGTAGTGCAGTGCTTTTTAAAAAATGACTCCACAAATAGACTATACTTTCAAAAAATTATCTAAGCCTTCCGTACTCCATTTCCCCAGCATCCCACTACGAAGTCTAAATTCAACAATCAGATGGTGATTGATTACACTTTACCTACGAGAGAAAAAAGAGTTCCTTATTTATGCAAAGCAAAGCACTCAGCTTCCATCTGTTGGAGATGAAACATTTTCTAACAGCAACCTGGCAGAATACGAGAGGGCTTGAAAGATATGTGTGGGCATGTTTGCGTGCACTGATGCGAGTGTGGTATGCGTGTGCGAGGGAGATCAGCACATGGCTTGACGGTGAAGTGTGTCCTTTAGCCTCGCCGAAGCACTAGTGAGCATATTTAACAAGGCAATCACAGGCAGAAAATACAAGCACGACTTTGACATTCAACAGTGTGTTTCGTATGTTGCTGGGTTTTTTGTTTTTTGTTTTTGAAAAATATAAGTACAGTTGCTTCTGAAATCAAGGCACATCCAGAATGCAAAGATGAATTCAGTCATGAAAGCATTGTAATCTTCCCCATTCCGGTCCCCAAATATTCTCTCTCTGTGACAGACACCAGCTTAAACATTTCAATGCATAGTTCAGTTGCGGGAACGCGAATCAGAAAGGTCAGATTTCTCAGATGATTAAAAAAAACAAAAAACAAAAAACAACAAAAAAACCCAAGAAGAGAGTAATGCAAACTATATAGGAAGTATCAAACCTAGAGAGAAAAAACAACTCACAGTTTTTATGTTAAGCAATATTGTAACCTGAAAGCATTTCAACTTGTATTCTTTTACAGGAGAAATTAAGATACTGATATAGTTCTGAATGGAGAAATGGAAGGGACAGTGGAGAATGGAAGGTCCAGGTTTCCATTGCTTCCAATGAGGTGTCATAGCCCAGTGAGGTCATTTCCTGACTTCAAAGCATTCATCTGAACTGCCTCAGTCAGCCCTAGTGGTTATAACCTGATGTTTCTTACAAGAGACATTGATCTCTACTTGTTCTACTTTTCAGCTGCACAAGCCCGCGATGAAGAAGAAAAGCCTGCGTCTCCCTGACTCTCTTTGGGCCTGGACCCTCCTTCTGGGCACACTGACTGGAAGAAGGTGGGGACGCTTTATTTTACTTCTGCATGAGAATTTCTGTAACTTTTCATTTTATTCTTTCAGTGGGAAGAGAATTGCCCTTGGATGAATTCATGACTAAGGGAATTCAAAAAACTTAACTGCAATAAAATTCCAGTTAAGCATAAAGAAGAGCAGTATGAAAAAATAATCATCTTATTTGTATGTTAGTTAGAATACACTTATTATGTTTTTATTACGAATGTCTTAATTCAACATTTAAGTCTTAAGTTGAACTTTTTTTCACAGTTCATCTGTAACTGAACAAAACCAGCGGTTTCTTATTCATAGAAAAGCTACCTCAGTTAATGTCTGCATACTATGTGAGTTGATTTTTTAACAAGAAAATCTTTAACCAGTTATAAAATCATAGATAAACTTATGACTATATGGTAGTGAAAAGTTCAAAATAATATTTGTAATTTGAAAGTCATAAGTCTCTATAAAAGCATATACATATGTTTTGAAAACATTACTTATATAACCAGTAGAGGTAAAATATGCCAGAGAAATATTTGAGAATATCAGATAAAATTGAAATTCTTCATTTAAGCATAACTACTATGGAGACAAGTTATAAGACAAATTTAATAATATGCTTAACCATATTCAAAATGTTTGCTAATGACCCAACCGAGCATATAAAGATATTATAGTAGCAATGACATAAATAACCAAATATTTCAGATGATTCTTTATCTACTTTTATATTTCTTATGTAGTCTATTCCTGTGGCCCATGAGAAAGTCTTAGACGTATTATAAAAATCTAAGATTCTTCAAAATGTAATGGAAAGTGAGCCCTTATGCGTAAGGCAGAGGGAGAGAATAGCCTGGGAAGATATAAATTTAGGAGGATTTTTAAAATTGAGAAGTTGCTTTTATTTTTGCTATTTTGTGTGGTAAATAATGACTACCAGATGAACAGGAAATGCTTTATTGCCAGATACTCTTAATCTGAGGAGTTAAATGTTCTTCACTGCTTTTGAAAAATTACATGAAGTGTTACTATTGTAATGACCTGTAGATGGAGGTAGTGCACAGTGTTTTATTATCTAGTGGCTCATATGCAATCAAAATCAGGTACTGTAACTGACATTTCTCACCAAATTATATATTTAGTTTAGGAAACTACATCGGCATGAGTGTTTAATAGCAAATCAATTATATTTATCCTAGGGCTATTCTCTGACAATTACAATGGGGCATAGTGAATTAGAAATAAAGAAAGAATACCTGTTTATAAAATCACATTTAAAAATCAGGTTACCATTCCAATTGCAATAACAGAACTGGTTTTCTGGGAGTGTGGGGATACATATCTATTGGCATTTGTATTCCAATGCAAAAAAAATTGGTGAATACAACATTTATAGGTTAAAACAGGGGGAAAAACATTTCCTGAATGTGATATAAGCTGTAAAAAAAAAAAAGGAATACAGGTAAAAGTAATAGATAACTAACTCCATATTCTAAGAATCATGGTAACAATCTAATTGTGCCCTGTCATGTCACCCGTCTCATCTTTCCCCCTTCTCATTTTATTGCTTTCTTCCTTTAATTACTTGATCTGGCCCTCTCACAACATAAGGTGTGCTAACATTTCTTTCCCATTTTTATCAGGATGACCTTCTAATATCCTTGAAAGATACATTTGACATTTGGTATTGTGACAGAGTTTTTGTAAATAATTGCAGTCAGAAAACTATTTTTGCTTTACTGCTATCATCGACTAATGAGACATGCTGGAAGACACAGAGCTCATTAAAAATTTGATTTAAAAAACTACTAAGATGTTTAATTTTACCAAAGGAGAGTAAACCCTTAATCTGCATGATATTAATGTTGAATTTAGGAGAACCAAAGATCATTTAATAGAGGTATATTCTATGCATTGATTATTGTGAATTGCATTTAGTTATTATAACGTTATCAAATTAAAACTTATCAGAAAAAATAGCCATTACATTTTGCTGATATAAATTTAATTAAACAATCATGTTTGTTTTTTAAATGATATTTTGGTTATATATCTTGCTCCTGTAAAATAAGTGGTTCCTAGTTTCATACGTTACTACTTGTTTTTTAGATTGATCAGTAATATAAACACACAAGATTCAAGCCAAAGCATGTTAAACAGAAAATATGAAAGTGTTATTTTGTGGAAGTTTCCTCCTTTATACTCTAATTCACATTGTTTTTACTCAAGGTCAGAGTTATCATTGAAACATAGCAGTGACTGTGATCCATCCTAAATTAGAAGACTTCCCTCTCACAGGATTTTGGAGGTGTCATCCTAATCATTACATAAAATATGATTCAAGGAGCACAGATAATATAATAATGTGATTGATGTAAGAAATACACAATATTTGAATTGCAGTCACCATGTGGTTGAAACTCAAAGACTAGCAATGGTAAAGAATAATTACACCTTCAACTATAAAGATTTAAGTATAAACAAGTACTTCACTATAGAAGAATAGAAATAAAGTTTTAGACTAAAATGTGAAGAAAATTGGGTCCTATTTTAAGCTCTGCTCACAAGTAGCTGTCTTTTCTTAAACAAAACACCAATCCTACACTACAGTTTAGTAAACCATAAATTAAGAATATTGGACCATATCTTTTTCAAGGTATTTTTTTTATTTATATGACCAGAAATGACAAAGAGTCAATTAATTAGAGGCTTGAATAAACAAATTATAAAACTACCTAAATAGGTTCATAAACCTTCAGATGAATGGAAACTACTCAATGATGTAAAAATATAATTATACTTAGAAACACGTTTTATCTATTTATCTCATCTGTATTATCTTGAAAGAACATCAAAAAAACAGCACAGCCCCAGCTGGTTTGGCTCAGTGGATGGAGGATCTGCCTGCAGACTAAAGGGTCCCAGGTTTGATTCGGGTTTGATTCAGGTCAAGGACACATACCTCAGTTGCAGGCCCCTCCCGGGCCCAGGCCCTGGCTGGGGTGAGTGCAAGAGGCAACCAATTGATGTGTCTTTCCCTCTCTCTCCCACTCACTCTGAAAATCAATGGAAAAATATCCTCAGGTGAGGATAAAAAAGAAAAAGAAAAAAAAGCAAAACACACATGTATGTACATGAAGTAGATAAAGAAAGGGATGTTAGGAGGTGAAATTTTAGCTTATGTTCCATGTTAAAGAAATGAAAATAAAACTATTAATTATCTTGGTAGCTCATAAATATATATTTTTTTTATTTGGGAAGAAGCCTCCCAAAATTTCTCCCCCAATATGCATTAACCTTCTTGTTTGCCCAGAAAAACACACATTACAGCATTGCGTTTATGTGCTGAGAACTATGAATGTAAAGAGAAGAAACTCATTTCCTGATAATTTTCCTTCCATGGTTAGAAATATTAGAATAAAGAGCTTATCACCCATGAGAACGACTGTGAGAAAATGGTAGGAATTAAAATAAGACTTGTTTTTTTCACTACACCAGAAGGAATTTTCAAATTAAGATTCAATGGAAGGAAAGTAGGAAAATCTGGGGAAAACGTTTTAGTAGAAATGTTATCATTTAGTTATCACCTCCTATTATGCTTTTTTTCAGCTATGGACAACCCTCAATACAAGATGAACTTAAAGACAATACCACAGTCTTTACCAGGATTTTGGACCGACTCCTAGATGGTTATGACAATCGCCTAAGACCAGGATTGGGAGGTGGGTCACATTATTGTTTTCATTTTAGAGAACAACATTAAACCCTTACTTTTAAAGCCTGGCTTTCCCTCTAAATGGTAACGTAATAAAAATGGCAGCATGTAGTTAAATAACTAACTCTATTTTTAATAGATTGCTCAATATTGAATTTACTAGGGAAGTTCCATGTACATATGCATATGTAGTAAAAGGCAGATACAAACTTATAATAACATTAAAGATATGTTACTTTTACTAGACAAGGGAAAAATGGGGGTTAATATTCTTCCTTCCAGCCTGAAGAATACAGCTATTTCATTCGGCATTGCTGTGCCTGCACTGAATTCAAGTAGAATATCTCTAAATCTATTGCTCTAAACATTACTTTTGGAATATTACTCATTGATCCACTATTTTGCATTAGATTAACACCACCTCTGAGATAAAAGGTGAATAAGATAGATGGTAGCGATTTTTATAAACCATGCATTCAAAACTTAAACCCTTATTTTCTGAAGTAAAAGTGTGTTTTTCTTTGTATTGATATTGCTAGTTGGTTATATTAGTAACTTTTTATTATAACCAATTGAATTTAATTGCTTATACAAATAAAATTTTGCTTAGGAAGAAGATAGACTTAATAACACAATATTTATAACAATAAAAGTAAATAGCATTAGACATTACACACTTACTTGACTAACCCTTGAATAAGATAATCACCTATCTTTTGTAGTTAAACAAAGACTAATGAAGCCAAAACAAAATATTGATCTCAGAGTAAAACAAGTGAAGCAAAGAAATAAATTAACATCCCAAGTCGCACAAGAAACCAAGGTTAGAATCTAGGATTCCCAACTATTACTGATGCTGTACCTTTTCCGAAGAATTTATAGAAACTATTTAATAACAATATTAAAATTAAATAGAAATATTAAGAAAGTCATCTCTTCTTCATTTAGACAGTGAAGATATGTAAACAATAAGAAGCTTAAGAATTCAAAACTGAATGGCAGCATGGATTTAGACTTAATTTTTAAAATACTTTGGTTAATGTCTTCACCTGAATGTGGATCATGGGTCTATTTTGACGCTGCCAAATGCCATTAAATTCTCGGGGGTGGGAGGGAAACTGCTTTGTCAAAGACACAAGTCAAATATATCACAGATTTTACCAGGGATCCTTTCTTACCAATTCCAAACATTCATTCTAGAACTTGCTGTTCAAATTCCTTGGGGTTTGTATCCCACCGAGTTTTCCTTTACTATGTCCTTAGAAAAAAATCTTATGGAACAAAATGTGTGGGTCACAAAATGGAGCGTATAATGGTGTGTGCGATGTATTAATGTAACGTCTGTGTGTATCTAAGCATCTGAATTGGTTTTAGGAAAACTATTTCCTGATTCAGAACATTTGAAATAAATTAGAAAGACTGCAGGTAGGGAAGGAAAGTATGAAAAGCAGAAACACTCAGGATAGTAACATAACTTTTGAAAAGCAAGACTTTTTAACGTGCTGATGGGCATGCATCTAATTTCTTTACTGATTCTCTTTCCAGTTCTATGATTTCAATCCTTATAAAACCAGCAGAATTTTTAAAAGACATCTAGAAAACCAGGTCTTTATTCCAGTTTAAGAAATCCCATTTAATAATTTTACACGTGAATGAGTATTCTTTCTAAGCTCTGTGCAAAGTATTAAGTTTGTTAAAGAATTTTACACACACACACACACACACACACACACACATATTCACACACCCTTTCTGTTAGCAAAAACAACAATATTAATTCATAAAGCAACAATACTATTTTGATAGAATTTACTTTTATTGTCTATTAGTCCCCTCAAATAAAACAAAAGCAGATCCAGAGACAGAGAAGCATTGATCAGACCGTCAAACCTCAGAGGGAAAGTAGGGTAAGGTGGGGGTAAGAGGGAAAGATCAACCAAATGACTTGTATGAATGCATATAAGCCTAACCAGTGGACACAGAAACCAGCGTGGTGAGGGCATGAATGGGAGTGGGGTGTGGGGTCATTGTGGGGATAAGAATACATATGTAATACCTTAATCAATAAAGAAAAAAAATAAAGAAGAGAAATAGGTAGTTGACTATAGACAATGTATATTCTACTTAATTGAAATGGATAAAATTTGCTGTTATAATAGCAAATTCAAGGACTCAGGAAAATTGAAAAGAATAATGTCCTTTAATCTTTGTTAAAGATAATTTTTCTGATATTTATGATTCCTTAAAAGTGATTTTGAGGATATAATAAACATTAAAATATTAAAAAGTAGCTCAAATGTTTCCCTTCATTTCTATTTTATGTATCATTCTGTAAGGTATTGAAATTCAATCTAATGGATATGAGACTTTGGAAAAAACTTCAATAATAATGACTAACTTAATTTTTATAATTTTTTGGAGTGCATTTTTTTAGCCTTAAAGGATATAATGGTATATGTTTATTACAAAAATCTTCAGAGTTGAGTCATTAAAAATTTTAAGTACATTTTGAGAAGGTCTGTCTTTTGAAAACTACTCTTCATAGTATTAAATGCAGACTTTAGATAAAAAAAAACCATAATCAGCTACAGAATTAGAGAAAAATGTTAACACCATTATGTCTGGATGCCATAAACTGAAATGATCTAAAATATATTTCTCTGTAAAATTACTTAATTTCATTTCTTTACTATTGATTTCTGGTAGGTTATGTATTCCAGTAGATTTCCATTATAAAAATGGACCATTTAAAAATATTATCCATGTGGGGAAAAAGTATTACATATGTAATACTTTCAACAATAAAGAATTATTTTAAAAAATCCATTTGCTTTCAGATGAAAATATGTAGAGGAAATATTTGAGACTGTCAATGACTTATAAGGGAGTAAAAGATTCCTCTTAGCAGGTTTATTATCACAGCTGGGATAATCTACTCTTGCAAGAAAAAGGGGCTCCCTCTCTTCATTATTATGTCAAAAGTCTGGTTTTATAAAAATAACAACACATTGTGCAGAAGGCAGGGATATTTTGTTCCGAATGCCCTCAGAAAATATGAAAATGTGACAAGCTGAGACTTGAGACTAATGTAAGAAACTCTGTGTGTGCAAATTCATTATGACCTGTTTTTCCCCCCCCCAAAAAAAACACACACTGCATCAGAAGGTTTAGCATTACTCTGTGGAGATATACCCAGGGTCCAATAACTAAGAAACAAAATAGTTAACTTGGTGCATCCAGATGACAGAAATCAATCTGCAGATATTATAACACTATTTAACAAGGTTACCTTTTCAAGACCAAGAGCAATACTGAGAAAATGAAAATAAAAGGATAATATATAAACAAGATATACTGGAAGGGGCTTTGTGTTTGAGATAAAAGAGATAAAAAAAGAATAAAATGTGTGGAATTCTAATGATTTCATATACTCTATTTAGGAACACAAAGAGAAACATAAGTTGACTTTTGTTCATATTTTAAGTACAAAGTAAATGAAGAAACCTTTAAGTGAACCTGAATTGAAATACAATCAGTAGCCAGAAAAATACAAATCAAAATTGTCAGTAATTGTGGAATTTGTTCTCATTTAAAATCCCTGTCTTTGAGGGGAGGGTGTGGAGCTCTGCTTCCCTCTTGCAACCAGGGCCTGAAGAATGTTTTTGAAAGGCTCTTGACCTTCTGTACTGACCTAAAGCATGGACAGTATAGAAGAATACAATGGTTGGGAAAAGGGTGAAGGCAAAAGCCAGAAAGAATGGTGAGACAGGGAAGTACAGGTTAGAGAAGAAAGGAGAGCAAAAAAGGATATTAAAAATAAGGAGAGAGTAGAGAGAGAAGTGAGGGGGTAGTGAAGGGGAAGGAGAGCAACATGAAGACACGTTAAAGGAGAAGGATCAGCATTATGAGGAGTTCCTGGATGAGTCAGGATTCCTCTGTTCATTTCAAATCAGGACCAAACTACACACTTTTCTGATATTCATTTTCCCAAGTTCCTCCTTATTGACTGTGATTATAATAAACTAAAGAAACCTGAATTCTCTCCAACTTTCTAAAAAAATTACATAATGCTCCCTTTGAATCGTACCCATCTGGTTGCAGTTCAGGCACCATCAGAGTGGCCTCCTGCACTCTGGTAAGGGGGTTGCAGATAGAACCCATAACATAGATCTAACGTTTAATTCAGAAGAAAAGATGTTTGGGTTTTTAATGACAAGCAATGCCCTTCCAGTGACACCTTTACCTTCCCGTTTGCCCCACCATATATACAGGTGACACTTTACTGATGATATGACAAAATCCCAGGGTGAGCCAGGTTAATGACATCCAGTTTAGTGTCTGGGGCTTGCCACCAGGGTGAGGGCTCACCTTCCTCCTGTTCACCGGTTCATTCTCACACAAAAGACCTTGGCTTCGATACACAATTTTATTTCACTCCTTAGAAAACAGATTAGGGCAAAAGCCATTTTTTAAATGGAACTCAACCAGGATAGAGCCAAAGTAGTGAGATCTTGGTTGAGTCACATGTTAAAGGAATTGCAGAACTTTTCACCCCCCTCCCTACTAATGGTATTTCCTAAAAATAGTGTTATAATTTCTAAATACTGCCTTAAGTTTAATCTCAATAAATAATGTATAGGATGATGGATACCTCTCCAAGATTTCATCATCAAACCATACAGAGAAAGAAGGCAAAGAAAAGAGATGCACCATCAGGTGACAAACCCAGGTGGATGGGAGTAGATAGAAGTGAACTGGTGGGCAGGAATATAGGTAGAAGAATGGGCTTTATTTCTCCCTACTTAACAGATATTCAGTTAATATTTTCTTCTTTTTTCTGTGTTATAGATTTTAGGTTTCGTTTTGTTTTATATTTTACTTAATTGGAGGTATCAGTTAGTTAAATATTGGCAAACAGTATAACTAGAGTTTTCTCTTAAGGTATTTTAGCACTAACACGTTATTTAACAAACACTCTTTGCCTCAAAGCAGACTTTCTCCTTACTTATATAATTTCACTAATTTTGGATTTATTTATGTCTGTATAAGACCTTTCAGACTTCTTTTAGCCCAATTATTATAAGAGACTTCTGCTTTGAGATTTAAACATCTCCAACTACGTAAGTTGACTGGGCTGGATATGCGTGCAGCTGGCCAGGTGGCATTGGATCCTTGGGGAATTAGGTTGGGATCTTGGCTTACATATGTGTCTTTATGTCAAAATATGTGAAGTTGCAAAATTAAATGCTCTGGGGAAAAATTGGATTAACTTCAATTTGAAATTGTATGTGACTTTGTGAAGTTTAGATTACTAAGGGATATAGAAAGCAGTACAGTTTAATACATTATAAAAAATTTCAGTCTTGTTCTAGCTCAAGATTATAAGATATCTGATATCCATGTGATCTTTTGTTATTTTTCGCACCCTGTGTGATGTTGAGATTATAGGCAATCATTTTAATTCATGTTTAACTAAAGTTAAAACACATGTTTTATATTTATGTGAAAAAGCTAGAATTCCAAAAGGTTAGAAGACAAAATATATTTCTGTCACAATGGAATAGTTTTTGATAAAATAAAAAAGATTCTGAAATACAATACCAAAAACAAATTTTAAAAACTTAGCTTTATCCAATATTTGTTATTGTTATTATATTTACTGTCCCAGATAATGGCTTTGAGTGTAATCTGTTGAAATTCTATTCTTGAATTCTTCGTTTTGAATTTGCTGTAGTTTTATCTGGTGCTTTCAATGCAAGGTGTGTAGCAGATGCTCAGACTTAGGCATAATGCAATCTATTTTCACAGAAATTGTATATCCAGACATCCCATAATTCAGTTGAATTTCAGTGAAAAGGCAGTTACCAAAACCCAAGAGGAACTGTTAAAATGAACAGAGAGCACCTCTTAGCCTTTGCTGGCTGACATCGCCCGTCAGCTCGTGAAGCCAGCCCGTCTAATGAATCCAACCAAATACCCAAAGGGATGTACCAGCACGATTCGGAACTTTCTACTCTCATCTTTTCCTGGTGTGTAGAAACTGTCTACCAGCGCAGAGCCAAGAATTTCCTAAGATAAAATGTAGCCACCGAGGCTATGCTCTCCTTGTAAAGGCCAGATGACTAGTACAGGATGCACGTGATTTTTTGTGCAGTTATTTTGACCTTTCATTTAGTTACCATTTCCCATCTTCTTTCTAGAAACAATGTTGATTTTTTAAAATAAATCTTTTCTATAGATGCTATATTTTTTCAGGTAAAATCTGAATTATTTGAAAAATAATGTAGGAGTCCTTTTGAGATGACAATCTCATTATTAATCATCAGGAATGCTGCCACTTCAGAAAACATCAGAGGACAGAGTCCTAAGTGGATGCCGCCTCCCTCCAAGATTGTTGTGTTATTATTCTCATATAACTAAAATGGGAAAAAAAGAAGTATCTTACCTCAAAGTGACTGCAGGTTACACAATCAAGACCTAACATAGAGGAAAAGAAACCCATTCCTCCAATACAGCAACCATATTTTTTCCTAACTGTTAGCCCTCTCTCTAGAGAAACTGCCCATAATGTAAGGAGCAAAGAAGGAAATTTCCCAGTGGAATTGAGATAAATGTCTGCCACAGTAAAATTTACTTTTGTCCTCCCCCACCCTGGGAGTTGCTTGTATCACCTGAGTTCGTGAAATGCAAAGGCAACAAAAGATGAGGAACTATTTAGAGACCTTGAAGTGGGAGTCCCACCCTCTCTGCATCTTTAGCAGCTAAACACATACAAAATTAAGTAGCACTACATACCAACTAGGGAAAGCTGCCAACTAGTCTAACACATTAAGGGATGAAAATGAAGGATGTTCCAGAAAGATTGGCAGGGAGCAGAAACATTGCCCAATCCAGGAGCATACATTGATACTGATGTAGGGAGTCCAGGATATTTTCAATGTCCAAACAGGACCATTTCAAAGTAAAACTTAAAAGATACACTTTATTCTGATGACTAATGTGAGTCCAGTTAGTCTCCACATAGTGACTGCCTCCGTGGACTGACAGACCACAAAGAAGCTTAGAGAAGGCAGTAGACCTCCTTCGTAAGGTACAAGTCCTTGGCACACGGCGTCGTGAATACTCTGCCGCAGTAGACAGCATTTCCAGTGACACTATGGCCAATGCCTTAGTAAATAAGTTGTTGTGATAGGCATTACTAATAAAACACCACCTATAATTTTTCAGTGTTGATTGCCTCCCCAACCCCCTTTTGAACACTCTTGCAATGCATTATTCACACAGTATTAAGCCATCTTCTTAAACTGCAACTGACATAATTTCACTTCATTACCCAAAGGTTTCTTTTTGCATTAGAATAAAGGTCAACTGCTTAGTGAAATGCACAGAGATCTTTAGGTGTGGGCCTACTTGCCACTAGAGTGTCATCTTATATCATGATCATCAGCAACACCAGGCTCCGGACATATTAACCTTTGTTTTGTTTTGTTTTTTTAGAGCGAGAGGAAGGGAGAAGGGGGCGGGGAGAGAGAAACATTGAGAAAAATGTCAACCAGTTGCCTCCCCCATACACCCAGTTTGGGGATCAAACCTGCAACCTGGGTATGTGCCCTGACCTGGAATCAAACCTGGATCCCTTAGGTGCATGGAACTATGCTCAACGTACTGAGTACTCCAGCGAGGGCAAACTTTCTGTTTCCTAAACATAACACACTTACTTTGAATCTTGTTCTTTCCTCTCCTTGAAACGTTTTTCCCTGGATCTGCCTCTCCCTGACATTTTCTCATCTTTCGTAGTTTACAGTCCTCTCTTCAAAAGACATTCTTTCAGAGAATTCCCAGTAATCTGAAATTTATTAGTATAATTTGTGTATTTATACATAAATATATATATATATAAAATGCCTATTTGTCTAATCTGTTTCTAATCTATCTAAAACATATTTTCTCAAAGACTATGAGATATGCTACAGAAGAAGAAGAACATTCGCACTTTTGCTCACCAATATGTTACTGTTACCTGCCTGACACAGAAAATGCTACACACACATTTGCTGACGAATTTAATATACCCAACAAATTCATCTCAAAGTGTTTTTGGCATCACAATCTTATTTAACCCTCACTCCAATACAATGCAGTCAGCTGTGCAGGTATTATTTCTTGAGATGAGAATTTCATTATTAAGAGTCACGGATGCTCAGAGGGATTAAAGGATAGTACCTAAAATCATGCAGCTTGTTCTCCAGGAAAATCACAGTTAAAATCTGAGTCTTTTGACTCAGAATCCACTGTGCTTACTGCTTACTATACTCCACTGCTTTTCTCATTTTTGCCTCAAGCACTAATCATCTTTTTGAATTATCACTGCAAAACATCTGTTATTTCAATACTTATCAGCAGGTTATCAACATTGTAAGACATCCCAAGTAAGAACAGATCTTCTGTGGTCTAGCAGTTAGAGTATATAATATAGTGTGTATATATGTATACATATATGTGTGCATTTGTATGTGGGTATATGTGATATATTTATAAATGTATCTTTGCAGTTTGTGCTTATTAAAAGACTTACTTGAATTGATTTATTTATCAACAAAATCTTCATTTACATTGTTGAACTACTTGAAGATATTCCCCAATCATTGTAAGAAGAGCAATCATCATCATCATAATTCTGTTTTACATAACTCTACCAGGGTTCCATAAACTACGGCCCTCGGGCCACATGCAGCCCGCCAAGGACATTTATCTGGCCCGCCGGGTGCCGCTGCCTGTCCTGCTTAGCAGCCGACTTGTCCCGGGCCCGCAGTGTGCATAAGAATTTGTTCATAGTTTTTTTTTAAACTATATTACGGCCCTCCAACGGTCTGAGGGACAGTGAACTGGCCCCCTTTTTAAAAAGTTTGAGGACCCTGCGTCTATTCCACGTTACTCCCTTGAAAACTTGAACATGTGTATGCATTTAAATAATTTTGTTGTTGTTTTTTACATTGGACAGTGAAGGATTATTATGAAGAAAATATTTGATTGAAAAAATATGCTGATTAATCTGCTCTTTCAACATGTCTTCCAAACAAGTTATTTTAAATGATTTTCATTTTCAGACTATTTTCTAGTTACATAAAGGGGTTCATTTATGTTTAACTTTGGCTAGGTGTATAAACATTCTAGCTGACCTTCATTAGAAGTTCCTGACTCATGTTGCATGCTCTTAACTAGAGTATTTGGAAGGATAAAAATTTATTGTCTTTTCCTCATGTGATCCAGAGAAAGGCTTTGAGTCTCTAGCACTAAGTCAATAAAGTCTGGCACTAGAGCAGATGATTTAGATACTAATGTTCTAGTATTCCTTAAATAATAAATAATTTACATAGATAGATCCCCTCCTCCCACCCCATGGCGATTTCAACCTGAAGGGGAAAGGAAGACATGACTAAATTTTCCCAGCTTTGGGGAAAAGAATATTCCTCAACCATTCCCCTAAATCTCAAAGAGTATGCATATGAGCACATCTTCCATTGAAGCCTGATCCTGAACCCGAAGAGGTCTTGATTCTAGACCACCATTTCTTTACCAAAAAAGCAAGTTAACCAACCACTAATTACAATTTGGCTGAAGTTCATTTGCAACAATCCTCTGGCTATCTTAAAACTTTGCACTCCAGATTTCTCTGCCTTAAAGAAGAATCACTTCAGGGGCCACTTAGGGACTTCCTGGTGAGCTACAGTGAGAGACATACTTGTGGTCAAAGGTGTCTATCCCTTGTTTACCGACACTGAACTCAACTGAGTGAGAATGCGATTTGAGGATAATCATTAAGTACATATTTGAATAGAAAAAAATATAAGGGAATACATCAAGATATTAATAGTGGATTTATGTGGATGGTGGTACTCCATGATAGTGCATGGTGAAAAGGTCATTTCAGAGACTCATGTGGTGAGGCTCTTGGTCAGGTATCTGCCTTGGAATAATAGTACAGTGGTGAGTTTTGGGAAACCTCAGAGGGAGATGGCTGGCAGAAAATAAGAAGTACTGGCAGATGATGAACTGGTATGGTAAATACACTTAGGGGCAAGGATAGATAAAGTAATAAATAGACTTTAAAATGTGGTTATGGCCATTGATATGACCTGTTTTCCATTTATGCCTAATCCCTACATGCACAGTAACAATTATGTCTGGCAATAAACGTATGCAAACTTAACCATGTTTTATGTTCTCTTTGAATGGTACGGTGATCTTTACAAAGAGGCTTCTGGGCCTTTTAATTTGTCACTTATGTAGCCCAGTAACTACTAGAAAGCTAAAAACATCAGAGGGAAACAGCACATATATTTGTCAAGTGAATACCTCACTGCTTAAGAGCATTGTATCATGCTGGATAAAACAGATTGGCTGCTCCCAAAACATCTGGTAAGCTAATTTTTGTAAAGCTAGCTACCTTGGGGAAATACCCTGCAGAGCAGAAATGTTACCCTCCCTGTCCTCATGATGTAGGTAATCGTGATAAAGGAGTCCAGGAGAGCTGCCCCACACCTTCCAGCACTGCCCAGTGCAGACAGGCCTTCATATATTTCTCAAATTATCATGCATTTAACGGCAGATCCCTGCTACAAACATAAAAGTGAATATAATTTTAATGCCATAAATGTCACTCAGATTTTTGAGATGTTCACCATAAATCTCATAGTTTATAATCTGGAGAGAACCTAAACTCAACCTTGGAAACAAATGACTGCTGGAAGGGGCTTACAAGCATGGAACCCATATAAGGGGCAAATGGCTAATATAGCTGAGATTTATTGCTGACAGCTGTTCTTTCTTCTAAAGCTGCACAGTTGGTGCAGAATATTAAAACTGACGTCCCAAGTGAGTTCTAAAAACACAAATCTATTTTTTTTTGTCTCAGCCTATATCCTCCATTTTGAAAATTTTAAAAGGTAAACCCCAGATAATTCTTATGTCAACCATCTCTTTATGCATTTTGGAACAAACGAAATTGTTTGCAAAAACAAACAAACAAAAAGAAGCCAAAAATATTGTATTGGTTATTGAAGGGGCTATCTCCACCTTCAAATTATTTTATATTGGGAGGTACACATTATGTGCATTGTATAACATGACTTCTTTGAGAGAAATTTGCTCAGAGAGTATTGACTGTGTACAAGGGAATTGCCGAGGGATAAAATTGATATTCAAAAAATTTATTATCACATATATTGGATCACCATTTTAATGTCCTATGCCAGAGATGCATGTCCCAATAAATAAAATAAATTGCTTAATATACTGGGGTGTTATTTCTCAGAGCTAAAGCTGGAAATTACAAAGTCATCTGTTTTTCATTCTCACCTCTCAACAAATTGTTTCCTTTTATGAAAGAAACATTTTTCTATTTTTTGTGCAAGTGAATGTGTTTCCTTAAAAATGTCTGTGTTGAGTTGTTAGAAAACTACAATAAATATGTTTTACTGGTTGATATATATGCTCATAGACCAATACAATAAAATCATATTGAACTGGAAATTGAATCTATTAAATGAACTTTTCTGTGCCATAATATGTTCTTATCCTCAAAATTGAAGATATTTATATGAGTTGTCAGGTTTTTCCAGGGACTAATTTGGGTAATTCAGTTATGATTTAGTGACAGCAATAGTTTATAAAGCGTACGCTTGAGTCCATAAAGAGTTAATAAAGCTTGCTACCATACAGTATATACTTACCAAGAGTAGCTAAATACCTAACGGATCTGGCAAGCTGTGTAAGAATATAGACGCTTAAGCCATAGCCATATGCTAACACCTTTTTATTGCAATGTGAAATGGCCTTGTATCATTTAGGAAAGTGTGTCCATTCTTGAAGAATTCATTAAGCAGTAGCTGACTTCTCCATAAAGTTTCCACCTCCCAAAGTAGCATATTTAGGCTCTGTTCTCCATTGAAAAATATTAACTGTGAAATTTCATGTGTAAGCAGTAAATTATCAGGACTACACAGTGGACCAATTTTAGAAATAGCTAATCAAAGCCAATAAATTTCCCATTTGGGTGTAAGTGTGTAGCGGTGAGATCTAATAAGGGCTGTTGATAGACATTCACTGTCCCAATTTTCTGCTTCATCAGAGCGCGTAACTGAAGTGAAGACTGACATCTTCGTCACCAGTTTCGGACCGGTTTCAGACCACGATATGGTGAGTGACACTGCATTTTTTTTTTTTTTTGCTCTCTTGGGATGTTTTCTAAATTTACTTTTGAAAGAAAAATATATACTAAGTATTTAGGGAACAACTTGAAATAACTTGACTATAGCTTTGTGTCTATGTGCATAATATATAATATAAAATGTATACATAATATTTACATAATAGAAAATACCCATTTACTTCTCTGGCCAAGACTATTTATGATTATCAATCACTGCAGCCTTCTTTATTTCCATCCCTGAAGTGACAGCCTTGCCTTGGTTTATGTTCTGTAATCCAAATAGTGTGAGTGTAAGTTATCTTCCATTTCAGTTAGGAGGATTCTAGGTTTCTGAGTAGCCAGCAATATTATAGCCATAAATATTGCCATTTCTGAACTTTTTGGCTAAAAAGGGGAAATGAATATAAAATCTTAATGCATATTTGACCAGAATTAGACAGAGAAATAGTTAAAATATACTAGTAAGAAATATTTTGTTTCATTACAAAAGGCATTCATTAAATTGTTATCAAGAGTGTGAATAAAATGAATGCATACCTGTTCTTTCTTTTCCCAACCCCAATGTTTAACATGCATTTCTCTTCCATCTGATGGGCACTGGTGCACCATAGAGCTCTGCAGGTATTAAATAATGTTTCCAAAGTCCTAACAGCCAAGCTCCTATGTAAGCAAAAAAAAAAAAAAAAAAAAAAAGTCACAAAGAGGCCATGAAGATACATCATTATGAACATTTCCAAGATCTATTAATTGAATATTATCTTTGAAATGCCATATTAATGTAAAAGTCCTGACTCCATAGTAACTCAGATGACTCAGAATAAAAGTTATAGAAAATATCAACTGAGACCAGCATTTCCCAAAGTGTGAAACTTACAGTGCACCCACGTTGGCAGAGTAAAAGCTCTGACAAGTCCTGCAGTAAGGAAACTGCTTAAAGTCATATAATCTAGTATCTTCCAATTGTATTTACCTTAAATCCTTTTTCTTCATGTAATACCTGTTGACAGTCTATAGACCTAATGCTCTGTGAGTCAAACACTGGGAGATGCGGACTCAGGATAATTTAGATCTTAAAACAGGTTATGAAATGTACCAACTGTTGCAAATTAGGGTCAGTGGAGCACATGAGAGACAGCAGAGTGGTGGGTGACAATAAGATTTCTGAACCAGAATGTCTGGGTTCATGATCCCAGCTCCTCCACTTATAAGGATAGTTCCTTGGGTAATATATTTCTGCCTCAGTTTCTTCATGTGTAAGAGGGAAGTAATAATAATAATACCTCATGGGGTTATCACAAGTGTTAAGTGAATTAATACATGAAAAGCACTTAAAATTCTTGGTGTATAAAAAGCACTAAACAAATGTCAGCCATTATTACTCTGGAAGAAACAGAAATATAAAAGCTAGCCATAATTGTGGACTTGTTACTCCAGCAAAACATTTTGCCACTGTGGTCAGTCTGTAGACCGCTTGTTGAAATACTGTGTGATACAGTAATTGCTATATTGATTGCTCTCTGAGGACCTATTGTGATTCTTCCAGGTGGGAACGCCATCTTCACACAACACCATTCTCTCATGCTACTTTTCTAACTAAGAAGATTTCATAGATCTCAGTCATGTTTAAGGTCAAATTTAAACTCCTCTGCTTGTATTCCATACTATCCATAAATGATTTTACTAACATGTCCCCACTTGTTCTACATATTGATTATTTAATCATTTGTGTGAGACAAATACAACGTGGGGGTTAGCAGGACTGGCTCTAGGATTCAGGCTGGTTGAATGCAAATCTCCTCACTATCAACAGCATGACCTTGGGCAAATCACTTAAACTTATAGTGGGTATGTTATTATTATTACCTATTATTATAAGACTAGAGGCCCAGTGCACGAAATTCTTACATGGGGAGGTGTCCCTCAGCCCAACCTGCACCCTCTCCAATCTGCATCCCTCTCACAATCCAGGACTGCTGGCTCCCAACTGCTCGCCTGCCTGCCTTCCTGATTGCCCCTAACCGCTTCTGCCTGCCAGCCTGATCAACCCCTAACCACTCCCCTGCCAACCTGATTGATGCCTAACTGCTCCCTTGCCAGCCTGTTTGCCCCTAACTGCCCTCCCCTGCAGGCCTGGTCACCCCTAAATGCCCTCCCCTGCAGACCTGGTCACCCCTAACTGCCCTCCCCTGTAGGCCTGGTCCCCCCCAACTGCTCTCCCCTGCAGGCCTGGTCACTCCTAACTGCCCTCCCCTGCAGGCCTGGTCCCCCCCAACTGCTCTCCCTTGCAGGACTGGGTCCCGCCCAACTGCCTTTCCCTGCAGGCCTGGTCGCCCCCAACTTCCCTCCTCTGCCGGCTTGGTCACACCTAACTGCCCTCCCCTGCAGGCTTGATTGCCCCCAACTGCCCTAGCTTGCAGGCCTGGTCCCTCCCAACTGCCCTCCCCTGCTGGCCATCTTGTGTCCACATGGGGGCAGCCATCTTGTGTGTTAGAGTGATGGTCAATCTGCATATTACTCTTTTATTAAATAGGATAGAGGCCTGGTGCATGGGTGGGGGCCAGCTGGTTTGCCCTGAAGGGTGTCCTGGATAAGGTTGGGGGTTCCCTTGGGCTGTGGGGTGGCCTGGGCGAGGGGCCTGTGGTGGTTTTCAGGCCGGCCATGCCCCCTGGCGACCCAAGCAGAGGCCCTGGTATCTGGGGTTTATTTATCTTCTACAATTGAAACTTTGTAGCCTGGAGCGGAGCCAAGCCTTCTGCTTGCTCTGTGGCGGCAGCCATTTCTATTGGGATTTATGTATCTTCTATAATTAAAACTTTGTATCCTTAAGCGGAGGCCTGGGCTGGCCAGGGTGTGCGGAAAGCTTGGCTTCCTCCATCGCTGGGGCAACCCTAGCCTCCTGCTCTCTCCAGCTCCGTGGCTGCCGCCATTTCTGTTTGGATTTATGTATCTTCTATCATTGAAACTTTGTAGCCTTAAGCGGAGGCCTAGGCCGGCAAGGGCAGGCGGAAAGCTTGGCTTCCTCCATTGCTGGGGAGACCCAAGCCTCCCTCCTGCTCTCTGTGACCATAGCCATTTTGGTTGGGTTTATTTGCATATTCGCCCCTGATTGGCTTGTGGGCGTGGCTTGTGGGCATGGCTTGTGGGTGTAGCGGAGTGATGGTTAATTTGCATATTACTCTTTTATTAGATAGGATTGTTAGGATTTTTTAAAATAAATCTTTATTGTTCAGATTGTTAGGAATTTTAAATGAGATACGCAACTGAAGTGTCTACTGATAGTACTCAATAAATAATAATTATTATTTTTGCCTCTGAACTCCTTATGTACCCTACATGGAAATTTCCTCTATTCTATACCCATCTAAATCCTGTATTTCCACAAAGGCCCAAATCAAGACCCAAATGCTTTATGAAAAAAAATGTTTTAATTAATCCAATATCAAAATAACTTTCCTTTTCAGCATTTTAATTACATTTACTGACTGTAAAATACAATTTAACCTCACATAGAGCACTGCTTTGTAGAGTTATTTTTCTTATAAAATGTCTTATTTTCCTAAAGTGATGCAAAACTACTAAAGATACAGTTTCACATTCCTCACAGTATCAGTGTGCTGCTAGCTTACCAAAAGTGTTGAATTATTACTTAATTGGAATAGGTTTAAAAGTATATATTATCTTTAAAAATTAAGGTCTCAAAGGACTTAATAAATATCACCATTTTCCCAACTTGAGTTCTGAATCTTTTGAGAAATAAGACAATGAGTAAGGGATATGAAATATGACAAAATCACCTTTATTACTAACAATGCTATTGCAGAAGGTGGCTTTTATCTGCTGAAAAGAGGGTTTTCTGAGAGTAAACCCCAGGACCAGCCAGATTAACCCACCTAGTCAACAGGCAGTGTTGGCCTCCCTCTGCTGGGGTATAGACTGTCCATGTGAACTTTCTAGCATAGAGATGCACAGAAAACTTTGTGAGTCTTATGAACAGTCACCATCCAAAATGGAAAATTCAAGAGGAAGAGGCTATGATTGGCAAGATTGATTTTTCCTTCCGAATTCACCCATCAAATTAAATTAGTTCTCTTTCCTCCCCTCCCCAAATAGAATAGTATTAGGGAATGGAGAGCATTCAAATGATTTATACTGGATCTGTGCTCTTCTGATCAATGGAAACATCAAGAGAGGAAGTGAAACATTACAGACATCATCCTCAGGCAATAATCCTATCTAATAAAAGAGTAATATGCAGATTGACCATCACTCCAACACATAAGATGGCTGCCCCCATGTGGACACAAGATGGCCACCACAAGATGGCCAGCAGGGGAGGGCTGTTGGGAGGGACCAGGTCTGCAAGGGAGGGCAGTTGTGGGCAATCAGGCCAGCAGGGGAGGGCAGTTGGGAGGGACCAGGCCTGCAAGGGAGGGCAGTTGGGGGCGATCAAGCCTACAGGGGAGAGCAGTTAGGGGTGACCGAGCCTGCAGGAAAGGGCAGTTGGGGGGGATCCAGTCCTGCAAGAGAGAGCAGTTGGGGGGGACCAAGCCTGCAGGGGAGGGCAGTTAGGGGTGACCAGGCCTGCAGGGGAGGGCAGTTAGGGGTGACCAGGCCTGCAGGGGAGGGCAGTTAGGGGCAAACAGGCTGGCAAGGGAGCAGTTAGGCATCAATCAGGCTGGCAGGGGAGTGGTTAGGGGGTGATCAGGCTGGCAGGCAGAAGCGGTTAGGAGTAATCAGGAAGGCAGGCAGGCGAGCAGTTGGGAGCTAGCAGTCCTGGGCTGTGAGAGGGATATCCGACGGCCCATTTAGGCAGTCGGACATCCTTCATGGGCAGTCAGACATCCCTCATGGTGTCCCAGATTGGAGATGGTGAAGACTGGGCTGAGGGACATCCTCCCCACCTCTGCACCTGTGCACAAATTTCGTGCACCGGGCCTCTAGTTAATAATAATAATAATAATAATAATAATAATAATAAATGGCTATTCTTTCTCCAGCTCCTCGTATGATGCCTAACAAAGAGTAGATGCTCAATAGGTGTTGTAAAGACATAGTAATGAATAAAGCCCTAGGGAATCAAAAACTTTCCTCTTGAAAAATAGTTGGCATGCCTTTGAGTTATTGCTTCAGATTAACTGTGACTTAAGGAACCAATGATATCTATTTTTTGGTCTTAGACCAGAGGTACACAGTAGGGTTTTTTTTTTTAATATATTTTATTGATTTTTCACAGAGAGGAAGAGAGAGGGATAGAGAGTCAGAAACATCGATGAGAGAGAAACATTGATCAGCTGCCTCCTGCACACCTCCCACTGGGGATGTGCCCGCAACCAAGGTACATGCCCTTGACCGGAATCGAACCCGGGACCCTTCAGTCCGCAGGCCGACGCTCTATCCACTGAGCCAAACCTGTCAGGGCCACAGTAGGGTTTTTAATAAACCATTAGCCCCATGATTATCATAAATTACTTTCCAAGCCTGGCCTTTGGTCAAATATTAGATAGGAAGAAGGGGAAGAGAGTCTAGGCCACTGATACTCCCTATTGCCTAAATACCTGGAGCCGCACAACGTTTGAATTGTTCTGTAACCACACTAGCCATAGGTCTGCAACTGATCTGCTAAGTTGCTAGTGGAGATGGTACCCGGCCACGTTGAGAAGATTAATCATGTAAATCATGTTATAGTAGAATTATGCATAAGACAGAGCAGCATGATTTAGAAACTGTCAGAATTAGAAGGCAGAATGACAAAGCTATTTTTAAGACAGGAAAAGCTTCCTAGTTTTTAAAGTGGGAACTGATGAAGTATCTAATTAATAATAGCCATTATGACACTCAACATTATTGGATACTTACGATATGGTAGGCACCATGCTAAAGGTTTTATAGACCATATCTCATCTAATTCTTATTTTAGGTAAGTATTTTAATATTTTAGCTAAGTATTCTTATTATCCACATTTTCCAAAGGAGGAAAGTGACCCAGCTAGGGAGCAACTTGACCTCAGACTGTCTGTCCCTAGAGGCTCCACAGCTCCCTAAGCATCTGACTTCAACTGGAATAGAAAACAAAATTAGGACAACTCCTTAACTTTGTTTTAAAAACCATTAATTAGCAATCAAACAGCACATTCTCAGGGCACTAGGTTCTGACAGAAATATCCAGGCAGCACAGCCACAGAGCCCTGCTTTCCACGGTGCTTACAATGTAGTACGCCAAAGCACACACAGATGGTCATAAATGGTGCAAGCGGGAACACTTCATTACAGTACTTATTTAGGAACACAAGACGTTTTGCCCAGTCTTCAGAACAAGCCTTACATTTTTGAGGGACCTACTCTGTTGAACAAGGTAACTTGGAGAGACCTTTCACCTGAGTGGCGGGGGCTGGAACTGTGATCCCTGAACAAATTCTTCACCACTGCTTCCTATTTGTTCAGACAACCTTCTGTGGAGTCCTCTCTTTTGCCTCTGTCCTCACTTTGCTTGGTTATGATTACCTTCTTGTTTTCCGCCCTAACACCATTTCAAAGAAATAGCAATTTTTCATTCCCAGCTACATAAAAATCCATTATAAATATATGTTCATAAAAAATAATAAAGTAGGAGACGTATAATAACTTCTAACATTTACTGAGAGCTTCCTAGGTTCCAGACAAACTGTTTACTCACAGTAACTAACTTATCAAAAGAGCAAGTGAAAACAAGTGCTGCTGTCATCCTTATTATTGATTGGGAAACCAAGGTTTAGAGAAGGTAAGAAAATGGCCTAAGGCCTTTCAGCGGGCACAGACAATTCAGCTCTAGTTAGCAGGTTTAGCATTTATTTCTGTAACCGTTATAGTATGGCTCTGCCCTCTCCGTCCTCTTGTTACAGTTTCCGGAAGAAGGGGTGCTGGCCTAACTTGGCCTAATGAACTGTTACTGGGGGCAAGGTCATGCTCTACAAGGTGCTGCTGGCATCACCTGCTGCTACCATGTCAGTACTGCAGGGGCAGTTCTCAGGACACAGGAGACCAAATATTGACCCTCGAGTAGGCAGGAGCTGATCTTTATCAACTCCTCTTATTTCAGTTTTCATTTTCACTTCTAACAGAGGAGAAATAGAAATGAAAACGTATCCAATTAATTTTGCTACGTGTGTGTGTCTGTGTGTGTGTGTGTGTGTGTGTGTGTGACCAGTACAACATTTGAAAAGAGAGTATCTTAAATGAACTTGGGGATTTCATTGTCTGTTATTAGCACAGGTAAGTAAAGCTGGCGGTAAACATGATATCCATGTAAATGTGAGAATTTTTTCAAGACTTATTTTAGAAATCACTGACTTTGGTATAGATCTTGTCAAAGATTTGATAACAAATATATTTTCAGTTTATTCTACATTAACATTTATCTTCAAAAATATCCTTGGAGCAAGCAAACAAATGAACCCAGTTTTTAGATTCATGAGGACTTGGACAGTTTACATATCACATCCTTGGAACTTTCATTTACAAGTGGCCATTCCCTCTACTGTTGACTAGGCTAAAGTAGTTCAGTTGGACAGAGAAGAGAGTATATGTGGCTGATTACTGAGTAATGACAATATCATCATGATCTCATAAACTGGCCTGTTGTCCAGAGAAGAGGACATACACAGCCCAGAGTAAATGCACCCACAGCTCACTCCCCTTCTCTCCCCCGTTCCCGCTAGCACTGCTACTTTGTATCACTTCCTGATGGAATGAATCTGCAGGCTCCCTGGCCATTTCTCTCCTCACCAAAGAGACCATTGTATGACCACCCTATTCCTCCAAGAGTTTTTCTTACAGCATCCAAATCAAACCATTTCTCCTCTGCTGAATTTAACAGATGCTTAAACAAATGTTTCTTGGTGAGTAAATTCCTATCTCATGCATCTTAGTGCCTTCATCTGATACTGCCAGACACAGAAAAACCCAGCCATCAAACAAGGTAACTTCCCTTGTCTACAAAGATAGACTAGCATCATGTTACACTTTTTGTTTCAATCAGAATTTCACACTATGCTTAGTGCATTGTAAACTACCCAATATAAAGTGATCAGTAAAGGCCCAGCAGAGCCAACGGTGCACCAAGAATGAACCTTCAGGCTTTACCCAATCTTGCTTAAAGTCTGAGAAAGAGACAGGTAGTTAAATTCATGCACAAAATGCCTAGACACGGACATTAGTTTGCAAGTTGAAAAGTTGGTGTGGATGTGACTTAAAAAAACAACAGAAGCAGCTTTCTGATGCATCAGAGTTAAGTAAATGTAGGACGATGTCTTCAAGTTAACCTTCCGTCTAGTTTGGAGCATGCTAAGATTAATGGAGAATCCAGTCATCTTTATTTCAAACCATTGAGTTCCAAATTTAGTGTCAGTGTAGCAAATCCTGCAAGGAAGATGGATATTACCATTTTCAATTTTAGAAGCCGGTAAGTCACATTGCTTGTATTCAGATTAGCAGATGTTTGTCTCTGGGTATTGCCATAAGGAAAGCTGTGTTTATTCAAATAGACAGAGTCCCTGGCTGTGAATGATGATGAGCTTCACACATTTCTCATGTGTCCTATACACACATACACTCACAAATGCACACACACACACACCCATATTCTGTATTCTTTGTTTCTTCAGAAAAGATCCAAATTATCAGCAAAACAGATTCCTTATTTTCATATTCATCTTCATTGTGTAGAGTTGAAAGTGTACATACATTATCTATGATAAAAAATGTTCAATTTAGCAAAAAACGGAGATAGGATTGTTACACTCACATTGGAATCATGAATGATTTGGGATTGAGTGTGAGGTCTCCAGACACCATGAGGGACCTCCAAAACACTGTGCTTTATCTTTATAATTGGAATTGTCTCATTAAAAAGTGTTCTTATATGTAATAACTTCTAACATGACTTCCATTTTTATTTGCAAGATATTCTATCTCTTCAGGTGCTGGTGTAGTGGAGGTGGGTTGGGGGCAGGGTGTTATTTTCATTTATCTTAGGAGATAACTAGATCCAAGAAATATTTCAGAAAATGATTATGCCAACCCGTGATTCACCTGACATTGACATGTACAGGCCACCACAAGTTTACTTCTAGAAACATCACTGAGCTCATATTTTACTTCTAAAGTTGCAAAAATTATGCATTGTCAATGTAAGCTATTTGCATTGCAAATTACAGCACAGTAAACTCTTTGCCATTTTCCATAATTACCTAGGAATATACCATAGATGTATTTTTCCGTCAAAGCTGGAAGGATGAAAGATTAAAATTTAAAGGGCCCATGACAGTTCTCCGGTTAAATAACCTAATGGCAAGCAAGATCTGGACTCCAGATACCTTTTTTCACAACGGGAAGAAGTCGGTGGCGCACAACATGACCATGCCCAACAAGCTCCTGAGGATCACGGAGGACGGTACCTTGCTGTACACCATGAGGTAAGGAGGACCGTGTCCCTTTGGGAATCTTCCTGTCCTTCCTTTTTTCCGTGGGTAGGTGATCATCAAGCTGATAGGCAATGGTAGGATATCTGGTTTCATTTTTCCCCTATTATTCAACTTCAATAATTACTCAACTATGAGAAATAAGCTAGCTACACTATTACACAAGTATTAAGTGTTATGTAAAATGACTAGGTAAAATAAAAAAGTGTTTACAATACTAGTATATATTAAGTAATTCAGTGCATTTCTCCCACATGCTCTAGTGCAATATGAGTAACTTCCTTTCCCTACAATTAACTTCATACATTCCTGCATTCCAATAAGGTCTAGATCAAATTTCTAAAAGCCACCTCAAGGTGTAAGTATGGAAATCTTTCTAATTATGAAGAAGGGCAAAACACAAAGGAAGGTTCAAAATTCTTAGAAATGATAGGTTCATGTGGAAGTATACATTTTGAAGGGGGATATGAATTCACAATGATATTGTTAGTTAGATTAAGAATATAGATATTTTAAATGTTGCTTAAATTGAAGAGTAGTATATATTTATGCTTTATAAACATTCCCCACAATTTGAGATTACCAGAGAGCCTAGCATCTAGATACCAATCATTTATTTATGGCTGAATGAAGGAAACATGACTCAAATAAAACTTTGAACATTTTTAAGAAAATAGAAATATTTTTAAATACTTATATATGTTTAAGACTAATTTTTAAGGGAAATAGCTGTTTCATACCCAGTTGACTTGTTAAAATGTTGTTTTTGTAGATCTGGCCAGCACTTGGTAATTCAGACCATACAATTATTCCTTTGGTATGGAAAGACAAGCAAAATCCTAGACTTGGAGAATTCTGTTTAGCATGGAAATAGAGTGATATTTTGCCTTTGGAGAGAGCTCCCAGAATTCCTAGCTTCATATTTTTAATATTCAAATAAATACTAAATATTCAAATAAAATATTCAAATATAAAAGACAGAAAAATGCTTCAAGAACCACTTTAGATGTGAGACTCAACTAGTATAAGTATAATAGGACTTAAAAAATGAAAAATCAAAAAAGAGAGAAAATAGAGGATCAGATACAGGTGTGTTGAGACCTTTCCAGATCATGCAAGCAGGATCTGTTGATATTTGAAATTTGAAATAATCTACCTTGTAGCTGCCCAGATGGCAATGTCTATAATGTCTGGCCTTCCTTTTGCTCATTTCCTAGTATTAATAACTAGCTAATTACAATAGTATCAGTATGGATAAATATATTTTCTAAAGATCGTGTGAGGAATTGGGCCATAAATTCCCTCAAAATTCCACCAGAGGAGAGCAAAATTATTTCAGCAAATTCCTTTCTTAAGTACTCTTTTTAAAGCGTGAATGGAATTCACATTCCCAGGAGATATGGACTAAAGGGAAGCACAGCATCATCCTGGCTTCAGTTAGGCAGTGGTTTCTTAAATAAAACAATGGTTGTGATATAGTGAGATCACATGTTCACTCTACAAAACACTTATGTTAATCTCAAGTACACAAAGCCTGAGGACACAGTTCTTGTTTCGCTTATTCCTTTGATTTATACATTTGATGCTATTTTAGAGGAGGCAGTAGGGAGAACTGCTCATTGGAAAGGAGAAATTCTTTTTTTTCCTTTCTATCCATGAATTCTTCTTAACCAAGGATGAATTGGTAAATTTGCAAGTATTTATTTGCTTACATCCAGTCTCATCCTTGAAGGATTTAATGTTGCTAGGTGGATTATTGATGATACTTGTTTTGGAAAACATTAGCAATGCTTGTCCAATCATACAGAATCAGGTGTCACCTACTTTCTCAAAACAAACAAAAATGGAAAAAAATCATCATAATTATAAATAATTCTTTTTAGATCATTTGATTACTAACGGCTCAATATAATGCTACAGTTTGTGCCTGTCTCCCTGCTTTGTTAATATATTTGCTAATATATTTGTTAATGTATTATAGGTAATAATATCACATTTGTATGTATCAGGAAGTATCTAACCTGTAGGACTCTTCTTTGTGTCCCATATTTTCCCTGAAATGATAAGGCTGACAGTGAGAGCTGAATGCCCAATGCATCTGGAGGACTTCCCTATGGATGCCCATGCCTGCCCACTAAAATTTGGAAGCTGTGAGTACATTTATTCTCATTTTTAATTTTTTTTTATGAGAGGGCTAAGTCTTTACATAAGCGAGAGAACTCTAATTAGTTAAGTTTATTAGATCTATAAAAAGCATCAAGAAAGTTTAAATAGTGAATTGCTGCAATGCATTATAAAAGTAATAATCTTCTTTTATATTTTTATTAATTTCAGGGAGGAAGGGAGAGGGAGAGAGAGATAGAAACATCAATAATCAGCTGCCTCCTGCACGCCCCACACTGGGGATCAAGCCCACAACCCGGGCATGTACCCTGACTGGCAATCGCACCTCAACATCTGGGTTCATAGGTCAACACTCAACCACTGAGCCACACCTATCTACACTAATAAAAGAGAATCATGCAAATTGATCGTACCTGCACTACGCCTACCAACCAATCAGAGCGAGTATGCAAATTAACCCAACAAAGATGGTGGCAGCCTCAGAGCTGGAGTGAGCAGGAGGCTTGGGTTGCCCCCGGCGATGGAGGAAGCCAAGCTTCCTGCCAGCCCTGGCTGGCCCTGGCCTCTGCTCAAGTCTACAAAGTTTCAATTATAGAAGATAAATAAATCCCAACAAAGATGGTGGAAGCCACGGAACTGGAGTGAGCAGGAGGCTTGGGTTACCCCCAGTGATGGAGGAAGCCAAGCTTCCTGCCTGCCCTGGCCAGCCCTGGCCTCCACTCAAGGCTACAAAGTTTCAATTATAGAAGATAAATAAATCCAAGATACCTGCTTCCAGCTGGCCCTGGCCTCCACTCAAGGAGGTGCAGAAAAAAAGAAAAGAAAAAAAGGAGGGGCTGGGAGCTTGGGTTGCCAGGGGGCCTGGCCAGCCTGCAAACAGCCATCAGCCCCTCACCCAGGCTGGCCACACCCCCATGGGGTAAGGGTTCCCACTGGGGGGCTTGACCAGCCTGCAAGCAGCCATCAGCCCCTCACCCAGGCTGGCCAGGCACCCCAGCGGGGACCCCCACCCTGTAGGGGGTGTGGCCAGCTTGAAAACAGCCCTCAGCCCCTCCCCCAGGCTGGCCATGCCCCCCCCTCTCCACCCCCAGCAGAGACCCTCAGCCCATGGGGGCATGGCCAGCCTGCAAACCACCTCAGGCCCCTCACCCAGGCTGACCCATGCCCCAAGGGAACCCCCACCCTGATCCAGGACACCCTTCAGGGCAAACCAGCCGGCCTCCACCCGTGCACCAGGCCTCTATCTATACTAATAAAAGGGTGATATGCTAATTAGACTGGGAGACCTTTCAGGAGACCTTCCTGACGTTCTTCTGGACAAAGCCATGGTGGCGGACCCAAGGTAGAGGCGGTCACAGGCCAAGAGGGGAGGGCAGTTGTGGATGATCAGGCCAGGATGCGATGGCAGTTGTGGGTGATCAGGCTGTGGGGGGTGGGGCCATTGGGGGTAAGCAGACCAGCAGGGGGGCCAGTTGGGGGCAAGCAGGCTGTCAGTGGGGGTCAGTTGGTGTGATCAGGACAGCAGGGGGGGCAGTTTGGAGTGAGCAGGATAGCAGGGGGGAAGTTGGGGGCAAGCAGGCCAGTGGGGAGGGAAGGAGGGGGCGAGTAGGCCAGCCAGGGGGGCAGTTGGGGGTGAGCAGGCTGGCAGGGGAGGCAGTTGGGGGCAAGCACACTGGCATGGGGGGCAGTTGGGGGAAATCAGGCTGGTGGGGTGGGGCATTTGGGGGCGAGCAGGCCAGCAGGCAGAATGGTTAGGGTCATTCAGGCAGGCAGGCAGGCAGGCAGGTGAGCGGTTAGGAGCCAACAGTTCCGGATTGTGAGAGGGATGTCTGACTGCCGGTTTAGGCCCGATCCCTGTAAACCAGCAGTAGGACATCCTTCGAGGGGTCCCAGATTGGAGAGGGTGCACGCCAGGCTGAGGGACACCACCACCCCCCACTAATAAGTAATAATCTTGGACTGCACTTTTTAATGTTATTTGAGAAAGGACTTATTTTCTATCTACTGGACTAGAAAGTATGGATTTAACTATTTAGAGGAAAATTCTATTTCTGTTGAAGTTGTATTCACAGAAAAACAACTGGAGTATGGATGCTTGAACCAAATAGATAACATTTCTTTCCAATAAATGGAGATGATTGTGTTTCTTTTCTATCATTACTGACATTTGTTTGACCTTAAGAATAAATCAGCTTGTTTATCATATGGAAATACTGGTAGTTGACAAAGGACAACAATTAGCTGTTTCCTAATAATTAAGCTTACACCTAAAAGATGCAGCCGGGAAAAAATGTACCCTGATCAAAGTCTTCAGGATGTTATAGGTCTGTTTGCATACTGCATAAAACTTAGGTATATATTAATGCTTTTGAAGGTCTCATAGATTAATCTCTTTCATAATAATTTTCTGGGTTTCTGCTACTAAATATGAGGGCACACATTAGAGGAGCCAAGAGAACTGTGGCCCCAGAGCCAGGTTCTCTGGTCTTCCTCTACCCTTCTGCTTTTGACCAGTGTGTGGGCAGAAAGTGTGTGGGAACAATGCACTCCTGGTTTCCTGCAGGGGAGGTACATACAAGGACTGAGTCAACTCCTGGACTTACCTAACCAGCTGTCTGTTCTCTCTAGACAAGCAATCTAAACAATTATTTCAGTGAAGGTATATGATTCATAGGAGAAAATTGTGGTAGTGTAGGAAGACAGCAAGCAAAGAAAATAGCAAAGGGCCTTCAGGCTCCTAACAGCACTAGTCATGGAGAGACAAATTTCTTTTTTTATGAGTCTCATTCTATAGTGAAACCCAAGGATATAAACTTCACAAGCTGTCAGCTAAATAGAACTTTGGTGATAAATCCCTCTTCCCCATCCTTTTCCCATTTTAATGAATGTTTTATGTCAAGAACTATTATGTTTTCTCCTGATTATTGGTTTCATTTTTAACAATGGTATTATATATTATGTGTTAGTTGTATGCCAGGCAGTACAGTAAGCATTTGTATATGCATCAGTTCATCTAATCCACAAATTATCCTTATAGGTAGGAATATCAAACATCATAGTAGCCTGACATAGTTTGGATGCAGGCGACTGCCTTACCCTTATTTCATCTCTCATGCACTTCACTCCAGCCACATTGGTCTTCCTGTCTGTTCTCACACATGCCACATTTTTACCTGCCCTGGAGGAAGAACCTTGTTAGTTTATCTATCCAGAGAAACTCTTCACCATGACTTAGGATGACTCATTCTCTCATGTCTTTATATAAAAGTCACTTCTTCAGTGACCCTCTCTGAGTCCCTAAAACAGGCCCTATCTCCTTCATTTTCTATCCCTTCACACCTGTTGTGTATGGCTTTATTGTATTTAACACTACTTGAAAGTATACATTGATTAGCTTATCTGGTGTTGCCCCACCACTGCAATGCCCATTCCTAAGATCAGGGAACCTTGTTAATGCTCACTACTATATCTTCAGAAAAGTGCTTTGTCCTTTGCAGATGCTTAGTGACCATTTGTTATGAGAGTGAACAGATAACTGAATGAATCAGGGAAATGTGTTTTAGTGTTTCTAAACTAAGGGACATGGGCTCTCTGTTCCTAGCCTGCCCCTGGAACCATGAACTAGAAAATATGAAGCTGATAGAACACACCAACTCCTTAGGAGAAGAAAAGTGGCATGACACATGGACTGTTTTCCATTGTTTCCCTTTAGATGCTTATACCAGAGCAGAAGTTGTTTATGAGTGGACCAGGGAGCCAGCACGCTCAGTGGTGGTAGCAGAAGACGGGTCACGCCTCAACCAGTATGATCTTCTCGGACAAACCGTAGACTCTGGAATTGTTCAGTCCAGCACAGGTAAGCGCCATCTGACAACTCCAGATATGGAGAAGGGAGCATAAAAGATTTTTTTGTGAGGATGTGGTAATTCAGCAAGTCTTTCAAAATCCCAATAAGAGAAAGAGAAAAAACTGCACTACACTGGGGTACGGTTGAGTTGAAAACTAGTGGAATTGCTATAGACCTGTCATCTTAGACTTTTCATTTAATGCCCTTTGTCCTGTGTTTATCTACAAAATAAATAACTGATTCTATGTGATCAGTATAGCACAATATTTAGGTATGTGAACTCTTAAGGAAGAATGTTTGGGTTAAATCCTTACTCCTCTACCTTGCCAGGCTCGTGGTCACCTCACAAGGTAGTTGGAAAGAAAAAATTTCTTTTTTAAATTTCCATTAAAAATACATACTATAGTTCCTGGCACATAAAAAGCTCTCAGTGGGCCCAGGCTGATAGCTAGGTTGGTTAGAACATTGTCCCATTACATCAAGGTTATGGGTTTGATCCCAGGTCAGGGCACATACAAGAATCAGAAAATGAATGCATAAATAGATGGAATAATAGATAGATTTTTCTCTCCCTCTAAAAATCAATAAATAATTTTAAAAACTCTAATAAAGGTTAGGTATTAATATCATCTAGTCCCCATTTACTGCCATGATTCAATGAATCCTGGTGAAATTATAGCAGTGATCATTACACATGGGACATCAAAAAACAATTCATTCTACTAATCCATTTGTATCTGTAGCCAAGAGTCTTCCTCAGCTACATCCTATAGAAATATAATCACATTACTGATAACTCCATTTGGGAATTAAAAATAGGTGGCATGTCATCCTTCTTAGAGTTATAACTACCTTACCAATGCAATACTCAGAAATAGATCAGATAATAATAAACAGCTGGATCCAAAATTTTAAACTTGTATCAAGAAATAAGAGTTTAATAATACAAGTATCCATTTTGTGACTAACTTAATTGTGATCATAAGGGCATATAATTATAAATAAAATTTGGGTTCTAACAATTAGTAAAATTTACCCCCTCCAATCCCAATATTTTTAACTATGTTCAATTACTGAAAGCGTAGCAAGACTCAACAATTACTTTTATGGATGTTTTTAAAATTTTAAATTAATTTCTTCATTTTGATTTGTAATTTCTAAAGACAACTTAGTAATAAGAAAGGGTGGGATTGCTTTTTTTTCTTTCTCAAACTTTTTTTCTTAGATTTCAGACTTTATATTGGGGACCTGATCAATCTAACCTGTTTAAGAAATAGGTCAATATTTCTTACTGAGATTATAGGATAATCCCTGCTTAATAGAATTTGTGTTTCGCTTAAAGTATCTATGGGTACCCTAAAAGCTCAAATATTTGTGTTCCTTCTTTTGAAAAATGGAGAAAGTTGTTTCTCAGCTTTAAAAACATTAAAAATGCACATAGAATTGACAAATTTTAAAAATAATGAATTTTAAAAATGTATGTAGCATAGTGGACAGGTCTTAGGCTTTGTAGTGAGAAAGATGTGGACTGGATTTCTGGTCCTGTCCCTTAAAAGAAGCCTTGTGACTTTGTGAAAGCCATATATCCGATTATAAACTTTGATCTCTTCTAAGAATGGGGCTTCTATAATTTTGCATTCAAGATGAGATAATATAAAACATCGATTACAATGTTTATATAATGAATGCTCAAAATGATATGTAGTACTTGTTGCTATAGTCCTAAAAATATCACAGAATATGGAAAATACTGAAATTTTTTCTCCTCACAAGTTATGTTGGAAAATATATTAAAATGAGTAGTGTTGACTTTTTAGAAATGGAATGCTATTATAAGCTGGATATTATGGCAAGCACTAGGGAGTCGTTGATAGACAAGGCAGAAATCTTGTTGCCATGAAGTCTAAGGGAAGACAAACACATAAACTATAACCATCAAAATGAGTGGTAAGTGCCATGGTTAACATTTTTGTGAGGGCAGGGACTACATCTATTTTTTTTGTGTCCCTAGCATTTACTACAGTAGCTGAAATATAGGAGGTACTAAGTAAATAGAAAGTAAATGAATCCAGCCTAGAATAATCAAGGAAGGATTACTGCAGGATTTAACTTTCATTTTGTTAATCTGTATTAGTTGGGAGCCAAATAATCACTCTTCTAGAGGCATTCAGAATAATAGACATAGAACTTCTCCTCAAGAAACTGCTCATCTATTATCATTAGAATGGGAGTTGGAGGATGTCAGGGAAATAGTAATTCAAGTGCAGCAGCACACGTGCAATAGAAGTACATACAAGCCACACACGTTACTCAGCAGGAGTGCCTTTATTCTAGTCCCAGCACCAGTGACTGACTTGTCATGGTATCCCTTCTCTATGCCCCAGTTCTCATGTCTGTAAATTGATGTCTTAGTCCAATTAACTTGGAGACCACTTCCATCTCTGGCTTTCTAAGGATTCAGCCTAGCTGCATTCTAGTTACTCAGAAAGATGCACAGTCACAAAGAGGGGCAATAGGTGAGAGACAGTGACCCAACTCATCAACCCCAAGCTGTCTGGACCTCATAAATTCGGTCCATTAAAATTTAGTCATCATTCTGTGCGAGAGGGGCAAGCTTATCTGTACAAAATTGGAGCTTTTCCTTATCATTCCCATAATGTATATTGGTGGTATTGGTGAGGAGAATAATGACCAAATTCTCAAACGCAGGGGTTCAGTACAATGCACATATTCAACTCCACAATATGACACTCAAGTGTAGTTACACTTCCTCTGGGTCTACTTTTGCTCATCAAAAATCCACCTTGATGCCCTAGCCGGTTTGGCTCAGTGGATAGAACATCAGCCTGCAGACCAAAAGGTCCCATGTTTGATTCTGGACAAGGGCACGTACCTTGGTTGCAGGCTCCTCCCGGAGCTTGTGGAGGAGCCTTGGTTGGGGCTCATGCAGGAGGCAACCAATGGATGTGTTTCTCTGACATCGATGTTTCTCCCTGTCTTCCCCTTTCTCTTCTACTCTCCCTTAAAATCACTGGAAAAATATGCTGGGGTGAGGACTAACAACAAAAAATTTCACCTTGATAGACTTCTGTGGGAAGAAACAAAGATCTTTTGTAAAGTCTGCAATCCCATATTTCACATCTCCTAGTGGAGCCCTGAAAACATCAAGATAAATGACATTCTGTGCTATTACCTCCCTGATTCTGCCAGAAGACTAGGAATGATGGCAGGAAAGAGCACACACATTGACAATGATTAAATAAAGAACATCTTTTTCCACCTTAAAATCTCTGTGGGGAGAGAATCAATTCAGATAATCTTTCAGAAGGTTAGAAGGTGTGGTTCCACTTGCCTGCAATCCACACTCACATGGAACAAACTCACACACACACTACCAGTGACCTCTTGCAGGTCAAAATACCCAATTCTACAACACAGGAGCAAAATATATGAGGCTCAATCCAATACTTGGGTTTTTTAGAGGTGCAATCCTTCCTTGGAGTCTGCCATCATATTTTAGGGAAAAAAATGAGTCAGAGGCATAGTTTTAAATGTACTTACTCAACTGGCAGAGCAAAACCTTTAAAGGCACATAATTATCTTTCAAATCCAGTACAATTATCTGTTATTCATTCATTTATTCTCTTATTCCTTTACTTATTTTCTCATGTACTGTGCTTAGGCCTGGAGAAGGACATACAGTTCCTATTCTCAAGAAGTTCATAGTTGAATGATGGAGACATTATTATTATCCCCGTATTTACATATGGGACATAACTGAGGCCCAGAGAGGCTTAACTATTTTTCCACAGCTAATGGCAGGGGATCTGAACCTGGGTGGTCGAGCTGCAAATTATGTACTGTCAACCACATACTCTGACACACCGGTAACAGGCAAGACAGGCATGTGTGGCATGTAACAATGTGATGAGGCACAGTTTAAGAGTGTGGAATCCGAAGTTACACTATCAGGGTTTAAAGGCTGTTTTACCTTATTAACTGTGTGACCTTTGGCAAGGCCTTTCTCTGTTTATCTTTTGTACTATTTGGAGATGATAAGAGATTGTACATCATGAGCTACTCTGAGACTAAAATGAAAAAAAATGCATACAGACTGAGTAGTAAGGTATCTGACATGTAAAAATTATATAATAAATATTAGCTATTACTATTAATGATAGAGTTAGTACAAGAGAGCTACCTGATGACATAAAGAAGAAGAGTTTTTTTCTGCTTTATGTATTGGAAAGGCAGTTTGGAATAGAGGCCAGGCACTGCCCTTGTCCCATTCTACCATACCACAGTATGCTTCCTAATTATTTAAGGAGAATCCATGTAAAAATTATAAAAGTGATTAAAGAATATGACAATGTGACATACAGATAAGTAAAATAATTAAATTGCCATTAGTCATAAGAATAACTTCATGGCCAGAAGAGAATAAGAATGAAATAATATGTAATCCTTTTTTAAAAACACACAATGACTCCAAAGTCTTCGTATTTACCTAAGTCAACACACAGATTTAATCAAAGGAAATGTACATGAGTCTTGCTGAACAGAAATGTCTTTTCCTCATGAATGACTATTGTTTATCATTATAATGGATGACCAAGAGAAACTGTGGAGTCCTCTATCCAGTTTCCTGTGGATGAGGTGATTTAAGGATGCATTGAGTTAGGCCAGTGGTCAGCAAACTCATTAGTCAACAGAGCCAAATATCAACAGAACAACGATTGAAATTTCTTTTGAGAGCCAAATTTTTTAAACTTAAACTTCTTCTAACGCCACTTCTTCAAAATAGACTTGCCCAGACCGTGGTATTTTGTGGAAGAGCCACACTCAAGGGGCCAAAGAGCCGCATGTGGCTCGTGAGCCACAGTTTGCCGACTGCGGAGTTAGGGTTACACAGTCAAAATAAATGAGGAACTGAACTGTCTTCCCTGACTGGGGAGCAACAATGGTGATTAACCTTCATCAAAGGAACCTGAGGGCTCCCACTCAGCCTAGTGCATGACATTCAGAGAAATAATTGTAACCATAAAATGTGAAAACTAGAGGGTGGGGAAGGGAGACTTCTATAGTTATCTGGTCAACCTACTCCTATTTCAGATAACAAGACGGACCCAAAGAGGCGAAGTGGCCTAAAACTATAGTCACTGTTTCATTTCTATTTCAGTATACTTTGAAGCAGATATTAAAATACCAACCACTCTGCCAATGATATTTTTAATATCTCATTCCTCTTAAAAAGGTAGTATTTACAGAAAAATACTAACTTTTGAATACATGGAAGAAAAAATAATAGCTGTACATGGAATCAATACTCACTACAATTTTGTTGAAAAAGTGAGTGGTTTATCTCTTGAGCTGGAGAGAATACATTTCTACTCTTTCTATCTTTGCACTGCAAATCTACAAGTGACTCCCACTGTTCAAAAAATACTCTCACTTCTAGCAATTAATTTTATCCTCACAGCATCTCAGGAATAATGAAGTAAACACTATCATTTTAATTGAACAAATGAGAAAAAGTCAAAGAGGTTAAGCAAGGTATTTACCCTTCAAGTAACTAACATTTGAGAAAGCAAAGAATGGAGGCCAGGTCTACACAAACACTCGATTCTGCTTTACAAAATTAAATCCCTGCTTCTATTTTTCTACTCCCCCTAATTTTGTATTGTAATGTAACAGAAATATTGTCACATCTAACTTACAAGATTCCCTCAGGGTTACATGATGTACAAGAATATTTGAATTACAATTCTTCTAGACTGTTGAGTTAGAGGAAAAGAATATTTGACATGCTTAGTGCATAAACACTTGATATCTAGACATATCTTTTAATCCAATTTAGGAGACCATTTTTGTTGTGTTTTTCCTTCCTTTTTTAATTATTACAACATGATTTTGATTTGGCTGCCTTTTTCTTTCCTTTTTAAAATATTTTATGCCAAAACTTAGATTTTGTTTAATTTAGGAAGATGATTTTAAAAGATCTGAAATGCTCCTATTCTAATTTTTTAGTAAGGAGGTGGTTTATAAAACAAATATAATGTCAAATAATTGCTCTTCAGAACACCAAAATCATATTCTTTGAAGAATTTTCCCAAAATGGCACACTGTGAACAAACAAAAGATGATAATGAAATATACGTAGAGACACATATCGTCTTTCTGATATTATATGAAAAATATGTCTTAGATGTATGTACCAGGATAAGGATGTAAGACTATCGGCGACATCCTTGGCACATCAATCTCATCCTCAGAGCCATTTTGTCATGTTATTAAAGTGTCTTTTTTCCTCTTTCCTGGATAAAAGCTTTTCTCTTCAGGAACTAGGTATCACATGGAGAAAGAATGTGTTTAACCTCCAGGTCTTTGTTGCTGATGGAAAACCTCAGAGATTAACTTTTTTTTTTTCAAGGTCAAATTGCTCAAAGTTACTGTCTCTTTCATCCTCTAGGAGAATATGTTGTTATGACCACTCATTTCCACCTGAAAAGAAAGATTGGCTATTTTGTTATTCAAACATACCTGCCATGTATAATGACCGTCATTCTGTCCCAAGTCTCCTTCTGGCTCAACAGAGAGTCTGTACCAGCAAGGACCGTCTTTGGTAAGTGCCAATCAAAACATGCATGCAAGGGTTTGGAGGGCAAGTTATTCAGGTGATAGTGCAAATAGAATGAAAAAATAATTGTACGTTAAAATATGAAGTTAGTACAACATAAATTGTTTATTATTTAAAAATTATTGCCCTAAATAGCAAGCTGCTTCAGTGAAAGTAAATCGATGGGATTAATGAACATTTGATCTGATATTTTGGGAGACAAACTGGAATGATGCAGGCATAAAGTGCATCATACTAGATTAAAACACACACACACACACACACACACACACAGAAACATTAATATTTAAAGCTTATTTTCAGATTGCATAATCATACACCTGTGTATTGTTTTAGAATTTAAGAAAATATCAGAACTACTTCCTTACATATATGAAAGCAGGGTTTCCTTACATAGGGAGAAAGCATTAATGACCGTATCATATGACAGTGCAGGAATACTTCATTTACCTATAAGTGTGCACTTCTGAAGAATTACAAATATGCATTTTTTTCTACTAAAATGGTTAAAATGCCCTAGGTTCTTCAAGTTAAGGCAAGCTAATGGAAATTGCTTAAAGGGTAATAACCTTTTACTAATAGGAAAAGTCATTCCCTAATTTATTATTTAAGAAATTTGTACTTCATAAAAAGTGTTATACTATCTTAATTATACTTTTTAGACTGATGTAAACAAAAGAGTCCATAACCATAAACTTATTGATTCATTCCTTCACTCAGTGATTTTTATTTGAAGTCTACTATGAGCTAGACACAGAATACATCAGTGACCTTAACATAAACCACTCCTCTCATGAAGGTTATAACCTGGAGTTTAAAATTTGAACAATAGAATCATACACATTATTTACTGAGTGTTTTTATTGCAGGCTCTGTTCTATGAAAAAAAACCTACACTAAAAGCCTGTGTACTATTATTATCCTTGTGTTAGAAATAAGAAGGCTAAGGAACAGGAGATTAAGTAACCTGCTCAAGGTCAGAAGCTACAAGGTGAAGGAGTGTGGAGGAAGACCCAAACCCTTATATCCACAGTCTGTGCCCTTAATGACATGCTGAACTCCCACCAGTGGCCTACCCTGTTCCAATGACAAGACATGGAATGGGGTTCTTATGGGCAACATCATTTGTTTGTTCATTGGTGAAAGGTGCAGTTACCAAGGTTCATTCCAGAAATATCAGCTAGGCACAATGATATATTTAAGACTCTTAACTATAGAATAAAAGCCTTAAGAAGCTTAAAATCTAAATTGGGGATCATTCATATGCAAAGATCCCTATGCCATCCTCCAATAATATGCAAGGTATGAGAAAATCAGTTATCTCAGCAAAAAAGCAAGACTGCCCCAAGTGCCCAGAAAAGACTATTTCCTTCTGAATGTTGCAAGGTGCTTCCAGGTGGGAAACCACCATATCTTTCCTCTGACAATAACCTAAGAACACAACTAAATCAAGATCCAGAAAGAGTCAGCTACCGAGCAAAGGCGATCACTCCAAACATTCCTTATCACCATTTGTCAATATTAACCAGCTTTGACTCTACTTGTTAGAAATGAAAACACTCACTTCTGTGTGCATATGTAATTTGAGCCCCTTTTTTCCCCCAAGAATTTTTTTAAAAAATTAGAACACATAAGATACTTACATTATATTTTATGTAGAATGAATCCAGCACTACAGTGAAAAATGTTTTTTAATGTCATTTTCCCCACTTTACCCCAACATATCTGATCCTTCCAGTTTGGAAACTTTCTAAAACATTTTGGACTGTTTTATAAATCAAAAACTTTGCTTTTTTTAAAAAAATACGTATCCATTTATTTTAAAAACCTTGCTTTTAACACTTTCAACAATCAGGCAACTCATGTCTTTTTGGTAAACATAACTACCTATACATAACCTTAGCTGTGGCAAGTATTTCTGTCTAGCAAGTTTTATATTTCTAATGTTTCAAGCTCAATAAAATCACAAATACAACTTTCTAAGACCCAGCCTCTTAACATTTATTTAGTCTACATGTTTCTATTCTTTCTTTGTCTGAACTCCGCGTATTTCTCTGAGCTGTGTAAGATGCCTGAGAGGGTCATGGGTTGTAATTTATAACAGCTTACCAAAAGGCAACCCAGACTGCAACAAAGCTGAAGCCTGTTTTATGTCTTAAATATCATACTTTTACCTTCCATGCTCACATTTCGAGGCAATGTGGTCATGGCATTTTGCTGCCAGACAGATTCAAGTTTTAGTTTTAATCTGTTTTTCTAAGCTTCAGTTGCCAATAAAATGTGAATACAATTAATGTCAAATTATACTGTTTAAAAGATTAAGTGATAATAATAAAATATGTAAATTTTCAGGCTTAGTACTTGGAACTTAAGAGATGCTCAACACACTTTTGTTCTTTTCCCCTCCCCTATAGCAGGAATTATAAGAACACACACACACACACACACACACACACACAGAAATACACACACACCTCTTTATGCTATTCTTCCCTGCTTTTAATTTATGCATGCATTTGATTTAAGAACACCTACTCCCAAATTCCTTATGCTGCTTACATAAACCAAAATTCACAAAAATAAAGAAATGAATTCACTATAGCAGGAATTTATCCAAAAGGACTGTATTTGTCAATAATAATAAGTAATTAATCTTGCCCTAACTAAATATCAGGCTAAGTGCTAAACACTCTACTACTGTATTGTATTTAATAGTCACAACACTCCTTTGAGTTAGACTTATTGACATGAATTTACAAAGAAATAATTATTTTTAAAGAATGAGGCAGAAGCTCTGAATTGTGAGGCAATTTTCCCAAGGTCACTCAGCAATTACAGAACTGAGATTTAAAACTGGGTTGCTCTGTTTTCTAGATACTGGTATTTAGTTGCCTTGCTCTTTGCTCGAGTTAATATTGACATGTACATTTGAGAGCTGTTTTCCAGCCGATATTCTTTAAGCCATTTGTCGGTTAGGTAATATAGACAAGGCCCCAGAACTTTCTGTAATGCCGTCAACGTTCAAAGTAATAACTATGACTCGATAAAAGTCTCAGTGTTCCTTCTTAATTCTATCACTTTCTAAAATAGTTGCCAAGATGATCTACCTTGAAACTCATGGAAAACTAGGAAATACTGGATGGTTTAAAGCAGTTCACAAAAATTAGCCACCCCCATATCTCTGTATTCCTACCAATTCTCTGAAAAGTCATCAAATGGGGGAAGTATAGATATTAATTTTAGACCCATTGGAAGATAGCATCTTCTATGGCAATAATTTATTTACATCTTTAAAATGCTTGTACATATTACTACATTTTATCCTCAAAGAATCTTGTGAATGACTGTGTGGAAATTTTCCTCTCTTAGAACCTCAACAGTGATATAGACAGTCAAGAGAATAAAGTTTCAATCGAGCCTCCACAGATATGAAGACTGAGGTCCCTGGAAGTTAATTCACTTACTCAGGTTACGGAGCTAATAAGTGGTCAGGTTGAGAGTAGTCACTGGAACAGGTCATGATTTTCCCACATCATGCAGCCTGAGTCATCCTTACTGGATTATGGTGAATTTTTAAATACTTCTCAAATGGTTTATAAGGAACCTTGCAATAGTCTAACTATAAGGTGTATGACATTTAGTAGGCTGATAATATTAATTTGTTATGTGAACATTAATGGATATCATTATTTACATACCAGCTCATATAATTACATAAATTAACTAAAAACAACGGACTTAAAGATAGCATTGGGGTAGCAGTAACAGAAAAGGAAAGATTGTGGACATTTAAATCTCAAAATGTGTTTAAATTTTGGCTTTGCTCCTTCTGAAATATATAACCTCAGGCAAGTTACATGCAACTTATTTCAGGAATTTCTTCAAAAGCGTGGCTACTTTAAAATCAGCAAAAAAAAAAAAAAATAGTATAAAAGCAGAAGAGTTAATAATGTAACAAAGTATTATCTAAAGATAATTTAGTTATCATCACTTATCAATCATCAATACACTATTATCTTCTCGGTTTATCACGTTTCGGGTACACGGGGAGAATACCAAGCAGAGCCGAGGATTCAGAGCTTTCTTGTGGATCAGAGATAGTGATCTACGCTTTCTATTTCAAAGAGTGAGAGAAAGTGAGGGAATATTATTTCCTTTCCTAACCAGGACACCACGTTCAAGACGCCCATTTAAAAAAGTTCACGATTTTATTAACAGCTCAACAGCAAAGTAGTTTATCTCTAGAAGGGATCCCCTTCAAATTGCCATTCCATCAACTGAAAACTACACTGGGATTAAATTAAAACTCACCCATTCCATATCAAAATGGGATGAACAAGAAAACTTATACCCTGGGGTACTGGGCTCTCCCTCTGTACAAGTAGCATGACATCCAGCGATGCCATTGTGTAGTAGCAATTGACAAACTCACTTAATTTCTTTCTTTACAGGAGTAACAACTGTGCTCACCATGACAACTTTGAGCATCAGTGCCAGGAATTCACTCCCTAAGGTGGCTTATGCAACTGCTATGGATTGGTTTATCGCAGTGTGCTATGCCTTTGTGTTCTCCGCTCTGATTGAGTTTGCCACCGTAAACTATTTTACCAAGAGGGGTTATGCCTGGGATGGCAAAAGCGTGGTTCCAGAAAAGGTAAATGCGTTAATATCCCCTGTGGTATAGCGCTAATATGTCTTTTTAAACATATTAGATGGCATGTTTGGACTTGAGGAAATGGATGAAGAATGCAGAGAGTGGTTAATGAGGATTGTAATTCTTGTGTCATCAATGATTAAGTGCTATGATAATTTCATTCTTGATAAAGGAAGGTTGAGTGGACAGATGTGCAGAGTAGATGCAAAAGATAAAGGAGACAAAAATTAATATTTTTACTCAAATATACTTTTCTATGGCTTCAATTGTTCTGAGAAGAGTTTTAACAATCCTGACATTAGGAGCAAATAAACTGGCACACAGCATTATAATTTTTATAACTTGAAAACCATAGGCTTTTGGTTACTTTTTAAACCTAATCCCTTTGGTTATAAATATCATTACTATAATGCCTCAATTTAACTGTGTTTGCAAAATGCATTATCTCCAATTATCAGTGAAACAAAGGGCAGGAAACATTTTCTCTTTCCAAAATAGAGGTTTGCTTTAAGGGTCATAACACACAGAAATCACAGAAAAATGTAGAAAACTATCAAGGATGGAACTAGAGAGCATTATGCTAAGCGAAATAAGCCAGTTAGAGAAAGATAAATATCACATGATCTCACTCATTTATGGAACATAATGAACAACATAAACTGATGAACAAAAAGAGATCCAAATACAGATAAGCATCGATCAGACTGTCAAACCTCAGAGGGGAGGTAGGGGAGGGTGGGGGTAAGGGGGAGAGATCAACCAAAGGACTTGTATGTATGCATAGAAGCCTAACCAATGGACACAGACAACAGGGGGGTGAGGGCATGAGTGGGGAGGTGCGGGGGGGGGGCAATAGGGCTATAAGGACACATATGTAATACCTTAATCAATAAAGAAAAAAATAAAGATAAATAAATGAAGGGACTTAAGTAAAAAAAAAAAAAAAGAATATCACTCAGCCCTAGCCAGTTTGGCTCAGTGGATAGAGCATTGGCCTGTGGACCAAAGGGCTCCAGGTTCGATTCTGGTCAAGGGCATGTACCTTGGTTGCAGGCTCTTCCCTGGCCCGGGCCCTGGTGGGGGCTCGTTAGGAAGGCAACCAATCGATATGTTTCTCTCACATCAATGTTTCTCTCTGTCTTTCCCGCTCTCTTCTACTCTCCCTAAGAAAACAATGGGAAAATATGCTGGGGTGAGGATTAACAATAACAAAAAAAACAGATAGATAGATAGATAGATAGATAGATAGATAGATAGATAGATAGATGAGAAAGAGAGAGAGAGAGAGAGAGAGAGAGAGAGAGAGAGAGAGAGAGAGAGAGAGAGAGAGAGAGAGAGCGCGAGAGCGCATATCACTCAGAACTATTTTAGAGTGGATTTGAAAACAGTTGGAGAGGCTATTTCTACTTCTGAGGTTTGAAGGAAAAAATATATCAAAATGCAAGTGAGTCTTGGGATGGTAGGAAGAAGGGATGGTAGGAAGAAGGGCAAAGTCAGAGACAGCGGTTGTAAGACCTCTAGAAGTAATCGAGGAGGATTCACTCTTCAGCAGTTTTCCCCGAATTCCACTCCATTGAATGCTATCTTCTTGTGATGGTCCCTGAAAATACAGCTCTATGGTTAAACACAATTAAAAGAAAATATGCTGCTAAGGTAAAATTCTTTTAGATTTACCCCTCGGCAACAGATGAGTCAGTTCAACACCCCAGTGAGCTACATAAGTAAAAGCAAAAGGGTTCTGTATAGGATGCACTATCATAGCCAAAGTGTACCAGAAGCTGTCCCTGAAAATCCAGCCTGCCTTGAAACATTCTTGCCCAGTATAAACATTCTTTGAATTTGCAAACCAAGAACTTTGACTGAGGTTGAGTAGAGAGAAGAGACAAGATACAGGGACTGCATATACCAGCTGGAGAGAGGGCCGAGAAGGTAGAGACAAAGTTATTATCAAATATGTGCCTTAGTCATCCATGGCTCCCTTTGTCCTAGACCAGAAGGGCAGCCTGAAGGAGAGAGAGCCAACCCAGGAGACAGGTTAGCATAAAACACTGATAATTGTGAGACAGAGCTCAGAGACAAAGCTGTGAAAAATGTTTAAATGTACATCTGAGGATTACTGACATATTCTACTGAAATTATTCAGAATGAGTGATATGCAAACATGGGTGACATACAGTGAAAGTGGGGTGCAAACATTGGGAAGAGTTGCTTTCCTAGCTTACTACTTTCTTTACAAGCTGTGAGAGGCCAACATTTTTCTGATTCTGGCTCCTAAGTATCAGCTGTTAGTGACTAGTGGTTGGATGAATGGGAATTTTTATAGAGACCATGGAATTTTGGTTGAGGCATTGGTGAGCTCATAGTTCTGATTGTTATTTATCCCAGTCTGACTCCCTACATTAGTCTTTCATGTGCTTTGTCTCAAAGAAAATATTTTAATCTCTATCCATCTTTAGTCCATACTAGTCAGTATATATGTATGTATTGCAATACATCTATATGTAATAATACATCTATATTTACATCAATCATCCTCATTAAATAGATATTTTCTATAAATTATTTATGCTTCTGTAAAAATCTTCCCACAGGCTTTGACAGTTTGATTTGCTTATTCTAATCTAGGTCTCATCTTGACATTCAGAGATGAAGAAGAATATATTTTTTCTGGTACTAGGTTAATATTTCTAGGAGAGTTAAATTTCCAACCTCTTAACAAGGTGCAATTTAAAATTCAAAAGAACTTTCCTAAAGGGTCATCACATTATCCAGTGAGCATACAGCAGCCTTCTTACAATCCATCCTTCTATGGTTAATTGCTAAAAGAAATGCCAACTTCTTAAGAATATGGGGGAGCTCAATATTTTCAGAAATTAGTATTCCCTGATAAACCAAACAGTTATTTCTAAATATTCTATTCAACATGATGTTGCAAAAAAAAAAAAAACACACACAAAACATTTAATTTGAGAATTTTTAGTAGTGGAGTTATAATAAAGTGACATGGGAAGAGATGAAATCTCCATGGACTTTTTCTTTAGAAGATTATTTCAGTTTACCTAATAGGATGTCTGTCACTCAACAAGTTTTGGTTGGACTGGACCCTTGGCCTCTCTTCAACACCAGAGTACATTATGCATGTCATCTAAAGGGCATAACAAGCTGTTTAATGTATCTATAATATTAAAACTCTCATTTTAAAAGAAATTAACTCAACAAAGGTCAGTTTGGCTCTTTAATGGTGTTGAAATAAATCATAATCTCTTTCTGACCTGTAGTCATTTGGATTACACTCAGAGAGAATCACTTTCACTTAATCATGGAAATTTCTGTTCTTCCTCATAAAGCTTAACCAGCTCTGCCGTCACTGTAAAATGAGTGTATACTTAGAGAAAGTGACCTTATTTTAATGAAGGAATACTGGAAAAAATAATAATATATTTGTTTTTAGTCTCAAAATAGCTTAAGGATTTGGAGAGAAAAAAAAGTAGCAGACAGGGCACATAGCTGGAAAATAAATAAATTTACCTGTTAAAATTCCTGATTATTGTGTCTAGTGAAAAGCACCAGGTCTTCTGGAAGTAATAATTTATCCTGATTTAATAATTTAAGAATACAAATTATTCAGAGAGTACTGCATCTGGTGGTTCAAGTTTAGGTGCTCATCGATGGCTAAGTTTCTGCAACGTCAATAACCAGGTTCAAATCTTGAGGAATCCTAATCAAAATATGAGACTGTGTCCAAGACAATGCACTTTAAAAAATGTTACTAGTAACTTACTGTACACAAAAGAATGAGAACCACTCTTCCAGACTATCGCTGTCCAGCAGATATATAAGTGCACAGCAAGCATCAGCCAAATATGTGCATTGAAATTTTCTAGTAGATTTATTTTTTAAGTATAAGCCAGTGGAATTAAGTTTAATAATATACTTTAGTAAGCCCATATATAAAAAATATTATCTTTACAACATGGAAACCATACAGAACATGATGAAGGAGATAGATTTTATTCTTTTTTTTACACTAGGTATTCAAAATACTATGTGTATTTTATACTTACAGCATGTATCTAATCAGACTAGCTACATTTTATTGCTCAGTAGCCACATGTGGCTATTGGCAACCGTATTGGGCCACACAGTTATAAACCATGATCTACTCAATTTTCTGGCGATGTCTACATGACAGAAACCCTAGGAAATGCTGCAGTTGTCAATTGTTGCATAGACGACATTGATGAGCAGCTAACATGAACAAGAATCGAATTCTGGATATTCTTAATAATTCTGTTTTATCATTTGCCTACTTGAAACCTGGGGAGAAGGAGCAAATAATACGAACTGGCTCAGGAACTTATTGCTGAAAAAGAAACCATCGGGCAACAAGGTTCCGGTCTTAAAATAACAACCAAGCATTTGGGGCTGAGAACAGCCTGGGGGTGATTCCATCAATCTGACCTGGGATCACTCACAAGGCTGCAGTAACTGCCGGCTCACCAGGGTGAGGAGACCCGCAGGGCCCCTCCCACACGTCTGCAGGGCCCCTCCCACACGTCTGCAGGGCCCCTCCCACACTCCTGCAGGGCCTCTCTCACACGTCTGCAGGGCCTCTCCCACACGTCTGCAGGGCCTCGCTCACACGTCTGCAGGGCCTCGCTCACACGTCTGCAGGGCCTCTCCCACACGTCTGCAGGGCCTCGCTCACACGTCTGCAGGGCCTCTCCCACACGTCTGCAGGGCCTCTCCCACACGTCTGCAGGGCCTCGCTCACACGTCTGCAGGGCCTCTCCCACACGTCTGCAGGGCCTCTCCCACACGTCTGCAGGGCCCCTCCCACACGTCTGCAGGGCCTCTCTCACACGTCTGCAGGGCCTCTCCCACACGTCTGCAGGGCCTCGCTCACACGTCTGCAGGGCCTCGCTCACACGTCTGCAGGGCCTCTCCCACACGTCTGCAGGGCCTCGCTCACACGTCTGCAGGGCCTCTCCCACACGTCTGCAGGGCCTCTCCCACACGTCTGCAGGGCCTCGCTCACACGTCTGCAGGGCCTCGCTCACACGTCTGCAGGGCCTCTCCCACACGTCTGCAGGGCCTCTCCCACACGTCTGCAGGGCCTCTCCCACACGTCTGCAGGGCCTCGCTCACACGTCTGCAGGGCCTCTCCCACACGTCTGCAGGGCCTCTCCCACACGTCTGCAGGGCCTCGCTCACACGTCTGCAGGGCCTCTCCCACACGTCTGCAGGGCCTCTCCCACACGTCTGCAGGGCCTCTCCCACACGTCTGCAGGGCCTCTCCCACACGTCTGCAGGGCCTCGCTCACACGTCTGCAGGGCCTCTCCCACACGTCTGCAGGGCCTCTCCCACACGTCTGCAGGGCCTCTCCCACACGTCTGCAGGGCCTCGCTCACACGTCTGCAGGGCCTCTCCCACACGTCTGCAGGGCCTCTCTCACACGTCTGCAGGGCCCCTCCCACACGTCTGCAGGGCCTCTCCCACACGTCTGCAGGGCCTCTCTCACACGTCTGCAGGGCCTCTCCCACACGTCTGCAGGGCCTCGCTCACACGTCTGCAGGGCCTCGCTCACACGTCTGCAGGGCCTCTCCCACACGTCTGCAGGGCCCCTCCCACACGTCTGCAGGGCCTCTCCCACACGTCTGCAGGGCCTCTCCCACACGTCTGCAGGGCCTCGCTCACACGTCTGCAGGGCCTCGCTCACACGTCTGCAGGGCCTCGCTCACACGTCTGCAGGGCCTCTCCCACACGTCTGCAGGGCCTCGCTCACACGTCTGCAGGGCCTCTCCCACACGTCTGCAGGGCCTCTCCCACACGTCTGCAGGGCCTCTCCCACACGTCTGCAGGGCCTCTCCCACACGTCTGCAGGGCCTCGCTCACACGTCTGCAGGGCCTCTCCCACACGTCTGCAGGGCCTCTCCCACACGTCTGCAGGGCCTCTCCCACACGTCTGCAGGGCCTCGCTCACACGTCTGCAGGGCCTCTCCCACACGTCTGCAGGGCCTCGCTCACACGTCTGCAGGGCCTCTCCCACACGTCTGCAGGGCCTCTCCCACACGTCTGCAGGGCCTCGCTCACACGTCTGCAGGGCCTCTCCCACACGTCTGCAGGGCCTCTCTCACACGTCTGCAGGGCCCCTCCCACACGTCTGCAGGGCCTCTCCCACACGTCTGCAGGGCCTCTCTCACACGTCTGCAGGGCCTCTCCCACACGTCTGCAGGGCCTCTCCCACACGTCTGCAGGGCCTCGCTCACACGTCTGCAGGGCCTCGCTCACACGTCTGCAGGGCCTCGCTCACACGTCTGCAGGGCCTCTCCCACACGTCTGCAGGGCCTCTCCCACACGTCTGCAGGGCCCCTCCCACACGCCTGCAGGGCCTCTCCCACACGTCTGCAGGGCCTCGCTCACACGTCTGCAGGGCCTCACTCACACGTCTGCAGGGCCTCTCTCACACGTCTGGGGCCTGATGCTGGCTGGGCCTCTCACACACTCTCTGTGACTCAGTAGTCTGCTCCAGCCTTCCTCGTGCGGCAGTGGCATGTTTGTGGAAGGTAAAGGCTGAGGGTGCAAAGCGTTTGGACATTAGGCTCCTACACTGCAACAGCATTACTCTGTCCAGAGTCACAAGTCCATTCTAGATTCAGCGGGCGGGGAAATAGAGCGCAGCTCTGGATAGGAAAGTGGGGGAAATACTGTGTCGGCATTGTTCCAGCTTTATCAAGATATAGTTGACACATGTCATTGGGGAAGATTGAGGTGTACAGTGTGATTGCTTTGATACATATACATATTGTGAATGGATTACCACTGTGGCATTAGCTATCATCTCCACCTGTTGCATAGTTACCATTTCTTTCTGTAGTAAAGCATTTAACATCTATTCTCTTAGCAATATTCAAATATATGATATAGTATTATAAGCTATAATCAGCATGCTGCACATTTTATCTCCCAACGTGTTAATCTAATGACTGAATATGCGTGTCTGCAATTTTAATTTATCCCAATAATACAGTCATAAATTACATTTCTTAGATTTTAAGTAAAGCACAGATTTAGGTTCCAAAGTGAAGGTCACTTTTACTCAGCAACTTACAAACGTGCTTATCTCACCGTTTACTGACCAAAATGTTTTTACTCTTTCTTTTATAGCCAAAGAAAGTGAAGGATCCTCTTATGAAGAAAAATAACACTTACGCTCCAACAGCAACCAGCTACACCCCTAACATGGCCAGGGGTGACCCTGGCTTAGCCACCATTGCTAAAAGTGCGACCATAGAACCCAAAGAAGTGAAGCCAGAAGTCAAACCTCCAGAACCCAAGAAAACCTTTAACAGTGTCAGCAAAATTGACCGCCTGTCAAGAATAGCCTTCCCGCTGCTATTTGGAATCTTCAACCTGGTTTACTGGGCTACCTATTTAAACAGAGAGCCTCAGCTCAAAGCCCCCACCCCACACAAGTAGGTCCTTTTATTCATATTCTGCTGTTCAGTCCTCTGCAATGGAAATTGCTTTCTGTTCTTAACGCAGTAATTCCCATCTGCTTTATTGCCTCTGTCTTAAAGAATTTGAGGGTCCCCTTATCTCCATAATTCCTACAAGAACAGACCCCTGTCCAGCAGTGCAGAGCAGAGCAGAGAATACAGCTAAGAGACAGGATTCTGAGAGAGAGAACGAGAGAGCAAACACAATCACAACGGAAGGAGACAGAACGAAAGAGAGAAAGGGAAGAAGGGGGGCATAGTTCCCGAGATAGGAGGTAAAGTAGAAGAAAAGTAAAACAACTGTAACTCTAGATAATTTGTAGATATATATTTCCAAATATTCTAAACGAAGAAGATACTATATATGTCAAAAATATTTTTATGTGAAGGTGTTTAAAAGAAAAAATTATAAATGTTTAATGGAGAAAATTTTCAAAGAATCTATATCTTTATTGCACAAACTATGGCGTGCTTACATTTTTGTGTTGCTTTTTAAACTGATGGATAACTTCAATATTTTTGTTTCCAAAGCTAAGGACCCCCATTCATTCTCCTGTTATAAATGCCTAACATGCTATTTTGTTGCTAAGTGCTATTTTAAAATTCAAAGAGGAGCAGTCCCTTCTTGTAGAGCACATTTTGTCCACAGAGAGAAATGCTCTACAAAGGCTATTTTCACTATCATCTGCGCTGTCATCACTGGACTTGGTGAAGAATCATTTTAACAAAAACACAGATACTCAATAACAGCCAAACATTTTGAAAATTAAATAAAATAATTAAAAAATATTCCCTTTCTCATCATGCCTATTTACAGATAGCACATGGGCCCCATGAATCACTTCATTCCCATTATAAAGATGTTTTAGAGGGGCAAAAATATTTTGCAAGCTCTAGAATTGTTGAATGTATTTTATATACAGTACATTAAAAGCTTTAGATTGAAATTTATGACTAGTGAACAAAAATAGAATATATAAATTATCTATGTAAATATACAGCATGAGATTGTACATTTTTTACTTTTTTTTAAAGGTTGTGTTCTTAAAATAGTGTGTAAGACTCACCGCTCTTAGCTGTTAGAATGTTTTAAGTGCTATGGAAATACCTTTAGAGCCTGCATTCAAGATCAGAACAGCTTGCAGGAATCAGGTGGAACTTCAAATATATGGGCATAAAGTTTATTTACGTAGAGAAAGCTTATAACTGCAAACTGCTGTCTGGCGTACAGTAGTAAATCAGTTGCTATCTGCTCCAGTCCTGCCACAGTTCCCTAAATTAGGCTCTTGTAATATAGAAATGAAATGGAAAAGCATTAGTGAGAGCGAGAAAATCAACTGTATATTATCGCTATCTTTGCTGATATCAACTATTTCGATGTGCTATCCCATATGTAGCACCAACTATAAAAATTCATGAAAGAATGTACAGGAAATAGCTTTTATTGAGTAACGTTATTACATTTCATTTATACTGTAGCAATATATTTGTAGGTATACTATGTAAGGGCTTTAACGACAAGAGGTCCATTAATACTCCCTATGAAAGTTCTAGGCGGTTTCATTACTTCCCAGATGTTTTAGAGATAAATATTTATGCAGAAGGTATTTTTGAAGTCTCCTTTTTGTCCGGTAGGGTTTCAGGTGTATTTAAAATTAGCATCCAGAATCCACAGGTCACGGTCTGAGCACCACATTAGGGTACCACAGCAGAGGCCTGCCAGGCTGGTTGCCAAGTGAGATCGTCGGGATCCACACCTAGGTTTGGAGCTATGTCTTTCTCAAAAAGCTGCTACCCAACGATGTAGGAAAATACACTGTGTTTTCCTGAACAAACTCTGGTTTTCTTTTTAAATGTGCTTTATTGTTTGATTTGGTCCTGCCAGAATTCCATGAGCTAGGCCAATAAAGGCTGAAGCAAGGGTGTTCATCCTCTGGTATCGTGTGTAGATATCATGTATAGAAAATAAAGTAAAATATGGCTCTAACTTCTGTGTTACTGTTTATCTCGTTATTTTTCTGTGTCGATCTACTGTGTTTATTAAAAGTATTTTATCTTCCAGACTCATCATGACTAACGTTTGGTCTTGTATTTTGCTCATTAGATGTGAATATTTCTTATTAGTCAGCTTCCTGCTATGCAATGATGGCATTTCTCTCATTTCTTAGTTTGTTAGTATATGTGGATAATATTCTATTGTATTAATTGATTACACAGTTTATGGAAGACAAATAATTCTATGTAGCTTTTCTACAGTGCTTTGCTAAACCATGTAATACTAGTTGAGTCTTCCTTGAATATAAAGTTACGCGGTTACACAGGACAGTTCCTGTTTATCACCAGGAATATTTTTAAAGATGACACTGAATGTTTATTGCACATTAGTGCAGTGAAGTGGCAATAAAACCTAAGATGAATTGAGGTTGTTTATCGCAGATGCATGTATTGCTTTACAGCGTTTAGCAAAAGCTCTTAATTTTATGTCATACTGTATTCTATTATAATAATAAAGCTAACATTATTAAATAACAAGATGGAATGTCTGATTGTCTTTTCATATTATCAATAGGACATGCTGTTTCCCTATTTTAAAACATTTTCAGGTAGGAGTACCTAAAAGTGCCAATTATTAGCAGGAATCTAGGCTATAGAGAAGGTTTTTGAATACGTATCAGTAGTATAATCCTAAACTATCATTTAAAAAATATTTATTTTATCGATGCCAGAGAGGAAGGGAGAGGGGGAGAGAGACAGAACCATCAATGATGAGAGAGAATCATTGATTGGCTGTCTCCTGCACACCCCCCACTGGGGATCAAGCCCTCAACCCTTGCATTTGCCCTGATCTGGAATACAACCATGACCTCCTCATTCATAGGTCCGCACCCAACCACTGAGCCACACCAGCAGAGCTAACCTATCATTTTTCATGAATCACTTTAAAAAAGAAAAAGTATTAAACACCTGGTATCTGGTGTTACCAGTAGCACTTTAACTCAAAATTTATAAAGCATACACAGAACAGCATAAAAATGCTTAAATGAGAGTAGAGTCTGGTCATATCTATTGTTAATACAGAAAATCTGTGTTTGTTTGTTTTTTTAAATCTACTCTGAAGAAACTCTGGTTTAATTGTTTTTGGGTAGGAATCTGAGTATTGCTGTTTTATTTAAAAGCTCCCCAGGAGTTGTTACATTTCTTAATGTTTCTATAACTACAAAGTCAGATGGAAGTACAGAATGCTTACAATTATTTGAAAGATAATAGAAAAGTCATTTAAATGACAGGCATAAAATTGTACCTGGTTTCTACAGACAAGACCACATCTTTCTGTGTCAATGGTGGCCAGGGAAAAGCAAAGTATATCGTACTTCTACAGATAAAGTATGCGTTTTCCTAAAATGTTATTCATAACATAGCAAAATTAATAATTTTAAAATCCTCCAACTCACTTGACTGATTCAACCAACATAAAACTGCCCATTATAAACTAGCTAAACCATCACATTCATTGACTTCTTGGCTCTCCTAAAAATGAACCTAGTGAATGATGATTATTTTGGCTATCAAACTTCACCCATGCCAGGGCTCACCATAATAATTACCTAAGAAGTGAAAACAAGGATGGACTTGGCATGACTGCTGGCCATCTGTCTGAATTTCACTATACCTGTTTGTTGAGACCTTCTGTTGGAGGTTTCTAAAATCTATCCAGCCCCTGTGAACAGCAAGAACAATTATCTCACTTGATTACGTTATAGCCACAATTCGGTCGAATACGTGGACTCCAAATGTGAATGCAGTTTAACTAAACTAAATTCTACCAATATTTCTGAATCCCTACCCTGTGTTAAGCATTGTGCTAGAATATAGGGATGTAGAGACAAACATTTCATGGCCATTTTCATTAAGGAAATCACAGTTCTGATGGGAAAGAAAGACAGAGAATCAGGCAAAGACAACATAAATATTGTGAGAAAAGTAGAGGATCAGAGACACAACAGGGGTTCTTTGCTATTCTGCATAAGGTTACATAATCGAATATTTAGGAACCAATAATATCAAAATGAAATAAAATATAAGAGGTGAAGTGACCTGGACCACAAGTCGGGGAACTTGGATATAGTACCAGTTCTATGAGTTTCTAGCCATTTAATCCCTGACTAACATTTGAGACCCACAGATCCTTCAGTTAATGTGGTAGGTCCTGAGATGACAGAGATAAAGATGACAGTATGCTCTTGGAAAACTCATAATTTCGTGGGGAATCCAAGTGAACCTGAAGTTATAACACTTTACACTAGATGTACAACTACCAATAAATAGGGATTTATCCGTGCCTATTGGTATGAGGAAAGTCTTTAAATGAAAGTGTCAGCTGAGCTATGTTTTCAAGGATGATTCAGCATTTATCAGGCACTTTAGTGTTGGGGTTGGTTGCTGGTGATAGGGAAGACCTTGCATTCAAATATAATACATTAAAACTTAACTCAGAGAGTCATGAAGACTGTTGCCAGGAAATTAGCATATGTGTGTGAACTAGACCCAATAGGACACTAAAGGAAGCGTTGGGGATTGTGGAAAACAGTGCAACCTGTCCCTGTAGCCTCAGGTCCAGCTATCTGGTGCCATGAGGAGAAAGAAGCTGTGCATCACTATATATTCTAATGTTACAGAAAAACATTTGCTATTGAAATTCTTTCTGACTCTAATTTTAAAAGGACTCTGTCAAGCATAATACACTGAGTGGCCAGATTATTATGATCTCTGAACGCATAATAATCTGGCCACTCAGTGTACATCCTATATAACAAAAGGCTAATATGCAAATTGTCCCCTAGACCAGGAGTTCAACCAGCAGGCAGGCCTGCCAACTGCCCATGTCCCCTCCCCCTGGCCAGGCTGGCCGGACCCCACCCATGCACGAATTCATGCACCGGGCCTATAATACACACACACACACACACACACACACACACACACACACTGAGTGGCCAGATTATTATGCATTCAGAGATCATAATAGTCTGGCCACTCAGTGTATATGAATTGGTTGAATTTAGCTAATTCAACTGATTAGTGATCTCTGTTTTCAGAATGTCTATGCAGATTCACACATTCATGTGATCATCATTAATTGATCAGTTATGTTTGGTGTTAGGATTATTTCACAGAGAAAGGTAAGGTGGTCCTCCTCATTGTTAGTTAGCAAACTTAAAAGTGATATTTAAAACAATGCTAATTATCTACATTTTCAAAAGTCGCATTATTTGTCAATAAAACATAGTATAAAGAAAAGTCAAAGTTTCCATAAAGTTGTAAAATATGAAGGTTCATTTTGGTTTTGTTAATAATTCACCTTTCTCAAACTCTAACAGGTCGAAAGGATGATTTCCTCATTAGTAGTCCATCAAAGTATACTGCATATTATGTTTTTTATTCTTACCACAGGCAGTGCAATTACAAAAGAAGAAATTCATATAGGTCTGTTGATTTGCCTACAACACTGAGAGTGAGTGCCCTAGCTGGTTTGGCTCAGTGGCTAGAGCACTGGCCCACAGACTAAAGGGCCACAGGTTCGATTCCTGGTCAAGGACACATACCTCAGTTGCAGGATCCATCCCTGCCCTGGTTGGGGCACATGCAGGAGGCAACCAATTGATGTGTCTCTCTCACATCGATGTTTCTCTCTGTGTGTCTCTCCCTTTTCCTTCTACTCTCTCCAAAAATCAATGGAAAAATATCCTCAGGTGAGGATTACCAAAAACAAACAAACAAACAAAAACACTGGGAGTGATGTTGACAGACTTTTTAAAATGTGTTCATTATAAAGCTGATATTTTCAAAACTCATCTTTTATTTGAAAATAAACATGCTTTATTTGAAAAAGTAATAATCTTATAAAATACTAGAGGCCTGGTGCACAGGATTCATGCATGGGTAGGGTCCCTAGGTCTGACCAGCGATCCGGGCCTATTGGGGCCTTCCAGCTGCCGGTTGGGGCCTATCTTTGTTCTGTGCCACCCCCTGGTGGTCAGTGCCTGTCATAGTGAGCGAAAGAATTACTGGTCTCCTGGTTGAACTCCCTAGAGGACACTTTGCATATTAGCCTTTTATATATATAGATGACATACAATATGAAAAGAATAGACATTTCATATCAAAAAGAACAGTCATCAGAGTAAGGAAAAGTCATCCTAAATGAGCTAGAGATGATGAGGTGGGCCGTGAAGGGCCCTTTGGTGTTCTCTGATAATCTTCGGTATATTGATATTCTGCCATTGTAGCAGAAAGAGCAAGGCCACTGGAATCAGAGATCTCATTTTATATCCTGACTTGGCCTACTGAGCAGTTCCTTCTGAACTTCAATAATAATGTGGACTTTCTAGAATGACAGAGTAAAGACCTGAGCAAATCCACTCCCCAAAAGCAAAGACTTGACAGGTTTTCTAAAGCAGTAATTCCAGGATTGTAGAAATCAACCAAAGCCATTCAACAAAGTAAGCAGTGTTTATTCAAAAAGCACTACTGAAACTTTTGTAAGAATGTTTATATGAAATGTTTTAACCTGGGATTGTACTCAGGACCCTTTCTGCTCCATTTTTTTGCGATAATGCTACCAGGGAAGGACAAGCTGTACAGGCAAAAACCTTCACCCCCGAGGGCTTCTTACTTCATTTGGGGCCAAGTAGGCACCAGTTCCACACCCATGGAAACTGATGGAAACAGTAGCAATTTTACCTGCAAATGAACAGGAAGGCCAATACTGAAAGTAAGCCGAAGTTACTGATGTGAGCAAGCAAAAGACTGGCAGAGAGCCAGAAATGAAAATTTAACAGGAAGATGAGGGAAGTAAGGCCTCCATAGAGGGCCAACTTCAAAAAAAGCACACTAGTCTCCCCTTATCCACAGTTTAGCTTTCCACAGTTTCAGTTACCCACAGTCAATTGCAGTCTGAAATAGTATTGGGAAATTTTGGAAATTAAGGATTCATGAGTTTTAAATTGTGCACCATTCTGAGTAGCATGATGAAATCTCATGCTGTCCTGCTCTGACCGGCCTGGGATGTGAATCATCCCTGCAGCCCTTCATCCAGTGTAAGCACTATATACAACCCACCTGCTAGTCACTTAGTAGCTGTCTGTTATCAGAGTGGTTGTCAAAGTATTGTCAGTGCTTGTGTTCAAGTCACCCTTATTTTACTTCACAATGGCCCCAAAGCTCAACAATAGTGATGCTGGAAATTCAGAGATGACAAAGAGAAACTGTAAAGTGCTTCCTTTAAGTGAAAAGATGAAAGCTCTCAATTTAACAAGGAAAGAAAAAAAAATCTTGCTGAGGTTGCTAAGATCTGTGGCAAGAAATGAATCTTTTATCCATAAAATTGTGAAAAAAGAAAAAGAAAATTCTGCTAGTGAGAAAGAGCGCAATCACATAACTTTTAATATAGTATATTCTTAAATTGTTCTATTTTATTAGTTAGTACTAGAGGCCCGGTGCACAATATTCGTGCATGGGGGGGGGGGTGTCCCTCAGCCTGGCCTGCACCCTTTCCAATCTTGGACCCCTTGAAGGATGTCCTACTGCTTGTTTACAGGGATCAGGCCTAAACCTGCAGTCGGATATCCCTCTCGCAATTCGGGACTGCTAGCTCCTAACCGCTCACCTGCCTGCCTGTCTGCCTGATTGCCCCTAACCACTCTGCCTGCTGGCCTGCTCGCCCCCAACTGGCCCCCTGCTGGACTGCTCACTCCAAACTGCCCCCCCCCTGCTGTCCTGATCACCTTCAACTGACCCCCACTGAGGGCCTGCTTGCCCCCAACTGGCCCCCCTGCTGGTCTGCTTACCCCCAATAGCCCCGCCTCCCACCAGCCTGGCCTCTAACCGCCTCTACCTCGGGCCTGCCACCATGTCTTTGTCCAGAAGAATGTCAGGAAGGTCTCCCAGTCTAATTAGCATATTACCCTTTTATTAGTATAGAGGCCTGGTGCACGGGTGGAGGCCAGCTGGTTTGCCCTGAAGGGTGTCCCGGGTCAGGGTGGGGGTTCCCTTGGGGCATGGGGCAGCCTGGGCGAGGTGCCTGTGGTGGTTTGCAGGCCGGCCATGTCCCCATGGGGTGAGGGTCCCTGCTGGGGGGCGTGGCCAGCCTGGGTGAGGGGCTGAGGACTATTTTCAAGCTGGCCATAGCCCCTTCAGGGTGGGGGGTCCTGCTGGGGTGCCTCGCCAGCCTGGGTGAGGGGCTGAGGGCTGTTTGCAGGCTGGTCAAGGCCCCCAGTGGGTAACCTCACCCCATGGGAGTGTGGCCAGGCTGGGTGAAGAGCTGAGGGCTGTTTTCCGGCTGGCCACGCCCCCCAGGCAATCCAGGCTCCCAGCCCCTCCTTTTTTTCTTTTTTTTTAAATTTAATAAATCTTTATTGTTCAGATTATTACAATTGTTTCTCTTTTTTCCCCCATAGCTCCCCTCCACCCAGTTCCCACCCCACCCTCTGCCCTTACCCACCCCCCCACTGTCCTCATCCATAGGTGTATGATTTTTGTCCAGTCTCTTCCCGTACCCCCCACACCCCTTTCCCCAAGAATTGTCAGTCCACTCCCTTTCTATGCCCCTGATTCCATTATATTCACCAGTTTATTCTGATCAGATTTTTTTATTCACTTGATTTTTAGATTCACTTGCTGATATATATGTATTGGTTATTCATAATTTTTATCTTTACCTTTTTCTTCTTCCTCCTCTTCTTAAAGAATACCTTTTAGCATTTCATATAATACTGGTTTGGTGGTGATGAACTCCTTTAGCTTTTTCTTATCTGTGAAGCTCTTTATCTGCCTTTCAATTCTGAATGATAGCTTTGCTGGGTAGAGTAATCTTGGTTGTAGGTTCTTGCTATTCATCACTTTGAATATTTCTTGCCACTCCCATCTGGCCTGCATAGTTTCTGTTGAGAAATCAGCTGACAGTCATATGGGTGCTCCCTTGTAGGTAACTAACTGTTTTTCTCTTGCTGCTTTTAATATTCTCTCTTTGTCTTTTGCTCTTGGCATTTTAATTATGACGTGTCTTGGTGTGGTCCTCTTTGCATTCCTTTTTTTGGGGTTCTCTGTGCTTCCTGGACTTGTAAGTCTTTCTTTCACCAGGTAGGGGAAGTTTTTTGTCATTATTTCTTTAAATAGGTTTTCAGTATCTTGCTCTATCTCTTCTTCTGGCACCCCCATAATTTGGATGTTGGTATGCTTGAAGTTGTCACAGAGGCTCCTTACACTACCTTCATATTTTTGGATTCTTTTTTCTTTTTGCTTTTCCGGTTAAGTGTTTTTTGCTTGTTTGTATTTCAAATCTTTACTTGATTCTTGTGATCCTCTGGTCTGCTGTTGGATCTCTGTATATTATTTTTTATTTCAGTCAGTGTATGCTTAATTTCTAGTTGGTCCTTTTTCATATCCTCGAGGGTCTTGCTAAATTTATTGGCCTTTTCTAGAAAATTCTTGAAAAACCTTATAACCATGGTTTTGAACTCTATATCCAGTCATTTGCTTTCCTCCATTTCTTTCATTTGTGATCTGTTTCTTCGTCTCGGCATTTTGACTGCTTCCCTAAGTTGATAGAGTGGCTTTGTGTGCTAGGTGCCCTATAGGGCCCAGTGACTCAGCCTCCCCAGTTACCTGAGGTGGACAATCTTGGTGCACCCTTTGTGGGCTGTGTGCACAGTCTTGTTGTAGTTAAGCCTTGATTGTTGTTGGTATCACTGGGAGGAATTGACCTCCAGGCCAATTGGCTGTGAGGATCAGCTGTGTCTACGCTGCAAGAACTTCTGTACTGGAGACACCCTTATGAGACAAGATTTGCAAAAGCCTCTGTGCTCAGCTTGGATGGGGGAGTCTCAGGGCAGAGCAGACAGCATTGGTTTCCCGTCAGTCCTGCCCTAATAGGCCCCTGTGTCTCAGTGTCCCGTGGTAATCGCTTCAATCAACTCTGAGAGAAAGCTGCCCTCAAGTTCCGCCTGCTGCCAGACAGTCCAGTTTCACCCCGTATGAGTCTGGGTCCCCAGAGTCTTGCCCGGAACTGGAGTTCAGCACAGTCGGGAGCTTTTGTTTCCCTCCAGCTTGAGAAAGCCAGCTGCGCACTCAGTTGCCAGTCCTCTCCACGCACGTGTCTTAGTACCTCTGCCTCCTGCAGCTCCTCTGAGTCTCAGTGTGCTTTTCTCTTTCCTTCTAGTTGTAGAATTTCCACTCAGCCAGCCTTCCTGTGGTTCTGGATGATATCCGTTTTGTCTTTTAGTTGTAGTTTTGAAATTGTTGTGCAAGGCAGCAGTTTAGGTGTTTACCTATGCCACCATCTTGGTTTCTCCAGTATTAGCTCTTTTTCCCCTCCGTTTTTTCTTTTTTTTTTTTCAGAGCCTCCCTGAGGGGAGGCCAGGGTTGGCTGGAAGCAGGTATCTGGGATTTATTTATCTTCTATAATTGAAACTTTGTAGCCTTGAGCGAAGGCCAGGGCCCACCAGGGTGGGTGGGAAGCTTGGCTTCCTCCATTGCCTGGGGAAACCCAAGCCTCCTGCTCAGTCCATCCGTGGCTGCAGTCATCTTTGTTGGGTTAATTTGCATACTCGCTCCTTATTGGCTGGTGGGTGTAGCAGAGTGATGGTCAATTTGCATGTTTCTCTTTTATTAGTATAGATTGTTAAACTCTTACTGTGCCTAATTTATGAATTAAACTTTATCATAGGTATATCTGCATAAGAAAATACATAGTATACATAGGGTTTGATGATATCTGTGTGTTCAGGCATCCACTGGAGAGGTCTTGGAATGTCCCCCCCATGGATAAAGAGGGACTACTGTATAATAATGAAGCTCAAAGGATGAAATAAGCTATGTCCAAATAAAACTAAAATATTATGACAATGATATACTAAATAGGGAATCTCAAGAAAGATATAGAAATAATTTAAAGATTAAAACCAGAGGGAATATCTAGACTTGGAAATAAGAATAATTAAAGTGGTTAAGTTACTAGAGGAGCTCAAAAGCAGATTTGAGGTGTTATCTTCCTATTTGTCTGTGGCATTAACATTACCTACAGCTTATGTTTATTGATTCATTGGTTTCTTTTCAGAAACTAAAATAACACATGGATATGAGGAAAGTAGTGGGGAAACTGAAGATTTAAACAATAAAATCTGACTTTACTACCATAAAACATTGGTAGTAAAAATAGAAAGGAAAAAGAGAGATAGAAAAGAAAATATATACATTTTACTAACAATGACAAGGAATTAAAAATGTTATTGAAATAAACTTGGAGATTTTACCTTATGCAGTATAAAACCAGTAACTTCAATAAATTCTACCCACAAAGGAAAATGTGAGTATAAGTAACGAAATAAAATTCAATGAACCTGTTAAAACAGAGTTTTTTTCTTAGACAATAAACTCAAATATTTTTGAAAATTAAATGTCTTTGTCCTTTAAAGAGGAAGCTCAATTTCAGACATTATAAATGAGACTATATCCTCCTCTCTGCATTATAGAACAGCTGCTTGTAGGTCCAGCAGTAACACTAGCTCCTGCTATTTGTGACTGTGTCCACTTTGCCCACTAGCTCTAGTGTGCAACTGATGTAAGAGCGGAGAAAGGCCTCTGGATATTACACAGTCCTGAAAGATGAAGTCTAACATGCTCAGAAGGATCTATCTAGCTTTGGAGGGTGGCCAATGTGCACACTACAATGAAACACTGCCTCAATGTTCATAACAGTGAAGGCTGTGAAACCACATTGTTGAATATAATTTGGATTTCTGAAATCATAATTACCTCAGGGTGAGGGTTGCAACAGGCTCTCTTCAAATTACTGTAGAGTACTTCTCTTGAACAAAGCTATTCAAGTACTAAAAGGTAAACATTCAAATTATTTTTATTAATATTGGTGGTCCTTAACAGTCCTATTTCTGTAGAGACTAACACGGGGAGTTCAAAAATTGACATATAGGAACTGAATCCACATATTGGAAGTCAGCTGTCCATGTAAATTCAGCCTTTTTCCTTCATGGCCACTGAAAAAAATGGAAAGAAATAAACAGAAGAAATATACCAAAACTGTTTTGAAATTCAAGCCTTAGGGAGTACTGATTGCAGAAGTATTCTCTGGAACATTTTGGATTCAACAAATAGTTTCTTGGGTTAGAGATTATTCAGAAGTAAGATTAAAATGGTATGTGACCCAAAGAAAAGGGACTTTGTCTTCTCAACAAATTTTGGCTTGTGCCCCAGGATAAAAGTACATTCTTGATGTTCAATCACCTCTCTTTATTTCAAGGATCTTAAATAAAATTTTCCACAGGAAAATAAGCCATTGTACAATATAACAGGCATAAGAGTCACTAATTAATAACTCTCAATCATTATTGCCTTCTTCGTGTCAGGGATTACACTATATCATGTTCACATATTAACTCTTAATTCTCATACTCTTACATGAGACTGAACTATCTGTAAGGCCTGTTTCAAATGCTTACCAAAACCATCCCTTTTTCTAAATGAAAGAATAAATTCTTTCTTCTGCTGATCCTGCCCTCTGTTCTAGAAATTTGGTCTTTCACAAAAACAATGGGTCGGTAGTTTGCACTAGTGTAATATTTATATTCTAGCACATGTACTTTAAGTAATTTTCTCGTCTTAAGGATATAGCTCACATTGTAACTCTTACTTTTGACAGAATGCATAAAGAACCATAAACCTCACTATAACTTGGTAAGAATGTATAGTTCAAATAAATGACCCCAGCAGAGCCTGGCCGGGTTTTGACTGCGAACTATTCTATGTCCTTTCAATGGATAGAAGTGGGGATTTAGTAATATTCTAATACCATCTATTAAAAAACATGGCTTATTGACACATCACATAATTTTTAAGCCAATAAAATAACCTCCAAATATCCACGACTGGCAAATATAATTTGGGCCACCATTTGCATGGGAAGTATAATGATTTGAAATTTATTGACATAATAAAACAATCTTCTTTAACTTCTCCCTCATCCAATGTCTATAATAAAGTTCAGTTGTTTAGATAGAAACATGAATAAGGCATCTTAGAAATCGCATTGGCTGGGGAGTGGAGATCACATTTCAGATACCACCTCTGCCATAAACAGTGCAAATTGGCAATTCAAGTCTCTATGCTTTTGTGACTTCATCTATGAAATGAGGCTATTGCCCAGGGTGTAACTTAGATATGTAAAAAAAAAGACTGGCAACAGCAAATGACAAAGGGACAATTGAGTAATGGATAATATATAAATCTGAGTTTGGGATGAGAAAATTAGACATCCACAATTTTTTTGTATTTAAAAAAATTTTGTATATACATGGTGTCCCAAAAACATGTATACACACTTTAACAGCAGATAGCTCAATCGATATTTCTTTCTTTTCAGTCAGACTAAGGGTTGAACAAAGAAAAGTCATCCTAAAATACTCCTGGAAGTTAAAAAAAAAGCAGTTGAAGTACAAACATTGCCTTTATAATTATTCAAAGTGTGTATACATTTTTGGAACACCCTGTATATATTTTTCCAGTTTTATTGACATAGGAAAATCTGGCAACACTGAACTTGCACCCGGCAAGGCAACAGTGAACTAATTGAAGGTAAGTGGCTGCTGCCCCTTCCAGATTAGATGGAGCCTTCAGTTCTCCATAATCTTACCCCCTCCACTGTGCTATCCTCATCACCCAGACACAGGCCTGGCTTCAGTCATTGATATTATCTTTCTCACCTTTGCGTGCTTTTGGATGGCCCTAGTCTAAAGCATGGTGTGCATCTCAATGGAAACTGAGTTGTTGTTAGACTTTTTAAAAATATGTTTTTATTGATTTCAGAGAGGAAGGGAGAAGGAAGGAGAAATAGAAACATCAACAATGAGAGAGAATCATTGATCAGCTGCCTCCTGCACTCCCCACACTGGGGATCGAGCCTACAAACCGGGCATGTGCCCTGACGGGGAATCAAACCACGACCACCTGGTTCATAGGTTGATGCTCAACCACTGAGCCATGCTGGCTGGGCAGTTGTTAGACCTTAGTGCAGTGCCTTCTTCATATATCGGGGTATTTAACTCTTTCTTATATTTGGGGAAATAACTGTGTATGTGTGTGTGTGTGTGTGTGTGTGTGTGTTATGTAGTATGTGAGTCTGTAACTCTCTTTTCACACATACATAAATAAAGTAAGAGAAAGATACAGACACACACATACATATGTATTTATCATCTCCCCAAATCATCCTTTTTGCAGAACCTTAAAAAGAGAGGGTAAAAGCCATAACAAAGATGGTGCCATATATTTTTTTTTTTTTTGGTTTAAAATTATTACATGCCCATAGGTAATCTTGATTCTAAAGGAATGTTCTCTCAAGAACTAATGACTTCTTGTGGTGCCAATGACACCTGAATTTTTTAAAAAAGAAAGGGCAAATTCTCTCTATCAGCATCCCTGGCTTTCAGGTACCTGTTTGCTTTTATTGTTGCCAAAGGTTATTGGGACAAAGCAGAAATGACAGATTGTCTGGAGAGCAGAACACAGCTAGCAGCCCACGGCAGTCCAGGCCGCTTCAGGGAGCAGCCCTACGCAGACTGCCAGGCCCCGTGCTCTTTAATCAGGACTGCTAAATGCTGCAGGTGGCATGGAGATTAGGGTATCCTAGTAGGACGCAGGAGAAATAAGTGAATATTCCCTTTCCACCTGTTCCATTTGGCTCTTCTTCATTCAATACAAATGTCAGGCAGCCAAGGGTATCTGCTTTGCAGAGGTCAAATATCCTCCATAAGAATAGAAAACAAATACAAACCTAACAAAAAATAAAACAACCACAAAAAAGCCTGTTTGTCAGAAGCAGACAGGGTAGAAAGAGTCACAAGGCAAACGATTTCTACAGATCTCACAGACGGACTGTGTGGTTTTCATTGTTCCTTACGCTCCAGAGGACTGTCGCCTACATGGACTTGGTCAAGTTCCTTGACCAAAACTTAACCTCCCTGTAAATATTGGCCTTATGGGATATAGCTCAACCTCCCCAATGTCTTCTTCAACCTCTATGGCAGAACTTTTATTTTAGATCGATTTCTCGATCTTATTTCCTCCCATTGAATTGCAAGTTTGTCTTTTTTTTAAATACATTTTTATTGATTTCAGAAAGTAAGGGAGAGGGAGAGAGAGATAGAAACATCAGTGATGAGAATCATCCATCAAGTGCCTCCTGCATGCCCCCTATTGGGGATCAAGCCCACAACCCAGGCATATACCCTGAAGGGGAATTGAACCGTGACCTGGTTCATAGGTCAATGCTCAACCACTGAACCATGCTGGCCAGGCTTTCTTATTCTCCTTATTCTCTTCACCAGCAACTCTGCCTTCATTTGCCTTGCCCAGCACCCAGAGCCTGAGGCCCTAATCTGCCCACTCCCACGCCTACCCATGGATCTTGAGATTCTTACCGGCCAAGTAAATCACCATGGAGGCATCAATCATGTAAAATCAATACTAACCTTAAGGCAAAGCTCGTATACTGTTGAGTCATCTACAAACACTCAGACTCCAAAAACTACTCTTAATCTTAACAAAATTTCTCTAAAAACACAAGCAAAAGGGTGACTAGAAGTGACAAAATATACTGTGAATTCAGAGATGAGTGTAAATTTGAGCTCAGGACATCAGGGAAGAACACTACTTCAGCTTTCCCCAGTGGACAGGTAAGGTTTGACTAAGCAGGCGGAAAGCAATGAGCATCATGGGAGGGAGAACACAAGAACGAAGGCGCTGATTTAGAAACAAGTGGGCCATAATGTGAGAACGGAACGCCAGGAAATGGGGCTATTTTCAGCCATCCTTTTTTTTTTTTTTTTTTTTTAAGTGGGAAAGCAATAGTGGAAGTTGACATTGCAAGATCATGTGTCTTAAAGTTTGCATTATTTCCATCATGAAGGAGTCTAAAATAAGTGCAATGCTTACAAGTATAAATTCTACTTTTGAGAGACCGAAGTTCCTATTTCCTTTGGCACAAACTATCTGTATAAACAATGGAAAATCCCATGTCCTCTCTGGGTCTTATTTTCCTGGTTTAGAGTGGAAATAATATTATTTAGCTCCCAGATTGATTAGAAAAACTGAATGGGGTAACACATGGGAAAACTAAGTACAATGCCTACCTCATAGAATCATTCAAAAATTAAATTATTATTATTATTATTATTCATTATTAAATCATGCAATACTTTTTTGGATTATCTATTAGGTTGTATATGCTGTGCTGGGCATGGGGGATAGCAGTAGAATAAAATTGAGTTCCTACTCTCATTTCATTATCTACTGAAGAAAGTGGGAAGTTCGCCAACAGTTTTAATGCCAAGTCTTATATAATGTGACTAAGGTAAGTCTAAGGCCCTGGTCGGCCACAGTGGAAGGAGCAGTCCAGGGGCGGAAAGGTTGAGGACCTTGTTTGATTCATGCCTGGGAGGTCAGGTAATGTTTCCAAGAAACAGAAGTATGAGCTGACAAGACTGAGGAAGGATCTTCCAAGCAGAAGGAACAGCAGGGGCAAAGGCGTCACAAATAGTTCGGAGTAGCACAGCCAAACAGCGCACCTGGAGCACACGCCCTTCCCGCCAGGACAGGAGATGGGGCTGGAGGGCTTCCCAAGGGTCTGGCTTCTGTTCAGCTCCGATTTGAACCGGGATGGTGGAGGGTGTCACCCGATGTGTGAAAACCACCCGGAGAAAGAGGGGGGTGGGTGCGTGCTTCCTTGCAGTCCGTTGTAATGGTTAAAGGCATGGGCTTTGTTGACGTGGAGGTTTTGTACTTTCATACTTGGTTGTTCCCTATGCGACTCTGGGCAAGTTAAGTGCTGCAAACCTCATGTTTCTTTCCGTAAGATGGAAACGATTTTCCTTTTAGAGTTACTGCGGTGATTAAGCAATTAGCTCAGGGACTGGCCTACAAGAAGGACTCTGTACTAGTATTTGCTAGCTCTGCTTATCTCTCATTTCATTGACGGTCATAACTTTGACCTCAGAGTGTTGGGCCGAGAACAAAGCCGTATTTGCTGCTGTCACTACCTCTGTTGTGTAACTAAAATGTAACCATCCATAAAACTTATACTGAGACAAGGAAAACTTAACCTTGAAAATAGAACATGATTACAAAAGCTATGTATTTAGAGAAGAAAAAAAACACCTTGTTTAAAATATCACACATGATAATTTGCTTCTCGTCCATGCTTCCTCCTTCTTCAGCCCTGCTTCTGTCCCCAGTTCTTTACTTTCTTTCATGATCCAAGTCCTACCCACAAGTTTCTAGACTGCCTTCATCCCTGTACTGTTTGATATAGAGGAAAAGGTTTTGTAAAGAAGTTATAATGGAATGGGTTAGTAACCCTTTATCATAGGAGGTCCTATTCCCTTAGACACAACAGATTTTACAAAATCTTGAAAACACACAGACGGTTCTTCCAAAAAATTTGGAAGTTTTGTCACTTAAATGTTATGCTTAAGTTAAAATGTCTCAGTGGAAATATTAGCTAGCACTTACTAATTTATTACTATGCGTCAGGTATTAGCTAATAATTACATATAGTATGGTGTGTTCTAATTATTAACTATTTTTACTTATTAGAAAATGGAAGGATAACATCCATTCACTCATGGGGTAACATCCTCCACCATCCCTATCCAAATGAGAGCTGAACAAAAGCCAGCTATTTGTAAATTAGGCAAGCTGTCACAACACATGACTTTACCTAAACCAGAGTCTTTGGTTTAAAGATAAAACTTAAATTTGATTACGTAACCTGAAAACTCCAGACCAGGAAATAGAAAAAAATAATATTCTTGCTAATTTATAGGTGGTTATTCTTGGGCAAGCCCTCTTCTCCTCTCCAGCCCTTAACGTATGAATCTATAAAGTAAAAGTAAATACTAGTAGATATGTGTGAGACAGGTTAACAATTTGAGTTTTCTATCATTTTAGATGAGCCCTCAATAGATTTCTCAGTCCAACTGCCATTTTCTACATCTCCCTGGAAAATTCCCGGGATCATTTATACTCCCTGGAAAATTCGTAGAATGATTTAAAAAGGCAGCTAGAGGGTAATGGATTATATCAGTCTGTGTATGAATGAAAAATACCTATCACTCCCTCTTTCCTCTTCCAAGGCAGATATTGCTAATTAATTATCCTACTCATTTATGTCAAGACTGGATGAGGCCTCATTGTCTCACTAAAAGTCAGAATTGACATGTGAGATAAAACATTTATCAACACATCTGCATAGTGATGAAATGCCACACTAGGAAAAAAGCTGCAGATTTCACAAGCAACATTTTGAGGTACAAAGTTCGCAATGCTTGGTCCAAAATTTCTTCACTTTTTTTTTTTTTGCAACTCCTTAGATCCTATCTGTCTTCAAGGACCAAATCAAGCCCCTGTTCTTCCTGCCTCCTTCTTTATCTTTTTTTTGAAGTAGCCAGAAACTCAAGGCCTGGACCACAGTTATAGCCAGAGACTCACGGCCTGAACCATGGTTATATTCAAGTTGGAGTTTGATTATACAATGTCTTAAAGAATGAAATGAATTTCTCTTCTGTTCATTCATTCACTCCTTATTCAACAAATATGTGCTAATTTGTTTTTATGTGCTAGGCACTGAGCTAGACACTATGAATAAAATATGTATCAGGTAGACACAGATTCTACACTTATGGGACTTTCTCTTTCACAGCAGATAAGCCACAACTGCAAAATGTGATAAATAAGTTATGGGAGCACATAGTAGAAGCATCTATATATATAAAAGCCCAGCGACCGAACAGCGGAACAACCAGAATGACCAGTTGACCAGTCACTATGATGCACACTGACCACCAGGGGACAGACGGTCAATGCAGGAGCTTCCTCCTGGTGGTCAGTGTGCTCCCACAGTGGGAGTGCTGCTCGGCTGACCGGGATGAGTGGCACTCCCACAGTGGGCTGATCCCCGCAGGCCACTCCCCCCACCAGTGCACGAATCTGTGCACCAGGCCTCTAGCCTGGGATATAAAGGAAGTCCTCCTGGAGAAAATGAAAGTTGAATTCCAGAGGATATTTAGGAATTAGAGATGTACAGATAAGAGGAATGTGGTTTTTATGGAAAGGGGTCATGAAGAGCAAATATCTAGGGCCAGATGAGAAACAACTGGGACATATTGTGAGAACAATGGTAAAAAACAGCTTGTGAATTCATGAAGAACAGAGAATTAAGTCTCAGATGCAAAGTGGGAAATTGTAAGAGGTGAGTCTGAAGATCTATGAAGAGTTCTATTAATAAAGACATTAAAAACAATAAAAACTAATTATGGACAAAATTTTAGAAAATGAAGAACTTATTGAACTGACTAAACCACATAATTGATGGAGAAGCTATGTAGCCAGATTACAAGAAATACAGGAACTAAAAAGATTCCCAGGTATTCATGGCATTTTCTTTAGAGCACAGTCATTGCATTGACTCAGCTCTAACCACCTTAGGTCTTTTTTGTCACTCTACTCTGGAGCCAATTCTTGGAAGAGTTTGATTAATCTAGTTTTAGTCATGTGCTCACTCCTTAGAGAGTTTCCCTGCCAAAAAATATATGCATGGGCGGGGGGTGGGGTTGCTATGTTGGTAAAAGGAGCTATAAAGAGCAAACTCAAGAGATGTCTACTATATCATGACTAGAAATTTGAATGCTAAACTGAAGGAAATAGAGTGACACTGAACAGGTAATACAGGAGACTAGCATTAGCAGGTCTGCATACAAGGAAAAGCACAAGGAAGGATGGATTAGAAGTGAACTGTCCTGGAGGCATACGGGTCTGAGATGATGGCTAGAGATTTGTTCAAAGGAAGTAGTAGGAGAGACAGAGAGAATAATACTAATTCAAGAGATTTTAATCCTATAAAATAAAAAAAAACAAGGGGATGCTATATCTTTACATATATATATATATATATATATATATATATATATATATATATATGTAGTATCATAGCAGCCAGCATATTTCCAGGAACAAAACAGGAGCTCACAAAATATCTATTTATATGACTTAAATGCAGAACTCTCTGACTTAGAAGATACTTAGTAAATTTTGGCATTTGTATACATTCTACACATCACAATATCTCAAATTTTTAACTTATTCTTATTTTGCACATAATTTATAGTATTTAGTTTTAATTCCACAATTTTATAGTTTGTTGCCTAATTATTAGTACACATTAGACTTTGGAATAATAAAATCATGTCATTTGAAAGAGAATCTTGATTCTCTGTATATTGCATAGTGTCCACCACCCAAAGTCAAATCTTCTTTTGTCACCATATACTTGATTCCTTTTATCACAGAATTGCACCCTCAAAACCTATATAATCACATTAATGTGTCACCCCAAAATATAATTTAAAAAGAAAAGAAAATGTCAATAAATAAAATCACATTCAATACAGATGCATAATACATATTTATAAACTGTTAAATAAACTCTATGCAAATTTTATAATTTCAAAAAAGAGAGAATCTTTTCTGAAAAGAAAAAATAACATGTAGGAAAACAGTGTTCCAAACTTGCAGGCATTGTTTAAATTGCAGAAAGGTAGAAATCCTTAGTAAGTAGACATATAAGAGTAATTTTTTTTTAATTTAAAATATTTTTATTGATTTTTTTACAGAGAGGGAGAGAGAGTTAGAAACATTGATGAGAGAGAAACATCAATCAGCTGCCTCCTGCACACCTCCCACTGGGGATGTGCCCGCAACCAAGGTACATGCCCTTGACCGGAATAGAACCTGGGACACTTGAGTACGCAGGCTGATGCTCTATCCACTGAGCCAAACCAGTCAGAACCATATAAGAGTAATTTTGATAAATAACCTAAAAATTTAGCTTTGCTAATGATGGAGGCTTTTGCAAAGTTCAGACCTCAGCTTTTCTATCTTCCACAACTATAAGAAATAGAACAATGTCCTTTACCAATTCCTGAGACAGTTTTTATATAATCTGATTTAAATTAATTAAATACTTCTGCTTGTTAAATTAGTTCAATGGCAGCCCAAACTTCAGATAATTTCATGTTTCTGGAACAGAGAGAGATGAGAAAGGGAAAGAAAATCACCAAATTTCTAAAGCTAAACAAAAAGGAAATATTCTAGAGAGAAGGAGGGATTTGGGAGTTACTGATGATAATCTATAGTCATCACCCTATGCACCAATGTCACACAAAAAGGAAAATGAGAAAGCAGAGCCAGGGCTCTAGAGAGTTAGAATTGAAATATAAATTAAATGTAATCATGCCATGTATTACCACCCTCCTCCTGCACAGCTCAAAAATCCATTTCAGTATAAACAGTGCTGCAGTGTTCCATCTGTAACAAGCTGACCTCAGAGAGGGAAAAATGATTTATTCTCACACTGAAGCTTACCCTTTTTTTTTTGTTTGTTTGTTTTGTTAATCCTCACCCAAGAATATTTTTCCATTGATTTTTAGGGAGGGTGGAAGAGAGAAGGAAAGACAGAGAGAAACAACTACGTGAGAGAAACACACAGATTGGTTGCCTCCTGCATGAGCCCTGACCAGGACCTGGGCCGGGGAGGAGCCTGCAACCAAGATACGTGCTCTTGACCAAAATCGAAATCAAACCCAGGACCCTTTGGTCTGCAGGCCGACACTCCAACCACTGAGCCAGACTGGCTAGGGCCTGAAGCTTACTCTTGATTAAGGAAATATGATTGTAAGGGCAGCTTTGGCACAGTGCTGCGATTCAAATAAACTCTTCAAATGTGAAAGAATATAATCGATCAATCTTCCAGGAAACCTGTCCTTTGCTTCCTCTCTTTGACTCTCCTCTCTTGCTTTTTTAATTCGTGAGACATAATTGACATAATAATGTGTAAGTTTAAGGTACAAATAGTTTATATGTTGTAATATGATCACCATCATAGTTAACACCTCTATAATGTCACATAATTATCATTTCTTTTTCTGTGGTGAGACACTTAAGATTTAGTCTCTTAACAACTTTGAAGAATATAACCCAGTGCTGGTGACTATAATCACCATGGTGTTCACTACATCTCTAGAACCCAGTCATATTCTTGTAAGTTTTTAATCTAAGACCAACATCTTCACATCCTCTCTGCCCTTCCAACCTGATAACCACCATTCTTCTCCCTGCTCTGTCAATCTATGCAACACTGAGGTTAACAAAATAATCTTACAAACTAATCCTATCTAATAAAAGAGTAATATACAAATTAATGATAACTCCCCTACACCCACAGGCCACACCCACCAGCCAATCAGGAGCAAGTATGCAAATTAACCAACCAAGATGGCTGAGGCCACGGAGTGAGCAGGAGGCTTGGGTTTCCCTGGCAATGGAGGAAGCCAAGCTTTCCGCACACCCTGGCAGGCCCAGGCCTCCATTCAAGGATACAAAGTTTCAATTATAGAAGATACATAAATCCCAACAAAAATGGCTGTGGCCACGGAGCAAGCAGGAGGCTTGGCTCTGCTCAAGGCTACAAAGTTTCAATTATAGAAGACAAATAAATCCCAGATACCAGGGTCTCTGCTTGGGTCGCTGGGGGGCATGGCCGGCCTGCAAACCACCACAGGCCCCTTGCCCATGCCACCCCATGCCACAAGGGAACCCCCACCCTGATCCGGGACACCCTTCAGGGCAAACCAGCTGGCCCCCACCCATGCACCTGGTCTCTATCCTATCTAATAAAAGAGTAATATGCAAATTGACTATCACTCCAACACACAAGATGGCTGCCCCCATGTGGTCAAAGATGGCTGCCCCCATGTGGACACAAAATGGCCACCACAAGATGGCCAGCAGGGGAGGGCAGTTGGGAGGGACCAGGTCTGCAAGGGAGGGCAGTTGTGGGTGATCAGGCCTGCAGGGGAGGGCAGTTAGGGGTGACCAGGTCTGCAGGGGAGCAGTTAGGCATCAATCAGGCTGGCAGGGGAATGGTTAGGGGGTGATCAGGCTGGCAGGCAGAAGCGGTTAGGGGCAATCAGGAAGGCAGGCAGGCGAGCAGTTGGAAGCCAGCAGTCCTGGATTGTGAGAGTAGACCTGGATCCTACTGGGATTGGGTCTAAACGGGCAGTTGGACATCCCTCGAGGGGTCCCAGATTGGAGAGGGTGCAGGCTGGGCTGAGGGACACAGCCCCCGTGCACGAATTTCGTGCACTGGGCCTCTAGTAAAAACATAAGATCAATAAGAATATACTGGCAGAAATAAATAGATGGGGATATGAAACTAGTATCTTCAAAACGCTGACAAAAAATACCAAGTACAGGAGAGGAACCAAGAGCAGCACAGGTAAATGCCTATACTTGCGGCCTTCCATAACCACATCAAAATTACAACTAAAATACAGAACAACCATCATCCAGAACTGCAGAAAGCTGGCTGAATGGAAGTCCTACAACTAGAGAAGTGAAGAAGAAAGCACACTGAGACTGGTAGGAGGTGTGGAGGCGGGGAACGGGGAGATCCTGCACCCACGTGGGCTGCTTTCTTCATCAGGAGGGAGATTGTCTCTGTGGAGGCCTTCCAGAAGAGCAAGTGGTCCCAGCCCCACACAAGACCCCCAGCCCAGGGTCCCAGAGCTGGGAGAAGAAGTCCCCGTAACTACGGGCTGTAAAAACCAGTGTGGATTGGAGCTCAGTGACACTGAGGCTGTTAGAGACCCAGCTGTTCCTCTTAAAAGGCCGGCACCATGAATTGAAATTGAACTGAACAAGGTGCTGCTTCCTTGAGTTCTAGCACCAGGGTGAGGCTCTGGGGGACACAGACACATATGAGGAGGAACTAGAATATCTGGCATCAGGGCAGTAACTTGGGGGTGGCTTTCTCCCAGATGGAGGTACTTGCAGGGATCATTGTTCCTATGCAGGGCTGACTGGCAGCCATTTCTGTTTGCTCTGCCCTGGTGATTCCCTAAGACCCCCAGCCTCATCCAATTTACAACCCTACCCAAGCTGCCTGCATCAGCTTTTGCATATGAATGGCATGCACTTGAAAATCTCAAACAAGCTACAGCTGGGTCAGGGAGCCCCAAACCTACCAATAAAAGACCCAAGACCTGGCACTAGCACCAGCCTTTCTTGCTTCAAAGCTGGGTATCATCTGGGCACTTCCAAACCTGATACAAAAAGGAGGAATCTGCAGATGTCTCTGTAGCTCCTGCTGGGTGACTCCATGCAGTGGCTGACTTTGAACCTCCCTGGAGACCCAAGAGCCAGTGTACCCAGTGGTCAGTGTCAGGCCATACCAGATTATAACTGTACATATCCATAAGTGACACACTTAAGGGGAAGACTCAGTGAGCACCAAAGCAAGTCCTGCTCCATAGGGGTGTCTCCTGCACAGCAGTTACCCCACTGTATTTACATCTGATCCTCACAGCCAATTGGCCTGGAGGTCAATTCCTCCCAGTGACACCAACAGCAATCAAGGCTCAACTACAACAAGACTGTGCACAGTCTGTCTTTTTAAGACTGTCTTAAAAACAGCAAGAGAAAAGCAGTTAGCTACCTACAAGTGAATACCATATGACTGTCAATTGATTTCTCAACAGAAACTATGCAGGCCAGAAGGGAGTTGCAAGAAATATTCAAAGTGATGAATAGCAAGGACCTACAACCAAGATTACTCTACCCAGCAAAGCTATCATTTAGAATAGAAGGTCAGATAAAGAGCTTCACAGATAAGAAAAAGCTAAAGGAGTTCATCACCATCAAAACAGTATTATATGAAAGGTTCAAGAGTATTCTTTAAGAAGAGGAAGAAGAAGAAAAAGATAAAAAATATGAACAACAACATGGTAACAAATACATACCTAGCAACAATTTAATCTAAAAATAAAAATAAATGAATAAGAAATCTAATGAACAGAATAAATTGGTGAGTAAAATAGAATCAGAGGCATGGAAATGGAACAGACTGATGATTCTCAGAGGAAGGGGGTTGGGGGGCAGGAAAAGATTAAACAGATTTTATATACACACTAGAGGCCCAGAGCATGGAATTATGCACAAGTGCAGTCCCTCGGCCTGGCCTGCACCTTCTCGTAATCTGGGACCCCTCAGGGGATGTTGGACTGCCAGTTTTGGCCCGATCCCCACAGGCCAGGCTGAGGGACCCTGCCAGTGCACTGGGCCTCTAGTATGCATATAAGATCTTTGGTTAATATCTTCCCACCCTCCCCCCTTCCCTCTGAGATTCATCAGTCTGTTCCATGTTTCCATGCCTGCGCGTTGAGCGTCTGCCCCATGGTGGTCAGTGAGCATCACAGCTACCGGTCGAAGGGTTGCTTAGGCTTTTATATATATAGATATGCATTACCTATGGACACAGACAATAGGGTGGTGAAGGCCTGGGGCAGGGTTAGAACCAGGTGGAGAGAGGCAATGGGGGAAAAAGAGGGACATCTGTAATAATCTCAACAACAAAGTTTTAAAAAAATAAAAAAAGATGTAGTACAAAAAAAAAAAACACTGATACCACATAAAAGGTGCTCAACACCACTAATCAAGGAAATGCAAATCAAAACCACAATGAGGTATCAACTGAAACTTGTCAGAATGGGTATTGTAAAAAAGACAAAAAATAACAATTATTGGCAAGGGTTTAAAGAAACGGGAACCCTTGTACATTGTTGGTGGGAATGTAAAATTGTATATCCATTATAGAAAATAGTATAGAGATTCCTCAAATATTTAAAGAGAACATACATAGCCACAAATTCCACTTCTGGGTATTTACTAGGATTTAGGGAAATGCAGTAGTACACTATAATCAAATTATCAAAAATTAAACTGTCTGAGAATACCAACTGTGGAGAGTTTGTGGAATCACAAACTCATACCTGACTTATGAGGTTCTTAACTGGCACAACAGCTGGGGGCAATATCTGGTAGATTCTGGATCTACCTCAATGAGCTATGTACACAATGTCACATGCAGACAGCCTGTGTTTAAATCCTCCTCAACCAATTATCATAAACTCTTGATTTGATTTTCTTATTTATAAAATGAGGATAATGATTAAGGCTACTTAATAAAAATATTATGAACATTAGATCAGTTATATGTGTAATATATGTATAAAGTCTTAGAACAATGCCTGATTGATCTGAGAATGTGACAACTTCAATTCTTTTAATATTTACTTTTTTATTTGAATGACATTTGAAGCAAATATTGGATAATGTTAAATTTTGTAAAGCATCTGTTGAATCACAGGTATTTATATTATTAATTGGAATGGTTTAAGATATTAAAGTTTTACCTTAACGATCATAACTATTTACATTATCCTATCTAATAAAAGAGTAATATGCAAATTGACCATCACTCCAACACACAAGATGGCTGCCCCCATGTGGTCAAAGATGGCTGCCCCCATGTGGACACAAGATGGTCACCACAAGATGGCCAGCAAGGGGAGGGCAGTTTGGAGGAACCAGGCCTGCAAGGGAGGGCAGTTGGGAGGGATCAGGCCATCAGGGGAGGGCAGTTGTAGGTGCTCAGGCCAGCCAGGGAGGGCAGTTGGGGGCGATCAAGCCTGTAGGGGAGGGCAATTAGGGGTGACCAGGCCGGCAGAGGAGGGAAGTTGGGGGCGACTGGGCCTGCAGGGAAGGGGAGTTGGTGGGGGACTCAGGCCTGCAGGGGAGAGCAGTTGGGGGTGACCAGGCCTGCAGGGGAGGGCAGTTAGGGGTGACCAGGCCTGCAGGGGAGGGCAGTTAGGGGCAATCAGGCTGGCAGGGGAGCAGTTAGGCATCTATCAGGCTGGCAGGGAGTGGTTAGGGGGTGATCAGGCTGGCAGGCAGAAGAGGTTAGGGGCATTCAGGAAGACAGGCAGGCAAGCAGTTGGGAGCCAGCAGTCCTGGATTGTAAGAGGGATGTCCCTATCAGGATTGGGCCTAAATGGGCAGTCGGATATCCTTCAAGGGGTCCCAAATAGGAGAGGGTGCAGGCTGGGCTGAGGACACCCCCCCACCCCGTGCACGAATTTCATGCACCAGACCTCTAGTATGTCTATAAAAAGTAAAGCAAAGACTAGGCATATAAACTTTACAGGTCTTTTTAAATACTGGAACCAATTTATTTACTCATCTTACCTGCTGGCCCTAGTAGCACTTATGTTTCTAATCCTACTACCTCTAAAACAATGAGTCTTATTTCTAGCATAGGTATCAAGTATACTTCACAATTACAGGTTCACCTTACATTCATAAATACATATACATGTATTATTATCAGATATGAATACTAAAACTGAACTGACATTACTAAGTACTAATATAAAATGTTTAGTCCTTTAATCACATTTAATATCAATTAATTTTACTAAAACTTTGCCTTCATTATTTTTTGTAGATTTTCTTGTTTCCCTTAATTCCTCTATACTTTAGCCAGATTTAAAAATGGATATATTTAGCTCAAGCATCTGGAGATAAATTGCTTCTTTATACAACTTTAAATGTTGATTTTTAAATTACTCATTGTATCATCAAGTCACCATATATTTTAATTCTTGTTCTACTGCCCCAGATTCCATTATTGGTTCTAACGTTTTGAAAAAATGTTTTATCATTATACTATAAATCATTTCTGAAGCATTTTCCAGAAATCAATGAAAAAAATCATGTAATTTCAACATTTCCCTTAAGGGTAAATTGAGTTGTCAGACTGAATGATCTGGGAATTAATAAAACAAAATTGAAAATTATTCTTTGAGAAAGAGCTAGGGAGCAAGGGAGAGAGAGGAGAGAAAAATAAAACTAATAAAATTCGAGTTCAGAAGAAAAGGTTTCCTCCTGCAGCCTCCTTTAGTGCAGACTCTCATGAAGCTGAGGTGCAGAGCATTTAAACCCATAACTAAATGGAGCAACGCAGGCCGCAAGAAATTTAACAATCATTTCTTGAATAGCTTTAAAATAAACTATGGTTGCTGATATTTCCTAAAATACAAACACAGATTAAGTATTTTTTAGATATTAGGAAATTATTTTCTTTAAAGTATTTTTTCACACACAATTACAGTGATTTCCCCCTCTCCCCGGTAAGTGGTATTAGAGGAGACATTTATCATTTTTGAGCTTTATGTTACAATATAACATCATTACTTTTGGGAATTTTTATTGTTAAAAATTTACCTGAACATCTCAGAAAAGCACAAAGTTTAAAATAAGAATAAGATTTTATTTTCATGGCATACTAAACGTCTAAGATCATTCCTGTCCCTGAGACTAGTCAATGGTTGAAGTAAATAAAACAGTATATTATAAGCAATCCTAATGTGAAAGGTACAGATTTAACTTACTTTACTGAGTACCTACAACATATAACCAATCACAATTGTGCAGGACAATGGTTAAGAATGTGGGTTTTTATAATTTGCATTTCTGTGTACATGCTTTCCTAGCTGCGTGATCTAGAATGAATTACTACTTTTCTCTGCTTCAATTTCCTCATATTCTAAAAGGGAATATTAAAAATTCTAAGCCCCATAGGTTTGGTATGAGAATTAATAAATGAATACACGTGAAGCACATAGTCTTATGGATTGTATGTTTGTGTCCTCCCAAAATTTATATATTGAAACCCCAACCCTCAATGTGATGGTATTTAGAGGCAGAGCCTTTGGGAGGTAATTAAGTTTAGATGATATCAGGGGGCAGGGCACTCTGAATGAAATTAGTGATCTTATAAAGGAGAGGAAAAGCCCAGCGCTTTCTCCCTCCTCCATGTAAGGACACAGGGCCTTCATAAAGACTCCTACCATGCTGGCACCCTAATCTTAGACTTGCCAGCCTCCAGAACTTTGCAAAATAAATGTCTATTTTTAAGCCATCCTATCTGTGGTGTTTTGTTATAGCGGCCTAAGAAGACAAGACACATAGATAGCTAGTACTTAATAATTAGTTACTAAGTAAGTGTTCGTTTACATTATTTGTTTTTTTGTTTATTGACAAGTATGTAACTTGCACTCAAATTTTTTTATTTAGGCATTTACAAAAATGTTAAAGGATAAGGCAACACAGAAATGTAAGACTAAAAGTCGAACTGTAACCAATTTTTATAACCACCTACCACTTTCCTTTTGTAATTTACAACACATTTACAATTCAACGTTTCACAGCTACACAGCAGTTGGTGAAGAGGACCAGGATGAAACCTGTTCCAGGGTGAGCACTCTTGCCACAAATCTTCTCTTATTTATCGTTAGATATATTTTTTAATGAATCATAGGTTGTAACTCACTTCTAAGAATGATAAATAAGAAAGTATAATTCATATGAACATCAATTCTACAGATATAAAATACTTTGAATAATTGCTAAGATGTGTGATCATTTGTAGAAGAATTTTATTCTAGCTAGCTAATCTTGGTGCTGGCCCTTAGGGACTGCAGGGAAAATATGGCAGATTCAACATGGGGTTATCAACACTGGTGCCTCTCCACACCCCCACCGAAGCCTCAGTAAAAACATAATACAGACACACGTCTACAGTGACAAAAATAAATGGGAGGAAAAAACAACAACTATAGGCTATCGATGACTAGAAGATAGAAAACAGATGGTCAGGTAGTGACTGCATAACCAAACAGAGAAAGCTAAACATGTAGCCCATAATTTTTCTCATCAAGAAGCAATCCAGCCAGTATGCACAAGGCCATAAAAGTTTCATGAATGAAGATACCAGACATTTATGATTGTAGGACTTGATGAATGGATCTGAAATGTACATTTGCTTAGAAATCTAATTTACGTAGCGTTAGGCCCTCATGGTTCTCACGACTCACATCCTTCCTCTCTCTCATTCACACACATCCACAGGCAGCTAGAAGTCACCTCTCCAACCAGATGGCAGACAGCAGTTTCATTCTCTGGAGAAAGTGAACCTGGTGAGCTCTATCCTAAAGCACCACGAAACAGGCGCGGCAACATCTTAACAACAGTGGCTTTAGGATTTGAGAAGTCCTAATAAATAACAACCCTCTTTCCTTACCTGCTTTTAGAATCCTCTGAGATACAGACATACTTTAGACAGGTGAAAAGCAAAGTACAAGCTTTATGAAGGACGTGGACTACTTGGTAAGATATGCCTTTAGATCTTAAACAACGGCAACAAAAAAGGCATGATTAATTCTTTTCCCAAGGATTGCATTGACTCATCTACTTCTGTCAAAATCAGAACCGTGAAATTCTAGGCTTCCCTGTATACTTCTCCACTGTAAAATTTAAGGCACAGAGAACGCAAGGTGCTGATCAGGCAAAGGAATTGGTGAGGGGAAGAGCGAAGCCAGGAAATTCTCCCTCTTGCTAGAGAAATCCACCTAACAACAATGTATGTTACACAGAGGTGAAATACTGAACCTTACCCCCAGTCTCTTTCTTCTGCTAATTTCTCAGAAAGCTGGCCTGCAGGCATAGAGTGGCACCCTCAACCCCCACTTTCAGCCCATCCCAGGGAGCAGACTGGAAAACTTTTCTCTGAAGAATTCAAGGGCTTCAATTAAAATACCTAGAGACACTAAAAACTTTTTTTCTGTAGGATTATTAACACATCACCACTTCTTTCTTTTATGTTTTGTTTTTCATTTGTTTATTTTATTTTTTATATTGAGAGCCAACTGAGAACCTTAGGCTGAAACTCATTCCATTTAGACATTTATTGTTTCTTATTTCTGCTGGGTTACGTTTTTCTCCTGTCATAGCTGTTTGGTGGTCTAATGTTCCACCATCTCCATGTCCTCTTCAGTTCAGGGAGTCATCGTTCCTCACCCACAGTATAAAGTTAGCCTCCTTAAATGGCACCCAGCCTCGAAAATGGTGCATGTCTGGGGACATTACACCCTACTGATCCTTTCAAAGCCTGAATCTGCCTCAGCAATTATGATTTACTGACTACCATTTACAATCCCCCCGCCAAGAAGGCTTTTCTAAGTCCATATATCATTCGTCTCTGCTGTTTGCTTACTTTCTTGCTCCATTTGTTTACCTTATTTTAAAGGTAATACATGCATATTACAGAAAATATAGAAAGAAAGGTTATAAAAAAGACAAAAATAAAATTACCTGTAATTAGCACCACTCAGAGGCGAATCACTTTGAACACATGTGTAATGAATGCTGAGTTATATTACTGTCATTATCTTTAACAAAATGGAGATTAATTCCTAAATCCATGCAATGCTCTCCTTTGGAGTGATTTCCAACCAGGAACTTGACCTCTCCAGCACTGACAGCTTCCCCATGACAACATGCCTCTTGCTAAAGATCTCCTTCATCCCTCTCCAGAAGCAAAGAGGAAACACTAGAAGAAGCATTTGGTGCAGAGCCCCAATTCCTACTTCCTGGGCATGAAATGCTCTCCCATCACCACCGTCTTTGGCCATTCACAAATAGTCCTTTTGTGTGCTGTCTGCTCCACATCCTCTGTCAGCAACAGGAGGAAACGCCAGGCGTGCAGAGGATGCTCCTTCAGAAAGAAGTAGCACTAGAAGCACCCTGACTCAAGATGAGTGAGGAACCATCTCAATAAACACATTTTAGATTAAAAAAAAAAGAGTAAAGCAGCTAAGTGGTTGGAATAAATATAATACTTAAAGTAAAAGATATAAAATTGCTTTGCAAATATTGAATTATTTATATAAAGGTCCACTAATATTTGTAATATATTTTGTAACTCTTTTGAAATGTGTTAATGACTAATGAACTCCATTTAAGGCAGTACAGAAAAGATGTCTCCTAAAACGCAATGGTGACCATGGAATACAGCACAACTTCTAAGATCAGCACGGTTTTGTGTGTCACTATAAGACAATTTGAGGAGGAGTTATTTATGCATGTTAATACTATAACCTGTATGCATGAAGGATAGATGACAATATTATCTGCAGTATTTGGACTTCTCATACAAAAATATAAACATTTTATTGGCAATTTTGTTAAAACACATGCACTTTTCACAAAAATTTGATGAAGTAGAAACTATTGTTTAACTTCCAATTGATTTGTCTTTAGGATTGTTCAAATAAAAATCTAGCAGAGTATCATCTAAAAATCATGTTCCATTTTTAGGGTTATCTTTAAATGCAACCTCTAAATTGGGTAGTTTGTGGAAGATATCAATGAGATCAGTAGCACAGATCTCATCAAATACATCCTCAAGGAAAAGGCTCAGCTACAATCAGTGCTACTGATCAATGCTTATATCCGACTTGGTGGAAGGTCAAAAAAGTGGAAAATAAAAGTGACAGGAAGTAGGATACATTTTTTTCCCCAGCTAATGTTTTCAAAATAGCAAGTAAATATAGCACATTTAAGCCTAACTATATTTAATATTGCAATATTTTTATTCTTAATTTCCATAGAAAGACCACAGACACATTCTCTGACACAAATGTTTTATATAGCATTCTCAATCTCTTGATTTTGTGCAGGTTCATTGATACCAAAATTCTTAGTCTAAGAATAACTTAATATTACAAAGTAGTAAATATAGTAATGAAATAATGTAGGTGTTTGTATATTTGTAATTGTAGCATTATTCCAAAGAAAGTATCAGTCCCTAACTTTTCTCCCTGCCCCCAAATACATTTCAAATAACATTTCCTAATTTTACTTGTTGCCTATACTAGTAAATTTATTGGCCTGTGGGGTCTGTCTCTCTCTGTCTCTCTCTGTCTCTCTCTCTCTCTTCACATCACATTTGGCATAATATTTAATGACACATTCTCATTTCATCAAGTTAATCTTAATATCAGAACATACTCCCTTTTATAAACTCATGTAGGCTGTTGAATATATCATTGCTTACAATGAGATCAAACTCATTGTTTTGGCAAATTCTTGTATTTTTAAGAAATTTTGAGAAACACATGTAAGCATCTGGTCAGGAAAGTAACATGTGTTAACTGTGTGGTGAAATAAAATGTGTACAAATACATTCCCTGTACTGGTTGAGTTTTTAATCAAGAGTGTATGTGTGGCCATTTGTGTGTTTGATGGGGAGTGCTGGGAATAATGATGAGTTACAGGCACAAATGTTAAGCTGTAGCATCCAAGGTAGACTAGGAGGAAGTGTCAAATATGTGTGTAATCTCAGCCATAAGTGCTCTAGGAATTCAAAGAAGGAAGTGTGTTGTTAAAATCTAAATTAAACATTGAAAAATAAAAGATAATATTTAGGAATGCAGAGAGAATGATCAGCTTAAGCAAATAAAAAGGAGGACGATTTATTTTTCACATATTGGATTCAGATGCTCAGACAAAATGGCTTTATTCTCAGCCTCCCCATGAAAGTGAGGGAGTTGCCTGCAGTGACTGCATTTGCAGGTCTGTGACTACAATTGCAGGTTTAAGTCTCTAGGAAAGAGAATGCATGGCATACTCCTGAATAAGCCTTGGAAATATAGACAAGAATTTGCTTTGATTGGGCCATGTATTTGGCTCAAAACCAATAACTATGGATAGAGAATATTATGCTCTGATTGCCCTTGAAGATAAAGGGGCTATCAGGTCCTCTTATACACCCCTTAAAACAAAAGAGAATGAATGCTCATGACAAAAACAATAAATCTATATCCTATCTAATAAAAGAGTAATACGCAAATTGACCGCACCTCTGTCACACCCACAAGCCATGCCCACCAGCCAATCAGGAGCAAGTATGCAAATTAACCCAACCAATATGGCTGTGGCCACAGAGCGAGCAGGAGGCTTGGGTTTCCCTGGCAATGGAGGAAGCCAAGCTTTCTGCCTGCCCTGGCTTGCCTTGGCCTCTGCTTAAGGCAACAAAGTTTCAATTATAGAAGCTAAATAAATCCCAACAAAAATGTCGGCAGCCATAGAGCAAGCAGGAGGCTTGGCTCTGCTAAAGGCTACAAAGTTTCAATTATAGAAGATACATAAATCCCAGATACCAGGGCCTCCGCTTGGGTCACTGGGGGGCGTGGACAGCCTGCAAACCACCACAGGCCCCTCACCCAGGCCGCCCCATGCCCCAAGGGAACCCCTACCCTGATCTGGGACACCCTTCAGGGCAAACCAGCCGGCCCCCACCCGTGTACCAGGCCTCTATCCTATCTAATCCTATCTAATCATCCTATCTAATAAAAGAGAAACATGCAAATTGACTGTACCTCTGCTATGCCCACAAGCCACGCCCACCAGTCAATCAGGAGCAAGTATGCAAATTAACCCAACCAATATGGTGGTTAATTTGCATATCCAGGCACAGAGCAAAGACTGAAGACAGGGTAGAAGGAAGCCAAGCGTTGCAGAAGGGAGCGAGGCTGCAGAGAAGCAAGCAAGTGACGGGGGGAAGGGAGGGAAGCAGGCGGGGTGGGGGGGAAGGGAGGGAAGCAGGCGGGGCAGGGGAGAAGGGAGGGAAGCAGACCGCCCCAGGAAGCCCTATTGCAGGAATCTTCCTGCAAAGGGCCTCTAGTACCTAATAATAGAAAAACTTGTAAATTGACCATACCTCCGCTATGCCCACAGCCAATCATAGTGAGTATGCAAATTAACCCAACAAAGATGGAGGTTAATTTGCATATGTAGGCACCCAGCAGCCTGGGTCCTGGGAACTTTCTCAGCACCCAGGTCACTCTGAGGTAGGCCCCGCGTGGGTCCTGAGAAACCTGGGAAGGGCCTGATCCAGGGAGCTCCTGGGCAGGGGCAGAGTCAGCTATCAGAGGGCCTGAGCAGGGGTGGAGCCAGTGATCAGAGGGAACTGGGGGGCCCCTGCCCAGGCCCAAAACCTTGGCCAGAGGCTTAGACCCTGGCCAGGGGTGGAGCCGGTGATCGGAGGGAGCTGCGGGGCCCCTGCCCAGGCCCCAAGCCTCGGCCAGAGGCTTTGGTCTTAGGCAGGGGTGAAGCAGGCGATTGGAGGGAGCTGGTGGGCCCCTGCCCAGGCCCCAAACCTTGGCCACAGGCTTGGGGCCTGGGCAGGGGCGGAGCCCGCGATCTGAAGGAGCTGGGGGTCCCTGCCCAGGCTCCGAGATTTTAGGCCTGGGCAGGGGAGGAGCTAGTGATCAGAGGGAGCTGGGGGGCCCCTGCCCAGGCCCCAAGCCTCGGCCAGAGGCTTGGGGCCTGGGCAGGGGAGGAGCCCACGATCGTAGGGAGCTGGGGGGCCCCTGCCCAGGCCCAGAGGCTTTAGGCCTTGGCAGGGGTGGAGCCAGAGATCGGAGGTGATAGGTGTGAACTACAGAGGAAACACCTTTTCTGACCACTCATTGGCTAAGCTCCCTGTTTGCTACTGGTAATATTCTCAGTAACTTGGGTATAAGAATCCAAAAAGGTGATCTAGGGCTTTTCCACCACACTCCTGGAGAAAAAAAACGAAGGTCCACTGCTGGAGGGCTGAGAAATGTCATATCCTGCCCTAGCCGGTTTGGCTAAGTGGATAATGCCTCGGCCTGCCGACCGCAGGGTCTGGGTTCAATTCTGATCAAGGGCATGTACCTAGGTTGCAGGCTCCTCCCTGGCTGGGGCCCAGGTCAGGGCTCATGCAGGAGGCAACCAATCAAAGTGTTCCTCTCACTTTGATATCTCTCTGTCTTTCCCTTTCTCTTCCACATTCTCTAAAAATCAATGAAAACATATTCTCAGGTGAAGATTAAAAAAAAAAAAGAAAGAAAGAAAGACAGAAATGTCATATCCTATGAAAGACACATCTTGAAAATGCGTAAAGAAAGTTGTCATTTTTTCATGGTGAAGGGACTGGAGTCCATGTTGATGAAAACACCTTGGTGGCTGTGGTGACTGGCAGTGGCTGCAGCAGCGGGGTGAAGGGGCTGGTGCCTTTCCCTGGTCAGCCTGGTTGCCTCCCACAAAGGGAAGCCAGACTGAGGCTTAGGACCGCTCCCCATGGGGAGCGGGCCTAAGCTGTCAGGACATCCCCTGAGGGCTCCCAGTATGTGAGAGGGGGCAGGCTAGGCTGAGGGACCCCCCGCCCCCAGTGCACGAATTTCGTGCACCGGGCCCCTAGTAAAAGAATAATATGCAAATTGACCGTCACTCCAACACACAAGATGGCTGCCCCCATGTGGTCAAAGATGACTGCCCCCATGTGGACACAAGATGGCTGCCATAAGATGGCCAGCAGGGGAGGGCAGTTGGGAGGGACCAAGCCTGCAAGGGAGGGCAGTTGTGGGTGATCAGGCCAGCAGGAGAGGGCAGTTGGGAGGGACCAGGCCTGCAAGGGAGGGCAGTTGGGGGCAATCAAGCCTGCAGGGGAGGGCAGTTAGGGGTGACCAGGCCAGCAGAGGAGGGAAGTTGGGGATGACCGGGCCTGCAGGGAAGGGCAGTTGGGGGGTCCCAGGCCTGCAGGGGAGAGCAGTTGGGGGGGACCAGACCTGCAGGGAGGGCAGTTAGGGGTGACCAGGCCTGCAGGGGAGGGAAGTTGGGGATGACCGGGCCTGCAGGGAAGGGCAGTTGGGGGGTCCCAGGCCTGCAGGGGAGAGCAGTTGGGGGGGACCAGACCTGCAGGGAGGGCAGTTAGGGGTGACCAGGCCTGCAGGGGAGGGAAGTTAGGGGTGACTAGGCCTGCAGGGGAGGGCAGTTAGGGGCAATCAGGTTGGCAGGGGATCAGTTAGGCATCAATCAGGCTGGCAGGGGAGTGGTTAGGGTGTGATTAGGCTGGCAGGCAGAAGCGGTTAGGGGCAATCAGGAAGGCAGGCAGGTGAGCAGTTGGAGTCAGCAGTCCTGGATTGTGAGAGGGATGTCCAACTGCCTGTTTAGGCCCTACTGGGATAGGGCCTAAATGGGCAGTCGGACATAACCTCGAGGGGTCCCAGATAGTAGAGGGTTTAGGCTGGGCTGAGGGACACACACCCCCGTGCACGATGTTCATGCACCGGGCCTCTAGTATATATATAAAAGCCAAAGTGACCAGCTGACTGGCTGACCGGCCGACTGGCCAGTAGCTATGACACACACTGACCACCAGAGGGCATACACTCAATGCAGGAGATGCCCAGTTGTGGTCACTTGGCAGCAGCATTTCTCGGGTGACGCACCCGGAACCTGAGAGGAGGGAGCCCAATTCTTGGGTGTGTCACCTGAGAACCACCCCCTCACAATCTGGGACCCCTCGGGGGATGTCGGAGATCCAGTTTTGGGCTGATGCCTGCAGGCCAGGCCGAGGGACCCTACTGGTGCACAAATCCACGCACTTGGCCTCTAGTATCTAATAATCACAGGCTCAAATGTAAATCACTAGCCTTTTGCATACTATATCACTGGTTGCAATTACATAAGTTCCTACCTTTAGTGTTATATCTAGGATTAATGATAGCTACCATTTACTGAGGGCCATTTATCATGCATTGTGCTGGTTACCGTTTATATGTCACCTAATCTGTAGTTAACCCATTACATTGAAAGCATTTTTTATTCAAACTATGAAAATTAGAAGGTTTTATTCTTGGTTTGTTTGTTTTTTGAAGATTTATTGAGATATGATTAACATAAAACACTGGATTAGTTTAAGGTGTGCAATGTGTTTATTTGATACCTTGATATATTGCTATATGATTACCACCACAGTGTTAGCTAATACCTCCATCACATCACATAAATACCATTACATTTTTGTGGTGAGAGCATTTAAGATCTACTCTTTCAGCAACTTTCAAGGTATCATACAATATTGTTAATTATAATCACAATGCTGTGCATCCCATACTCTCTTATTCACCTAACTGGAAATCTATATTTTTTTTAACTAAAATCTCCTGCAATTTCCCTAGTTCTCAGCCCCTGGAACTACCTTTCTACTCTAATTTTACAAATTTGGCTGCTGTTTTAGATTGTACATATAAGTGATATCACACTGTATTGTGCATCATCACCTTGCAATTAAATCCAATTCTAATTATTAGGCTTTCTTTAAGTTTTTAACATCTAGCTTTTTTTTATTCTTTGGAAATTACCATGTTTATTTCCTTTTAAACTTTATTTATTTTAGTTTAAACTACTGAATAATTATAATTGTCTTATCACATATTTCCTCTTTTACTATTCCAAAATTATATTTTCCTGGTAATATAATAGAAGCATAATGACCAAGCACATGGTGTCAGGAGTCAAAGAGATCTGAATTCAAATTTTGTTATGCAATTAAATAAACACCAGAAAATAAAAGTAGGCAGATAGGGTTCTTTTGTGACTAACACTTAATTTTAACATTATATTTCACTTTACCTTCAGGTGTTTTATCTATTCTTTAAAAATTATGAAACCAATTTTCCAGTCAACTTTATTTTTATTTTTATTTTTTTTAAATAAATTTTATTGATTTTTTACAGAGAGGAAGGAAGAGGGATAGATAGTCAGAAACATCGATGAGAGAGAAACATCGATCAGCTGCCTCCTGCACGCCTCCTACTGGGGATGTGCCCGCAACCAAGTTACATGCCCTTGACCGGAATCGAACCTGGGACCTTTCAGTCCGCAGGCTGACGCTCTATCCACTGAGCCAAACCGGTTTTGGCTCCAGTCAACTTTAATTAGAGTTGTTGACTTAGTGTCAATGAACTTGACTTTATATTTCTGATATCCCCATCTGTAAAATGAGTCAATGATGGTAAGTATTTAATAGGAGTGCTAATTGCTTTGCTTATTATTTCAATTAATCCTCCACACACCAATTTTACAAATGGGAAGGTAGGGATTCAGAGTGTTAAATGAACTGGCAAAAGTTACATATGAGGTCCAGAGGCTAACATAATATTTGAATTGTGATTGTCAAACTCTTGATTCAGAACTCTCTCAATATTATGTTCACAAGGAATCATAATTATTTCTACACATGTGAAAACATTGGCAGGAAATTTCAGAATTATAGTTAGTAGTCTTAGGCCTGGCTATTGAAATAAGATTGAAACTAACCAACTAACTTAACTAAGTAAAAGACACTGAGGAGGAAAATGAACTAACTAGAAATGATCCTTATCAGGCCACAATACCTATATTATTAGTTGTTCAAAGACCAGAGATTCTCACATGAATATATAAAAAGTAAAAGAAGTTTATTTAAATGGCATTCCATTTTCTTCCTGAAGCTTTACTTTACATGCAATGAGGGTCTCAGTGATGTAAATTAAATTATTTTAATTAACAGCTTTTTAGTCACATTTAGAGTTGGAACATCAGAAGCCTGGTTCCTCTGTTTTTCAAAATATTGAAGTGGTCCTAGCCTGTTTGGATCAATGGATAGAGAGTCAGTCTGTGAACTGAAAGGCCCTGGGTTCAGTTCTAGTCCAGGGCATGCACCTCAGTTGCAGGCTCATCCCGGGGCCCGGTTGGGGTACGTGCAGGAGGCAACCAATCCATGTGTCTCTCTCACATCTATGTTTCTCTCCCCTCCCTCCACGCTCTCTAAAAATCAATGGAAAAATTTCCTCCAGTGAGGATTAACAAAAAAAATACATATATGTATTGAAATGATGACTATTGTCCTTAAATTTTCAATTAATAGAATGTGGTCAGATTTAAAAAACCAAACACCTCAATATCATTTTTATTTCTTAATTTTCTCATCATTACTTTAATATTATAATATATAATTGAAAAATATGCATAACTGAAACATTTTAAACTATTTTGTTTTTTATATTTTGTACATTACTTTTTTAAAATATATATTTTATTGATTTTTTTTTACAGAGAGGAAGAGAGAGGGATAGAGAGTTAGAAACATCCATGAGAGAGAAACATCAATCAGCTGCCTCCTGCACACCCCCTATTGGGGATGTGCCTGCAACCAAGGTACATGCCCTTGACTAGAATCGAACCTGGGACCTTTGAGTCCGCAGGCCGCCGCTCTATCCACTAAGCCAAACCAGTCAGGGCTGTACATTACTTTTTAAAAATAAAATTTACTTTATAGTAAAACTTAGGAATGGTTCATTAATATAATTTTTTAAAAATCATATATCTTTTTTTATATGTATTTTATTGATATTTTACAGAGAGGAAGGGAGAGGGATAGAGAGTTAGAAACATCGATCAGCTGCCTCCTGCACACCTCCTACTGGGGATGTGCCCGCAACCAAGGTACGTGCCTTTGACCGGAATCAAACCTGGGACCTTTCAGTACGCAGGCTGACGCTCTATCCACTGAGCCAAACTGGTTTTGGCTAAAATCATATATCTTTGATTGCTATCTTCAATATCTATTGATGAACATAAGAGGAATAGGTATTTTTAAACATTGCAGATGGGAGATAAATTTATATAACACTTTGCAGAAAAATTTGCAATATCATTCATTTTTTTCTAAAATTAAATATATGTAATTCTCTAAAATTATTATATGTATATAGTCTTTGCAGCAGAGTTGTAAAAATATGAACATCCATTAATATGGAATTGAGTAAATAAATTATGATGTATTATTACAATAAAAGAATATGCAGTCATTAAACAATAAAGCATATCTACATGACAAGTTATATTATTATGTGATAATAAGCAACTTGTATAAGAACAGGTAGAGTTGAATATCACTGAAATTAATAAAAAAATAAACACATACCCTTGTAGAGATATATTAATAGATAGTGAAAATTATTTAGGAAGAGGAATTAGTGGCAGTATGGTGGTAGACATTTTTTACTTTATACACTTTGGTACCTTTATTTTTAATAATCTATATAAAAAGGAAATACGCTACTCTTTTGAGAGAAAAAATATCTGTCTAAATAGAAACATTTGTGCCTAAGTCCTCTGGGGATAACATCTAAACATCAAAAATTACTGGTGCAATCATGTTCAAACCCATTTTATTATTTTTTAATTGATTTTGGAGAAAGAGGAAGGGAGAGGGAGAGAGAAACATTGACATGAGGGTAAAATATCCATCTGTTATCTCCTGCATGTACCCTGACTGGGGATCGAACCCAAAACGTGGGTATGTGCCCAGACTGGGAGTCAAAGCCATGACCTTCAGTGTCCTGAACAATGCTCCAACCAACTGAGCCACACCAGCCAGAGCCAGAACCACTTTTCAAAGATAAACTTTACAAATAACTTCTAGCAAATCAATAAAAGATATATAACACACATAATACAGTATTGTATACTTGAAATTTGCTAAGAGAGTAGAACTAAATGTTCTCTCTCTCTCTCTCTCTCTCTCTCTTCCTCTCTCTCTCTCTCTCTCTCTCTCTCTCTCTCTCTCTCTCTCTCTCACACACACACACACACACAAAGTGAATATGTTATATTATGGATGTGTTAATAAACTCAATAGAAGGAATCTTTTTACAATATATTCATATATCAAATCATCATGTACATTTCATTTTACATATCTTACCATTTTATTTGTTTATACCTCAACAAAAAAGCTAAATTTAAAAAAGTAAAGATAGGTAACACAGACAAAAGAAAGCATTCTTACAATCTTGATAAAGAAACTAACATTAGCAATGTTAGTTATAAAATAGTACAATATTGTTACTGTCTTATTGATAACTCTGATTATTCATATCGAAAGGCTACCATATGCAATGCATTCATTACATACAAGGCAGGCAAGGACACAACCAAAAAGCTTCAATATGCTGACATGACCCAATTTACTCAAGATCACTCAACCAATCTGTGCTAAAATCAGAAATGAATTATCGTTTGTAATGGAGCCCTCATTTCACTAGACTACACTGTCTGTAAAAGTGGGTGGCATTCATCATGGTGACACATTACCTGTAGGCAAGACCAATGAGGTGTGACATTCATAATAAAAGAGTGAAAGAAAGTCCATTTATTCAAGAGAAATGGTATTCCTCTACTACGGTAACTTCAAATTTACCATTTTACCTACTCCATCCCATGGACCTATTATAATTAGTGGAAATGAGATGGAAAAGCAATGTTTGGGTAAAGAAAGCAGCTGGAGTGACGCATGGATTTTCAGACTCCATCCCTTCCCTTTCTGTCTCCAGACTGAATTTGCCATCAACATTAACCAAATGCAAACACATTTCATAAAGCCATTTTTTTCACTCCCTATTATTTGTTCACTCTAGTTATCATAAGTAAAATACATTTTTGCAGAGGCAGAAATGTTCAAAGGTATTCAAATCTGACTTATTGTCCTGTCAATATGGCTCACACCTTCATTTATGACATTAATTATTTGCAATTATCAAATGCCAGTTTATTACAGTGGATTTACATTTTATAACTCAAACTATTTAAATAGGTTTGAACAGTAATTCCATTTTTAACAGTCTCTTCAGAGGAATTAAAATACATTTTTTCTGCCCTTCATTTGTAAGATTACTTCATTATTATTTTCCTCTGTTTTTAATAAAGTGTCTCTAGAGTCACTTTGATGTTATATAACCTGAAATATTTTTACAAATGAATGGAAAATGTTTTCTTTCATGGGTACCCTTCTGTAATCTCTACATTTGGACAAAATACACCCCCCCCACACACAAATACACATATACTCTCCACAATGAAAAATTAAAATTTGAAGATATAGACCAAGTTTTTTCTGAACCCTCTCTTCTTTCAGGTTAATTCCCTTCAACATCTGTTATATCATCTACGATGCACTGCCTAATCAAACCATCTTGGAATGTGGTATCTACCCACTACTGAGAAGCAAAGCATTGTTTTCTCACTTGTGCTGACCCTATCCTTTCATTTATTAATACAAAAGGAAATCACAACTACCATTTAGGTTCTTTTTACTATTAGCACGTTTTTGAGGTAAAATCCCTACATTTCTTCTACCTTTATTTTAATGGGTAGTTTATTGTTCTTGTGAATTTCCTTTCAGCAAGCATACACACATTTGTATTGTCACTTAATTGTTTTCTTATTAAATGGTTAATTATTTTAAAACCTTTGAGGACTTTTATGTACCTGATACTATAATCATTTCAGCTTCTTAACAATACCTGTCACCTTAAAATCTGGCAAGCTATTAGTATCCTGATCCAACTCAATAATACAATTTTGCAGTGCCAAAGGCAAAAAAAGAATGCCATAACATCCCAAGTTGATGTTGACATACACCATCACCTGTAGACTACAATTTTACTGCTCTCCATTATTAGCTATGAGATATTTCTATACCTGGTCCAATAACATTTCTTGGAACTCTGTTAAATGCCTTACTAAAACACAAAAGCACGATGACTTCCAATCCATAAAACCAGGTTTTAGGAACAGGCGCAACACACAAAATGTTCACTTATATTACAATAAATAATTTAACATGCATGGCTGTCAACAATAAGCTTTTCACTAATTCTAAGCAATATCATAAAAAAAGATGACACTACATGTCTTTATATTGTTTAGAGCCTCTTTACCATCTTACTTTTCTACACCATCCACCTATGTTCCTATTCTATGCCTCATTTCCTTTACACCAGAATAAAGGAGTAACTAGTTCTAAAATATTTTAGAAGAGAGCACAATTGATAATGCCCAATAAGAATCATCTATTACTATACAGTTTTATACTGCCTCCCGGTAAGAGGGACCTCTGATGTTGTTCATCATGATCAGATAGAATTTCACAGATACATGGTCAAAGGGAAATGCTTTGTTTGTTTTATAAAACCACAACTAACCAAATAAAATGAGCAAACTGATCGTGTCACTGTCTAGAGCACAGTTGGAATATTAGTAGTTTTAATATTTAATTAATCTTTAATTTTAAATATGTTTTGTTTTCCTGTTATTGGTATTGAGATTGAGAATGTTCAGACATTACTTTTAGTTACTGAGAAAACTAAAGAGAGTTCTTGTATCTGTTGCTGATCTTTTTAAAGAATTGGCTTTCCTTTCAGAAAGAAAGCAGCATGCCAAGTTAGAATAGTCTAATCTGGAAAAAGAACCATTTACTGATTTCAACAATAGATGTCTATGACTAATTTTTTTTCTTTATTTTAAGGATCCTTAAAAAATTAAATACAACAGAAAAGTTGGATGAGATGTAATGGTAAAAATAAGATGCATTACTTACAATGAAAATGAAATATTAAACTTGGATGAATCTTACATCACCATTGTAGCACTATAACATCATAATAGTGTAATTTATTCTCTAAGCTAACCTATAACCTCATCAACTTCTCTTTTGCGTATTTTTTATTTATTAAAAATATTTATTGTCTACTGTTTGTGAGGCATTTTAAAAATATGCTACACAAAGTAAGTATACCTCATTGTGTCACATAATGTGTCAGGTACATTTGAGACACTAAACATATATACTATAATAAGAAATGGTCCATGCCCTGAGGAACTATTTTACTTCTGTTATTTTATAATCCTAATATGAAAATCATAACTTAACCTAATATTTAACCTTGATATTTATTCAATCAATAATAGTCAAAGTATTTATTGGTTGCTATCAGTCAGTTTATAATTAATATTTGTCCTTCCCTAAAAGGGAAAAGGAGCATATTAATATATATCTATTGACATTTTGTTCATGAAGATTCTCTGTTATTTGATTTAGCAAGTAGAATTATAAAAACTTGGGGAAGATGGGAAGAGATCAACATATATCAATAGCCCATGGACACAGACACTCATGTTGTGAAGGCCTAGGAGGAGCGGAGATTGGGAGCAGGGAAAACGGGTAACATCTGTAAAAGAGTCAACAATAAAGAAAATATTTTTTTAAAAAAAAACTTGGTATCAGTAGTTTGACCTTTCTTAGATCCAGAATCAAGAACAATTGCCCATTATTGCCCCTGCCAGTGTGTCTCAGTGGTTAGAGTGTCGGCCCATGCACTGAAGGGTCTCAGGTTCAATTCCTGGTCAAGGGCACATACATGGGTTACAAGTTGAATCACTGGCGCTGGTTCCAGTGAGTGTAAGAGTCAACCAATTGATGTGTCTCACTCACATCAATGTTTCTCTCTCTCTCCCCTTCCCTCCACTCTCTAAATATCTTTGGGGGGAAAATATCATAGGGTGAGGATTAACAACAACAACAAAAAAGAACAATGACCCATTATTGATATAATTCTTGATTAAGGAAGAAAAATATTGAGTCTCCACTTTTGTACGGGTAGATGTTTTATCCTTAAGAAGAAAACCTTATCCTCAATTAGAACCAGTCAGATAAATCCTTCCCAAGGTGAAGTATTGCACACTGCTCAACAGAATTTCCTAAAGTCCTTGCTCCTATATTATAGCATTCCTTAGACCAACATTTTTCCCTTGTATATAAAAAAGAAAACGGCAATTAGTGTGATATTTTGTATAAAATGCTTATGCTTTCCTTCATATATAATGTAAACGAGTGTCACCTTTTTGGGGAGGAATGTCCTTTTGCACTCATCTGACAGAAATAGCCATTTAAGAGTATTCCATAGGATTGTGATTAAACCTTCTTTTAATTCCTCAAAGCATTTTTTTAGAAAGTATTTTAAAAGAAGAAACACAAAAGCATCTGAATGAATTAGGGGGATAAAAAGTCACCTACAAAGATGGAAGTCTAGATATGTCATCTCACTAATTTTAAGTAATATCCCTGATGTATGTCTGGAAGAGAATAGTTCTTCCAATTAAATTAAGATGGCATTTGCTCCTCTACCCAAGCCACATACATGCTGTGTTTGACCTGAAGTATGACAGTTAATCCTGAAATTTTATTATGAGCCTCACATCAAATTTAACAGGACAGCCTTTTACAATTTAAAGTGAATGTGTTTTCTTTCTGAATACAGATTTTTTTAAACTTTGCAATAAAATATTTTATGCATGAATTGCTTTAAGATGACTTAGTTGAGAAAAGTGTGATTATCATACAATTATGTCAGTTCTCTTTCTATTCAAAGCAATTGTTTCTATATCTAGAGAAATAACTAAACAGTTTTCCTCATCATTAGAACTGGAACAGTTATCATACAAAACAAAACAAAAAGAAATGTTTCTTATTCTGAACAATTTCACTAACTACAAGGAGGAAGAGTGGTGAGATTTTGCTAGTTACTCACTTGACATAAGGAGAATATGCTGAAAGTGCCCCACCTTCCTCGGTTAACTACATTAGGAGGAGCTCTAGCAATATTTGGCCTAGCTGGATTTAATGTGGCAGATCTCAGCAGCTAGCTAGTCATTTTCACAGTGCTACAAAACATTGGACTTTAAAAACCAGAACACATGCGTTTTCTGTCTTTCCCCTTTCCGTGTAACAACAGTAAAGTGAATTTTTAAAATATACTTCTCAGTGCCTATACGCTACTTCAGTTCTATTGACACCTGCAAAGAGGGCCTCTTCAAGTATATGGACTCAACAAACAACAAACAACTAACATTTTCTAGAGCACTTAGAGAAGGTGCTGAAAGAAGCACAATTAAATAGCCGGGCCGAGGTGGCTCAGTGGTTGAGCATCAACCCATGAACCAGGAGGTCACAGTTCAAGTCCAGGTCAGGGCACATGCCCAGGTTGTGGGTTTAATCCCCAGTAGGAGGTGTGCAGGAGGCAGTTGATCAATGATTCTCTCTCCTCATTGATGTTTCTATCTCTCTCTCCCTTCCTCTCTGAAATCAATAAAAATGTATTTTAAAAAAAGAATCACAATTAAACAAAGGAAATGGTAGAAACCTGAGAAGCCAATTAAGCATGGGACAACTTACTCAAATACACTTTCATAATCTATTTCTGACTTTCATATTATGCAAGAATAGCTACTATAGTTTGGACTCTTACCACATACTGGGACCATTCTAATAATTTGCTATAACTTACCTACTTCATTTCTAAATAATTTGTGATGTGACTAAAACTTACAAAGTAAAGTAATTTGCCACAGCTACACAGCTAGTAGTAAATGGAGAAATCTGGTTTCCATCAAATAGCAATATCATTCAAATGTGTTCACAAAGATTTTTCCCCAGACCTCTCCTACAATATTACTTTTCCCTCTCTAATGACAAATCAGAAAACTTAAAGATAAATTGGAACAGTTAGTTTTTTAATACTACCTTCATTTTTAATATAAAGACATGTTTAATTCCATTTTTTTCTAGTGAAATTGTTTCATTCTTTGATATCTTAAGTTGGCCATGAGTGGATTTTTAGATTCCTTAAAATTTGAAGATAAGCTTCAAATTCCTAAAAGTGAGTTTTCAGGTTTATAGGATAATGGCAAATAATTTAATTAAAATGTTTTTCAGTAACCATACAGATAGATCCAGAGGAAGAGATTCTGTACAAAAATGAAGAATATAAACCCATTCCATATAGTGTGAAACACACAAGGTCCTACTACAGTAATCTCAGCTTACTTGTAGGTGGGCAGAGAAATGCCCAGGCTTTGAACGGCCTGCCCTAGTGTGAACACTGTGGTGGAAAACAGGTGAAAGCACTTCCCCCCAAAAAAGTTAAGTCCCACCTGAGTAAGGGCATAAGAAGAACAGATCCAAGATCCTGGGGGAGCAGAGCACTGGGAAATCAACACGAAAGGACTTGAAATTGGTCAGAACAAGAAATGACCATCCAAAGAAGAACCAGGCGTATTTTAGAAGCTTAGAGGTAAAGGCGGTGAACAAAACAATAGGAGAAACTAAAGTTCCTACAGAACAAAAGTGAACTTCTATTCATGTTTATGTGTACATCCCAAATATTCGCTACCAAAAGAGCACTTAAACTGTGAATAGCATAACTTAGAATTGATGGTAGGCAGCTGGTTCATTTTTCCATCAATTCTGTCCCTCATTGGTGGAAGGCAACTCCTGGGGCATTAACTTCGTGGCAATTCTGGCCTGCTCTGTGTCCAGAATCTGCACATTCCTGTCCTGAGTGAACATTCTCAGAAAGAAAACTGTGGCTTAATGCTATTTTTGACAGGAGAGATAAGTGCAGATGTAGAATAGCAATAAGAACAAACTGTTCTTCTACGGACCTTCCCACAATCCTCGTGAAAACTTCATATTTTCCAACTATTTGCTATCAGGTTAATAGCAAAAGTAATTCTCTTCCTCTCTCCCCACTCCCCTTCCCCCCGTATCTCCCTCTCCCTCTGTCCCTCTTTCTCCCCCACCCTTTATCAACCCGTCCTTCCTTCTCTCTCCGTTTTTATGTGTACACACACACACACACACACACACACACACACATACACACACAACTATTTACTTGTTTGCTTCCAAATATGATTGTTACTTCTTTTTTCATGAATTATTTGTTTGATCCTTGAACCAGTGGGTATAACAAATGACATAGCAAAATCCTGAACATCACCCTTGAAACTTTTAAGCCTCTTTGCTGGTGTCTAAACATGCATAATCTCCTGTTGATTCTTTCCTAACCATCTCACCAAACCATGTAATTCTTCCCACTCCCATTGCTACCATTTCTAGCTTGGTCCTAATGGATTCATTAAAATACAATATTAAAACCAGGAATTGGACATTATTGCAATGTGTGTATTCCATTTTATATTATTTTATTATATGTGTAATTGGTATAACCACTACAATCAAGATATAGAACTGTTTCAGGGCCACAAAGACCTCTCTGATACTACCCTTTTATAATCACACCCAAGGGGCCTCCAACTCTACTATCCCTAACCTATGGTAACCACTCCTATGTTTTCCTCTGTTTCATTTTGAAACATTGAGAGTGTTTCATATACTAGTACATGAAATCATAAGAGTATTGGACCTTTTGAGATTATCTTGTTTTAGATAAGCATGCGTGATACAATTTGTTTCTTTTTCTTGGTGAAAGTATAATATTCCAAGCCATAGCTCTACCACAGTTTGTTAAAATATGCACCTGTTGAAAGCAGTTGGTTATTTCTAGGATTTGTCTTTTTGAGCAGACACAAGTTTTCATTTTCTGGGACAAATGCCCAGGAGAGCCATGGTGTTGGGGGAGGTTACCTAGAACACCTGCCCACCACGTGATTCCAGAGTTGGACCCGGGAAAAGGGAGGCTCCGCCCCCCTCCCCGCCCTGGGATAGACACTGTTCACTGATCCCAAGGGAGCTGTGGAGTCTCAAGGATGCAGCCTTCAGAGCGTAATGTGTTGTATCTTGTTTTTGTTTTTTAGTGATTTCAGAGAGGAAGAAGAGGGAGAGACAGAAACATCAATGATGAGAGAGACTCATTGATCGGCTGCCTCCTGCACACCCCTTACTGGGGATTGAGCCCGCAACTCAGGCATGTGCCCTTAACCGGAATCAAACCCAGGACCCTCCAGTCTGCAGGCCACGCTCTATCCACTGAGCCAAACGGGCTAGGGCTGTTTTCGTTTTAAATTACAGTTTACATGCAATATTATTCTGTATTAGAATCAGATGAAATGCATTTCGAGACCACATGGACTGAGAACGTGCCTGAACCCTAGGAAGGCCTCTACATAAACTTTTCAGGTTCTGGCGGGCAGGCGCCTAGTCTATCCCCCTGCCACGGGCAGGCCAGGCCGAGCCCCATGTGCATGTCCCCTTGCTCCTTAAAACGCCATCTGCCAGTCCAGAGGGCTCTGCTGCTGTCCTTGGTCTCTCCCGGCCCTCCGCAGACGGAGCCAGTCTCCCATTACACCCTGGAAGCCTCCAGGTTTCCAACCAACACCTGGACAGCCAGAGGGAGATGGAGCAAAGCCTCTTGGGAAAGACGCACTCTCGGGGCAAATGTGTGTGTGGAGAGGGCTGGTCCGCGTGTTAGATGCTGTGGGCTGGCCCATGAGTTCCTGGGCACTGAGACACACTGCAAACACCAGCTGGTTTAAGGAGTTTGAGGAACTGAGCATTGCACTGTGCTAGGGAAAACAATGGAGGCCTCTTTCAGAGACAGTGTCTCAGTTTACATCGGACAGGTTAAAAACAAAAAACAAAAAAACAGATTGTCATCTGTGGGTTTGAATATGATTATTTGGAGGAGTGTGAATGAATGAGATAATGTTTGAAACAGAACAGCAGGAAGCTGGAGGATGGCGGGATCTTGGACCCGCGAGGAAAAGAAAGGAGGCCAGTATTCCAGGCAGGACAACAGTGAATGAGAGGCAATGTGGCATGGGGTGATGTGGGAAAAGGAAACTGAGTCAGAACTGACACAAAGTGCTATGGAAATCCATTGACAACTTTAAACTTGGGATGATATAGCATAATTTACATTTTAAAAGATCCCTTCTTGCTGGTATGTGTATCATAGGAATAGATTATCTGAGAGCATGACTGAAACTTAGAAGTATATTGCAACAGGTTTTCCAGGTGAGATATGATGATGTTTTGGACATAAAGGATTAAAAAGTCAGAGAATCAGATAGTAGCTCAGATGGGTGGGTGTGTATGACAGCAGAAACAATTTTATATATATATATATATATATATATATATATATATATATATATATAGTCAGACTACATATATATGATATACATATATGTAATAATGATTTCTATCAATATTTGTATTTTTGGCTAGCACACAGATGAGTAGATGGTGCATGCATTGTGGACAAGAGCATCAGTTCTGGACTCAATCCACCTGGTTTGTAAACTTCTCTATGGTATTTCTTGCTTATTAGAATTTAGGAGATGTACTTAATTTCCTCCTTGGGAAAATTAAAGCGCTGATACTACAATCTATCTGTCACTGGATAGATTGGGAGGATTGTTGGGAGGATTAAATGGGAATACAACTGAAGTGTCTGTAACAGATCCTGGTATTTCATGTCTAGTGAAATAAAGTGTAATAGAGTGGAAAGCATTTATTAGGCATATGGGAAATAACCATCAATTCCACCTGTGCAAAGTCAGGGAAGGCTTAATATTTTTACTGAATCTTTGTTCATTCATGGCCAGATGAACAAAGCAAATAAGGGGGAGTGAAATCACTTGATTTAATTGAAGGGGAAAAAATTACCAATCCTGCAAATAAATAAACATTAACCTCAGTGAGAAATGGCGGCACTCTTGTTATTTTCCAATAACATAAATAAAAGTCAAAGTCAAAGGTGTCTTTTCCAAATACATTTTTAACTCACTTACTAGATTGGATTTATTTATTTTATTTTATTTTTTAAAATATATTTTATTGCTTTTTTACAGAGAGGAAGGGAGAGGGATAGAGAGCTAGAAACATCAATGAGAGAGAAACATCGATCAGCTGCCTCCTGCACACCCCCCACTGGGGATGCGCCCGCAACCAAGGCACATGCCCTTGACTGGAATCGAACCTGAGACCTTTCAGTCCAGAGGCCGACGCTCTATCCACTGAGCCAAACCGGTTAGGGCACTAGATTGGATTTAGTATTGATGCATTTTGTGAAGATTTTATGTTGATGGTAAAGATGTGCTTTTATGATAGATTACAATCTGAGAGGCTGCCTGTGGGTGTTGTTTACCCTAAACAGTAAAGGTCGAAGCCGTACAGTTGGGACATTTCTATCAAAGATTCCTGCAGGACCAGCCTCCTTTGGTTGGTATTGACCCTGTTCTCCTAGTACGTATAGCTATTATTAAAAAAAAATGCTGTAATTACTGACTGCTGGTACAATTTTTAAGGAAAATTTTTTTTCTGAAAAATCATATTGTCTTAAAATTTCATGGTGACTTCTTGAGCAGTGTTAAATTAAAAACTGCCAAGTTCCTCACGTTGCATCAGTTGACCATGACACCACTGTGGCATAAGCAAGGCTTATGAAACCTTTCTTTATCAAAAGAGGGATCCTAAACAACAAACTTTAATAAAATGCTGAGCAAAGTTTTAATGTTAGTTATATCGGTGCACATATAGGATACAGATCTCCTCAGTCTAATCCAGGAAAGCATTTATGATTTCCCAAGGACACCAAAGGACTTGTATGCATGCATATGAGCATAATCAATGGACACAGACAATAGGGTGGTGAGGGCATGTGCTAGAGGGTGGGAGCGGCCGGGGAGAGCTCAGTGGGGGGAAAAAGGAGACATATGTAATACTTTCAACAATAAAGAATTTAAATTAAAAATAGAAACCAAAGAAAAATAACAAAAGAAAAGAAATATAATTAAAACTTTAAGAAAACAGAAGACCAATGTTCTCAGTAAAATTTGTCTTTAGCTAACCAAAGGCTTATTTATATTCACTAAAAGCATTGATTGCTTTTTTCTAATATGCAATTTAATTTCTGCCTTTCAATGACTTTTTGTTAATAAAATGGACATTTAATTTATTCACATTTAAGAATATATCTTTTTTACATGGATGGAGTTTATTTTTTCTACTAATATGCTCTAGTTGTGTTGTAGTGAAGAATAAAAAGTGCCCTAAATCTAACTTGATAGTAAGAAGTTAAACATTTATTGAAATAAAAAAGTGTCATTATTAAATTAAAATATTGAGTTATCATGCACACTTTTGTCTCTAAAGTCCAGTTAATTTCCTGAATAAGGTATTAGTTGAGTTAAAATTTGAATTTTTAATTATTTTTAAAAATTGGCTTTATTGTGACATAAATTTTATATAGTAACTAAATTTTTTCAATGAGTGTGTTACATTTATCAATGGAAGGAGAACTAAGAGCTCAATTATATATCTTAAAATTAGACACATTTCTATTTAAAATGTAAAAAGACATAATTTAGAATGATTAATTTGATCAAAGAATTATTATGGATAGTTTTAACAAGTGAAATCACGAGTCTATTGATTACTATTCAAATAACATCATTAAAGTGACCTAGTAGAGAAGAATTAGAAGATTTGTGTGTTTATACTTGTATACTTTATAATTATAAAGCTATAAACGTCCATTAAATATACATGGCATTACAATCCTTGGATTTTAATATGTTGCTTTTACATTATCATTTAGTTCAAAATATTTTCTAATTTTCCATGTGAGTTTTTTAACACTTGAATTGTATGTAATGGTATTGCTTATTTCCCACGTATTTGTGGGGATTTTTAAATTACTTTTCTGTTGTTATTTATACTTAAATTTCTCTATGGGTAGAAAATACACTCTGCATAATTACTAATATTTAAATTATTTTGAGAATTCTTTATTGCCACTGTATGATATATTTTAGTAAATTCTCTAAATATACTAAAACATATTATTTATTCTGCTTTGAGTTACTATAGCACTCGATATTTATTAATTCTGCATTACATGACTATTTTTTCATGCAGATCAGTTTTCTTCATTTATTCTTTCTGATTTCTTATGTTCTTTTTTTTCTAGTCACTAAAAAAAGAGCTATCTTCCATTATAACTATGCAGTGATCTATTTATAATTTTAGTTATAATTTTATTTATTGTAATAAGAATACTTAACATGAGATGTACCGTCTTAAAGAATTTTTAAGTGTACAATAAATATTGTTAACATTAGGCAAAACGTTGTACTGCACAATTCTCTTTTCGTTTTGCATAATTAAAATTGTATGTCCACTTCCTACTACCCCTAGTCCCTGTCAGCATTTCACCTTCTATTTCTGTGAGTTTGACTATTTTTGGTACCATACATATCAGTATTTGTATTGCAGTATTTGTCCTTCTGAGACTGGCTTATTTTATTTAACATCATGTTTTCAAGGTTCATCCATGTTACATATGTCAGGAATTCCTCCTTTTTAAAGACTGAATAGTCTATTGTGTGTATATACCACATGTTCTTTAGTCATATGTATGTATGTATGTATGTATGTATGTATGTATATACGTAAGTACAAATACATGGATTTATGGGTGGATGGATAGATAGTCTGTCATAGTAACCATTGCCATACACAAGAAAATCTCAAGTCTTCCACCTGCTAGTCTTCAGCCAATCCCCTCCCCTTACCTCAAACACCTGGCAATCACTGATCTGCAATTGTTACTATAGCCTTGACTTTTCTGTACTTTCATATAAATGGAGTCAGATAATATGCAGTCTTTTGGGTGTACTTCGTATCATGCTTCTGAAACTCATTCATATTATTAAATGTGTCAGTAGTTCCTTCTTTCTTATTTGAGTAGTATTTTACAGTTTGGACATATCACAATTTCTACATCTATTCACCAGTTCATAAAACTCTTTTTCAAATAAAATTCTCAAAAGACGTTTTGCTTCTAAATGTCAGAAGTGAGCAACATTTTTAAAAAATGTACTCAAAACCTGTCATCTTCCCAAATCCCCATCATATTCCAAAATCTACACCACGGTAGTTCTGGTATATGCAATAGTCACTGAGAGAGCACAGTGTGCCAGGCATTTTTGCAGGGAATTCACCTTATATTGTTCCTAAATGAAGATTTTACAAAATAATAATAAAATAAATGAAACCTATCATAGATTCTCTAAAAAGTTTAGGTACATGTCTGCATCCTATCTGGAATTTCCTAACTCAATTTTGGTTTTAGTAAGAAATATTTTAATGCCAGATACTTTCACGGTCATCTTGGGAAGATGCTAAATTTCTTTGTATTCTTCAAGTGTCACTTTGACACGTTTTTGTTCCTAGCCAACACCAGCTAGCTAGAAGCAACTCTCCTTTTAAATGTTAAAAAAAAATGAGCAAGGCGGTGCAGTATCCTGGTTAGGAACACAGGCTCTGGAACATGTCTGGTTTTCAGGCTCATTTCTGCCACTTATGAGCTGAATATTTGGTCAAGTTGCTCAATACTGTCCCTACATGGATAAGCTGGAGAAATAATAGTACCCACCTCAAAGGGTAATGATTATATAACAATGCATAATAATGTTATGTTCTTAAAACAGAGCCTTTTGCATATGCATTTCTCACTATTAGCAGAATTAATCAGATAATAGACTTAGTTCTGATATTTGTTTGTATATTTTGTGTAAATAGAGGTTATAAGTCTAATACTGTGATAACAGAGAATTTAGCTATTAAAATGAAATAAAAATAAAGTTCTTTAAACCAAGTACTTCTATTCTGTGTGTGTGTGTGTACTGCTAAGCCCAGGGGTTGGTTCCACTGAGTCAATAGCATTCTCCATTCCCACAACCCTTTTTCCTATTTCTTTTTCAACTCTATTGGGTTTCATTTTAACTAAAAGAAAGTGTGAATCTAGAGAATTAAAGGATGTGAACCTTGCAGGATTCAAATGGAACCACATTCAACTGGTTGGATACAGTAGTTTGCTTTGCTTCTGGACAATTCCCAGGCCTGCTCTCATATACATAGCCTGGATATCCAATCTGCAACCCTTTCCATTAGTTTTTCTATAAATTATGTTTTCTTATATTCACAGTGGAGATATTGAATCAGGAGCCTAGTCATCTTATTAAGATATTCACAGGCTTTATGGAAAGAGATTACAGATCTCTTTGTAATGCATATTCCTTATAAAGAAATAATGTTTTGCTTCATATTCCTCAATACCTACCAAATCAGAAATACATGTGGTATAAATCATAATCCTCTTGCCCAAGGCTTACACTCACAATACTCATTTTCTTTTGGTATTGCTTCATGCCCTATAAGGTTTTAAAATTAATATTTTAAAAATGTCCTTTAATCAGATTTTCCATGGCCTTTATCCTTATTAAAACATTGACTGTCTTACACTGTACCAGAGTCTAGATTTATCTCTCAGACCTTACACTATAAAATAGGTTTAATTATACAGTTAAAGGATCCATAATCTGTCGAAGCTTTGTTAAAAAATTCTTTGCTTTGGTATTACAAAAGAAAAGTCAAGTTATGATAACAAGCTAAATAGATTATAGATCCTTTTCTTCAAATAGGTTTCATTTTTTACTCTAATTTTATAAAAACATATTATACTGTGATTAACAATAAAAATTTAATGCCAAGTTTTGGTCTTTGTATTATCTGAGATAAAAGTAGAAGCATAAATTTCCTATTTTCTTGATTGCTAAAGATATTACAAAGCCCAGCTAAAAATAACTCCATAAACCAATCAAGTTTGGCCTTTTAAGGTTCAAAAACGTTTTAGGCCATCTTTTTACTTTTCTGTTTCAAGAACCAAATGTTCTCTAAAGAAGTTGAAGGAAAATAAGATTTAACCCTCAAAATATAGTTTTTTTCTCTTCTTCCAGTTGAATTATTTCAAAATAATTTAGATTTCTGTATAGTTACTATCTCATATGTTCATTTTCAAGGTAAAGTAATAGATACATATTATAATAGTAAAATGAACTAAATTCCCTTTTAAAAGAATGTATACTTAGATATTAATAAATGAAAACAAATGTCTACTTATTTTTAAAGAACCAATTACAGAGACATACATTAAATCTCAACATAAGAAATAACATTCAACACATTTAGTGAATATAGTGCTTCAGCTGTCTGGATAATAATGTCAGTTTTTCAGGCAATGTGGACACATTCTTCCTTAATAAGGAATTAATATTATTTTATTTTGTCCTTTCTAGGTGAGCAATCTTTCAGCCTCACAGATGTTTCTAATTCATCAGAAAACTAATGAACTCTCACACTGTGAAAGTTCATGTCCTGTAAAGAACATAAGGCCAACGTGGTGCTCTGAAGACATGAGGAATAGTTACTCTCTGAATAATTTATCTAAGATCCTGTTTTCCAAAACGCTATGTCTTTCCAATTTTTGCCAAAAAACAGATTACAGAGTCAAAAAGATACTGTTTTATTCAGGTCCCCCCCCCCGCGAAATATATATTGCTATATTTCTCTATTACTAGTTTATGTAAAAAGTGCTGGACCAATGTTTACCAAATGTGGAAGAATATTTGAAATTATTTATGTTAAAGGCATATCTTCCTTACCTGATAAAGGGCAAGTCATTGGTGGTTGAATTTCTGTTCTTTTGTAAAAATATTCATGGACTTTCTTCAGAGCACAGTCTTTGGAATCTACCTGAGTTTGAAGTGCCACCACTATAAGACACTAGGACAAGTCTTCAATTATGATCAGCTCCAAGTTTCTCATCTGTAAAATGAGAACAATAATAAGTTATATACCTCATAGGATTGTTAAAAGATTAAATGAGATGATGTAGTCAAAGTAGCCAGCAGAGAATCTGGCATATAGAAAGTATTTGATTAAGGTTAGTTTAGTTAGTTAGTTAGTTAGTTAGTTAGTTAGTTATCTGTATCACTATTATTCTTAAGGCAATTGTTAGTGCTCACTGACTACAAATAAATATGAAATAAATCAAATTGGACTTCTGTATAATATTGGTGTAGATGGAAGGTATTTAACCCCCACAGTGAGAAGTTTTCTCCCCTGGTGTCACTAGTTTATCCATCAAATGTACTTTAACAAAGAGCAACTATGCACAATTATTCCCCATCAATCAACACATATTTATTAGCAATCATTGTCTATTTAGTGTCTACTATGTAATAATATGTAATAAAATAATATGTAAAGATCCAATGGGAAATATTTTAGGGGTATAAGGCATAAATGGGCTGAATTAGAGAAGGCTAATTCACATGGGTTACTCATGAATAATATAATAAATTATAAAATTAAAAGCTAAATATCAAGGCCTAAAGTATTGATGTTTTAGTGTATTGCTAAGAAGTTCTCTGGAGGCAAGTACAAAATCCAATTCAAATTAGACGAAATAAAAATATACACTTATTGTCTTACATAAATGAAAGACTCAGGGAAGATATCAGGTATGGCTGGATTAAGGGAATCAAACCATTTCATTAGTCATCAGTTTCACTCTATGTTCCTATTAATTTTTTTCTGCATTGGCTTCATTTTCATGGAGGGCCTCACTGTAACCTGATTAAATTGTTATTGGCATCTCCTGACTTGAGAACTCAAAATGTAGCAAGAGAAGAATGTGTGCATTGATCTTGTATATCATGCTCACCCTGAAACTGTGAACAAGAAGATGATGGTACACAGTCAGGCCTGGCTCCAGTTCTTCTGGAGCTGGAAAACATGGATCATGGTGGAGGAGTAATTTCCCAAAGCAAAAGGTGCTATTTTCAGTATTATACAGCTGAATCCCTATTCAAACAATATCATGAGGTCTTTTCTCTCTTCTTTCTTCTTATGTATCCATTTTCAGTCAGCTTTGCTGGACTTGTGTTCCACACATTTTCTTTCAAGCTGTGTCCACTAGGTGGTCCCTGACTGTCCAAGGTTACATCCTCCCTACCTCAAGGACAAGGATTGAGAAAAAGATCCTTTTAATCATCTCAAAAAAAAAATCCCATAACTATATCATCTGCATCACTAGGTCTGGCTTGGTTACATGCCCATCCATGAAGTAACCACTTACTATGCATGAGAGAAAGGGTTGCAATTCTTTAAACTGGTCAAGTCTGAGTCACACAGTTACTCTGAGAGCCTGAGGTGAATTCAATACCAGAACCAAATCAAATGATTGTCATTATGAAAGGGTCCCCGCCCACATGCAAAAAAAAAAATTAGAAATAAAAATAAAGATGTTATCAAAAGAAGAATGTATTGCCTGACTAGTGCGACTGTTACTTGAGCATCATCCCGTGCATTGGTTCAATTTCTGGTCAGGGCACATGCCCTGGTTTGCCAGCTCGACCCCCAGTAGGGGGAGTGCAGAAGGCCACCAATCAATGATATTTCTATCTCTCTCTCCCTCTCCCTTACTCTTTCTCTAAAAAAACAATAAAAACATATTTTTTTAAAGAAGAAGATTGTATGGATAACTGGAACATTCCAAAATAGAAGTTCATTACACCGCTGACAGCAGGTTTGACTCCAGATCACCAGCTCTTGCTATAGAAACCCCCGCACTGCTCCTGCAATTCCTGTCAAACCTTCAGCAACAACTGCTTGATGAGTAAGCCCCAAATAGTTTTACCGTGTGCTTTCAAACACTTTGAAACCCTTCATTTACATACCAGCATTGTGCGGTAACTACTACCATCTCCCTTGGCAGATGAGGAACCTGAAGCATACCTGAGATTTGCACATGGCCAGAGGGCAGGTACGACATTGAGCCAGTACACAAAGCCTGTCTGTCTAATTTAATTACCTTGCCATTTTAGGGACATCAGCCTGCATTCTCTTCCCTGAAGTCTAGAGACATAAATTTCACTGCCTATAGGAGTGAGGCAGGTCATATAAATTCATGGAGAGAGCAGGGTGGAGAGGAACAAAGTCACAGGTACTCATGCCTTCCCTCCAGAGGGCACAGCTTCTCCTCAATGTCAGGTAATTGTTGCTGTGCAAAAATGTAGGCCATCAATGCCAGGTCTCCCAAATGTGAAAGAGAGGCTAAGTACTGGAATGTTATGTGAAATGTCCTCTAATTTAAATTTAGCGTTCAATTTATTAAAATTAAAAACTGAGGGCTAACACAAAATATTTCTTATGCTATCCATGTGTGCCCTGCTACTTTAAATAGCTCAGAGCCCTGCACTCAATGTCAACACTGCAGAATTAAGTGTGTTTACTCCACCTTTCTTAACCTGCTGTTACTAGAAGGAACAATTTCACAGAAGCATAGTACTATTTATTAGATAAATGAGTGGCATACTGTAATCTTGCTCTTCATCATTTCTCTTTGCTCTCTTTCTCCGTAGCACTGTTATTAAACCTCCATATATTATGAAAGAAAGTAAGGAAGAAGCAAACAGAATAGAAAAAAAAAAGTAGAAGAATGATCAGAAAGATTCTGTCCAGTTAATGTGGGAATGAAAGGAGAAAGATCACTTAAGACATGTTTCAGAGGGAGAATTGAAAGGGTTTAATTCCATTGGGTAGCTGAGGGAAAGGGATGTGATTGTCTCTCTTGTTACTCAATGAAGAAATTGAGGTCAAGGGGGCTTATTTAAATCCACAACTGATGGCAGACATAGACCTAAAAACAACCCACGCATTTTGCATTTTGACTCCCAGATGTCAGTTGCTTATCTCTTTAAAACTCCCAATAGGTTCTTTCCCTCCGACTCTCTCAGGTTGTGTGTGTGTGTGTGTGTGTGTGTGTGTGTGTGTGTGTGGTTGTGTGTTACACAGGAAGGTGACAAAATGTTACAGGCAGATGGACTCATTTTAGTGCATGATCATAGGAATATCTGCAAATGAAAATGAAAAATGGATAATGGGTGTTAGGCATAAAAAAATCAGTAAAATAACAAAACGTGGAATCTCAGAGGGAAGGCAGAGGTGGGTGGGTGGGAAGAGATCAACCAAAGAACTTGTATGCATATATGCATAAGCCATGGACACAGAAAATAGGGTGGTGGGGTGGCTTGTGGGAGCAGGCTAGAAGGGACTAAAGGGGGAAAAAGGGAACATATGTAATACTTTCAACAATAAAGATTTTTAAAAATAACAAAACAAACACAATATCCTTTTAAGTCTTCTTTTAGTAACCAATCTCCTTGTTCTAAACTTTCAAAATTCACTTTAAAGATCTAAATACCTATCTCCCTATGATCACCTAAAAAAAGTTGCAGGCTTGTGATATTTTATCAAAGAATATATCTTTCAATTGAACAGATAAATGTCTGCCTATCACTTTATCCTAATGTCCCTTCTCTTTCTCCCATCTGACTTGCTCCAGTCATATTAGCATTCTTTCCTGTTCCTTACACTAGTAGCTCTTCCTACTGCCTGAAATTTTCCCCCAAATTTTCCCATCCCTGCCCACTTCTCTATATTCAGGCCCAGTTAAAATGTCTGTTACTACTCAGTCTGAAGTTAACCCCCCTCAGTTAATTACTCTGTCTCATAACATTATCATAAAACAATTATATTTTTTCATTGCGTTTTATTATGTGTCTCTTTCCCTAGCATGCAAGTTCTACTTGAAGAGCCCTTATCTTTCAGTGTCACCACTGCATCCCAGATCTGAAGAGTGGCTGACACATTGAAGGTCTCAGGGTCCCTGAGGGGACATATTTTCCACACGTGTTCCAAGACAAAAAGAGAGAGACAGAGACAGTGTGCAGATAAAGGTCAAACCACTATCTACTTTACTGGTAAGGTAGTGTGAGAATCAAATGGGAATTAGCTGACTCTCCTTCCCTGACTCACGCCACACCAGACTGGGTCCGACCTACTGCAATGGAATATACTACTGGAGGATCAGATGAGGTTCCTGGCTTACAGTGAAAAAACAAGGAGCTGAACTGAGCCTGGCCAGTTTATTCTTTTAAAAGAATTTTTTTTTAGTGATTTCAGAGAGGAAATGAGAGGGAGAGACAGAAACATCAATGATGAGAATCAATGATCATCTGCCTCCTGCACGCCCCCTACTGGGGATTGAGCCAGCAACCCAGAGATGTGCCCTGATGGGGAATGGAACCCTCACCTGGTTCATAGGTCGACTCTCAACCACTGAGCCATGCCAGTTGGGTGGCCAGTTTATTCTTTTCAATCAGTCTAACCAGATAAAGTCACTGCAGCCCCCAAGGAAACAGTTATGTGAAGGGACAGAGACAAACCAACAGGTACATTAACTAATCTCCTTCGCATGGAAGGAAACAGCTAGAGTGAGAGAGAAGCATTATACCCAAAATATCAATCAATAAATATTCTTGGAATGAATCCATTTTTTAGATCCAGTTGCAGATGGCAAAAAGGCAATTATGTGAGGTTAAAAGAGATCCCTCCAAGTTTATTTAAAGCAGGTGTTCTGTTTTCTAGTCCACTATTTTCCCACAGCATTGTACAAAATAGTATTTCCAACTTTGAAGCTTCTTGGTGACTTGTGAAGGCCACAGGAACTAATGCTGAATGGTGAACAAAAGAAGATAAATATGCCCGGAAGTGTCAACAGAGAAAACGAGAGCAGTGTTTACATTCTGGACGCCCATCAGCTTGGGCCCCAAAAGCTGGTTTCCTCTGCTCATCGCTGCTCTTTCAGAGTCTCCCTTACTAAACGAAGACAAACAAACCATCCTCGGAAGCTCATCTAGCCACATTCAATTAAACTGTGAAGCAATTACTTTTTTCCCCTCAAAGGGTGCAATTAGTCCCCTTTGAAAATTTATTCCAGTTCCGGGAAGAAAAGCAGAACCTCTGAAAATGTATGCTGAAAGCAAACTGCTTTGAAGAAAGTCTCATCACCCTTCCTTGTCCATCTGTAGCTTCAGTTCTCCTGCGTCGGGCCCCACTTCCATTTCTTTGGTATTTGGTGCCTCCCTAAGACGATGTCCTGCATGTCACCTTTCACAGGTGGTGCTTTTGGTCGTAGTTCAGAGGCTCCGAGGGCCAGATCTGAGAATGCATAGAGGCAGCATGGCGCATGCACTAGAAGCTCTCTGGACCCGAGGACAAACTCTGATTTCTGGCTCTTTGCGTTGTGACTCTGGGCAACCTAGCTTCCCACTCTGGGCTTCAGCTTTTTAATATTTAATTTGAGGCATTTGGGTTCACCTGGGTGTTAGCACAGAACACTTTTTAAAAATGTTCCCATCCAACTCTTAACTAAAACACTCCAAAAATTTCCAGCTACTCCAGTTAAAACAGGTGCAACAGTGGGGGCTGGGAAGAGCAAAACCAGGGTGTTCCCTCCTGCTAACCCCACAGACCCTCTCAGGCCCTGAGGTATATATGGAGCAAGCCACTGAACCAGACCAGCGCTCAGGTTCTCTCCATATCTAACATCTCCGATCCTTTCTAGTCTAGGAGTGGGGTCCATGGGAACCAAGAGATCTTAGGTTGTATTCAGGAATCTGTGTGATCCTTGGAAAGTTAGTTAATCACTCTAGGCAGATAGTTTCCCCTTTTGCAAAATAGGGGGAATAAAAATAAATGTCTCTGTGTTTTTAAATCTTATCACCCTTTTTCTGAAATGTTCTGTATAATATCTTAGCAGCCTTTCTGGAAAAGTAAATCTAAATCTCTCATCTCCATAACTACTTCATACTATTTTCCAGAGCATAGATATACCATAATTACCATATTACCATTCACCTATTTGCTGAACTTTAGGGTGTTACTTTTTTTTTTTCCTCCTTCAAATAATGCTGCAATAAATATCGTCCTTGTGTCTCCTTCCATAGGTGCAAATGGATATCTGGACTATGGACTTGAAGAAGGATCAGATATTCAAACACCTAATTATCAAAGTTATTTTGTCAATTTATAATCCCAGCAAGCTTGAATTAGATTACCCTTTTTACTACAAATTTACCAATATTTGAATTAATCATATTTTTTAATTTGGCAACTTTAGAAAATTTGTAAGTTTTGTGTTCATTTTCGTCTTATTTCTAAACTAGTGCAGAACCTAACACATATTAGGTGCCTAATAAAAATGTATTTGGACAAACCTGTTGTTTTACCTAACTGTTTATGTATTTAGTCTTTTTTTTTTGTAGTAAGCAATTACTTAAAGTTAAGAACTTACGATTATAGATAATTAGAAGTTTATGGTAATAATATGGAAGGATAGAAGTTAGGTCTAACAGGAGATGTAGTTTCATGTAGAAATGAGCAATTCAGTATTACTTTGAAGTTGAACAGATATGAATTTGAATTTCAATTCTCCTCCCATTAGCTATGTTATCATGGTCATTTCAGTTTATCATACTAAGCATTTGTTTCTAATTTATAGAGTGCAGATTGCATAGGCTATTTTTTCAGAACTATGAAAAATGTAATTCACATATCTATAATAATCTATAATCATAGAAGGATAATAAGCTAATTAGACCGGACAGCCGAACAGTGGAACAACCGTCCGGATGGACTGTCTGGACGGCCTTCCAGACCACCTTCTGGACGAAGCTGGGGGTGCGAGGGCTGAGGCAGCTGCCGCAGCTGCGAGGGCCAACACCCTTGCACAAATTTCGTGCATCAGGCCTCTAGTAATAAATATAAGATGCCTAATTTGGCCCCAAATAGCTACCAGGTATTACTGGTCAGGCCTAGACCACAAAGATCTCCTAGACAATGCCAGTCTGGTGATCCATGCTACACACTTTATATATGTTGTTCATTTAATGCTCCCCAAAACTCTATAAGACAGATACCAATATTTTTTTTGCAGAAAATGTTTATTTTTTATTTCTAGAATATACAAATTAAAAGAAGGTATTTCTAACAGTGAAATAATTGTATTTTCATTCCATCACTTCCCCGGCAGTAGTGGAGAAGGCCATATTTATGATAAAGTTTGCTTAATAACTTTTGGGCAAACTTAGCCTCACATTCTGACTGCAGGATATATTGAGGTCTGGAGTCTAAACAAGGACATGCAAAACTTCAGCATTTGTTTATCTGCTCATTGTTTGGAAGAAAGACCTAGAAAGACTTGAGGGTTGGAAGATGGGGCAAAAACAGAGTGTGATTTGCTTAATTATTTTTAATTCCATAATTAAGACAAGAGCCATCTGGCATTTGGCAAGGGAAACATTCATGCACTTAGCTCCTGGGAAATTCTAGGGGCTTGGAGAACATTTCAGAAGATGAAGCCCAAACCCCACATAAATAAAATAAAATACTTGCTAATGCAGTGTTCTCCCCTGTGTTCCTACCAGCATCTGACACCAAGTATCTCACTACCTAAAATGCCACGGTCACATTCTAAGTGGTCTTCATCAACACACTAGTTTGTTTTTGTTTTGTTTTTTTTTCAAACAAATAGAGGATAGTTAATAGGGAAAGATACCTTCATAAGCTGTTATGTCACAATATTGCCCCACAGCAAATTTAAATAGACTATTTCAATGCATTGTGAAAAGTATAATATCCATTGCTGTGTGGTTATGAAACCTTTACAACCAAATATTAATTATCAGGGGGGTTCTCTTCATTGTGTATGTTCTACAGGCCATTATAGATGGTCTGATTCATAAGTGCCTAGCAAATTTTCTAGTATATCTTTTTCATCATTCAGCGGGGAGATGCACATCCGCTTCTGAACCCGGTCCAAAGACCTCTTGTCCTTCTCCCATCCTACTTCTCACTAGATTCTTCAAGACCAAAGCCACTTGCCCCCCAAAAGAGGCAACACTGTCTTCCATGTTGTGGAAGGAAAAACAAACAAATAGCTTCTGTGAGGTTGTCATCTTCTTTAGGTACAGGCTGACAGGAAAGGCTCAGAGCATGGGAGTCCTGGCAGTGTGTGCCAGGTGGTGAGAGAACACAGAGAAAGGGAGACTTCTACCTGTCTGTGGGAGGGGGAAGGGCAAGAGTGGGCCAGGAAAGGAAATGTTGGGAGAGTGACGAGTTTTCCAGAGGGAGAAAAAAATGAGCCTCAAAGGTATGGTTTTTCTCTTCTCTTAACTCTTCTAATCCATACTTGTCTCCCATGCATCTATTACTTCATACGATTTGTGGTTGTGTGTGGTGTCTATACAGTGTCTCTTCAATCATATGATACATTCCTTGAAGGTAAAACTATGTATTACACCTACTTATTATTCCTAACAGAGATACATATTGAATTATAGTTACTTAGCAAAATCTAGGTGTTTTGGGGGGCAAGGGGAGAGTTGGACTATTGATGAAAAGGTGATAAAATTTATATTATTCCTCTGTCTCTCCTCAATTAACCTAGTCCTTTTATGCTAAATTCAGATTATGCTTATGCGTGGCTATATGGGAGCCTTCAAAATCTTCAGCTCATAGAAGGTAAGTGTGGTAACTGTAAGTCACAGGATTCTTCTTGGAATAGAAGTCCGGAGGAGGGAAATTCCACAAGTGATCAGACGTATTATTTGCAGATTAGCTACCATATGGCATGTTTAATTGCATTCCTAAAACAACAGTGAGACTAAAATTGATGGTTCATTTTTAAGTTTCAAGTTATAGAGCCTTTTCAACATCATTTGAAAATGTCAGTGTTTTAGCTAACTGTCCAAATTGCAGAGAGCATTTTTCATCATTTAAAGAATGAACTGGAAACTCCAAAATGGTTGAAAGCTTAAGGAGAAAAAAGGATATTTTTTAAATGGGTTGACTTTTCATTCATCTCTTGAAGTCACAATCTCCTTTCCCTCTTTCTTTTCCTTTACTTTAAGCAAAACCACAAGTATGAAATAAACACACATTGCTAGAACCTGAAATGTATAGTCTTCCTTGCTACTCATCTGAACAACAACAAAAGGGTGGAAATTTAGAGAAGAAAATACTAACACTAAACTCCAGAAAAAAATGTCACTCAGAATGCGCCCTTACATTGGGCTGTCTGGATGGTGAAGAGACCTCCCTGCTCTTAGACCTGACTGTGGTTCACTGTCACCACAGGGAGACATTCAGGACTCCATAGGCGGAGTGGACAAAGGTTTTCATATCACTCCACTGCGATGCCCACTTTCTTTCCACATATGACTTTTCTAGCTTTTAAAGCTCTACTTGAATTTCTGTGAGTGTAAGGACCTCACAGCTGGCGCTATCACTTGCTGGAGGGAAGGGAATCGTGATTGACAAACTTTCACACCCAAGACTCCAGCAGGCTCTCGTGCGCTGCAATTCTGTTCTTCAAACTGAGTCCATAACACAATCCAATGGCAACTTCTTCTTTAGAGCGTCTTAAATACTCTGCAGCCAAGTTTCTCACTTATATATTTACCGAGATATAGTTATCAAAAAAGTAAGTGAGGAATACTCCTAACCAAAAGTGAACCTTAACCAACAGAAGGATGAATATCACTCATCTTTCCTAAGGACAGATATGCAACTGATCATTCATAAAATGTAAATTGGTTTAAGAATTTTAGTCCTTATTTATTAACACACTTTTTTCTTTAAAAAAAAAAAGGAAAAAGTATCTTGCTATACTACAGATGGAATGTTTGTGTACCACCAGCACCCCCAATTCATGTTGAAGGCTTAACCCACAGCATGGCTATGTCTGGCTTTATATAAGTGCTTATATATAAGCACTTAAGGTGAAATGAGGTTCTATGGGTCGGGTCCTGGACAATTAGAATTCGAGTCCTTATAAGAGACACTGGGAAGCTCACTTTCTCTTGCTTCCAGCTTGTTTAGAGGATAGGCCATGTGAGGACAAAACATTCTCACCAGAAACCCATCCTGCCAGACCCTTATCTGGAGCTTACGGGCTCCTGGTCCGTGAGAAAACATGTTTCTGATATTTAAGTCACCCAGTCTGGGCTATTTTGTTATAGCAGCCCAAGCAGACACTAGCCAACACCAGATAACCTAGGCTCCTTATAAAAGGCAGAGTCAGGTTGTAACAATGAAAAACTCTTCTTCTGGATGATTATTTATATTTATTTTGTTAGATTATGATTAAGTGATATTACAGTATTATTCTCAGTTTGTCTTCTTCTTCCAAAGTGATTTGGGGGCTGGGGGGGGGGGGCGGGAATTGCAAACCAGAACACTGCAAAACCACAAACCAGGTGAAAGTTTAGAATTTACCTGCAACATTGAAAGAATTCTCATGCATTTCTAACATCATCTTATGTTATCTATCAGTGACCTAAAACTGTTGTGTAAGTGATCTGAGATTGATTATAATTCTAAGTTTTACTGGAACCTAAGTGATTTTTAAAAATAAATTTTTATTGATTTCAAAGAGGAATGGAGAGGGAGAGAGAGACAGAAACATCAATGATGAGGAGAGAATCATCATTGAGCTGCCTCCTGCACACCCCTACTGGGGATCAAGCCGCAACCTGGGCACGTGCCTTGACCAGAAATTGAACCATGACCTCCTGGTTCATAGGTCAACCCTCAACCATTGAGCCATGCCGACTGGGCTAAGAATTTTATCTTATTTTATTTTCTAACACCGCCAACTCTTTATTGGGACATATTTTGCCCACATGAGAATGTGTCAAACATTAGTGGTTAGTTACATAAGTTATGTTTAATTAAAAAGTAGCATTCATCAAAGCACTATGAAGAAATATATTAAAAATTTCTTAGAAGGTCCCCAGCACCCTCCCTTGATCAACTCATTCTTCTATCCATGGAGGTCATCACTTCCTGAATTCTGATCATCGTTCCCATCCTGGGCGTGTGCCCTTCACCCCCTGCCCCACTGGCTTCTTATTAGGAGTTGGGTGGATCTGCATCTTTCTGCCATGAAAATAATCCAGAGATCCCATTTAGCCCTGGGGAAGTTTTGAGCTTAGCTCTTCAGCCTCCTACCCACACAGCTTCAACATTTGGCAAATACCTTGAGAGGGAGAAGCACTGGGAGTTTGAGGCAGGCCTCCATTAGTTCTCTGTGACCTCATCACAGTGAGAACGCCAGTGTTTTCACTCCATGCTTCAGTCCTAGCTCCCCAGCCACCCAGGCAGTGTCCAAGTGCAGATGACTGTTAGGATCTCCAATTTATAAATTTGTCACTATCGTCCCATGCTCTCAGGGAAACATTTCCAGTGTCCAACATAAACCATATGCCTGGGATAAACCAGAGTCTCAACCTAATCCCAGAATTAACAAAATCTCCTACAGGAAAGTTAACCAAAATGGCAACAGCAAGGAAAGCAGTGGCCAGCAGGCAATTCACTCACCTCAGACAGATGCTGCCGGCTCTGAAATACCACTGGTCCCCAGCACATCCCATTGTCACTGCATTGCATTTGTCCTCTGGTCCCTTTAAAACATAATATTTGTTATAATTTGGCTTGGTCTTATAGAAATATGGTAGAAATTATGTGAACAAATGTTATCAGAACTTTCCTAGTTTGTTACTTTAAAAACAAACAAACCATGAAATATATTGAATTTTATCAAATTGTTTTCTGAATTTAACATCAGGGGCTTTCTATTTTAATCTCTTAGCTTGGCAGATTATATCAATTAATTTTCTAAAGTTAAACTACCCACTTTATCTTCTGTTATGCCTGTAAATTGCTTATTATTCATTTTAAGTTGTTGGTTTTAGTTTTCTATTAATTTATTAGGATATTGCTGCATTCATAAAGAAGCTTTGAAAAAACATATATATTAATAAGCATACACAGATAAAATATAGGTAGTCAAATCCTATATAATAAAGAGGTGATATGCAAATTGACCCTCACACCCTCACAAGATGGCTGCCTAGGACCAGGCTGGCAGGGGGGTTAGTGAGGGACGACCAAACAACTGAACAGCAGGCTGCGTGGGGTGAACAAGCTGGTGGAGGGGCTGTGAGGGGTAATCAGGCCGGCAGGGGGGGCACTTAGAGCCGACCAGGCCAGCAGAGGGGGGCAGTAAGAGGCGACCAGGCCAGGGGGGCAGTTAGGCGCAACCAGGCCGGTGTGGGGGGGTGGAGTTGGAGCAATCAGGCTGGTGGGGGGGGGCAGTAAAGGGTGACCAGGCCAGTAGGGGGAGCAGTTAGGATCGACCAGGCCAGCAGGGAGGGGGCAGTTAGGGGTGACCAGGCAGGCAGGCAGGTGAGTGATTAGGAGCCAGCAGTCCAGGATTGTGAGAGGGATGTCCCAGATTGGAGAGGGTGCAGGTTGGGCTGAAGGGAACCCCGCCCCCATCCTGTGCATGAATTTCATGTTATATAAATTATTTCTATGTAATCATTCTTACTACTTTTTATAAAAAGTAAATATTCTTATTTTTTATGCTTAGAAGTCATTTATGACCCTTTATCACCTTATTGTGAAAATATCAATTAAAAGTATTTAGAAATATGTGCGGCCACCCATTGAGACTGCATTTAGTACTTTAAGATGTGTGTAATTTTTACTCAAATTTACTATCATGATTAATTAGTGCTGAGAAATGTATTCTGTAAACTCTTGTTCTTTATTCCAGGAAGAACATTTGGTGTAAAGTCAACAGACCTGGGAAATACACGGCTCGACATGTGAACTTTCAATTTCTCCGTCGCTTCATTGTTTTCCAAAGAACCTGAGTTCTTATGCACTGACATGTGTACGATACCGACCAGATGGTGCCTTGTTCCTAGCAGTTCTCAAGAGGGAGCAGAATTTGTTTAGGCTGTGGTTGTGTCATTTCTAAATGAAAGGCTCTAATTATACTTGCCATCTCTCAGTATGGCTCTTAAATTCACAGGGTGACCACACCCTGGCATTAATGCCTCAGAGTTCAATGGACTTGAGACTGTCCTCAAGGATTTGAAGAATCTGGGTAAAAACGCTTTCAGGATATTTTAACAATGCATCCATTCTACTGTGGATAGACCTTTCAGCTCTTTTTAATTTAGACTGTGTAGAAAAGAAAACAGCTTAAACATGCTGACATAGAGTATCCATATGTTGAACTTTCTCAGAATCTGTAAAATGGTTTTCCAAGTGGCAATACCCAATTATTAGCAATGTAATGGGACATTGGCAACATCTGGCATTGTCAATCTTTTTAATATTAGTCATTGTTGTTGGATGCATAGTAGTTGTATTATATTGTGTTAATAACTTGTATTTCTCTGATTATTAATGATATTGCTCACTTTTTGTTGATCCATCAATTGACAACCTTGAGAAGTGCTTGTTTGGGGCTTTGGCCAATTAAAACAATATTTTTAATTACTTAGTAAATTTTGTTTTTATTTTTATCTTTCTTAGCTATGAGTGGTTTGTCATTTTGCTCTCTTATTATTTTTATTATTATTTTTAATGCCCTGTTACTTTTTTTTTTTTAATATATTTTATTGATATTTTACAGAGAGGAAGGGAGAGGGATAGAGAGCTAGAAACATCGATGAGAGAGAAACATCGATCAGCTGCCTCCTGCACACCTCCCACTGGGGATGTGCCCGCAACCAAGGTACATGCCCTTGACCGGAATCGAACCTGGGACCCTTCAGTCCGCAGGCCGACGCTCTATCCACTGAGCCAAACCGGTTCCGGCAATGCCCTGTTACTTTTACTGATGAGTAGTATTTCATTGCAGGGATGTACCAATTTGACTATCCATTCACCTATTGAAAAACAACCTGTTGGCTTCACTAGAACATGTTTAGCATTGTAAGTCACTAGCAACTGTTATCCAAAGTTGCTGTACATTGGAGATTAAACCCTTATCGGAGATAACATTGGCAAATATGTTCTCCCATGCAGTGGGCTTTCTTGTTGTTTTGTTGCTGGTTTCTTTTGCTGTGCAGAAGCTTTTTATTTTGATGTAGTCCCATTTGTTTATTTTCTCCTGAGTTTCCATTGTCCTAGGGGTTGTATTGGTAAAAAAAAAAAAAAAAAAAGATATTGCTACAACAAATGTCTGCTATTTTGCTGCCTATAGCTTCTTCTAGGATTTTTATGGTTTCCCATAGTACTGGTATGCATGCATATGAGCAAAACCAATGGACACAGATGACGGGGGTGGGTGGGGAGGATGTGGGCACATGCTGGGGGGTGGGGGCGCCCAGGGAGAGGTCAATGGGGGGAAAAAGGAGACTTATGTAATACTTTAAACAATAAAGAATTTAAATTAAAAACAAACAAACAAAAACAAACACCAAAGCTGTTGTACTATTTTGCACTTACATCCCCAATAAATGAGAGACCCCAGAACTCAGCACTTCGTCAACAGTTGGTATTGTCAGTTTTTTGCATCTTAGCCATTCTCATGTGCATTGGGGTGACTCTGTTTGAATTTGCATTTTCCTAATGACAATTTTGATCATTTTCTCATATGTTTATTTGCCATCTTTATATCCTCTTGGATAAAATGTCCATTCAGATGTTTTGCCTCCCATTTTAAAAATCCAGTTATTTACTTTCTTATTTTTGAGTTTTAATATTTCTTAGTATATTTTGTATGCAAGTTATTCATCAGGTATATTTTGCAAACATTTTGTCACAGTGACTTTATTTTATTCCTAATGTTTCAGTAGAGCAGACATTTTTCATTTTAATTAGCTCTAACTTATGGGTGTGGGTTTTTTTTTTTTTTTCATGAACTATGTTACTGGTTTTAGTATATCCAAAAAAACTCAACACCACACCCAAGTTCATATAGATTTCCTTCTTTGATTTCTGTTAGAAGTTTTATAGTTTTGTATTTCAAATTTATTATATACCCCATTTTGAGTTAAATTTTATGAAAGGTATAAGGTCTGCATCTATTTTTTTTTTTTTTTTACATATGGATATACAATTGTTGAGAAGACTTCTCTTTCTCCATTAAATTGCCTTTTCCTTTATCAAAGATCAGTTGGCTAAATCAGTTGTATTTCTGTATTCTGGATTCTGTTCCATTAACCTAGTACCTCTTGTTTTGCTAATTCCAGCTATCTTGTTTGCATACTTTTGTAGTTAAGTCTTGAAATAAGATAGTGTCTTTTAATATTATCCTGTTTCTTCAACATCATATCAACATCAAGATAAGATGTTTACTGGAATTTTGACTGAAATTATATTTGATCTACAGATTAAAAAACAGTTAAATTGACACCTTAATATTGCTTTCAACCCATGAACTAGAATAACTCCATTTATTTTGATCTTTTACTTCTTTTATCTATGTTTTATAGTTTTCCACATAGAGACTACCTACATTGTTGGATTTATACCTTAGTATTGCATTTTTTGTTATTGTTATAAATGATATTGACTTTTAAAATTTTTAAATTCCACTGTTAGTTGTAGCATACAGAAAAACAACTGATTTTTGTATATTGGCCTTGTATCCTGTAGTCTTATTAGACATGCTTAATACTCGCAGAAGGTTTGGTTTTGTTGTTTTGTTTTGTTTTTCTAGATTCTTTGAGATTATCTACATAAACATCCATGTCCTCTATGAATAAAGACAAATTTATTTCTCCTTTTAACATGTATACCTTTTATATTTAGATATCTTATTGCATTGGGTAGAACATCCAAAGCAACATTAAATTTGAGTGGTGAAAAAGGACATTGTTGCACTGTTCCTGATTAAGGCAAATGCATTCATCCTGTCTCTTATGACTAAATATGTTAACTGTAGCTTTCCTCTGATTTTATTTTCTGGAAGCAATTGTAGAGAATTGGTAATATTTGTATTCCTTAAATTTTAATAAAATTCACCAGTGAAGCCATCTGAGCCTGATACTTTCTTTATTGGAGTAGTTTAGGTATTAACTCGGTTTCTTTAATAAATCTGTGGCCATGAATTTGTTTGTAGTATTCCTTTAGTATACTTTTAATGTTCGTGGGATCTGTAATGAGAACCCCTCCTTCACTTGGTTTCATTTATTCTCTCTATTGTTTTCTTGTTTTCATTTATTTTAGCACTATTTTTTAATATCCACTTTCTTCTACTTGCTTTAGGGTTAAATTGATCCTTTCTCCTGACTTTATAAGTAAAGATTATTAATGTCAGATTTTTTCTCTTTTCTAATATATGTACTTAAAGCTATAAATTCCCCTCTAAAAATTGTTTTCATTGAATTCTACAAATTGTGATTATTAATATATTTTTTCATTTAGTACAAAACACTTTTTTAAATTTATCTTTGAAATTCTTCTTCGATCCATGGGTTATTTAATAGCGTGTTTCTTAATTTCCAAATATTTGGGGATTTTTCCAACTCTTTTTGATAATTTCTAGGTTAATTCCATTTGGGTCTGAGAACATGTGTGATTTCTGCCTTTTAAATGTGTCAATGTGTGTTGTATGGCCTAATATGTGATATTTGGTGAATATTCCATGTGAGCTAGAGAAAAATGTTACAAAATGTTGTATTCCCTAAATGTCAATTATATCAGCCTGATTGGTAGTATTGTTCACTTCATTTATATCCTTACTGATTTTCTGTCTGCTTGATCTATCAATTACTGACAGAGTGGAGGTTGAAGTTTTCAATTATAATAGTGGATTTGTCTATTTCTCTTTTTATTTCTGTCAGTTTTACCTCACGCCGTTTGACATCTGTTCCTAGGTACATACACACTTAGGAATGTTACATGTTCTTAAGAGAATTTACTCCTTTATCACAATGCCCCTCTTGATTACTTGTTATTTTTTTCTTTTTTCCTCATATATATTTTTTTTAATGTTCACTAGTGTGGGAACCCTAATCAAAGTACACCAGATGTTCAAGGCCAAGTTGAGTGTGGGGGTCTGGTCCAGAGTATGCTAGATGTTCAGGGCCAAGTTGCCATACACAGGTGCAAAAGCAAGGACACAGTGATTGTACTGTATGCACAGCCCAAGACTTTTCTATAATCCAAACACTGATGTCACCATTTGGCAAGAAGCCTCTTTTTGTCTAAGTTGGTAGAAAGTGTGTTGCTGACCAGCTGGTACGAGGCTGCTTTTATGGGCTGCTGTGTGTGCAATGGCTCCTATGTTTGCTGAGGCTGCTTTGTGTGGCTACTGCTTTGTAACTACTTCGAAGAACTGTTTTTGTCTGATGGCTCCTTGTTAGCAATGGCTACTTGGCCTGCAATAAGCCTCTCCTATAGGCCTATAACTTCTCCTCTCTTCTCTGTCTAATGAAGGTCCATGAAGGTCCAGTTCCTGGCAGGGGAACTAAGGCCCCCACAGTTGGCATAGTTGAGCAGGATCAAGGAGGAACTTACTCCAACAATTGGGCATTATGAAAGACACATGGTTGACATATATTATGTTATGTTCAAAAAGTATTGTAATCTGTTAGGCAGTTAAATTATAGGCATCACCTTGACCATGTCAAACTTTGGTTTTAGCCTTTTTTGGTGCATCTATTTCATGTTTATTTGTTTGTTTTTTCCCTCAAAACTATATCATGATCCTTATTCCTAGGCTATGCCTCTACTAGATGTCTCTGGAGCTCACTTTTTAAGTTCTGGCACCCAACAATGAGCAAGCAATGACACATCTGCCCAGCTCTCCAGCCTGCAGTCATCTTTCCCTGTGTGTATGTCGCTTAGGAGCTGGTACAGAAGCCAAGGTGACCTTTGAAGTTCTTTCCCCACTTCCTTCCCTTTGTGGCCAGGTTTCCCAAATCCCAGCTTGCTGGGCAGTCCGCAACTCCAACTCTTCCTGCTCTGCCTGATGTGACCACTACTTCCTGCTTGAAATCTATTTCCTGCACCACATTTTAGAATAGGGATTGAGGAAAATTCTGAATGGAGATGGTGGCTATAGTTTGCTGACCCCCTTTTTACAACATGCTCTCAGATTAGAAATCAAAGTAAAAATGGAGTTCAATTCTGACACATCCCTTTTATCAAAATATTTATACGCCATCCAAAATATGGAAAAGAACAAACAACTGGTATTTTAAAATATCCATTTAGCTTTTAAAGTCTTGTTTTGTTTTTACATTGAGATGGTCTGACAACAGATCCTCATCTTTGTCAGGACCAGTAATATTTTCTTCTTATTCTTATTTCCACATGAAGTTTATATTTTAATTATAACAAAAATAAATATCAATTATACTGTAGTGATAAATTTCTGCTTTGATATCAAAGGCAGATTTGAAGCATAAAGTTTAGAGAAAGAGGTGGAAATGAAGGCAAATGAAAAAAGAAGTGGGGAAATCCCTATAAAAAATTGGTTTTCCTTCAACCACAGAAGTTACATTGTCACTCTGTCTCAAATGGAACATTTATGTGAATAGCAAGTATGTTTGCTTAGAGCTTTCTAATTTGACTTGAGTAATTTCTTATTCAATTCACAACAAATCTTAGATACACTCTGATTTGAGAAATATATAAATATCTCAGAGCAATATATAAATAATTTGAAGCTTGCTTGAAGTTTGAAATTCTCTGAAGTATTTCCCATTTCCATTAACATGTATTATTAAGAGGTACTCAATTATTAGAGGCTGGTATAGTCTCTTGATCTTTTTTTTCTGCAAGAGTATCTGTATCTAAGAATACATTGAAAAGACGTATTCTGAGAGTGTTCTGTTCTAGGATTTAAATAATAACATTTGAGAATAAAATTTATTTAATGCAGTTGATTTATTTTATTTTATTAATCCTCACCTGAGAATATTTTTCCATTTATTTTTAGAGAGAGTGGAAGAGACAGGGAAAGACAGAGAGAAATATCAATATGAGAGAAACACATTGATGGGTTGCCTCCTGCACTCCCCGACCAGGGCCCAGGCCTCGGAGGAGCCTGCAACTGAGGCACGTGACCTTAGTTGGAATCAAACCCAGGACCCTTCAGTCCACAGGCCAACACTCTATCCACTGAGCTAAATCTGCTAGGGCAATTCAGTTAATCCAAAGGTCAAATATTTTAACATAGAACTTATTTTTTTCCCCGAAGGATATTTTCTAACCCCAAAGAAAATAAAATAAGTGATAGTATTTCATAAGTAGCTCTATAGAAAGTATTGGGGAAATAACTCACAACACTTATAGACAATATTTATGTCTCAAGGTCATGTGGCATTCTGATTCTGACTTAATTCAACTCACATCCTTCTCTCCACTCTAAAGCAATGTTTGTGAATGTTAAAATAAAGTCAAGTGTTTCGTATTTGCCAGAACTACATTTGTAAAATCACAAACCTATTGCAAGGAAATGTCCTTGATTTATAATTTACTTCCAGTGAGCTCAATCCAATATGAAATAAAGGGTACTCAATTGGCATATACAGACATTCCTTGCTGCAACTGCCTGTGACATATTTATAGAGAAGAAAGCTTTGAAATATTTCTAAAATATAGGTGGATAAATTGCCTCTGAGAAGGAAGTATATAGAATCTCTCTGAATATAGTGTCAACTCCTTACTTGTCATATAACTGATATTCCCATTCTAAATATAAACTCTGACATGTAGAATTAAAGATTAAAGGATATGAAGGAATATCCTATTTGACATTTGTTGCAAGTGATAATCTATGGACAGATGAATTCACTGTGTACAGGAGAAGGAGTCCCACAGATTTCCTATTATAAATTCCAAGAGTTACCACTTACTGAATCTTCATACACTGTCACGTATTTATTATGTCAAATACATAGGTGACTGTTTTAACTTTCCCACTATGTCGTTATAAAGAATTATCTCCATTTTGTAGCCAATTAAACTGATATCCAACATGGTTAAGTGATTTGTTACAATTCTGGGAGCCAGTCATTGTGCAAGCAATGTTCATTCCAGGTCTCTCAGAATCCAAAGTTAAGGATTTCAATACCTCTGCCATTTTGCCTCTGAGCTAATATAAGAGAAGAGATAGAGGAAGACATAAACAGACAGAAGAACATACCGTGCTCATGGATTGGAGAATCAACATAATCAAAATGTCCATACTACCCAAAGCAATCTATAGATTCAATGCACTCCCCAATAAAATACCAACGGCATATTTCACAGACTAGAACGAACTTTCCAAAAATTCATCTGGAATAAAAAAAGACCCCGAATAGCCACAGCAATCCTGAGAAAGAAGAACAAAGTAGGGGGATCTCAATACCAGATATCAAGCTGTATTACAAAGCCAGTGTTCTCAAAACAGCCTGGTACTGGCACAGAACAGACATATAGATCAATGGAATAGAATGGAGAACCCAGAAATAGATCCAAACCACTATGCTCAATTAATATTTGACAAAGGAGGCATGAACATACAATGGAGTCAAGACAGTCTCTTCAATAAATGGTGTTGGGAAAATTGGACAGATACATGCAAAAAAATGAAACTAGACCACCAACTTACACCATACACAAAAATAAACTCAAAATGGATCAAGGACTTAAACATAAGACAGGAAACCATAAAAACACTAGAGGAATCCACAGGCAGCAAAATCTCAGACATATGCCAAAGGAACTTCTTCACTGATACTGCTCCTAGGGCAAGAGAGACTAAGGAGAAAATAAACAAATGGGACTACATCAAAATAAAAAGCCTTTTCACAGTAAAAGAAACCATCAACAAAACAACAAGAAAGCCCACTGCATGGGAGAACATATTTGCCAATGTTATCACTGATAAGGGTTTAATCTCCAACATTTATAGGGAATCCATACAATTTAACAAAAGGAAGATAAAAAAACTCAATCAAAAAATGGGCAATGGACCTAAATAGATACTTTTCAAAAGAAGACAGAAGTAAGGCCAAGAGACATATGAAAACATGCTCAAAGTCACTAATTATCAGAGAGATGCAAATCAAAACGACAATGAGGTACCATCTCACACCTGTCAGGATGGCAATCATCAACAAATCAACAAACAACAAGTGCAGGTGAGGATGGGGAGAAAAATCAACCATCGTGCACTGCTGGTGGGAATGCAGACTGGTGCAGCCACTGTGGAGAACAGTATGGAGTTTCCTCAAAAAAGTAAAAATGGAACTCCCATTTGACCCAGTGATCCCACTTCTAGGAATATATCCCAAGAAACTAGAAACACCAATCAGAAAGGATATATGCACCCCTATGTTCATAGCAGCACAATTCACCATAGCTAAGATTTGGAAACAACCTAAATGCCCATCAGCAGATGAGTGGATTAAAAAACTGTGGTACATCTACACAATGGAATACTACGCTGCTATAAAAAAGAAGGAGTTCCTACCATTTGCAGCAGCATGGATGGACCTGGAGAGCATTATGTTAAGTGAAATAAGCCAGGCAGAGAAAGATAAATATCACATGATCTCACTCATTTGTGGAATATAATGAACAACATAAACTGATGAACAAAAACAGATCCAGAGACAGAGAAGTATCGATCAGACTGTCAAACCTCAGAGGGAAGGTAGGGGAAGGTTGGGAGAAGTGGGAGAGATCAAACAAAAGACTTGTACGCATGCATATAAGCATAACCAATGGACACAAACAAGGGGGTGAGGGCATGAGTGGGGGGTTGGGGGGGTATTGGGGGGATAAGGACACATCTGTAATACCTTAATCAATAAATAAATTTAAAATAAAATAAAAATATGTAACAGCAGGATTGTTTAAAATATAGTTAGCATACAATATTTAAAAAGTTATGCAAACTCAGTTAAATAATTTTTTGACTAGCAATTAAACTGTAAGCTCAGAGAGAGTGAGACTACTTCTAATCTACCTCAAAGTGGTGTTCATTTTTATTATTTTATTCAGTCATTTGTTAATTCATGTAATAAATAATTATTGAGTGCAAATTCCTTGGACATTAGGCATTTAAAACAAGACAGATAAAGTACCTGCTTTCTGGAAATCACATTCTAGTGAGGATGACTGACAATAAGCATAATAAAGAAAAATAAACAAATAAGATAATTTCCAATAGTGATAAATTTTATGGAAAGAATTAAATATAGGGTGTCCCAAAGAATGTATACATACACTTTGAATAGGTAGTGTTTATTAAAAGACATTTCATTTTCAAAATTGAGCTATCAGCTGTTAAAATGTATATACATTTTTGGGACACTCTTTATAACAGAAATGAAATCTAATTTAATTCTACAAAAAAGGAGACACCCCTCCTTTTTTGCAGAATTAACACTGGAATTGATAAAATGCGTAACACACTGAACATTTTGAAGCCTGGATTCCATGTCTGTCAAGCCTTGAGATTGGTTCATTCAAATTCAAATTTGCTATCTATTTCTCTAATATTGATTCAGAGGGAGAGTCATTGAACGCTTCAGATAGAGATGCATCCTTCTATTGCTAATATTCTTTTTAATCATGGCTATTGCTTTATAGTAAGAACATGTTTTGAAAAGAATAATTGGCTCCTATCATAGTGTAACTTCAAAGAGGACGATACTTTTTCCTTACTTGTTCCTTACCATTTCAAAGGCTCCCATCTCCCATCATTAATCTCTTTGAACATGGTTCAAATAGTGAGAGTGATCTGCTTAGTGGAAGATGTGTGTCCATTCATATCATGGTGGTGAGTTTCTTTTTTACTGATATGTTAGGAAAAGTGATAATCAACCAAGAAAATGGGAGAAATGTAGTCAGAATACCCAATAGTCATTTGGGCACTATTGTGTAGTTGGTTTTCCCAAATTGAGTAATTGTTCATAGCTTGTATGAAACAAACTCTTCCCTAATGTTTACCTGTAATGCAACAAAAAAGAGTATAGGCTAAAATTACAAAAATTAAAGACATCACAAAATTCTTATCACCATAACAGTACACTGCCAAATTTATTGTCTGCTTACTATATTAAGAATAACATTCTTAAAGGCTTTGAGTTAAATTTTTATTTGCAATGTTGCCTGAGAGTATCAAATAAAAGCTGTCTGTAGAGGTAGTGAGAAACTTGCCTAACACTGCGGAGAATGGACCACTCATGAGAAAGGCTTTAAGAATATTATTTGTTTGGAGGACAAGATATCCTATTAAAACTCTGAAATAGCATTGCAAATTGTAATTATATATTGTTTTGCTATGGCAAACTATGATTAAAAGAATATTTATATTCTTATTATCAAAAAGGAACAGCACATTTTTCTTTTGCTTCCTATTAATTGAAGTGATATAATCTCTAAAGGTGCGAGCAGAACCATCTGCTTTCTTCACTTCCTTTAATTATTTTCTGTTAGCTTAGACAAGGTGTTATTGGAGATTTATTGCAAACAATTTCACTTCACTGTGGCTTAGGCCTGATTGTGTAAGCATGGCCAAACCTGAACTTTCTATGGTTTCTGTATATCATTTTGAAATAGCTATATTTCCAAAACAAAGCTCAATATCTAGAAAAGAGACAAGATATGACAGGTGCCATATACAATGCATGATTGCTGAAGGCAAGATTTGCTAACCAAAATTACTTTTTTGTTAACTCCTTTATGTCTTGCTTGAATAATCATTCTATCTCCCCAAGTTTTTGTTCCACAGATGTTCAGTCCTCTGCTTCTGTTGTACCTTCTCTGTAAAGTCCATTAGGGATGATTATTTGAAGAATAAATGTTTCCTGTTCCCCCCACCCACACCCTTGCTGTCTCTTTGTAATAGTGTTAGATAGTGATACTTTCTTCCCCTAGTCAGTGGATAGAGTGTCAGCCTGCGGGTTCAATTCCAGTCAAGGGTATGTACCTTCGTGGCAGGCTCCTCCCCAGCCCCAGCCCTGTTTGGGGCGTGTGCAGGAGGCAACCAATTGATGTGTTTCTCTCACATCAATATTTCTCTCTGTCTTTCCCTCTCTCTTCCACTCTCTCTAAAAAAAAATTAATGGAAAAATATCCTCAGGTGAGAATTAAAAAAAAAAGTGAGACTTTCTTCTCTAAGACTCAACCACAGCAACGCCCGCCAGGTAGAACATATTCTTAACATACATTAATTATAAGGTATACCAGCCATAATTGCATCATTAGTTCATTTAAGAACATATCTATGGCAAAATAGTTGTAGGTAAACTTTAAAAATATCTTTTTAAACATCATTTTTAATATATTTTAATACAGAAGTCTTTAAAGCAGATACAAAGGAATACTGATTGATTGTGATTTTTCCCATGCTAAATACACACGCTTGCTAACCTTACATTTTCATTTCTCATTTTGTGTCTTTTGATTTTTAGGGTATTTAGTAATCAATAATTAAATATATCTCAATCATTATATGTGATACATTCATTATTTAAATGAACAAAGCTTATACATATACCATAGGAAGTTAGCTCCATGCACTCACAGAAATTGCTATATGAATATTTTGTGAGGGAATATGTGATGAATGTAAACGTTTTCTAAATGAGAGGACAAGGATTATGCACTTAATCACTGATTAGAAACGATAAAGATTATGTACTTAATCATGGCTTAGAGACTATAAATGGGTAATCTTAATACCTCTTTAAAAATCATAAGTAGATATCAAATGTCAGTGACAGTGTCGAGCTACTAGAATATATATTATTACTTGTGGGAGAGTAAATTGATGAAATAACTTTGAAAAATAGTTTAGTAAATAAAAAGAATACTTACACACTTTTTGAGGCTCTGCACTTCTATTCCTAAGTATATGCCATATACATTCTCAAGAAGACTTTAAAAATGTTTATAAAATAAAGATTTGAATTGAAAAAACAACAACAACAGTGAACTTTCCAAATAACCACCAATCCTAGAAGAGGTCAATGGTATATAGTATACTATTTCAATGGACTAGTCCACAGCAGAGACAATTATGTAATAGCTACCTAAAATAACATGGATAATTCACAATATGTAAACTGAGTGAAAAGTAAAGAATATATAGTATTAATCCTACTAAGATATATTTCAAATGAAACAGAAAAAATTTAGGGATATACATATAGAACTAAATAAAGAAATTCAACATAGGTTAGTGGCTACTCTGAGGATGTAGACAAGGAGGTGAAAAAGGAATTGGGTACATAAAGAACTTCAGGCTGATGATAATAATCTTTTAATTAAATTGAATGGTGTTCCCATAGGGAATTACCGTATCTTTATTCTTTATCCTTTACAAATATTCCATAAATATTCTTTTTTATCGACTCAATCTTTAATTTAAAAATCATTTAATGAATAATGATAGAAAATGGTATAATAGTTGTGTTTAAAGTAGGTATTTATTTTTAGTAAATAAAAATTCAAACCAAAATCTAAAAAAGAGATAAAACAAAACAAAAAGTATATATGCATATTCCTGGCCTTAGCTACTATCATGATTACCTCTTTGCTGCCTGTGATATGGTTGCGGTGAAGACACAACCTTTGCCTATCTCTAGATTTTATTTGTGGCATATATGAAATTTTAAAAAAAGAGAGAACTGTTAAGAATTATAAATGCTATCATTTTTACTCTCACAGAAGCTAGGATTTTAGCCAAGCTTAAGTCTGTATGTTTTTGGGGGTAGATTGTGTGTGTTTGTGTGTGTGTGCGTGTGTACACATGCACATGTGCACATACTATACACACATGCACACACACCACAAGCAAGCAAGGCACTGAAAACTATAACTGGTTTAACACTCTGATTCATTTTGTTTCAGGAGCTATGAAATATGTTTGACAAATTGAATGAAACCTGACTACTTGATGATATATCACTATTATTACATTGTGAATTGTCCCTCGCAAGAACGATACCAGGCCCCCAGAAAGAGTTGTGGGAAGTAGAAAGTAGTAACATCAACTCACCGAGGTTTTTGTTCCCATATTATATGTGAAATGTGCAAGGTCCACCTCACTACTTTCCAAACAGTCACAACCAGCTAGTTCTTTACCGAAACGTTGATTCCATCTAAAACAAGCTCTGCAAAATATGTTCCCATGGGCAACTAAGGTTGGGAAATACATTCTCAAACAAAGACAGTAAGTTTACCTCAGCACATTTTAGAGGATGTGAAACACTAAACTGCATTTTGATTCTCCTCTAAGTGGGAGACATTATACACATTGTTCCTCAAATTCATGTGATTATGATGACTTTTTCCTCCTTGGAGAATCACACTATGGGGTTAGTGATTTGTGTAACAGACTTTGAGAAATGCTGCTAAAATTTATTCTATTCTGTTCTCTACCTTTTCCTAAAAAGATATGGTAATTAGAAAACTTAGGCCATGTCAATAGATTTTTAGAACTTATTTGGGATGGCAGAATGAGAAGAGAAGCAAACTGAAATGAACCTGAAAATACATATACTCTTATTAGAAAAATCATTTTATAAAAGCATATTTTATATTTTATATCACATAAGGTGCTATTAAAGGTTCTCTTTGTCTTTTTGTAATACTACCTGTTCATCCTATTTTATCTCTCCCCCTATCCCCCACCATCTAGATGCTAAATTAATTGATTAAATTTAATCTGGTCTCTAGATCTAAAAAAGTAAAAACAGAAATCTTTGAATAGATTCACCTTCTCTTTAATCAGGCCAAAGGATTTTCACTTTAAATATAGAAATGTGTCTCACTTGTGCTTCTGTACAAATATCATGAGACCCACATCCTACTTGGTTGTTTTTAGATTCTTAGTCCTCATAAAAGGATAAGATCAAGAGGTGAGAAAAGTCAGGTGCATGTTCTGAATGGAATGGAATAAAACATTATTTTACACTCCACAGAACTATGCTTTATTTAAGTGTGAAATTGGGATAAAAATAAGCTATCATGCTTTTATTATGACTTACGGGTTTTCAGAATTTTAAAGTTATTTCATGCCCACCAATTTCCTCCACAAGTTTATTGAGGTTATGGATATATAGGATTATTATTTCTATGTAATGACTGGAAATGTGCAAAACAACAAATTTAGATAACCTGTATAAAGTTACAGGGAATAGTATGACATTCATAAAATGAGTGGGTTAAATTAAATTAAGAGATGAGTTTATATTTAACACTATTGGATTCTATACTATAATAATGTTCTTTCTGGTCACACTATATTCCAGTAATATCAAGAAGATACAGCAAGAAAGAATACAGCCAAGACTGTATCTCAGGAAGAGTCTTCATACTTGATACTAACCATTTACCACATTGATTAATTTCTAAATCAGCCACTGATCTTTAGACCAAATGTGATGGCATGTGTGGACTTACCTGGGGTTCATTTGTGCCCTACTTGCCTGGGAATGAGTAGGCAGAAATTATAAAGCCTGTGTCTTTAATAGGTGGAATCCTGCCTGTTACAAGTACACAAAACAAACTAAAATGACATTAAGATGCTGGATGGATTAAATATATTAAACAAATATAAAAAAATAAGGCAAATAATGGAATGCCTGATTCCATAATTCTTGTCTACTGATTGGATGAGATTTATAGTTTGTGCTATGAAGTCCCCAGAAAATGAAGATTGGTGGTAATGTCAGCTATTGGGTAAACAACTGGCAAGTATATTTGATAATGATTGTTGCAACTTCCACATAGATTGTACACATGAGCAAAGGATAATCAGGTGATAAAATTATAAGTATTACCCAAAGTATAGAAAAATATAGGGGAAGACCTATCTTGTGCTGAGACTACTCTGCCAACTGAGAACTTGAAGCAAATCTCTGGTTGCAACCTGCACCTCTAAAAAAGATTAGGTGGACATTGGCACTACAGAACTGTAGGAGGGTAAATTCCAATGTTTCCACGTTACTTAAGCCTTTGAAACAGTTCTTACAGAATACTCTGCTTGTTATTCCCATTATATACAACAGGAAAATATACCTCGGACAGGTTAAGAAAACTAACAGAGATTTCAAAACTGGAAATGGCCAATCCAGAAATCCAATTCAAATGTTTCTCATTCCAGCACTCAAATCTTAAGTACTAAGCCATGATGATTTTACAGAAACTAGAAGCACCTAATGTGGAAGAGGTGTTCTGGAACCCTGAAATAATATTGTTGTGATCCCCCCCATGTGGAAAGCCAATTTGTCCAACATTTCTCTCACCATCTGGGACAAATTTCGACATATGTTGATGTGAAATTCAGGATACTAAGATCTGAGGCAGGTCACATCCCTGTTTCAGAACTCAATTTCCCCATTCATATAATAGGAAGGTTGGAACAGATGATCTTTAAGATTCCCTTCAGATTAAACCCTGTTCAAAATTTCATCACAATTTTCCCTTTAAGTCTAAGATTTAAAAACTCTTCTAATGCATGATTCTATTTGAAAATGAGATCATACCATAAATAACTAAATAAATGTATTGACATTAAGACTGTTCAACCTAAACATTATAGTTCTTTCTACCTTATTCATTTTCATCTTTGTATAGTACTTTATAGAACTCGGTGGTATTCCATAATACACCCACTTTATTCAGATATATATATATATATATATATATATATATTACATATATATACATATATACATATATATATATGTATATGTATGTATACATATATAATTTTATATGTATATAAAATTATATAATGCATACCTCCTTCATCCTGCTTACTTATTTAGGAAAATATCACAGACATTTCCCATCTCTCTTAATATTAGTGAATAGTCTTGGTGAAACATATATATATATTTCCCTGTTTTTAAGATTATCTTACTTCTCTTATCAAAGTGGATTGTGCTATTTTTATTTTCTTCTTACTTAAAACCTGTCTCAACACAAATTAATATTTTAGCTTCTTAAAAAATAAACAGAAAAGCTTGGCATTTAACTCAAGAATTATTCATAAAACAAGTCAAATATGGCCCTGAATTTAATTCTGTAATCATAAATTAAGTATAAATTTATAAATACATAATTCATTTAAAACAGTCCCTTTAATTTAATAGCTACATATCACATAGAGTTTGAATTTTCCAGGAATTTTTCATTCATTTAAAACTGAAGCTCAAAGTCTAAAATAAAATGATAAATGACTTAAATGGGTTCTCCTCAGGCAGATGGAGATGATAAAGTTAATATGATCTAAAGAAAAATGAAAAATGTTTGAAAGCATGAATTTTTATTTTTCATTTTACTTTGCGCATATTTTTCATTTTTCTATGCCACCCCAGTTGAAATGAATGCATTTTTCTCAAATAGAAATAAAACTTAAAATCACTGCTTACATTTCTGTAGATGTAAGGTACACAGAGTACTTTTTAAAAAGTATCCACAATAAAAGATTTGGCTGTCAGTTCACTAATTACCTGGGTAGAATCAAAATTCCAAGAAAGAAATAAAATTCTCTGAAAGGAAGAGTAGGAGGTTGAGAATGTCACCAACTCAATGGTTCAAATCAAGTTCTATCATTAAACTAGACTTTAACCCACCAACACCACCTAACTGAATCCCACCCCCACGCCTCACAATAAGTATTCCCTTCTTCTGCATCCCCAGTATCATAACTGATAATCATCATACTGCTATATCAAATAGTTAAATGTCAGGATTCAAATAAAGAAAATCATCCTTTGAAGACTGGATTAAATGAACAGGAAACAATCTCATATATTGCAGAGTACTGAAAAAGAACTGCCCTAGCCATTGTCACGCAGTTGGTTGGAGCATCGTCCTGTACAGCAGTACACCAAAAGGTGGTGGGTCAGGGCACATACCCAGGTTGTGGGTTCGACCCCTAGTCGGGGGACAAACAGGAGGTAACCAATTGGTGTTTCTCTCACACTGATGTTTCTTCTCTCTCCCCCACTCCGCGCCCCTCATTTCTCTCTCTCTCAAATCAATAAAAACATATTTTCAGGTGAGGATTTAAAAATATTAAAACATAAGAACTAAAATAGAAATACTTTATGGGGATAATCTTTATCTTTCTCTTAAACTACAAGTGGAAGTTATTTTCATGGAGGTAAATAGTTGGAGGTCGGGGGGGATATTTGAGGCCTAGCAAACAGAAAATCTGCATTTCTCATCCTGGCTCTGTCATAAATCAACTCAGTAATTTGGTATCAGTCATTAAATTTCTCTGGACTTAAATTATTTTTTTTTACAGAAAGAATTGTTAAGTATTTTCTAAAGTCAGTATCAGGTCTAACATAACTTTCACTGAGTAATTAATTTGACATTGATTAATGAAAATGTGAGGGAGAGTAACAAAAGTATGAAAGTATCTAATTTGACCAATACAACATCAACGAACTACGGCGCTTTCAAAAAGTTTTCATTGACATTCTACTCAATATCAAATCCCACAACCAGCCATGTGTAATTTCTTAGAATGCCAACAAATATTTCACCATCTGAATTGTTTTTTCAAAATGTGTATACAGCGCCTTAAAAGTGAACACCAGACTGCCTTCCTGGTGAACCTGTGCGAGGCTTGAGGACAAAAATCACGCCTTGCTCACGTTTATATCCCCAGCACCTGGCACAGCATATGGAACTGCAATAGAAGATCAGTAGTATTTGTTAAATGAGTGAATGAATGGATTGATAAATTAATTTGATCTGGTTTGCCTAGGTTTCTGAAGATTAAGTGCAAAATGATTTCTATTAGAAATAGGATTCCATGAAGTAGAAATAAACCTCATAAAAAAGAGAAGTAAGTAGCTGCCTTATTAATATGAATTAAGTTAATGACAAAGGAATTACCTCTCTTATTTATTGTCATAATGTTGTATAACCATCACCACCATCCAGCTCCAGAACTCATTTCATCTTGTAAAACTGAAAGTCTATACCCATTAATCTTCATTCCCCCCACACCACCGTCCCTGGCAATTATGTCACTTCCTGTCTATAATTTTGACTGCTCTAAGTATCTCATGTTCTTGGAATCATGCAGTGTCTGTCTTTTGATGACTGGCTAATTTCACTTAGCATAACAACCTTGAGGTTCCATCTATGTTGTTGCATATGTCAGAACTGCATTCTTTTTCAGGTTGAATAATATTTCATTCTATGCATATACTACAATTTTCTTATCCATTTATCCTTTAATGAACACTTGGATTGCTTCACCTTTTTAGCTATTGTGAATTCTTCCCCTCATTTTAAGCCACAGATTTGGAGTTTAAGAGAACCACTCAAAGAGAATGATAAGTGGAGGACTTGGGGATCTACACATGACTCAGAACTATAATAGTCTAAAGGCAAGAGGCTGTGACTAGAGCTTTCTGGTAACATAGGAAGAGACTGGATGTATTGGAAACATTCTGCACTTTCAGAGCTTGGCAACAAAATGGTGTGTTCACCATGAGTCAGATGTAACTCCCAGGAAAGGGGATTGGCTATGGGCCATCTTGATAGAGTCCACATAAAGGACAAAGGTACTGAGATCTACTTAGAGGTGCAGAAACTGAGGGAGATCATCGCTACCACTCAGATGCATTGTCAGCACCAGAAAACTGCTTATGGTGGCCTTTAGTGGGTCTCTCCTAAGAACTGTCAAAAGAGTCTCACAAGAGAGAGAGACAGTAATTGTGTATCTAAGGCCCTGACACCAGATTATAATGTACCAGACAAGTGGTATCTTTTTCTCCTCCGCACCCTTGTTAAAAAGCAGCTATACGGTACGTACGTGTTTGGGTGTGAATGTGATGGTGGGGCAGAGAGTTCTGAGCTAGCAACAGAATGAGGGAAAGTATGCCAAGAAAGAAATCATTTCTCCCTTCCCTTATCAGGTTTCTTATCCTGAAATAAATCTCTTTTAGTGCCACAAGAATGTTCTAAATTGCAAAGTGTTAGAGTCTTATGCTAAGTTGAATTGCACATGTTAATACTTGGTAAATAAGCTGCTCATCTATTAGCTTGAATAGGAAGAGCTGTGGGATATGCCTGAAATTTCATGTGGGAGAAAGAGAGTCCACAGAGAGACTTGAAACACATTTTTGTGAGAACGATCTTGCAAGAATCTATGTCTTAAGATACACTGAGTTAGTTGTTTTGGGAGACTGCTAAGTGAAGGGGTCTACTGGGCAGTTGGATATTTGTTTATGAAACCTGGAAGAGTGTTGGGAAAGGGCTCATTTTGTGTTCCAGTAAAAATGAGAATAATAGAAAATTAAGTCACTGAACTATTATCTATTCAAGGGCAAGAAATATGTTTAATGAAACTTTAAATGATATTTCAATTGAGGCCTGGTAGCAATTAGGTTATTAATAAATGTTGCTGATTGTTGTTGAATAAAAGAACAATAAGTAATAATAATAATAGATAATATTTTGAACATTTAATATGAGCCAGAAATTTTATAAATTGTTTACATACATTAGTTCATTTAATTCAGAGAGCTCTGTGAGCTCAGTATTATTAGGATTAGGCTATATGCAGATGAGAGAAATGTAAAAAATCTTTAACAGTTGTGACCCGGGCATAATATTAAAATTTCTGATAAGACTTAAAAAGTGAATCACACCCTAACCAGTTTGGCTCAGTGGATAGAGTGTCGGCCTGTGGACTCAAGGGTCCCAGGTTCGATTCTGGTCAGGGGCATGTACCTTGGTTGCGGGCGCATCCCCAGTAGGGAGTGTGCAGGAGGCAGCTAATTGATGTTTCTCTCTCATTGATGTTTCTAACTCTCTATCCCTCTCCCTTCCTCTCTGTGGAAAATCAATAAAATATATATTTAAAAAAAGTGAATCAGTTTTCTTGCTTAAAGCTCTCACTTTTTGACAAAGAGAGTAGAATTTTAAAATATTATTTTCTGTAAATTTAAAGAATACCTGTTTTCTTTAAAGTATTAATCTGAGATGCTAACATTAGTTTCCTCAATGAAATGGTCTCATGATTTTAAACTGAAAGTCTTCCTACAGTTTGGTAGATCCATATTGTATTTTCTGTTTTCACATTTGTTTTCTGCTTATGCAAACTGTATCAAATAAATGGTAATGGTTGCAATAATGATTTTATATATAGGTGTGTTTTTGTTACCACAATTAAACTTTAAAAAATGAAATCAATCATTTAATAACTGATTCACCTTTCAATGGAACCACAAAAATATGAAATTATTTTAAAAACATTCCAGGAATATTATAAATTATTGCTGCCATGTTCACATGTCCTTTACTCACAGTTTACAGTCCTTCAATACTTGAAGGGATTCTAAAGCCAACAGAGAAGGAAATTCATGTTCCAGTTCCAGGCCGCCTGCTCTACCAGTCCCATCCACTAACAGTGTCACAATAAATGACACTCCTGTGACTCCAAAGTCTAAAAGAAAGTCCCTGGGAGGCATGTTATTAGCAGTGAGAGACATTTGCCTGAGGAAAGTTGGTTTTACCATGTCATGATTGCCAAGAACATCTGAGAATCATTACAAGATAATTCACAGCCTTGATCAAAGTTCTTACATCATGTATAAATGTTGAGAATGTTTAGAATTTTCAAACCACAATTTGACATTTTTTAAAAATGTATATATATATATATATATATATATATATATATATATACACACACACACACACACACACACACACACACACTGATTTCAAAAGATTGGTCAACTTAGGATCTTAAGATCCATACAGTGCTTTCAAATGCACAATGACAAACATCTGGAAGATACTTTATAAGAATCAACTTATAGATTTCAACAGATTTTCAATGAGCATCTACTATGTGCCAGGACCTCTTCTGGGTGCTGAGGAGAGTGCATTAGATATGGCAAGTAAATACCCTGCTGTCATGGAGAACTGATGTTCTTACATGGTGGTAGGGTCATTACAAGAGGATGGAAACGGAAGTGGCGATATCTTTGGGCTCAGCCTTCAGAATTCACATATACATACATTCTATTGAACAAAATGAATCATAAGGCCAGCCCCAATTCAAGCTTGGGAAACAGACCCATCCTCTACATCTGGTTCATCTAGTATCCTGCGCAATGAGGTATTTTCACTCTCCCATGAGATTTGACAAGATTAAGACTGAGATAACTAAGCCAAACTTTTCCTTTTCAGTTATTTTAATACTGTATGCAATAACATGAACATTAACCCTTGTAATATCATGCTGCAATTAAAGAAGCTAACATTTGAAAGAGCTATCTCTTCCCATGTCACTCACAAGGAAATGCTATTCACGTTATGGTCACTAACTGTTAAAACTTAAAAGTATCACCCATCATTTTATTTATGAGAAAATATGACAAAGAGAAATGAAGTAATTTTTCCAAAGTCACAGAGTTAATGACAAAGCCAAGATTTCTGATTCCGAACTGTATGCTCTTTGTATTATATCATGTTGCCTCTAGAGTTTTATTATAGCTGATGATTAAAGAAGTGAATTAATAGCTATGTTATTTATTACCAGAATCATGTTATTGAGAAATGGTTTACAGCCATTCATAAGAGTTCTATTTCTTTCATCGGATTGCCTGGATTTAAAATCTGTTCTGCCATGAACTATATATAATGAACTCTAGATTATATTAGGCAAGTAACGTAGCCTTTCTAAACTTTAATCTTCCCAGGTGTAAAATGTTAATATTAACAGTACCCACCTTGTAGTTTATTAATGAAGATCCCATAAGGCCTGTCACACAGCACTGTGCCTGATTATGCTTATTGATAATATTTATTTTATCAATAGAATTTTTATTAAGGTGAAATTAGCATGTTCAGATTTTAAGTATATCATTTCATAATTTTTATCAGTGATATAAGACTGTGTAATTAAGATATAGAATACTTAATTTACTTCCGAAATTTATCTTGTGCCTCAACTATTATAGGCACACTCTGTTCTTATTTTAATCACATAGAATTTTCTTGCTGCCCTTGAAGACAATACAAATGGCATCATCAGACAGTATGTACTGTTTGTTGTCTGACATCTTTTGCTTAACATAATATTTTTGAAATTTGACCATGTTGTTGAATGTATGTTTGTATGTATATGTATTTTACATATTTATATGTATGCATTTATTTATATGTGTTATTCATAACATTATTGGGGAATAATATATGTGTTTTTGTAAAAACACCCTGGAATCTAATTATCTACTTTACTATTGATGATATTTGGATTGTTTCAATATTGAATAAATCTTCTACAGAATTCTTGTTCTGTGCTTTGTTTGGGCACATATTTTTATTTTCTTTGATAAATATCTTGAGAAAGAATCAGTTGGTCATATGGAAAAAGAATGTTTAACATTGTAAGAAACTGCTAAAATATTTTACAAGTAGCTGTACTGTTTTACATTCTCACCAGAAAATATACGAGTTTTGTTTATGCTATATCCTCAAAAATTTTTGTTAATTTTGTAACTTTTGTTAATTATCAGTTTTGTTAATTTTAGCCATTATAGTGCATATAAAAAGATAGCATTATCATTTTAATTTGCATTTCCTTAATGAAAGCTGATTATAAAAACCTTACCATGTACTTATTAGATATACACATAACTTTTTTTCATAGTCTGTTCAAGTATTTTGACCTTTATATTGTTTTTTACATGTTCATCATTTAGATTTAGAATTTCTTTTTTTAATATATTTTATTGATTTTTTACAGATAGGAAGAGAGAGGGATAGAGAGTTAGAAACATCGATGAGAGAGAAACATCGATCAGCTGCCTCCTGCACACCTCCTACTGGGGATGGGCCCGCAACCAAGGTACATGCCATTGACTGGAATCGAACCTGGGACCTTTCAATCCGCAGGCTGACGCTCTATCCACTGAGCCAAACCGGTCAGGGCTAGAATTTCTTTATGTATACTAGATATATGTCCTTTGTTAGATATTTTCTTTTTTTGAAATATATTTTTATTGATTTCAGAGAGGAAGGGAGAGGGAGAGAGAAATAGAAACATCAATGATGAGAGAAAATCATTGACTGGCTGTCTCCTGCACGCCCCCCACTGGAGACTGAGCCCACAACCCGGGAATGTGCCCTTGGCTGGAATCGAACCCGGGACCCTTCAGTCCACAGGCCGATGCTCTATCCACTGAGCTAAACCAGCTAGGGCCTTTTGATAGATATTTTCATTGTGAATATTTTTTCTCCGTATGTGACTTTGTAAGTTATGTAAATGTCTAATGACTATGCTGTACACTTGAAATTAATATATAATATTGAATGTCAACTGTAATTTCAAAAATATTAAAAAATAAAAATAAAACCCATGCACAAACTTGTCCTTTTGGGCATTATAAATTTTAGTTCTAGAATTCTCTGTTTTGCTTTTAAAAAATAGTTTTCATATATTTGCTGAGATTCTCTACTGTATATTCATTGATCATATAAACATCGTGACCATTAAGTACTTGAACTATTAGAAATAGTTAATTGAATGTCTTTATTTGCTGGTTGCATTTCAGGTTTGGTTGGTTTATAATGACTGCTATTTTTTATATTTTTTATTGATTTCAGAGAGGAAGGGAGAGGGAATAAGAGATAGAAACATCAATGATGAGTATCATTGATCAGCTGCCTCCTGCTGGCATGTGCCCTGACTGGGAATTGAACCCTGGCATGTGCCCTGGCATGTGCTTTGACTGGGAATTGAACCATGATCCCCTGTCTCATAGGTCCACACTCAACTACTGAGCCACACTTACCAGGCTTGGATGCTATTTTTTAATGTGTCTTATTATGCTGTACTTTGTATATCTCATTATTTTTTTTACCTGTGTCAAACATGTTATAATTATCATCATTCCGATTTTTAGTACACCTCTGAAGAATGTCAGTATTTGTTCTAACAGGAGTTAAAATATTAACAAATCACCTTAATCTTGTGCAGGATTAGTTTATACGGTTTCCAGATTAATTCCAGTTTTGCCCTTAGGCTTCCAGCAAATTCTTAGTTCTAAATCAGAGAAGGGTTATGGTACTTCCAGGGTTTTAAAGGAGAGTCTGAAATGCTTATTATTAAGACCCTCTCTCTGGTAGGACTCAAACTCCAATCTCATTATCTCCTGCAATGAGTGGCAGCTAAAATGTTGGCTCAGCTTTTTCAGTATTTTAGTTTTTGCTTTCTTCTGGGATTTTTTTGGTGTCTTTTCCCTCTTTCCACCCCAAAACAAACATCTAAGGAAAGTTTGCATGTGAATTTGGAGTTTTACCTCTTGGTTGTTACTTTGTTTCTATGATTCGGCCCTCAATTTGAGCCTCTCACTAAAAAAAACAAATATAGAGCCATAAGCCACCTGTTTTGTGGGGTTTTCTGTAAAAAAAAAAAACAGCAACAAAAAACAAAACAAACAAACAAACAAAGAAAAACCTTAAATATAACTGGGCTAAAGTTTCACACAGTACAGCAAGGAACAAGAAATTTACAAAGAAAGGGGCTTACATTTGTATTGCCTTCAATTAACTCATTATAGAAAGAAGTGAATTGACTGGGTAGTGAATGTTGTTGCTTTAATTGGATTATTCTCTAATCCCATAAATAACTGTCTAAGGCAGAATTCTAAAGACATCCAGGTGTCCAGGTGTGTCTGTTAGGCCCTTTTTGCTTCCTAGTCAGAATGTGTCTCCTCAGCCTCTTGTCATGAGCAGAAGTCACCAGTAATTATCTCTGCTTTCCTTGGGAATATTTTAGGGTTTGAGATGGAGTGTGGACCTACTCATCTTAGGTTCTATTCCTAAACCTCCTGGACTCCTTATTCATGTCGCCTCCTGGCCTCCTGGGAAGACTTAGTTCATATAGAAAAGGCACTGGCTTTGATATAACTTCCTGCTATGCGCCAGAAAGGAGTCCAGTTGGTTCTCTTCACCTGCATCTCTACATGAACATCTTTGCACTGGACTGGACTCTACAGGAACCTTGAAACACACCTCTACTTTTTTCTCCATGGTCAGTGAATAGAGTTCCTTCTGTGGTGGATGAACTAGGTTGTCCTAGAGGGGTGTCTCCCATGTATCCGTATCCATGGTAACATTCTAGGTAAGAAGGAAGTATGCTAACCACCACTCACGCACCACAGAAATTTTCAGGATTGTCACAAAGCAGAATGAAGAAAGAAAGTCAATCCTGCACAGCAGAAATCTCTATCTATTGTTAAAATGCCCTCTTGACCTTCTCCCTTTATCCAACTTCCCTTCAAAAAGTCCCCTCCTGTTTTATGGTTTATATTCTTTACCCAGGCAGCTATCCCCATGCAATTACATTATTCAACCTTCAAGTAGTTTGTGTCTTTACATTGTCACTGGGGGTGGAGAACAGAAAAGGGAGGAGTGCATCCTGGGGACACACAATTTCTTCATGTCTTTCCAATCTATCAATGTTTGCTTCCTTCAGTCACACTGAAAATCCATCAAATCTGTTTTCAAACAGGATGGTTTTGCAGTGAAACAGCCATTCCTCCCCCACACTCGGCTCTCCCTCCCCCCCACTTGGCTCTCCCTCCCCCCACAATGTAATCAGGATTTCTAAGACTGCTCGATTTTAAACAAGGATCCTGGGCAGATCTGAGGAGACAAACCTTCTGCCATTGGTGTATAGTTTATGGGTTTGCTAAAGCATCTCCTGGCTTTCACGGGGATGAAAGCCAGCCTTGCATACTTGTGCGTGCAGTGAAGGGTTAAAAAGCACTGGAGAGACGCAAGGCATGTGTTAATTCCTGCTGCAGCAGCAGTATGCATCGCTTCCACTTTGACCTCATAGTTAATCTGCGTGATAGTTGATCACGCAAAGATTCTCGTGATTTTTATGTCTTTTAACACACACACACACACACACACACACACACACACACACACACACACACACACACACACACACAGCCCTGCCCTCTCTAAAAGAAAAATAAAAGCAAAGCAAATAAATAAACCTACAAGGATGGAACTGGAGGAGTATGTGTGAGTGTGAGGGACATGAGAGTGTGTATCAGGGTCCCTGCTTTCTCACTGCCCCCTTATTTTTCTCTGAGTGTCTTTCCCTGTACCCTCCCCCTACCTCAATTATATTATTCCCCCAGACTTGGAAGCTGCTCCCTGAGCTGACGCTCTGATGGTATCTGCAAGCGTGTGTGCTGATCTTATTTCTGCCCTCTGAATATTAATTCCTGAAGCTGGTAGCAATATATCTCCCCAGTGACGGGACCTACTAGAGGCAGGTGGGGGGAGCCACCACCAGATCATAAGCATAATAATAATACAAAGGGGAGGGATTCTTCTGCAACCAAGAGGCAAGAAGCAGTGGGGGGGGGGGAAGCGATGAGTTCGCCAAATATATGGAGCACAGGAAGCTCAGTCTACTGCACTCCAGTATTTTCACAGAAAATGACGGTGTGGATCCTGCTCCTGCTAACGCTCTGCCCAGGGTAAGATGTGCCGTTTTCAGCTTCATTTTGTTCCGGAGAGGTGGGGGAAGGGTGAGGATGTGGCACTACGGAGACCACCCAGATTTAAGACACTCTTCTAGGATTTGGGGCTTTGTAAATTAGGGGGATGTGAATGTGTGGGGAGAGTAAGGGAGGGGGGGAAGAGGAAGGTCACTTTCGTTTATTTATTAATTTATCGCTTTGCTTTGTTTTGTTTTAGAGTGGGAAAGCTAATGTATTAAAGACTTTGTGTTTGAGGAGTAGCACGTTGATATTACTGCAAAATGATGTCTAGGTGGGCTGTGCTGATACATGCTGGCATTTGAGGCCATGTTGGAGGAGGCGTTTGGGGTGGGGGTCTAGAGGAGAAAACTGCAAATGAGGTCCTGGCGTACACCCGGGAGATACACGTTTGGGGGAGGGGTTCTGTTCTGAAACATCAAAGTATTGCTTGCTCCTGCACTTTGGCATTCTTAAGATCAGTTTTCTATCCAGCCCCACTGACCTAGCAGCAGGCTCCGCGACACACAAGCACAGTTCAGCACCAGGGACAGCAGTTCCGCTTACAGCCAAATGGAAAGAGGCTTGGCTAACCCATAGGACATCCCTAAATTCACACAGGACATCCATATAGTGCAGACAACAGAGCCATGGAGCACTAATGACATCCGAGGACCCTACTCTGATTATTCCTACCTCCTCCTTGAGATGGGAGGGGGGCTCTGGGACATGGGCTAAGGACCCTAGTTGATAAATGCATGGAGGAATATAAGTCTGGAAAGAGTTGGCCTTGCTGCAGTATTGAAAACTATGCAGAACCAAGGGAATGTGATGCCAACATTGTGAAGTATGCATTAATGCCCTAGAGCCTTGATTCACTGAACAGAAAAGATGGGAGGGGAGTATGGATTCCCCAAAACCCTGAGCAGGTGTGTGATCTGAAGTGCTTTCACCTACATTTTCTGAACTTCCTTGCACCACAAGTATCAGAGGAATATTCCTCCAACTATAGTTTACCATTGATCTACCCACCTACACATCCACAATGCCCCCCCCCCCCCCCCCCGCAACACACCTCAGGATTTCCAGCATGGGCCAAGTGCAGGTTAGAGATCCACTATTTACAGTACTTGAACTCTCCTGTATTGTCATTTTGAAATAAAACTCTATATTTAGGGTAGTCCTACACCCTTTTAAGAAAAGAGAAAAAAAAGTAGCTACAGAATATATCAAGCCATTGCCCTAAGATTTTTGTGGGAGTTGACACTCTTATGTAGTAGTCGTAACAAAGTGAGATAAGAAGGATGGAGGTGAAACTGTTATTTGATTTTATTAAAATTAATGAGTTAACTTCTCTGATGCTTCATTTTTTAGGGCAGGTAATGGAAGATGCAGATTTCTGATAAAGAAGAGACTCAGGCTAAACAAGGAGCGAAAGCCTCTCTTGGAGTGTCTAAGCAAAGAGAGGACCTACTTAATTTTTCCAGCATTTTTCTCACTTTCCTCCTGCACTATAAAAATAGAGTGCATTTCCCTTAAGAATATCAAATTAAGTATATTTCTTAGAAGAGGAGAGGTCCTTTTACTGGAAATGGTTTATGGACAAATATATTTTAGTGGAATCCTGGAAAAAACATTTTCCTATTCTAAATTTGCAGGCAGGTTGTTCTGTCTAATGTTGTGTGTGGCTCTTAATTTGTTTCAGAAATTAGACAGTTGATGGTGGTTTTTGGATAGAAAATATCATTCTCATATCCCTACCTTTTATGAAACCTGTGCATTAAAATCTACACAAGACAGAGGGAAATAGGTCTTTCCTTCCTATTCACCTTCCATCCATCTTAATAAACAATTTTGTAACTAAATAGATAAGGACATTCTTAGGTATTTCATCCTAATGGTCTTACTTTAACAAAACAAAAAAAAATCTGTAATTTTATAGTTACTCATAACAGTGGCTATTTCTCAGTTACAATTTCGTAGCCATTCCAAGACAGACTTTCCACAGTTTAACTACAAACAGCTATAGTGAAAGGGAGAATATCTAAGATGTCTTACTTTTTTTGTAACCGTACCACTTTTTCTTTTCCAATATATAAAACATAACATTTAGAAATACATTTTACTTTTCAATTCTTGGCAGAGTATTTTAAATAGCTCTAAATAATGGTAGCCACATGCCATGCGAGCTCTCCCATAGGGGGATTTCAGATTTCCTCAGTGATGACAGAAACAAGGCATTGCAGGTCAGTGCAAAGAATGAGATCAGAGTTTCAGTTTGCTGCAATCCCATAAAAAAGCCAGTTGCATGGCTGAATCGGGATGGATAGAAATCGAGGCTTTGCTCTGAAGCTGCTCCTAAAGAAGGACCATAAGTAACTGGAAAAATGTGGGATCCTAGGAGACAATCTAAAGAAGGCTCTGGGGGTAAATAGTGGCAGTAGAACCACCTGAAAAGTTTAAGGGACATTTTAAAAACATTTAATTGACTTTTTCATTTATATAACTCCAAAGAATATGTTTTCCTCCTCATTAAATTGACTAAATTCATTAGTTTGTATTCACCTAAGGAGGAATAGAAGCATTGGAGTCAAGATATAAATAGCTAATATCTCTTCTTATATGTGAAATCATTAATTTCTAAAACTCAAAATTACCTACACTGTCATCTTGTATAGAGTGCTGTCATTAGCTTCGCCTGAAGAACGTGCTAAAATGGAGATTCCTGGACCATACTTTGGAAGATTCTGAACCATTATGTCTGGGGTGTAGCCCAGGAGTATTCATTTTCAACAAGTACTTTGGACCGCCATTGAAGAAAAGTGGTATATGCCTCACTAATCTCCAAAATTTATTTGCCACCATATTCAATGTTTACAAGTGCTTGGATTATTGCCACTTTTTCCATCAGCTGAGCACAATGAGTCAATTTCACCTCAGAATTTTTTGTTTGTATATAAGTCATTGAGTATATTATACAAACCATAAAGGGTCAGAAATAGCTATAAAATTTTTAGTAAACCCACCTCATGTATTAAAAAAACATTGGTTGAAAAATAGAGACTTCTCTCATTAAAGATATTTATGCATGTGTATGTAATTGAATTTTCAAACTCTATACACTCTGTTAGGTCCCTTTAGTCCTAACACACTCCATATACAAATATTCATACACTTAGGTTTTAAGACAAATTTCCTACTTTTATAAACTTTTTTGATGTAACTACATTTCATCTCAGAGTAGAAACACCGTAAGAAGAAGAAAGAAATGGAGATAAGACAGAAAATTATTTAGAGTAAACAGGAGTAAATGCTAGAAATAAAGATGGTTTATTTTTTCTTAGAACAAAATTAGATTTTATAGTACACTTTGAGTGATAAAGAACTAATTTTAAAGGATAGATTGAGCAGGGGTGAATTTGTTTAAATTTGTGATAATCTAACCCTTACTTGAAGTGCTAGAACTTAATTTTAAAAAGACACTGAGTTACAATTTTGTAAATGTTTTCTATTGCTTGAACGGAAATACTTCAGGTGACTTTTCTTATGAGCTGCTAAAGCTTTTTATCCTCTAACTAGTTTTTCAGTTTTTAACTTTTAACATGCATGTAGGGGAATACTGTGACTCTTCCCTATAACCCTGTTCACTTACAGCATTAATCTCTACAGACAAGCTAGTTATTCCCTGCCTTTCCTAATGTTCCACTTGGTTTCATTTAGAAAAAAATGTTTCCTCAGCAAATTTAATTGCTTAGTTGTAGACATAATATTGCAAATAATCTACACGGAGGCAAACATCTACCTGAAAAAAAAAAACACAAAGAAAAAAAAAGTGTCACCAAGTACTTCCAAAATCCAGCCGCCCGCTACCCTGTAGACAAAACATCTAGATCATAGGCAGGGATTTAAAACTTGGCTTTTAATTTAAATAGTTAGTTACATAAATAAATAGCTGCTTGATATGCTAGACTCCGTTTAGAAGAGCTAAGAGCTAATCTACTCAAAACATTGAATTACAGAATATTTAATGTTTGAAGCCTCTGTTGTACATATCTTAAAAATGTGCTTCATGCAAGGATTTCTGCTCAAGTTCAAATGAAGTTAGGACTAACTTTATAGACTTTATCTTTGCTGTAAATATTACATTACTAAGGTTGTGGCTATTTCTCAGTTACAATTTCCTAGCCATTTCAAGACAGACTTTCCACAGTTTAACTACAAATAGCTATAGTGAAAGGGAGGCTTTGCCATCCCATAATATGCCTCTTTAGCATAAGGAATATTTTAGGCTGATTATTTTTAATAAATAGCAGACCCAGGAGAAGCTCTGAAAGCCAGTAGAAGTTACCCTTTGGGGAAGAGCCATTTACATTTATATGGGAAATCTCCATTTGTGAGAGTGTCTCCTTCCCTAGTACCTGGAAGAGAAGAAGGACTAAATCTGTAGGAAATCTTATCAATTGAGAAGGTAGGAATTTAGACCTTCAAAATAACCATGCCCCCAGTTTACTGTGCTTTGCTAGGTAACCTCCTATATCTGCCTGCCCCCTAAAATAATCTTTTGTCTTTAGCTGGAGATGATATGTAAGGTGACAGATTGGGCATTCCAGGGACCTACTCATTTTTCCTGGGTACCTCCCATCCATACAGGACGTTATACATGTTACCAAAATTCTGTTTATCCCATCTTTTTATTACAGCCAAGAACCTAGAGAGTTAGAAAGAAAATTATTTTTTCCTCCCCTGCATGTTTCTCCGAAGTACTTCTGCTAAATTTACAGATCACAGAAAACTGGTTAAAAGTTATAATTAGCACAGTTCCGAAATTGTTTGACCACCATGGGTGTCAGCACAATTTATGTGCTTAAATTTCAGTATTTCAATTGGAATGAGCATTCCAGATATGATAACCTATTCAGACAGATATAAAGAGAAGAATTCAATCCTCTACTACTAGGTTATATCTATGTGATATCTTCAAAGTTAGTGTGGGTAATGAAGACATTTTTCTCTACTCTCCTAGGTTTTCAGCTGGTCTAATAATTAAATCTACATGAGACAGATTAAGAAGAGAAAATAACCAAATTTAATGACATATGTACCCATGACAACCCCACATGCCTGAGCGGGTCAAAGACCCCACATACATGAGAGCTTCAGAGACAGAAAGGGAAAATGTGGTATATATGATATTCTGAACTAAGGATGAGATAAGGCCCCTTGGGGCTTCAGAGCGTCATTTTCAGACAACAAGAAAAGTAGATGTTCAGTAACTGATCGTTTGCCCTGCTCTATGATAGATCACAAAAGCTTATCTCTGGTAATTTATTATGGGAAAGGCTTCTAATTCAAATTTTTCTAGGTATCTGGGGAAAGGGAAGGAGCAGAAATTTCTGTTGAGCCCAGAGGGTCTCAGTTTCCTTTAGGTCAAAGTAATCCACATACCACAGAAGCACATTTTGGGGTGATTTGTTCTGAATACCTACATCAGAAAGTAAATAGTCACAACATAATGTCAATTTCAGATATTCAAAGCTACTCATGTCATGCACACAGACACACTGAACCAAAATTTTACATATAAATATTAATATAGAATATATATTTTAATTAATACATATAAATAATATATTTAACATATGAAATATTTTAATGAATTAATATATGATTAATATCTATTATATATACTTAATTTTTGCTAACATCTGTGAAGTAGTTATTGTCAACCACATTTAACAAATTAGGAAATCAAGATTATAGAGAGATTAAATGACCTGCTTAAAAGCAACAGATAGTTAGAAGTATAGAACATTTATTTTATAAAGTAATAAAGTGGTAAAGTAGTATGTTCGTGGATAGAGATAGAAGTAGATGCCTAATGATAAAGACATATACACATGTAAGTATATGTGTGTGCCTGTGTGTGCCTGTGTGTGTGCCTGTGTGTGCCCGTGTGTGCCTGTGTGTGTGCCTGTGTGTGCCCGTGTGTGTGCCTGTGTGTGTGCCTGTGTGTGCCTGTGTGTGTGCCTGTGTGTGTGCCTGTGTGTGTCTGTGTGTGTGTTCCTGTGTGTGTGCCTGTGTGTGTGCCTGTGCGTGCCTGTGTGTGTGTGTGCCTGTGCGTGCCTGTGTGTGTGTGTGCCTGTGTGTGTGTGTGTGTGTGTGTGTGTGTGTGTGTATCCCATCCTAGGCATCCAGTTCCCCGTCCCTAGTGGGTGCCTTCCAGAAATCAGGGAGCTGCTCTCACTCCAGTCAGCAGCACTAATGGGGTCCCCTAAAAAATTATCAGCAAGGTCACTGTGAGTCCCTCCCCTGAACTATCAACAGTGCTGATCTCCTTCCTGTGGGCCCTACCACTCCTCAAACAGACTTCTCACCGTCTTATCCAGACCCCTTCCTTCTCCAGCAGGGCCTCAGAAGGCCTACCGCCTCTTTGCTTTACCTCTTGGCCCACAGCCACTCTACCTCAGTGTGTTCTTCTCTAAATATGACTTTTTTGTATAAGTAAAAGATGATTTGGAGTCACTATATGTATTTTTCCCAAGTGATCATGAGAATGGTTTATATTTTAGATTTGTCACTAATTATTTTCTATACTTTTTGACCAGTTTTACCCTATCAATACTCTTTTCTCACAAAAGTATTTAACTAGTCTAGACTATCTATATTTATCAGCATTAATTTTTATTATTTTATTCTATCTTCAGACAGTAGAATTCAGAACAGATACCTTACTTCCAATGAGCCCACTGAAGAAATTAAAATAATCTATATAGTAGCATGTTTTGAGATCCTCAGTCTCCATCAAGTATACCATTCTTACATTTATCTTCTTATTTTTATTGAAAGCTCTAAGCAGAAATGCTTAGGAATAATCCACTCTTTGTTTTTTTAATAAGTTTAAAAATATGTTAAGTGGCATTATTTAGATCCAAAATCAATATTATACTTAGAAAATACATTTTCTTAATGGTTAAGTCTGTGTATATAAAGCATAGTTTAATCTGCAATTCAGTCATTTAGCTTCTGCATGTCACCCCATTTTCAAAGAGATCTTGCCCCTCCCTTGAGTAAATTTAAGGATAATTTGTTGCAGTTTTCCTACAAAAAATCCTTTGAAAAGTGAAAGACAAAATCAAGGCAACTATACTGAATATTAAAATAGGAATAATATTACTACTTTAATATCTGGATATTTGTACCTTTGATACGTAGATATTTAAGGTTAATGTTTTTAATCACCTCAATTATACATGCAACTGCTTTGATAACTTTGGCATGTGATAACTTAATATCAAGCTTAATTTCTAGAGGAATAAGAAGATATAATTTCTAGAAACTGGGGCTTTATTTTTTCTGAGAATGTTTACATGCATGTTCTTATTCTCTCTATAGCCTCTGAGTTAGATAACGAATATGATGGCTATAAAAACTGAGATTCAAAGAGCCTAGGGGACTTGTCCACAGTTCCTTGAATAGTATCTGTAAAGCAGATTTTAGCCTCCCCAGCTTCATTTTAGTCTATATGCCATATCACACAAGTATAGTCAGCCCTTTTCTTTCTAAACGTAAGGAAATAGTTGGATTGTCTTGAGATATAAAAGGCCTCTTCAGTTTACATTAGTGGAATGTTATTTGCTATGCATGTTTTTATTATTCCAGAAAATAAATATCCTTTAAGAGGAAATAGAAAGTTCTTAAAGTTACACATTAGGGTAAAATAAAATTTAACTTCAAATCATATTAATTTGTATACTTTTATGATATGGGTACAAAATATGGTAATAATTCTATATCATTATGAAACTCATTGTATAACTCTACAGATAAAGTGCTATGTAAATGCTAAATAAGTAGTGCTGATATTACACTCTCCACCCATTCATAAAGAAAACTGTATGAATCCCAAATAACATAGTAAGAAAAACAAGGAAGTCTTTTAAAGCAAAGTTCTCTGTAATTACTGAAACCCTGCCACAAACTCAAGTTTAGTTGTACAACCAAAATGTGCTTAGTTAGACAAATACATACTGAGTTCTGTAATTTATTTGGATGTATTTAAATAAAATAGCTGAAACAAACTGAATATAACTTGCCAATGTAGTCTTGGTAGAAAAATAAGTGCCTGACTTATTTATGTTATATTTGGAAGGTTATCAGCCCTTTTTTATAAATTGCTTTTGAGGTACATTTGAAATACAGTGAGGAGAACTACTCTAGATACAAAATGTAGTTATGTTCAGTGTTTCAGCTAGGTCTGTGCTAGGAACTGGATGTATAATTATGAGGCAGCAGAAGCCATGATTTCTGCCATCATGGAGTTTGAATCTCAGGAGATAGCAATGATCAAAGAGGTGTACAAATAATTATTAAATTTTAACTCAGGGAAATACCACATGAGAAAGTCACATGGTGCTATAACAGCTCTCTAGCATAGTGAAAGCAAAGGACAGAGAAACAGAGATCCACAATCCTGCTGAATCTGATCTACAATCATCTAATTGGTTGATTTTTAATAGTCCATCACTTTTCTTGGTCATAATAGTTTTTGCTAAATTTGTTAGCTTCAACTGAAGAGATTTTCACTTGAAAATGAATGGTATTTTGAAGAAGTAGAAAAGTGATGTAATTTTTTAAGGTTCTGAAAGCTACTTTTTCTTTAGTATTTTAAACATCATCTACATAATAAACAAAGACCATATTAAAAACATTTAAATAAAGCAATATGGCTATATATGACACTACTTGAACATAGGCCAAATTTACAAATCAATGCCAGCTGATGGATTTTTGCTCCATTTACTTCCGATCTTATAGCTATTCAAGTTACATGCATAAAAATGATCTATTCCCCCCCCACACACACACACTTCATTACCTGCAATTGATTCACCTTCTCTGAGTCATTGTCAATCTAAGTAGTCAAACAGTAAAGCAGTGGGGAACACAACACAGACATACCAACCACCTTGCCCTTTTTATGAAGATGGTGCCAAAGCTAAGAAGGAAGCCCCTTCCTCTCCTAAGCTGCAGCCAAAGCAAAGGCCTTGAAGACGAAGAAAGCAGTGCTGAAAGGCATCTGCAGCCACGCCAAAAGGATCTGCGCGTCACCCACCTTCTGATGGCCAAAGACACTAAGGCTCCCAGAGCAGCCCAAATATCCTCAGAAGAGTGCACCCAGGAGAAACAAGCTTGACCACTATGCCACCATCAAACTCCCCCTGAAGTAGATAGAAGACAACAATACACTTGTGTTCATTGTGGATGTCAAGACCAACAAGCACCAGGTCAAACATGCTGCGAAGAAGGTCTATGACATTGATGTGGCAAGGTCAACACCCTGATCAGGCCTGATGGAGAGAAGAAGGCATATGTTTGACTGGCTCCTGGCTATGATGCTTTGGAGGTTGCCAACAAAATTGAGATCATCTAAACTGAGTCCAGCTGCCTAATTCTAAATATAAAAATTTTTAACAGAAAACAAAAACAAAAACACATAACCACATTAAATATACATACCAGTTGTGAGCTTCAATTAATTTCAGAAATATTAGGGCTTGAAAACTTAGATGTAATAGGATAAAGAAACATAGTGAACATTTTGAAGCTTTTTAAAATTAAGTACAAAATACACTGCATACGGCTATTAAAATACATACAGAACAAGATTTTAGTGCCTCAGTAACTTCAGTATTGATACATTATAATCTTTGGTAGGAGTATAGATCATAGTAATTATCTCTATATATGAAAGCCTAAGCAACCTCCGACCGGCAGCTATGATGCTCACTGACCACCAGGGGGCAGATGCTCAATGCACAGGCATGGAAACATGGAACAGACTGATGAATCTTCGAGGGAAGGGAGAAGGAGGGAGGGCAGGAAGAGATTAACCAAAGATCTTGTATGCATACTAGAGGCCCGGTGTGCAATGGTGGGGTCCCTTGGCCTGGCCTGTGGGATCAGGCCGAAACCAGCAGTCCGACATCCCTCAAGGGGTCCTGGATTGCGAGAGGGCACAGGCCAGGCCAAGGGACCCCACCGGTGCATGAATCTGGGCTCCGGGCCTCTAGTATACTAATAAATTGCCAGCTAATTTTTTAAAATAGATTTAACTTTTTTTTTTCAGTATCCCCCTTCATCATTTTATTCAATTAGAATAAGCAAGGGATCATTTAGTTCCTTTCAAATAATCTGCATTCTAAAAGCAAGGTGTCCTGTCCTTATGCACACACATGCAAATCTGTCACCTTTCGATGTTTCATTAAAAGCTCTAGAGTCTTTGGATTTTAGTCATTATTGTGGGGCTAAAGTTTTATCTATTAGGTTTTGGGTTTTATTTTATTATATTTTATTTTATTATGACTTGAAGAAGTACTTTATGGATTTTACTTTAAAATCCATGGCAGATATCTACAGTGAAAATATTTTTCCCGTTTTGGAGTTGATTATTTATTTATTTACTAGAAAGGAAAATTTGTCGTTTTTTTTTAAATTATGGTGAGTTTTTTTTTCTGTATTCTCTAAGAAATTTTCCCTCCCCTAAGTATGCAAAGATATTATCATATTTTTTGGAAGCAATGTAGTTATAGATTTTTCATGTAGCTCTATGGTCCATCTCAAATTATTATTTTTATATAATACATGTTAGAAGTTGATATTCATTCCTCCCCATGCATTTATCCAATTGTTCCAGCCCCATTTTTTTAAATGGTTTTACTTTTTCTATTGACATTCCACAGTAACTTTGCCAAAATGTTATTAGCATATATGTCTAGATCTCTTTCTGGAATCCGTATTCCATTTTATTGATCTACTTGTCTATGCTTATATAACTTTGATCATTGTAGCTTTATAGTAACTTTGATCATTGTAGCTTTATAGTAAATCTTAAAATCAGGTAAGAAACATGCAACATATTCATGTGTTTTTTTAAGACCAATTTGTCTATTTTAAATCTTTTATATCCTTATATGTTTTAGAAAATTTGCCAATTTATATCAGAACAAAACATCTTTGTTGAAATGGTATTGAATAAACAGATCAGTTTAGAAAGTATAAAAATTTTTGACAATTTTAAGTCTTTCAGTCTATAAACATAATTTATCTCTCCATTTGTTTTTATATTTTTTCATTTTTCTCACTAACTTACTGTATATTTCAGTGTCAAAATTTTGCACATTTTTCTCAAGTTTATTCTTAAGTATCTTATGTGTTTTATTCTATTTTAATATTTATTTTCCAAATGATTATCTTTATTATACAGAAAAGCAATTTATTTTGTATGTTAATGCATATCCTGTGGTATTAGTTCTAGTAATTAATTCTAATAGTTTTTGTAGAGTCTGTGATTTTTATATATAACTAGAGGCCTGGTGCACAGATTCATGCACAGGTTGGATCCCTCCGCCAGGCCAGGGGGAGGGACCGCTCAGGAGGTTGGCTGTGGGAGCACACTTACCACCAGTTGGCAGCTCCTGCACTGAGCATCTTCCCCCTGGTGGACACTGGGCATCATAGCTACAAGCCGGTCATCCAGTTGTCCAGTCTTAACGGTTACTTAGGCTTTTATACATATAGATAGTGTCATCTGCAAATAAAGACAATTTCACTTCAGAATGACTTCTAAAAACATAAATATGGTCATGTTATATTGTTGTATTAAAGCTTTGAAATAACTCCCATTTCTTCTTAATATCCAATTGTCTTATCTAGAGTTGTAGGCAATATGACCATATATTTATTGTGCAAAAATGGAGAACTTTTTTAGTGAAAGAGGGCATCATTATGAATAATTATGTCAGAACCACAGTTGCCAACTGGAACTTTCCCAGGCAAACTGGGCATATGATCACTCAATATGGTCCTTCATGATCTGATCCCTGACATCCTCTCCAGCATCAGGTCCTGCCCTCTCTCAGACACAAGTCAACTGTCACCTCACTGTATTTCATTAGATTCCTATAAATATCAGCATTATTTTCCAAACTTCTTTCCAGCTACCCTAAGAGCTTCTAACCCTTCTCCCATTTTGTTTTAAACTTTTTAGTCTTTAATACAGAATTTTTATCTGAGAGATGCTTTAGGATCTGTGAGATTTTTATTACAAATCTTTTCCGTTTGTGGTTACAAAGGAGAGAACACAGTAAGTTAAACTAAGCTAATATTTTTGAGAGCATGAAAAATATTCAACAGGAAAGGTGACTCTAAATAGATTAAATTTTTTTTCCACTCATATCATACGTCACTTGACAAAAAATCCTTTATATAATAAGATTAACAGGAAATAAAGTCAGCTCGGTGCCATAAAACCAAGGATACCTTGGCACTCAAATACTGCTAGAAACATCCATCACAGTGACTGGGTTTTTCCAGGTACCATTGTGGGCAATAGGCCCTGAACAGAATTTCCAAGGTCCATGCCAGGAGTTCCTTTTTGTAGACCTGTTGCCATTTGTATTTTTGCAGATCAATTTCCCTGATGACTGAGCATCAAAATAAACTCAGCAGAGAATCACAGGGGGAAGGAAAGATTTCCTCATTCAATTTTATTCTCCTTGACTTCAGACTTTAAGTATAATCTCTCAAACATATTTTTAATTGATGCTTAAATATCAATTAAATTGATCAGAAAATTGCAGATGAACATAAAGCAGAAAACTGGAGATAGAGAGGTTGCACACTCTGATTTAGGTGATCTAAATAGTGACCTGTTTAATTCCTATTTATTTTGTGAATCACATTTGGTTTAATTTGCATCCACTATGTTCCTAGAACTATACCTGATACAGAAAAGAGCATTGAACAAGGCAAAAATAGTCCTTGTTTCTGTGGAATTTGTAATCTAGAATAAAGACATGCTTTTAAAAAACATACACTATATTATATTAATACTAGAGGCCTGATGTACGAAATTCATGCAAGAGTAGGCCTTCCTTCCCCCGGCTGCCGGCACTGGCCTCCCTCCAGCACCCGGGACCTGGGCTTCCCTCACAGCCCCGGCTTCATCCGGAGGGATGTCAGGTCTAATTAGCATAATATGCTTTTATTATTATAGATAGTAAAATATTTTATATATCGTAACCATACTTTTACTTATCAGCAGGGTTCTACCTTTAGATTGATTTGTTTCACTTATTATCTCTGATTTAAGTAAGTTGTGTAATCAGATACACATTTTATATTCAACCATTTTTAACCCACAAATTTATGTCATTCTGTCCTTTTCCCCTATTACATGGGCTAACATGGGGTATCATTTGACTCTTGTTGAGTTATGTTAAATGTGGAATAAAAAATCAATGCAAAGTGGACAAATTTCTTTCTTTATGCTTCTGGCCTTCTTGCCATAAATAGTTATGAAGTTCCTAATACTTGTTTTGCACTGTACTGGAGATAAAACAGTGAGAAAAACAGACATCTTCTTCATCCTTAACCTTGCAGTTTGAAGACAGGCAGACAGTAAACAAACTTCTAAATATGATCAATGCTGAGGAAATCACCAAAAAAGTGGGGTGTCATGGAGAAAAATCAATAAAAATGTACTTTAGAGAGATGATCAAGAAAGACTCTTGAATAATGGATAAGAAGTTGAGATTATAAGGAGATGAAAAACTGAGCCAGGAAAAACTGAAGGGAAGAACTGTCATCATTGGGAACAGTAGGCTGCCAGGACCCGGGAAGGAGTAAAGGCTGGTTTGATTAAGGAGCTAGAAGATGTCCCAGACGGCTGGCTGGAAGACAAGGATTGAGAATGAAGAAGTCAGGATACAGGGTTTGGGGGACAAAAAGCTGCTTCCTATTGCACAGCCTTGCAGCCATAGTGAAGAATTTGAATTATATTCCAGTAAGGGATTTGAATCATGAGAAATACTTCAGTTTCCATTTAAAGAAGAAGTGTGCCTTTATAATCTGGGAAATGGTGAGGGTTGCAATTTACCTATCTATATTCAATTGCTTGGTAATTAACTTAATGGTTGAGTTTAAACTTCCTTAGATTTATATATAGTATTACATATATATGGTTTTATATAGTTATATATGATTTTATACATAGTTTTACACACACACACACACACACACACATATAGTCACAAAATTTTATCAGGATCAAGAATTAGTTATTTGAAGCATAGTAATTATTTTATGCAATTGTTATGAAATTATTGCACTACATGTAACTAATGTATTTAAACTAGTATATTTTTATGAACATAAATACTTTGCATCTCTGAAATGGCAAAGAAGGTTCCTAAATTCCAAATTAATCAATATGATTTGGGACCAATTGTTTGAATGACTGATTTTAAAATTTTACCAAATTCTCAGAGAATTAACAAAAGCACACTTATTTCTTGTCCACAGCGCATATGTTGTTGGAGTTAATTTGTGTACAGCAGAACCAGAGAGGGTAATATCCCATATAAGCCTGAAAAAGACACAAAAATCTATGTTCCAAATTGAAAAGAAACCACAATACCATTTTCTTTCTCACCAGGAGATTTTTAAATTTTTAGACTCAATTACCTCATACTTTAGTATCAGGGAATTTCATCAAAATCTCATGTCAAAGACTATTTTAAAATTCAGTGATTCACTTTACAACATGATAGCTTTGTTTTTCTTTATTTATTTATTAAATATACTTTTATTGATTTCAAAGAGGAAGGGAGAGAGATAGAAACATCAATGAAGAGAAAATCATGGATTGGCTGCCTCCTGCACTCCCACTGTGGGGATCGAGCCCACAACCAGGCATGTATGTGCCCTGACTGTGAATCGAACCATGACCTCCTGGTTCATAGATCAACACTCACCCACGAGCCACACTGACTGGGCTTTTATTTTTAAGTTTGTATAGAGCAAGACTGACCTTTATTGGTGTACAGTTTTGTGAATTTTAACACACATATAAATTCTTGTAGTTCAGTATCCCAAGTCAAGATACTAAACAGCTCTAGCACCCCTCCCCACAAATAGTTTCCTCTGCCACCTGTTTGTAGTCACACTCTCTCCCACACTTCTGGCAACAACTGGTGTGTTATTTCTCACTGTAGTTGTTTTTATTATCAAGAATGTTATATAAGTAGAATCATATAGTTCACTCAGCATAGTGCTTTTAAATTCATCTAAGTTACTGAGGTGTCAATAACCACATTAAAAGATGTTCAACATTAATAGCATTAGGTAAATGCAAGTTAAATCCATAGTATGATAACATTATGCACCTATCAGAATGAGCAAAGTAAAAACAATACTGGCAATACCAAGTGTTGGTAAGGATGTAGAGCAACTGGAACTTTCATACATTGCGAGTGGGAATTTAAAAATGGAGAAAAAGTTTGCAATTTTGTTTAAGATTAAACACGTACCTAACATATTATTCACTTTTATATATTCGAATTTGATACAGGTGAATATACATCTAAATATATTTAGATACTTCATGCAATAGAATCAGCCTTCATTTTTATTCCGCGGCTCTCAGTGACCTTTAAACTATTCTAAATCTGGGATGGTTTCATCTTTTGTTCATGGTCCATGAGAAGTACAGAGATTCTGCTATCCACCTGTGACCTCCCTATAATTAAGTGAACTATTTTAAGTGTTTATATATACTATATTACCTTCTATTTTCTAAAATAGGGAATAAGAACTTTTAGCAGTTCCTCTAAATGTTTTATGTTCCAGGAAAAAATATTCCTCTTACCTCAGAAATTGAAATTTGGAAGTGAATGCAGAGGCACACTGAAATAACCTTAATAGCAAGTTGGAGATGCTGGTAGACAGAGATTAGTCATAGTCTCCCCTATGACAATGTTTTTTTCTATTATTGCCTTATATTGTTATGCGTGTTGCATTTTTCTAGCTGTTAGGGTATTTGTCTCCTCAAATAGATGAGAGGTGTTTTGATACCAATATTGCAGTTTTCACTTCTTCCCATCTGTGACTGCATCTTGCACAAAAAAGTCTAAAGTACACGCTGATTAACAGAAGGGTGAAGAAATCTAAATCTATAAGGGATTGTTACCCAAGTTTGGCCACTTCCACAGTTTCACTTTTTATAACAGAAGACAACCACAAAGTAAATACAATGAAACCAGAATAATGTGATCATGTTGTAATTATATATTGTTTTCTATAAGAAGTGCTGAGCTTGATTTGGCTATCATTAGAAATTAGGTTAGCAAATTGGAAAATGTGGTTAAAGGCAAATTGCAAATATAATGAGACTCTGTCCTTAATATAATTAGAGGTGCTGAAAAAAATTAAAAAGGGAACATTTTTCTAATTATGTGTTTTCATGTCTTTTAATGCTATGCCTATGTGACATTTAAAATTGTCTTGGGAATCAGGGGCAGGTACCCTCAACTTTGGAAAAGACTAATATGGGGTAAGCTTAATAGGACATAAATATTGATGGCCATCACATGATGGCATGTTATATGGGCAGCTCATTTCAATATTAGCTGCAACTCTTAGATATGCATATTTGTAAGGAGTGAGTTTTATCAAGTTAATTTTCACCAACACTGAATCTTTAAAAATAACCATACTCTCGTCGATTCATTTAATACTCTGAAAATCATTCCGTTGCTGTCTTATGAAGTGCCAGGCATTTGTAAAGGTTTGGAAAAGACGTTGTTGAAGACAGAAACACTTCTTGCCCTCAGGGACCTAATAGTGTTCTTAACTCTCACACCTAAACCTATTTTTAAATGCTTTTGTTGTTTTTAATGTGAGGTAACGTGTAACGATTCATAATACATAAATATGGCTTCATGAATGATCACAAATTGAAATAAAAACCCATTTAACCACCAACCACATCTGAAAATAAAATATTGCCAACATCCCAGCAAACGCCCCGAGGCCCATCTCCATTCCTTGCCTATTTCTCTTCCCTCAAAGGGATCTTTGCTCTGACTTTCAGCTCTGTGGTTGAATTTTGCTCATTACTAAATTGGACAAAAACAGAAGCATACTGTGTATGTGTTCATATGTATGTGGAGCATCTTTTGCTCAAATTTTTAGTTTTCAGATTCATTTTGCTGCATGTTGCAATAGTTCACTAATTTGTATTGTCATATAATATTTCAGTGTGTGAATGTACCATAATTTATTTGTCCATTCTTCTCTTGATTTGGATTCCAGTCATTTCTATTACCAATAATGCAACTGTGAGCATTCTTATGCATGTTTTTGAGTAGACATATGCATTTCTTTTAGAGACTAAGGATGGCCTTTCTGGGTGATTGGATTACCTGCATGCTCATTATTAGAAGATAATGCCAAAATGTTGTCCCTCCAATAGCTTTGGAGTCCTAGCTGCTCCACATTCTCCCACTTTTATTTAAGAAGGCTAAAACAAACAAGAAATAGTAACAAAACTACAAAAAGGGGGCTAACCCAGAGAAAATGGACTTCAGTGATAATCCTAGAACATGACCTGATATTGATGGTCTTTTCTTGTTTATCCCTCTTGCTCCCAGTGAATGGTGTAGTTGCCTTCCCCACACTTTCCCTCCTCACCTTCCTAATTATCCCAGTTTTCATTTGGTATTTGTGAAATCCATATGCTTTTTGAGAAGGTAATTCCATCTTTGATACCAGTGGTGGGAAATGAAATTAGACTAAATAATTAATATAGTCCAATACTGTAAACAAACATATCAGTTTCAAAGTATTCAGGCTAATGATACTCAAAATGAGATAGGCTTTGTAATTACATATGCCAGTGCCTCCCAATTTAGTTCGGATGTCCTAATTCTTGCAATAAAGTTCATCTTAGCTAATAAAATCATACACATTTATTTGATATGGGCCATTCGTGATTGCTAGTAAAATACACAGTTTGCACATATTGGAAATATATAGTTCTGATAATGGACTGAGTCAAATAAACACATTTGGCAACAGCGGTTATTCTAACATTAAAAAAATGACCTAGGCATGAGCTAAGGAAATAATTATAAGTAGGATAAATCAGTATCAGAATTGATACTTAGGGATTTACTTCCCTGCCCTAACTCTACTGTATTTGCATAATGATCACCTGTGCATTGAACACCTTCCCAAGAGGTTCTGTGCAGTATATGCATGTCCTTCCTGGGAGGTATAGAATCCCAAAGGCTACTAAAGACCCTGTATGGAAGTGCCATAGGTGCCCCAATGCTCCTATTCACTGAACAACACCACAATGTCTCTCAAAAGCTCCCAGTCCTCCAGAGTCCAGACAGTACAGACAGAGTCCCCTCCTCCCATCATCAGACTCTGAGACCTATGACTTTGATGATATTTACTCACCTTATAGTACATACCTGCTCCTATACTTTCTAGTGAAATCCACCTTTTGCAGTGGCTGGAGGAACCCTATGATATGACCTCGCTTACATGTATGCCTTGCCCCTGCAGTGTGCATTGCTTTCTAAGCCCAGAAATTGTTTTAGTGAGGCATCTTATCACATCCATTAAGTGTAAATTGTGAGCTCTGCTTTTATTCCTCAGCGTGGGGAAATCAAATCATTGCTATCTGCAATGGCAAGCTTATGAAATTTGAATGTTATTAACTTTGTGCTGAGGGTGCCATACTTTTATTGAGCTCAGGCATAAACTAATTTATTACCCTAAGGTAAAATTAGCTTAAGCAATCATTCATTTTGGTTGATCCTATTTTTTGATGAATGTCCAGTGGCAGATTCTCTGGCCCCAAATCCTGTTTCAAAGCCTTGCGGCATAATGGTATGACATTGTGGTTTTGGCAACCTAAAGTGACTATTGGTAAATAACATTGTTTTCCTTCAAATCTAATGGTGTTTGGCATCATGAAGACAGAATACATGTATTTCTCTGACACAGGTATGTAAATAGGGATAATAATAGAAATATCAGTGTTTTAAGGATTAAGTGGAAAAATGTATGTGAGTCCACAACTTATTCTTAGTACACAGTGAATATTTACCAGTAGTTAGTATTGGTTTTATTATTTACCTTAGGAAAACTAGTTAGCAAAGTAGCTCAGTTGGTTGGAGTGTCGTCCAATATGCCAAGGCTGTGGGTTTGACCTCAGGCCAGGTACATACAAGAATCAACCAATGAATGCATAAATAAGTGGAACAACAAATCAATTTCTCTCTCTGTCTCTAAAAATCAATTTAAAATGATTCTTCCCACAAATCTTAATTAAGCATGCACTCATGGAATATGTAATCTAGTAATAGAGACAGACAATAGATAAGCCAATCAAAATTACACGTTATGAGAGCATTATGCTAAGCGAAATAAGCCAGTCAGAGAAAGATAAATATCACATGATCTCACTCATATGTGGGCTATAATGATCAACATAATTTGATAAACAAAAATAGATCCAGAGACAAATGACAGGGGAGGTGGGGGGATAGAAAGCAACCAAAGGCCTTGTATGCATGCATATCAGCATAACCAATGGACACAGACACTGGGGCGGTGGGGGCTTGCCCGGGGTGGGAATGGCTGGGGGAAGGGGGTGTCAATCAGGGAAAAAGGAGACATATGTAAAACTTCAGACAATAAAAACAAAACCACATTATGACAAATGCTAAGAAGCAAATAAGGGATTGGATAGAACATACAAAGGTGGAACAGTTGACACAGGTCATTAAACAGTAACAGATGGCCTCCATGAGAAGGCGATGCTTGTGTTGAAAATTGAAAGGGAAGAAGGAATAAGCCATGCCAAGTATTGTCTTGGAAGATGGAGAGAAGGAAAGATTATCAGTAGAAAGGACAATATATGCAAAGGTACAGGAGTTTGGCCAGGTTTCTGGAACTCCATAAACTCTCAGGTAACACTCTGATGTAAGGAACAACACATTCTCCTGTTACTGATGCTTTAGGACTGTGAGAATCCCAACAGAATCTTATAGCCTGATGAGAATTTAGGGTAGCAGGGGATCCCTATGGTTGTAGTAAAAGGAAAGAATGGATTTTATGTTATATAGTAGAGATACACAATACAGTAGGTCCTCAGGTTACGTCAGACGTAATGTGATTTTTGCTGTATGTCGGAACCCCCCTACCTAAGCACCTAAGTCACTCACATGGAGCACATGCACAGCAGTAATGAAGTGAAACAGTAAAAAAAATTTAAAAGACAGATAACAATTCCTGACCTTTACTGTGGTAAATAAATAATAAAAAACATAAAGCACATATGTACGTACGTCGAAATGATGAAACTTTTTTTTTAAATAAATACTGTAAATGGGAGATGGCGATGTAACCACGAAACAACATACGTCGAGTCTGACATAACCTGAGGACTGCCTACCGGTAACACTGACAGAACAGAAAGTCCAGTGCACAGGAATTTTTAATATCAAATTTTCAAAAGGTTTCATTTTGCTGACATACTAGTATATGTATTGGGAGATTTATGTTGACATCTAAAATATTATGCTTTTGACTCATTGCACCAATAAAATGAAAGTAATCCAAAAATTGTATCAATAAAAAATATTAATGGTTCAAAGGAATCAAATACTAATCATTTAAAAACATTTCAAGTATAAAAATAAATGAGTTTTTGTTTATTCAACTATTTACCTACTTGTGTCAGAGAATATCTATCTATATCTATATATACAGGGTGTCTCAAAAATGTATACACACTTTAACAGCTGATAGCTCAATTTTGAAAGTGAAATGTATTTTAATAAACACTGCCTTTATAATTATTCAAAAGATGTGTATAAATTTTGGGGAATATATATGTATTCTGTCTTTATGAAGCCAAACTATAGATTTAAAGGTACCTAAATGAAATGTTTTTACATTCATCCAAATGTTTGCTGTTGTACTACCTGGGGAGAGTACAATGACTAGATTTTTCCCTCACAAAACTTAGGGCTTTTTTTAACCTATGGTAATCTGAAATACCTGAAATTGAAAATTTCATTAACTGCATTATTAATGTTCACAGTGGCAAATATCCAGAAAATGTAACAAAATTCAAATATTTAGAATTGTCTACATTAATGAGAGCAATCTCTCATTATACTATGTCTATCCAGTATTTGGTTTATTTTTATAAGCCACTTGTCCTAAATAAAATCATTTTTTGTTTCTAATTATAAACATGAACCCATTACATGTCAGTATTCATGCATACATTTAAATCATGCATAAAACTATAATTGTTAAAATAAAAATTAATAATCTAACTTATAACATGGTGATCCAGAGTCATATCTAAGGTATGAACCCGGGAATCTATATTTTTAAAAGAGCTCACCCCAGCACACACACACACACACACACACACACCCCGCCCGCCCCAGAGTGAAAACCACTTATTGAAACATTCTACTAATTCTACTATTGGGATTCTCAAATTTTAATACTTGAAGATGTTGTTAAAACAAAGATTTTGACTCAGGAATCTGTGGGGCTCAGGGTTCTGAATTCCTAGCAATTTTTCAGGAGATGCTCATTTTGCTGTCCAAAGTGCTGAGTCAGATGGCTTTTTAACAATTTTTTGAAAGCTTTCATAAGTGAAAGCTTTACAACATTTTCTGTCACTGTCTTTCAGAAATGATCACTCAAGAGGACCTACATGTAATCACTTCTAGAGGCTATTTATTTAAATAGGTGCCTTCAGCTAGAAGTTTGAATTTGTGTTTGTTCTTATCCCTCTCAAGTGTCAAGTGGATTTTCTTGAATCTTTATCATACAACTAGAGGCCCAGTGCATGAAATTTGTGCATGGGGGGGGGGGGCGGGTCCCTCAACCTGACCTGCACCCTCTCCAATCTGGGACCCCTCTCACAATCCAGGACCACTGGTTCCTAACCGCTTGCCTGCCTGCCTGACTGACTGCCCCTCACCACCTCTGCCTGCCTGCCTGTCTGCCCCTAACCACCTCTGCCTGCCTACCTGATTGCCCCTAAACGCCTCTGCCTGCTGGCCTGTCTGCCCCTAACCGCCTCTGCCTGCTGGCCTGATCGCTCCCAACTGCCCTCCCCTGCCAGCCTGATTGCCCCCAACTGCCCTCCCCTGCCAGCCTGATCCCCCCAACTGCTCTCCCCTGCCAACCTGATCACCCCCTAACTGCCCTCCCCTGCCAGCCTAATTGCCCCTAACTGCTTGCTTCCCTGCCAGCTGATCGCCCCTAACTGCCTCTGCCTTGGCCCCCGCCACTGTGGCTTTGTCTGGAAGGAAATCGGACATCCAGAAGACGTCCGGTCGACCTGGTCTAATTAGCATATTACCCTTTCATTAGAATAGATTCTTACCCTGGAATTCTCATGAGGTTCACAATTCTATAGAATGCCTTCTTGAATGGTCAGACCTCATTACCCCCATAGATTGTTCACCTGTAAATGTAGACGTTTTTGACTCCAAAAAATGATAAACAGGCAACATTGAATGAGAGGTTCTTTTTTCTTTTTTAAAGATTTGTCAGCCCTATTAATTTATACTTCAGCTAGGAAAACTCTAGAGAATAGTAACTCCATTTATTTATAATGGAGGGGCTCATTATTTTTCTTCCTGTAAAACATCTGTTTTTATAGTCCTTCTCAGGCCATATTAGTTAAAAGGCAGCATCTGTAGAATCAGGTTTTAGTTACATGGTTGGAGCTATTATTATAAACCTAGTAAGGTTCTCTTTATCCTATCTAATAAAAGAGTAATATGCAAATTGACCATCACTCCAACACACAAGATGGCTGCCCCCAGTGGTCAAAGATGGCTGCCCCCATGTGGACACAAGATGGCCACCACAAGATAGCCAGTAGGGGAGGGCAGTTGGGAGGGACCAGGCCTGCAGGGGAGGGCAGTTAAGGGAAAACAGGCTGGCAGGGAGCAGTTAGGCATCAATCAGGCTGATGGGGAGTGGTTAGGGGGTGATCAGGCTGGCAGGCAGAAGCAGTTAGGGGCAATCAGGAAGGCAGGTAGGCAAGCAGTTGGGAACCAGCAGTCCTGGATTGTGAGAGGAATGTCCGACTACCCTCAAGGGGTACCAGATTGGAGAGGGTGCAGGCTGGGCTGAGGGACACAAGCCCCATGCACAAATTTCATGCACTGGGCCTCTAGTAGTAATAGTAATTATAATAAACCTGTTTTCAAAACTATGTGTCAAGCATCATGCTAAGCATTAATAACCTTATACCAAAATTCGATATAAACTCTAGTATTAACGTTATTTTCAAATGATAATGTTTCATCCTAGCTGGTTTGGCTCAGTGGATAGAGTGTTGGCCTGTGGACCAAAAGGCCCTGGGTTCAATTCAAATCAAAGACATGTCCCTTGGTTGCAGATTCCTCTCCAGCCCAGTTCCTGGTCAGGGCTCGTGCAGAGGCAACCAATTGATGTGTTTCTCTCACATCAATGTTTCTCTCTATCTTTCCCTCTCTCTTCTACTCTCCCTAAAAATCACTGGAAAAAATATCCTCGGTTGAAGATTAACAAAAAAAAATTAATAAAATAAAATAAAACAAGAAGGCTTTGTTTAGCTAGGTTAAATAATTTGCCCAGTGGCATAAAAATAGTGACAGAGGCAAGACATGAATCCAATAAACAGACCTGGTAATTTCTCAATCCCAAGTATATGTCCTTAGTTTCTCCACTCTGTTTAACCACTCTGTGGCTAAGTTGGTTTCCTGAAGTCTGAAAAAAAAATCCCATCACTGACACTTTTAAATGCAATCAATTTAAGTATTGTTCTGGCATCCAATAGGTGATAATATTAAGAGAATTACTGGTGCAATTCTGGAAAGTAGCATTCCTTCTAAGCAAGTATCCCTTATCTTTTCTTTTGATGTATGTTTCCTCCTAGTTGACCCAATAATAGCAATGTCAGTAAAACAGCATGTTGAGGCTTGGATCATTTCTTTCTTAGTATGAAGTAGTGTTATAAACAAGCAAACCAAAAAACTTACTATATATGTCACCTTCCCTTGGAGAAACTTCAATAGGGTATATTTGTCTGAGAGAGAGAGAGAGAGAGAGAGAGAGAGAGAGAGAGATGCAGAAAGAGAGACAGACACAGAGGGAGAAAGGCAAAGAATAAGGGATAATTTTTTAAAGGCCCTATTGCATGACCAAATCAAACGGGAGTAAAATTCCATTATAATGACATCTAATGGGACAAATATATTCTTTTTCTCCGGTGATTTATTGAAAGGATTTAAAATTTTCTTAGACAGTTTTTTTCTTATTAAACTAGTAAGATCTAGGTCATAGGATTAGAGTTCCATTAGGGAGAGTTCACAGTGCTCTGGAGAAATGATGAATTGAGGCCCGAGAGGGATTTTCCTGGCAAGAGAACTGGTCTCTGCTAGTTGGAGCTTGTCCAGACCTTCATATCCTCTATAGGTATGCTATGAAATTCACATTTTGTTTAAAGTTCCTATGCTATTACAGTGCAAGATGTAAAATACAAGCTAAGTTAGGTGTTATGCAGATGTGTGACTCAGTTTGTTTCCTTTTCATAAAGCTTTAAAAGAATATAAAAAGAGATCACTTGCTTACTAAGTTGATTTATGCCAGTTATTACTCTTAAAACATCATCTCCCTGTCCTGGCTGGTGTGGCTCGGTTGGTTGAGCATCTTCCCATACACCAAAAGGTCACGGTTTCAATTCCCAGTCAAGGCACATACCCAGGTTGTGGGTTTGAGCCCTGGTCAGGAGGCAACCAATTGATGTTTCTCTCTCACATCAATGTTTCTCTGTTTTTCTCCCTCTCTTTTCTCTCTCTAAAATTAATAAAGATGTATTTAAAAATAATAAAAACTTCATCTCCCTTACTCATTCTCAAACCACATTAATTACTTATCAGCTTTCTTCTACCATATTCAATCATCTATCTATCCACTCATCTACTTATCTCCAAGCTACATATATAAAACACAGCCATATATATGACTATGACTGAAGAAAGGTGATAAATATGGTTTGAAAAAAGAAATATATATATATATATATATATGTATATATATATACACACACACACACACACACACACACACACACACACACACACACACTGAGTGGCCAGATTATGATGATCTCTGAACACATAATAATCTGGCCACTCAGTATATATATTAGAGGCCCAGTGCATGAATTCGTGCATGGGTGGAGTCCGGCCAGCCTGGCCAGGGGGAGGGGACATGGGCGGTTGGCCAGCCTGCCTGCTGGTCAAACTCCTGGTCGAGGGGACAATTTGGATATTAGCCTTTTATTATATAGGGTATACACTGAGTGGTCAGATTATTATGCGTTCAGAGATCATAATAATCTGGCCACTCAATGTGTGTGTATGTATGTGTGTATATATATATATACCTTTTGTCATTCATAGTAATGTGGCAGTGATTTATTTTTTAACAAGATCCAGTCTATACCATAAATATTTGGGGGGAAAAAAACTGACGATGGGGTGGGAAATTTTATATTTTACATTTGTAATTTTTTTCACAATAAATCATAGAAAGTACCTACATTCACTTAGTGCTGATAAAAATGAAAATGGCAGCTTTTGCAAGGTTTTGCATTGCCCCTAGGTCTGGAAAATACAATTATCTTGGGGGGGGGGGCGGTGAGGGGAAGTGGAACTTGGAGCAGTGGAGAGACAAGCTATAGAAATTCTAATATCTTTCCAAAGTCAGCCTTAGCTTCTGGCCTAATCGTGGGGCATTTTGGGGGCATAGAAAACTGAGTCAGGATATTATGTGGCTTTCTGATCACTCAAAATAGGTAATTTCATATCTACGATTGTAGTACAATAAGCAATAGTATGAGTTTCCAGTTAAGGAACTTTTGCTGTAGTAAAAGGTGGTTTAAAGTCTGTAACTACATTTTCTTTCATAGTCCCAGGTTCTTAACAATCAAAGATAAATGAACCGCCCTTGCCTTCAGTGCAAGTGAGGAGAAAAAATGCACATACACACACCCTGGGGGAGGAAAAGGCAGCAAGCCCGAGCTCTCCCAGTAGTTCAATTGAGGAGGGAGAGGCTCATCTGGCGGTTTGTGGGAGTGAATCTAATTATCAGTCTCTTACTTTCATTAATAGGTTGAAGCAAGTTAACTTCTCAAAGGAAAAAGAAGTAGACATTATGCCTGAATTCTTAGACTACATTATGATTGTTTAAGCATCACTTTCACAAAAATAGTGTGTGGGGTTTTATCCATCCTTCATAAGGCTGGGCAGGTGGGCTAAAAGAACCACTATGGAAAAGGCAAAAACTGGTAAACATAGTCTACTTAGAGATGGGAGGGCAGAGCATTCTGCAAAATGGAAGAGTTTACTTTTATCCTCAGGTGAAAATTTTCACTCTAATCCATTTTAATGTATTCCTATAACCTAGCGTCATTTCTCTTTTCCACCAAAGGTAAAAGTTAATTTGGGTATAGTCTATATGTTTTTAACCAATATTTTTTGTTTGCTTAGCCTTACTAGCCAAAAATCTGATGATGACTATGAAGATTATGCTTCTAACAAAACATGGGTCTTGACACCAAAAGTTCCTGAGGGTGATGTCACTATCATCTTAAACAACCTCCTAGAAGGATATGACAATAAACTCCGACCTGATATAGGAGGTATGTTGAAGTCTTTTTTACCGTGGTGTGGATAGAAACTCATAAACATGCCTACCACATTAGAAGACACCACCAGCACATTTCAACAACCAGAATTATTTAAATGAAACCTTCACTATATGTTATAAAAATAGATAAAAACAATATGTAAGTAGCACTCTGGCTTGAGGGTAGGGTGGGCATTGATAAGTTCAAATGAGGAAAGATGATTTTCAAGTGAGACTTGAGAGCTAGAAATTCAATTTTTGCTAGCTATCCCAGACAAAGGCTGTAGAAGAAAAAGTGACAAGTTCTTTATGAAGAGACTTCAAAGAAAAGAAAACAACAAGCATATTATGATAAAGGAAGGATATACTTGTTACCTATTGTTGTGTAACAAACAACCACAAATTCACAATGGCAAATTACAATAGGCATTTCCTTAGCACCTGTTAGGGGTGGTAATTTAATGTAAGCCAAACTGGGGCTGTTCATTAAGGAAATCTGTATTCTCTCTTATTTTACTCCGGGGACCAGCATACTAGCTAGGAGTATTCTTCTCATGATAATAGCAAAGAGCAAGAGAGAAAGCAGAAGCTCATAAGGCTTAAATGCTTGTGGTTGGAACTTGCACACCCACTTTTGTCTATATATTGTTAGCCAAACCAACTCAGATAGTCAAGCCCAAAGTTCTGAGGAGAGAAGTAGCCTCAATGACGTGACGGCAAGGTTGTAGATATAGGGAATAGCAAAGAATTCAATCCACCACTGAGAATTAGGGCACACTTTCAAGGAAAGTGGATAAAAATGAGACACATGTTGAATTGAAGCCAGGAATGATATTATGAATCCTTGTTCATTAAACATGAAATGAAAGTGGAGCATATGCATTTGCATTTAGTCGTAAATGTAACACTGCATGATTTTTAATATCAGCCCTCTTTGACAAATAGGTGTGTACTGGGTTTCCATATGGTTTCCTCATATTATTTGATGAGTCACAGAATCCATGAAGTCACTGAGGAAGATTGATTTAGTGTTGGCTAGAGGCATATTTTGATAAAGTGATCATAAATGGAACCAACAGGTGCAATTATTCCAAAACAATTCACAATACTTGTTGCTCTTTATATCCAATTCATGTTTCTCATGCATATTTTTCTGGGTCACTAAGTAGTTATTTTTTTCTATATGCGGCAAGTCAGGTAATAATGCCCAAATAGAGTTTGAAGGGAAAATGGTAAAATTCAGGATATCTGAAGGGGAAAAGGAAAAAGAAAATCTGAGGAGTTTTTCTTATTTGTTCATCTTTACATAGTCTTGAGAGGATAACCAGTTTTGAAACTCTACTATGCTTAGTTATAGCATTTACATGCTAAATGGAGATATTTCGTTGAAAACAGTCATTTAAAAGAAAGAGAATTAGTCACTGGCACCAAATTAGTTGTAAATAAACCACTTCTAAAATGGCAAAGTAAATGTATTTCAAGAATAGCACAGATTAAAATACTGTACTTCTCTGTGGTTCTCTTTACAGTGAAGCCAACATTAATTCACACAGACATGTATGTGAATAGTATCGGTCCAGTGAATGCTATCAATATGGTAAGTTTCTAATAGTTTGTCTATATTTTAGCATACTAAAGGGTCCATGTGGTATGATGAAAATAGCAATAAATATGCCAACAACAAAAAATTCAGAAGGGGGAATCTTTCAGTTTTTCTCTCTTGCAACATAAGGATAATTTTAATGATTTGTTATGAGAATTAAATGTGATCATATGTATAAAAATAATTTGTATAAAATGTTATACTTAAAATTCAATAATTGTTCACTTGGTAAGTACTGCTTACTACAAAATACAATATAGGGCTCCACCACTTTTTAGAATAGTGTTGGTGTGGAGAAGGCATAGTTTGCTTCAAATCAGAACTGTTTCTCAGAGGAAATAATTGATTAGATGTAACAATAAATGCAAGTTATTATTGTATAACAGTTTCTATCCAAATCTGAAATGAGAAACTAAATTGGAGTCTATAGTATAACATCACATAATATAACATAACTTCATAATACTAAGACCTTAAAATAGTGTTTACCAAGCTAGCAATTTGTATACTCTATTGAGTCAGAGATATGAGAAACTTTAATTGCTTTCAATTGGAGTGATTAAAAAGTATACCACCACCTGCATAATTCACAAAAACTAGAGGCCCATTGCATGAAGAGATTTGTGCAATAGGCCTTCCTTCCCTTGGCTTCCAGCACCAGTTTTCCTCCGGGACCCGGGACCCAGGCCTTCGCTCCGGCCGGAGTCTGCCATCTTCGTCTTCGCTGCGGCCGGAGTGCCGCTCCTGTAGATCCCTTCGCACCCCCCTCCCTCTCATAGCAGGTGTCCTGCCCCGCCCAGCCACTCTGCGCCTGGAGCAGCAGGGCGGCTGCCATCTTTGTCCTTCTAATTTGCATATTCCCTCCTGATTGGCTGGTGGGCATAGCGGAGTGATGGTCAATTTGCATGTTTCTCTTTTATTAGTGTAGATAAGCTTACTTATTTAATCATTAAACAAATGCAAACATATTTCTTCTTTCTAACTAAAAATCACAGAATATTTAGCATTTTGATGCAAACTGTAAATCTAAGAAGACATAGAACTTTTACTTTCCAGAATACTAGTCCCCAGAGCTACTGCTTTAAATAATCTTAAAGCTCTTATTTTTAATTTTCCTTACTTATTTGTATGTGTTTTGCCAAAATGTACATCAGAAATTGTTTAATTACTCTACTTACTGGCACATTATTAATTCATTGACAAAGAATTTCACTAGCTAGGTTCCCTTCTCATTATGTGTAGACTGCAAATATGGAATTAAATGGAGAACCAAGTGGCATGTCTTAGCCCAGTGGAAATGCAGTTAAGTGCAATGAGGTGTGGCAGCAGGAGGTACTAGGAAATAATACAGAACAGTATGGATGAGGCAGAGTAATGACAGTCAAACTAGAATCTGGGTGTTCTGATGCCAGGCCTCATTCATGGTCTGAATTCACATCATATTCAATTCTCTTTGATTACAGTCAATCACTCGCCACTTTAGTGGTATGCCCTTGAGGGTAATCATTGCGGAGTAATTAATCACCACAGCAATTTGGCATTTTGAGAATATGCTTTGTGATAGAGATTAGTAAAGTGTTAAAAATTATTTGGAATTGGTTCATTTCTTCTTGTTTTGGGGAAAAGACAACAACTATAATAGTTTTGTGGTTTGTTTTTTTTTAAAGGTTACCTTGTACATTGTATTGGTGTTTGCTATCTGCCAGACACGCTGTAAAGCATTTAATGTGTCTTCTCTTTTTCTATCCTCACACTACCTAGCAAGATAGATTCTTTAGGGTCTCCATATTATTATGAGGTGACTGAGGCTCCACAGCTCCAGTTTAGGACTTTTTTAAGTATTCTTCACTTTCACTCTACAGCAGTGGTTCTCAACCCAGGTGATTGTCTTCACTGAGACATCGAGTGATGTCTAAGGTATTTTTCAGTTGTCACAAGTTGGTGGGTGAGGTTTGTGTTGGTGCTACTGGCATCTAGAGAGTAGAGGCTAGGTATGCTACTATCTTAAAATACACAAGAGAGTCCCCACAACAAAAAATTAGATAGCCCGAATAACATGAGAAATGCTGCTCTATCAACACCAAATGCAAACAAATGTACCAGGGCTCTGATCTTCTGCCAGAATTCACTTAGACCAGTCTTTTTTATTGTTTTTTCTTTTTTCCATAAAAATATCAACTCGTCTACAAGAGATAGCGAGTCTCTTTAGCAAAGTCTTTGCTTTCTTTTGGACTATTCAAAGCCAAAGTGTAGCTCAAAATAGCAATGAGAACAAAGATGACAAATACCAAAAAAAAAAAAAATGCTCTACAATACAACCCTACTGTATTACAAATATTGTGTTTCATCTTTTTCTTTGTAACAGGAATATACAATTGATATATTTTTTGCCCAAACATGGTATGACAGACGTTTGAAATTTAACAGCACCATTAAAGTCCTCCGATTGAACAGCAACATGGTGGGGAAAATCTGGATTCCAGACACTTTCTTCAGAAATTCAAAAAAGGCTGATGCACATTGGATAACCACCCCCAACAGGATGCTGAGAATTTGGAATGATGGTCGAGTGCTCTACACCTTAAGGTATTCTTTCAAAAAAAAGAGTAATTGCCGGCAATAAAACAAAGATCAACCACCCTCTCCTTGAGACCACACACACACACACACACACACACACACACACACACACACACAAAAACATCAAGCCAACATCAGGGTTGCCATGTTTGAACAAAATAGTATGTGGTGCCACAAAATTAGTTTTCCTTTTGTTGTCAGTAATCTTTTTCAAAGGACTAGAAATGGGTGAAACTTATTTTCTATGACTGATGTGAGAACTCTTTTTTTCCTCACAAGCACATGCAATTTTCCTTGCCTTTGTAAGATCACCTGATTTTCGCATCAATCTTGGCTTTTGTGTGTGTGTCCTGCTACTTTAAAATATGGAAACTAAAACATAGTCATCCTTGGGGCTACCAGTTGTTATGCTTGGAATGTCTCCGTTTCCAAGGAAACTGTTGCGAAAGAAGATTTTTTTTTTTTTATGCAGAAGTCTCCTGTATATCTTTCTCTTTTTAGCTACACAAAGGCAAGTACCTAGAATGAATTCCATCTCCCAGCACCAACTCCCCACTATACTGGTAGGGTGTTTGAATTAATTCACTGGCTATTTTGAAAGACATTTTTAAAGAAAAGTTGGAGCTTTTTTATTTTCTGAAGTTAAACATTAAGTAATATTTGGGAGGTTTTCTATGCCACTATCTTAGCATATTATACTTAGATGTATTTAAAATAATTCTGTGCTGGATTTTTTTCATTGGTGAGCATATATTACTAACCAATACAATAGAGAAGTACATAGGCTTAAAATTAGACAAAGCTGGCTTCAGTTCCTTGCTCTATACATACTATCTATAGGACAGCTCTTCAGAATTTCCATGTACAGGACTTGGGGGCAGCTATCTGTAGCATGGGTCTTAGTGCTGGATAGAAGATATGTCTCAAAGCCTTATTTGTACAGTAAGTTTGATGCTTTTAGTTGGTTACATTTTTATTTAGAGGATTTAGGTAGGAAATAATGGGGATTATTGGGAAAGAAGGCATAACCACCCTACAACACACTACCCATCCAACTGAGCTAACTCTTACATTTAATTTCTTTGATTTCTATAAAATAGAGACAATGATTCTTATCTTATGGATTTGTTAGAAGGACTAAATGGGGTGATAAGGAAAGTGCTTAGACTCTGATATATAGTAAGCACAGCGGATACTAAATTTATTCATAAATATTTTTAGTAAAATATATAAATATGATTCTTCTAGGTCTTAGTATCCTAGAACTTTTAGCTTCCAAATGATTCATGTTAAATGCCCTTGTGACATATATGTAATGCCTTACATAATAGTCAACATACAAAATAAAATACTTTAAAATGGCTTCAAACCTTTATATCAGTTTAACAGAGTTGATCACTAGGAAAAAATAGCTACAAGTATAGAAGAAAGTCATCATATATATATTGAATTCATCATGAGTTTTATTAAATTAGAGATACAGCAATGACTGTAATTAGAATCTAGTGAAAATCAAAGTTTGATAAATCAGGGCTTTGTCTAGCTTTTGAAGTATTAAGTGACACTATCTCAAGTTCCTTTATATTCTCATAACAGTATAGTCATTTTTCTCACTTCCCTTGATTTGCAGAATTACTATACAATTTTTAATTATGGAAACCATCTCAAAAATGTCACTCATAAAATTCAAAGTTTGAATGAGTTGCCAATCTATGCTGAGATTTTATTCTTGTTCTTATCTATAATGCATTATGTGTGTGTGCATAGATATATATGTATGAATTTATCTTTGTTTCTGCAAATGATCTACATTGTTTTCAATTTTAATAATTCTAGTTTAATCTGGAAACATTATACTAAGTATATCAAATTTAATTAAAGTTTTACATATGACTAAAACTAATCTTTTCTTTGAAAGAGCATATAGTTATTGAGTGACAATGATTAAAACCTCCAGCTTTGGAGACACATCATAATCTTGGGTTCAGATCTCAACTGCGCCACTAGCTTTGTGACTTCAGGCAAGTTCAAAGAAAATAAAGCCATAATAATGCTTATTAAATGATAGAACAATTCACCTTTACCCCATGCCATATAAACAATTAATGGTTCAGTGATTATCAGTTATATTTCAAGATCAGTAATTGCTCTATTATATTATAGAATAATAAAATCTCCCAAATTAAAAAGCATGCTAAACTGAAAAATCTTTTAAATTAACAAATGATCATAAAATAACATTTTTATTACTTCAAGGTTGATATCATTGTAAGAAATATAGCTAACAAATGTGAAATTTAAAATATCAATCCATCACTAGAACAATTTTAGAATATGTTCATATTTTCTCCTAAAGTGATCAAAACATCTGAACACCTTTAAATTTTCTCCCTCCTAGAGTTCCAGCCCATTGAGATCCAGAAAACCTATATGTTTAATAAGTATTACCAGATGTAAACTATTTGAAACTCATTGGCAGACATATTTCTAGTATGTCTGTCTATATTTATTCAATATTTCCTGTTTACCATTAGACATTTTTCTACTTTATAAAACCCTAGTTAATGGCATCATGGTGTCCCATTGTAAAATGCGTAATACCCAACTGTGAAACAGGTATTTTTAAACTCACATGTAGTAATTTAATGCTAACAGCTAACAAGCACTTACAAACAGAAGGTTCTGATTTAATTAGCAGATAAGATCTGAGAATTATCAGCATTCATTTATATGCAAACAGTAAATGAACTTAAGTTCTTAAAACAGTTTGTTCTGTTAAGTTAAATATAGTCACTGAACAATTTCATGTGTGCAATTAATTTGCCAAAAAAAAAATATTGTGATCCTAAGGTTTGAAAAAAATGGAGTTGGGGTCAATGAGAACCTATTGTTCAGTTTGTGAAAATGAAGGGACCACATTAAGTCTTAAATGCTATTCTCCTGGACTTGGTGGATTTCTTCAGTGAGAATCATCTTGTGTTATCCATAAGAATGCGAGGCATACTCCCCAGGAATAAAGATGAAGAATGGTCATTAGAAAATGTGCTAATGTACATTTTTAAAACTATGTCTAAAATATTTTTAGTTATCTTTCATGTATTTCGTTTAGGTTGACGATTGATGCTGAGTGCCAATTACAGTTGCACAATTTTCCAATGGATGAACACTCCTGCCCCTTGGAGTTCTCCAGTTGTAAGTAACACTCACTCTGTAGTGTGCATCTCCTCTCACCAATAGTTTAATTGCATTGTCAATTAATTGGATGATTTACAGAAAATACAAAATTGCATTAAGCAATGTTGTTTTCTCTGAAGATTTTGACAGTTTCTTTCATCATAATACCAGCTTGGTCCTATCAGAGTGATTCTTGCAGAAAAGGGTCTAATTTATCAGGAGTTACAAATACGTTTCATTGATGTATAAACTTTTAATAAATTGGCAGTGGTTGCTAGGAGCCCTTAGTTGAAAAGAATTGTAAAACCAGGCCTGTGCTGAATAGAAAGGGGTAATGGTGGCTTATACATCTCCCTCTCTCCATGGGCCCAGGAGAAGAGTAGCAGCACATTTGTTACTTATTTTCTCCCTTACCTGTCAGGATGCACAGAGATCCAACAGTGTGGTTTGCACATTCCAATTCTGTGTACCTGTTAAAGACAACAAAATTAATAATTACCTCCCTGTCCTGGAGTTCTAGTAATACCTAGAACTAGATATCCACCAGTAAGTAAAAGACTGATTATGGTCATTCCATAGGTCCAGTTCAAATTCCAACTCTATCACCATAGACTTGAGCAAATTACTAAATCTCTCAGTCAGTGAGTCCACATTCCCAGGTACCCAACAGAGATTATAAGACATGCCCAGCACAATACTCTTTTGTTTGTAAAATGCTTGGTATGCTATCTCAATACACAAGATTCTATAAAAAGCTCCATTATTTTTCTTAATTATCAATACCATAATCAGATAATAGACTGTAGTAAAAAGATCCATGATGATTCTAGCACAAATTACATTAAGCTTTAGTAACCTTCACCTATTTCCTGCCTGAATTAAAAACAAATATTTGTCTCACCACTTGTTCAGCAAATGTCTTAGGTTGCTCATCTCCTCCTTTTTATTGATCTGCCAACTGTACATATAAAGCAATGAAAACTGATTATGAATTTTAATTTTTTATTTTCATAAATATAATTTCCCAGCCAGGGATTGAAGGAGACTCCTAAGAGCCAATTAAATCATAATAACCATCATTTTAAAAAATCAGTGATGAGAAAACCCACCGTTAGTTTATCATTACATCAATTCCAGATGGAAGTAAAGGAAAAATATCACTGCATCTTATATAATAAAAGCCTAATATGCTAAGTGTCCAGTCATCCAGTTGTCCATTCAACCCATCAAAGCATAATATGCTAATGATATGCTAAGGCCGCTCAACCGCTCGCTATGATATGCACTGACCACCAGGGGGCAGATGCTCCAACTGGTAGGTTAGCTTGCTGCTGGGGTCCAGCAGATCGGGACTGAGCGAGATGGACTGGACATGCCCTGGAGCACTCCCATGGTCCCTCCCCAGTTGGCCAACCTCCCACATCACTCCCCAGCCCCAACTGTGCACCTGTGGGGTCCCTCGGCCTGGCCTGCACCCTCTCACAATCCGGGACCCCTCAGGAAATGTTGAAGAGCCAGTTTTGGCCCAATCCCACAGGCCAGGCCGAGGGTGCATGAATTCGTGCACCGGGCCTCTAGTATCATATAAACAGGGTTGTGCAAAAGTATATTTATAGTTGTTCATATAAAAATACAATAATTAATAAATAATAATATAAGAATAACCTCTGCCTTTTGATACTCACAACTGTAAACCCACTTTTGTCCCACCCTGTATTTAGAAAAGGTTTCAGTATAAAACTTATTTCATATGCTTCACTTCATCCAAGAATGAAATATTTTTAAGTGAAAGCTTCCCCCAAGCTTTAGGAGATTAGATTTATTTTCCTTTGATCTTTCAACTGGGATTACTCCTAAATCAGCTAAAGCTTAAGAACTGGTGATTTCTGTGCCATTACGTCACCAATAGTCAACCGTCTTCTGAACCTAAACACAACTTAATATTACTTATTGCTATCAAAAATTAAATCATAATTACATTCTCCAGAGGAAGTTCCCTAATATCATCATTATTTTCCTCAGTTTCCAGCACATCTTGCCTCCCACCCCTGCTCCATCAGGGGATACTGCTTTCTCTTTTCCTTCTTCTTAATTAATAAATACACAACAGTCACAGAGTTGGACCAAAAGAAAAGAAAATGAAGTAAAGGAAGACACAAAGAATTTTATGCTAAGTAGTGAATCAGCCTCCATAATCAAGACTCATCTTTCCATAGCATTATTAGTAGACAAATAGTTGAGATGCTTTCTAATTTTTTAAAATCTCTCCCTATTTAACTAATTTTTACTTGAAAGAGTTTATTGTATCATTTACTTAATAGTAATGTTTATCCATTAAATATACATTGATCATCAATTTCATGAAATAAGTATTATCATAACCACCATAAGGAAGCAAATGATTTGGGAAAAAAAATTAAGAAACTTGTCTAGGGTATTGGGCAAAGAAATGAAAGAAATGGTACTGATAGTCACTGCATTATCATTGTAGATTTCTGTGTATATTAAAATGAAATCCCCCCAAAAAAGAGAGAGAGAGAATAATTAATGTAAATGTTGAGGTTATTTTTCCCCACCACCTTCTACTAAGGGTGCATGCTCTGGAGAGGAACTTAAGGCTGCTCTTCTCTCAATATTTTCTGTTTCTGCATGACTCTAAAAATTTTGCCCTGGTTGAGTCCCCTTCATGCTGAAACAATATCTTACATATGTACTATCTGTTTATACTGATGACTTATTACATCTTACCCCAATGTAGACTGCACATATAGTATATATTAAACAATGTATAGTATATCTGCTATGCAATTTAAGTGACTTTCAGGGATGATTTTAACCTCATAATTTTTAAATCTAACTTCCCATTGGGATAGGATGTCATTGTATTTATTTTCTCTATGGTGAGGCTCTTTAGTCCAGGGTTCTCATTAAGTCATAATTTTATCTCTCTCAGCACATTCCTTGGTGTCTTGTTCCTGGAAGGTGGTTGCTACATACGTTCATTTATAATCATTTTAAACATGTGCTTTCCCACCTCTTGGCAGATGGCTATCCACGGGAAGAAATTGTCTATCAATGGAAGCGTAACTCTGTTGAAGTGGGTGACACAAGATCTTGGAGGCTTTATCAATTTTCATTTGTTGGACTGAGAAATACCACAGACGTAGTGAAGACAACTTCTGGTAAGATGCATTTAAACAGTATTCTAAATGACCCTTTAAGAGCTAAAATTCTGGTGTATATGATCCAGAAGGCTTTTTAGCAGCTGTCTACAGGTGATATTCAGAAAATTAAAGTGTTTTAATTAACTAGAGAAAATTATAATTGGTATTATTGTATAATAGAATATATATATAAATGGATTATTTCAATCTGAAGCAAATTGAATTCAAATTGGATTAGTAAATTATTTGCTTACTTTCTTTAAGCAAGAATAAGCAGCGATTATTTAAAAAGAAAATATTATTAGGTATAGATATAATGCTTCTTTTAAGAAATGTTTCATAACATATTGAAATAGAAGTGTTTAAAGTAATTGCACAGAAAAAAATCGATTATGCAAAAATGTAGAAAAAGTGACCATGGAGAATATGGACTAATTCTCCATTCAATAAGTTAATCTTCTGAACTGACTCCATCACTGGAGTATCAAATAGGTCTGTTCAAACCCCAACTCCATCATTTACCAGCTGTTGATATTGAGAAAATTATTGAAATTCTCGGGGCATCAGTTTTCCCAGATAACCAATGTGAACAAAAAGAGCTTTACTATGTG